>NC_140585.1:42630865-43230865 GCF_964204655.1 Triturus cristatus
AGTCAGTGAGAGAGTCAGTCAGTGAGAGAGTCAGTCAGTGAGAGAGTCAGTCAGTGAGAGAGTCAGTCAGTGAGAGAGTCAGTCAGTGAGAGAGTCAGTCAGTGAGAGAGTCAGTCAGTGAGAGAGTCAGTCAGTGAGAGAGTCAGTCAGTGAGAGAGTCAGTCAGTGAGAGAGTCAGTCAGTGAGAGAGTCAGTCAGTGAGAGAGTCAGGGAGAGAGTCAGGGAGAGAGTCAGGGAGAGAGTCAGGGAGAGAGTCAGGGAGAGAGTCAGGGAGAGAGTCAGGGAGAGAGTCAGTGAGAGAGTCAGGGAGAGAGTCAGGGAGAGAGTCAGGGAGAGAGTCAGGGAGAGAGTCAGGGAGAGAGTCAGGGAGAGAGTCAGGGAGAGAGTCAGTGAGAGAGTCAGTGAGAGAGTCAGTGAGAGAGTCAGTGAGAGAGTCAGTGAGAGAGTCAGTGAGAGAGTCAGTGAGAGAGTCAGTGAGAGAGTCAGTGAGAGAGTCAGTGAGAGAGTCAGTGAGAGAGTCAGTGAGAGAGAGAGTGAGTGAGTCAGTGAGAGAGAGTGAGTGAGTCAGTGAGAGAGAGAGTGAGTGAGTCAGTGAGAGAGAGAGTGAGTGAGTCAGTGAGAGAGAGAGTGAGTGAGTCAGTGAGAGAGAGAGTCAGTCAGTGAGAGAGAGAGTGAGTGAGTCAGTGAGAGAGAGAGTCAGTCAGTGAGAGAGAGAGAGAAAGAGAGAGAGTCAGTGAGAGAGAAAGTGAGAGAGTCAGTGAGAGAGTCAGTGAGAGAGTCAGTGAGAGAGTCAGTGAGAGAGTCAGTGAGAGAGTCAGTGAGAGAGTCAGTGAGAGAGTCAGTGAGAGAGTCAGTGAGAGAGTCAGTGAGAGAGTCAGTGAGAGAGTCAGTGAGAGAGTCAGTGAGAGAGTCAGTGAGAGAGTCAGTGAGAGAGTCAGTGAGAGAGTCAGTGAGAGAGTCAGTCAGTGAGAGAAAGTGAGAGTCAGTGAGTCAGTCAGTGAGAGAGTCCGTGAGAGTCAGTGAGAGAGAGAGAGAGTCAGTGAGAGAGTAAGTGAGAGAGTCAATGAGTGAGAGAGATTGAGAGTCAGTCCGTGAGAGAGAGAGAGAGAGAGAGACAGTATGTGAGAGAGAGAGACAGTCAGTGAGAGATTCAGTGAGTCAGTGAGAGATTCAGTGAGTCAGTGAGAGAGTCAGTGAGAGTCAGTGAGAGAGTCAGTCAGTGAGAGTCAGTCAGTGAGAGAGTCAGTCAGTGAGAGATTGAGAGTCAGTCAGTCAGTGAGAGAGTGAGAGTGAGAGTGACAGTCAGTCCGTGAGAAAGAGATTGAGAGTCAGTCAGTGAGAGAGAGTGTCAGTCAGACAGTATATAGGTTACAACAGGTGGAAAAGTGGACCGGCATGGGGGGTTGCCTTTCTGTCTTTACTCTCCCGCCATTTATGAACTGAAAGTAAAGGTCACACTGTCGGAATACATTGTCACTTTCAGCAAGCGCGGTCCCTAAAGCGAAACCAGACTACGCTACAAAGAACAAACAAAGAAGAGTGGGAGGGGTGCAAACATGGAGCGCAGGCTGCTAATTAGTTACCTGATCCACGACGAGGGAGGAATGCAGCTGCCAGCCAGCACAATGCTGCTCGCTCCTGAGAGCAAAACGCCGAGGGAGTGAACATTTGAAGAAGAGGTGGGACATGCACCCGCCTTTGGCCATTTGCATGCTTTCATTATTGAAAGACACACACAAAGGCCAATCAGATGTGTGGGAGGAGTCCGACCCACACCGCCACACGGAGAAGTTCTGAGCCCTCACAAGAAGCCTCCCATAGGGTAGTGCATGCGCGCTGTGCTAGGCTCGACCTAAGTGCTAGAGTGAACCTATGGAGGCTTAAGTAGACTCAAAACTGCTCCTTTATTCTATAATAGCATGTACCCTTTTTTCCAAGGTGTCTAAAGTGTACCCAATTCTGCTTTAAAACTGACCCTTCTCATCTCTCGTTCTATCCCTAACATCAAGTAATGCCCCAAGATCTGGGACCACCATCCCAGGTGTGCCTCCTACCCGAGTCTGCCCAGCCCTGAGACCGGGGATGGGGGGTGTCAGTGCACAGATGTGGTAGGTTTTGAACGCACGGGTGCAGGGTTGACCACACTTCGGAGAGGCAGGAGGGAAACTAGAGCCACCCAAAGGGCAGCAATTTCCAATGTTAATTTTTTTTGTTATCCCACTCAGGCAGAAGTGCGGATTCCTGCTTTGTCTCTTGTTTCCAGTGGCTCCTGGAGTAAGGCGGACCTGGTCAGACCAGTAAACTGGTCAAGCAGCTGTATGGGTTCTTTGCAGACGGTTAAGGGAGAGACATTCTTCCTAGATGACGGGACGCGACACAGGAAGAGGGAAGGCTAAGGGCAACCCTGCACTGAACAAATGGCAGCTTTCCATCAACCACCGGCAAGACTAGTTCAAAGGAGGGGCTGCCTAGCACAGGGATTGCAAGTGGTCACTTCCACCCTGGCCAGAGGAAGCCTGCAGAGAGCAGTAGCTCACCGACTACATACATCCTACCCTAGTATTAAAATTCTGGGGGCGTGATGGACCTTAGTGGGCAAAGCGGCTCGCAGTTTCCCCAGATAAGAGTTAAAAGTCATGCACCTCTGAAATAGAATCGCTGTCACCGAAGCCAGTTTCCTCCAATCTGAGGAGAGCAGGCTGTACCTCCTCACTCCAGTTGGGTGTTCCCCTTGGATGCCCCCCGCCCCCTTTCAGCAGTGCATAGTTATAATGCACAGTCAAAGCATATGGCAGGTTCCACTGACTCAGATTTCCAGGTTCAATGAAGGAAAAGCGCCAGGCAGGCCATGAAACGCCAAACACAAGCCGGATGGCACAGCTTTCCAAAGCCCTTCAGAGGACTTCTGTTCCAACGAAGGAGAAATAAGGGGACAAGAGAATGAGAGACAACTGGGTGTTGCGGATCGGGGTAGAGAAAATGAGAGACAACTAGAGTGCAAAAGAGGTTACGTGCAAATGGAAGATTGAGATGCCATGGATTCCAATGGGTGGAGAATACGCCGCTTGCACTGCAATTTACAATCAGTGTGAACCGCACCACGCGTTGTAAAAGAGCGCGCGGCCATTCGTGTTGATTTTGCTGCCGCTCAAGTAGGAAATGTACAGGAGCGGCAACAAATGTACTCGAATGCGAGCCCTCTGACCCCAAGTGCTCGCGACCGCCTGCTTTAGGTAAGCACACTAGGGGAAGCCAAATCATGCTCGCACTCGCCAGCTCGCATATTCTAGAGTCTCGCGGGAGGAAAAGTCCGCCACGCTGTAACTGGTGGAATTTGCGGAGTGTGGAAGAGAGGTACGAGTAAATATGAGGAACCAAGAGAGTGGAAATGGGAAATAACAGACTACTACATTGTGGAGCAGGGGAGAGAGCGAGTGAAAGGAAACCAGAGTAGGGGCGGAGAGAAAACGAGCGGTAACACCGCGTAAAGACGATGCTACAGTTTGATGATCGGCAGCGGAGCAGACGCTCTGTTACCGCCACACATTATGGTCAATTTTAAATCTAGGATTACACATAACTACGGAGCGCACATGCGGCATCTCCCTGGAGGGCGTAGACTACGCCACAAAGCATGGATCTGTTCAAAAACATTCAATTTAGGCTCCAGCATTGATAGAAATGAATTCAAATATATCCAATCACTCTAAAAAGATAAGCACACTCCCATCTAAACGGATTGGGTTCATAAAAATGAGATTTGCTGGAGCTCTAAGTGAGTTCCGTCCATTTGGCATCAATGGGGCTCGTCCCGTGTGACCGCAAGAAGCGAAATTCATTTCACTGCACCGCTGTATCGATCTGTTGCTAATGGGGCTCAGGGGTCAAAGATATCAGGTTTATGAGCGAACAGTACGCTCATCCTGCGGTTACTTTGAGTCTCAGAGTCACATCTCGTTATATTGATAGATATATAAAGAGCCCTGACACATGTGAGGTGTCCTGGCATGGAGGGAAAAACCGGTCCGACGGTAAATGTAACAGAAACCTATTGTGGGGAAAGGCGGGCTTTTAACACCTCGTGGAAGACCGAGTTTTATGCCAAGCGCACGGGCCGTCCACACCCCAGCAGCTGAGACAGGGGTCCTGCCCCCCGAGTGTTCATGCCTAAACCTGGGGAGACCCTGTAAAGGGGCGCCAGGGGGCCGCGGGCTTCGAGCTGGCTGAGGGGCGCACTGTGCGGGGGCAGCTGGGGCCAGGGGCATGGAAGGCTCCTGCAGGATGAAGAGCAGAGCCAGAAACGACAGGACGTGCAGTATAGATGGAAACGAACCAAAGTGCCCTAAACTCGGAGAGACGTCAGCAAACCCCCCCATCAACCAAAATAGAAACCTCGACCTCCGAGGCAGTGGGGGTGGAGCCTCGCGAGACTTGCAACAGCTGCAACCGGGTCCGAAAATAATGTAAAGGACTTGAGACAGAGCGCGAGAATGCTGCCATGTCTGCACAGGACGTGCAGGTGCAGAGACCGGAAGCACCACAGAAAAGAGGCCTTTGGCGGAGGTCTGGCAGCCTGGGTCTGGTTGGCATAACCCTCGCTTCAGCACAAGCGACTCGTCTCTTCTCATCCTCAGGGCAGCCTTCACCTCCTCTCTGGCTCCTAAAGAATACTGTGAACCCCAGACCCTCTCCAGCGTCTCACACCCACATTTGCCTCTTTCACAGAGGAGGTGCAGGAGGCGGGGGGCATTGTCTGCTTGTGATAGGGGGGCGGGCGGGCATACAGGGCCATGTTCACCCACTGAACAAACCCTTGTAGTCGTCCGTGACCAAGGCCCGTTTCTTGTATTCTGGTGACTGAAATAAGTGAATCTCTGTGTATTGATAAAGGCATTGGCCAGGGTCATCGAACGTGATGAGATGAATGCTTCAAACAAGTCTAACCCACTGAGCATTGCTGTGGGCAGCACCCCAGCCCATCGTCTATCGCCCACTGCGCCCTGTTCCTCTCGAGAACAGTCCAACCCGAAATGTTGGGCAACGCCCCCTCTATAAGGCAATGCAAGCGACCCCAGGCCGGTTTCCGCCTTGTTGGGCCTCCTCAGTGAGGCATAGCTGGGACCCTGTGGCACAGCGGGATAGACACCCACGTCGGGGCATACTCTTGGCCACTAAGGGAGTTACATCAAACACACCAAAGGTGATGGGAGGAACGATTGTAAAACCCTACACCACTGGCAGCCACTCAGGGCCGTATTCCAACCCATGGCTTTTCACTCACTGCGCCGCCCCAGAGAGACCTTACGAAGTCAGGGCCGACCCTGCTCCTCATGGGAGCGCCCCACCCCGAAGTGCAACTCCATAATCATTTGTCCAGACTTCATGATCCCTACAAGGGCCATCGGAGAGGAGGGGCGGAGCGACCAGGACAGGGAACACAACATGGGGATTACAGGAACAGGGTGAAGGTGGAGGGGGAGTGAGGCTGTGATGAGTGCACGGTAAAAGAGTGAGTGTCCCTTTGATGAGAAGAGGGACTGGACGCGGAGTAGAAAGCAGCAGAGGTGGAGATGACGCTTTGGGTTATGTGTATTTGTAAAGCACAGCAAAAACCAAAGGAAATGATGGACGGAGTGTTGAACATTGCAAGCACTCACCCCCAGCCAACTGATCTGGGTCTAATCCATCACCGTTCTTTAGCCCACTCTGCCACCCCAGTTCAGACATGGCCATATGCAAATCAGTCTGACCCTGTGCCTCATGGAACCAGTCCAGCCCGAACTGCCAAGCCATGTCTTCCCTGGACCGGCAATAAGCTTCCTAGGACCGGTTTCTGGCATTTCAGCCGTCTTCAGCCAGGCTTGCTTGAATCCAGTGGCAAAGTGAGCAAGGGACTCACGTCTGAGCATACCCTGCCGACTTAGGGTGAAGAAAGCAAAACCAAAGGAAATGATGGACGGAGTGTTGAACATTGCAAGCACTCACCCCCAGTCAACTGATCTGGGTTTAATCCATCACCGTTCTTTAGCCCACTCTGCCACCCCAGTTCAGACATGGCCATATGCAAATCAGTCTGACCCTGTGCCTCATGGGAACAGTCCAGCCCGAACTGCCAAGCCATGTCTTCCCTGGACCGGAAACAAGCTTCCTAGACCGGTTTCTGGCATTTCAGCCGTCTTCAGCCAGGCTTGCTTGAATCCAGTGGCAAAGTGAGCAAGGGACTCACGTCTGAGCATACCCTGCCAACTTATGGCGAACAAAGCAAAACCAAAGGAAATGATGGGACGGAGTGCTGAACGGGTTTAATCCATCACCGTTCTTTAGCCCAGCTTGTTTCCGGTCCAGGGAAGACATGGCTTGGCAGTTCGGGCTGGACTGTTCCCATGAGGCACAGGGTCAGACTGATTTGCATATGGCCATGTCTGAACTGGGGTGGCAGAGTGGGCTAAAGAACGGTGATGGATCAAACCCAGATCAGTTGACTGGGGGTGAGTGCTTGCAATGTTCAACACTCCGTCCATCATTTCCTTTGGTTTTTGTATTTGTAAAGCACACCATCTCCCACGAGGGCATCTTGGTGCTGTGTGGAAGGAGCCAGTGATGGGTGGAGGCACAAATGGGTCAGTAAAGCTTGATGAGTGGAGGTTCACAGCGTGTGGTGGAAAAACCAGCAGAGGTCGAAAGACAGCCTGTGGTAGTGGAAGAACAGAGAAAGAGAGAACCCTTGATGTGTGGAAGAATAGAATAAGGTGGAGGTAAAAGATAAGGGTCTAAGACAAAGTTTTCTGGAGCTGGGAAACCGCGTGTGGTGGAAAGACAAAGCTTGTAGGAAGTGGAGGACAGGCGGAGGCAGAACTCATGAGACGTGAGAGGTGGGGGAGGAGACAGATCACCTGTGACCTGTGGAGAGGCAGGGTAAAGCGGAGAAACAGGAAACCCATAATGGGTGGATAGGACACAGTGAGGGTGAAAGAGGGAGCCCGTGGTGAGAGGTGGGCACAGGCGATGGAATGAAGGGACGAGTGTGTGACCAGTGTATGGAAGGATGGCATGAAGACCCTCTGATGGACACATGGGCAGGGTGAGGGGAAGAGAAGAAACAGGAGCCTTTCATGACTAGTGGAAAAGATAACGCAGAGAGTAAAAGAAGGTAAGATAAAACTGTGTGTGGGGGGAGTATCTGATGCTTTGAGGTTAGGATGAGGTGGAAACAAAGAGTGCCTTTGGGGTATTAGAGGGCTGGCAGTGGGACGAGGAGAAGGGTAACGGATGTAGCAGCTCTCTGGCAAACACGCGTGGATGAAGTGATGGGCACTGGGGCTTGGTGTCAGGGACTGGGCATTGGGGGATGGTTAAGGGAACTGCTTGGGTCTTGGCCTGGAAATAGTGAGGGATTGGGTACATGTGCTATGGATAGAGTATATGTGCTAGTGTTAGGACATCAGGGGATGGGGTGTGGACACCAGGAGTGGAGTGATGGGCGCAGACCATGGCACGCCAGACATGAGGTTCTGGAGTCCTGCCCCATATACACTACTGATGTGCAGGTAACCCCAGATATGATATTTCCAGATGTGAGAGCTTTTGTGCCACTGATTTTACTACAGCTCCTCAAAGCCCCGAAACCAGCGTCTGTAGGCTTTGCTCTGCATCTTCATATGTTCCACACATTTCCCAAGTAACAGGCTGCTGCCAGCATGTGTGGGGGTGGACTTTCTGTAGCTTAACTTGAATAAAAACACGATAGGGACAGCCAGTTACGCAGAGTGCAGTTGTACTGCACCTTTCCGCCTGTGCTTGGTTTCACAGTTCCCTTTCAGTTGTCTTTCACCTACAAATAAATAAGAGATTACAAAAATGGCCTAATCTCTAGAGTGAGAAAAACCTTTTCATCTAACAATGACTGGGTTATGCCCTTAATATTGTAAGGGATACATTTCATTGGAATTTAATTGAGCAGCAGTTCCACTGAAAGCAGAAGATCCCGGCCTCCTGGGGCAGTGTCTAAATATGGCGGCCATCCTCTGCTAGGGAAAGGGAGGCCATAGCCCCCACTGCCGAACGACATCACTTCCCCGCCCTGAGGAAGGCCGGCTGCGTCCATCTGGGCAAGCCGAAACAATTCAATCTTACCATCGAAGCTAGGTGTATGGATATTCTTCAAAATCATATTTCTTAATGATGGACTATTTATTATCGTGGTTTCCTTAAGTGGCAGTAATGCGGATATGTTCGTGCTTGCAAACCCCTGCGTGTTCACAGTCTTGTATTGATCCAGTAAGTGATTGGTACCAATTTGAAGCTTGTTTTTGTGCAAGGCAAGATGTTTTGTGCTACGATCAATGGATATACATCCTTTAACATTCCAAATAGCTCTCCAATTTGTCGTTTATAACTTTGGCCTAATGTAATCTATAACAAATTGATATAGCAGTAAAGGGATGTATATATTTGTATATTTTTAAGGCTTGCTATATGGTGTGCAGGTATTGGAGCACCTGGTGTACACCTTGGACTGGGCCGCCCCATCGGCCATAGTAGCACTTCATGCGTGTTGCAGTTTGATTGGACTTTTCCTAAATGTGTTGATAAATGAGTAATTGATGTTGAGTCTATGATAGGAGTAAAGGCCAAGGCAAGACTTTAGATCACTAGAGAGATGAACAACAGGGAACATGGGCGTGAATCTCAACGGATGAGCGTGCAGGACCTGAACGTTGGGGTATTGGGCATGAAGGATTGTGATGACGGTCACATAAATTTGGGGTGTGACTCAGGATTCAGGAGTGGGGCGTGGCAAACTAGTGCGTGGAACTTGCGCGCCTGGGGGTGGGACATGTGGCCAGAGTGTGGGGCATCAGAAAGCAGCGCAGTGCCCTGGAGGAATGGTGATGAGCAGGGGGGCTGCACTGAGGGACATGGAGGGTTGGGGTGTGGGACACTGGCATGCAGCGTCTTCTACTGCGGGATTGGTATGAAGGGCGCGCAAAAAAGGCTTATTCTGACCTGCACAATCTGAATATTGGATGACGAGCAACCCACACGATCTGAAACATCGATCACGAATCCTCCGGTCTCCACCGCCACCAGTTTGACCGGTACCCTTCGTGCAACACCAGTCAGAGGCGCGGTGTTGAGAATCTCTTCTTCCTGCAATAAATACCACGAGTGAGGAATTAATAAACCAATTAAATACCCCAGACCCTCAGCCTGAAACGCACTGCGGCCACAAGGCTTCACCCAGGAGGAGACGGGAGCAGCCCTTCTCCCACCCCATTGAGGCAATCCCTACCTTGGCCAGTGGGATGATGGCCCGAAGGTCTCGCTCCGAAACTAGGATCTCTGAGAACACCTTCTCGCCTTCCCCGGAATCAATGGATCCGGGATACTCCACCTGCCAGGTGATCCGTCGTGTCGAGACTGGACCTGTGGCGTTCTCCACCCCGAAATCCAGGTACAGGAACTCAGGGAAGTCTGCCGCACTATTAAAGGAAGCAACAAAATCTTTCAAGGCAATCAGAACAGCACAGGATTACATTTAAAGACTGAGAGATGGGCAGTAAAATCCACGTCACCCTCATTCCTGCTCCACCGGAAGAGACAGTAAAGGGATACGAAGGTAAGGAAAGTGAATGACCGCTACTCCCACCTGAGGCCACCTCCTTACCTCCAGTCTGGGCGGGAACCAGGAATCCTCCGGCAGGATACCAGACCAGAAAGGTGCTTGGAGCCCTTGTGCTTTTCCAGTTTTACCATCCAGGCCTCCGGAACAGCCGCGCGAGCGAAGATCACATACAGACCCTTCTTAAATTTGATCCTGTTCATATAAACATAAAAGAGGGACAAGTCACTTTTAGGTGCAGAAAGCAACAAAGGACTGGATGAAGCTGCAAACAACAATGATTTGTACACAGACCCATCCCACCTGAAGAGCAATGCTCAGTTTTCAGAGATCAGCTGTGACGTCACTGTAAGGAGTCTTTACTCAGGAACCAATGTGGGTCAAAAGAGAATCTTCTCATTTACAAAAAAGTTAAAAAAACAATCCCACTGAAAGCAATACAGACCTTCCCCTTAAAACAGAACTATCGAACTTCTTTGCCAGCCATTACATTTAGGGGGGGGGGGGGGGGGAATGCACCCCCTGGAGCCCTTGTCTAGCATTTCACCTCCTAAAACATAAGGGAAGAGGTTCTGCACCATACAGGGCAGCCAGGAGGCACATCTGACCCCACAGGGGGCAAAGCCTTCAGTAAAGTCCAGGCCACACTGTTTGAAGTCACAATATTGTGGGAATGAATGACTGAAAATAAATGTATTTCATTAAAACCATATCCAATAATTTACACACCTTAAAACGCTACCTGCTGACTAATAATTTACCATAAAAATAGACATAATTTAAAGAGTGCGAACGAATACATGAATGCCCGCCATCATCGACAGCGTGGGAGCTTTCTCCACACACCCTATAAGCCAGATTTAGAAATGTTACCAATTGTGTCACAAATGTTGGTGTATTGCAGTTAAAGCAAAGTGACAGTGCGTCTTAAATTGTTTTGTTTTGATAGCTTTCGCCTTAAAGGTGGGTCTTTTGTATTTTTTCCGAGCCTCTAGCAATCCTGAACATACACATATAACATCTTCAATAGGTTCATGGGGCGGATTACACATCCTGCAAAAGTTGTAAACTTGTCCCTTTGAAGCCCAAGAGCCATCAGGGTCCTTAAAAGGAAGATACAGAACCGAAAACGCATAAAAACCCTCTCCTCCCAGGCTTGCAAACTAAAACCCATGGAGCCTTGTCTTGAACAGGTGAAGGTTTCAATAGCAAACTTCTTACCAATCACCCAATACAGTAGATTTGTAGAGTGCTACTTGTCACCCGTGAGGGTATCCAGGCGCTGTTATGTTTGTATCTTCCTGCAGACTCCTCATCATCAAGCAGAGATTGTTCATAAATACCTTTTATGAATTCCTTTCGAGCTGATCTGGGCCTGTTCCTTGGGACCCCCAATGCTGGAAGTTCACAGTCATCCGGCGGCTGAGTTACTGAACTTACAGACAATGATGCCTGGGTCATGTATGTCGCCAAAGCCTTATTAAGAATTGTTTTAAAGTATTAATTCCTGCCGCATTAAAAATCAGAAGAGCAGCAGTAATCTTGGCCTTTGAAACAACCCATGTAGGGCCCCTTGCACCCCTCCACGTGTCGCGGAAACCTCATTACCCCAGTTACACATGAAATTCTGCCACTTAACGTCTCTGATTTTCCCATTTCAAGATTGTATCCATCGTAACTCCTTGGTATGCTTATTCTAGGACCGCTTGTAACTTGTTGCCATTTATTGTCCAGGTGCACTTAGATTCATGCCGTACGAAGAACACTACCTCGGTTTTATTAAAATTAATACAGAGATGGTGTGCTACAATAAAAGACGGAAGCCTGCTCAGTTGTCTTTGTAATCCTCTCTGGGCTGCTGGCAGGATGACTAAATCATCCATGTAGGAGAGTAGGATCTGCTTCACATGGGTACCCCCACTTTTTGCTGGTGTTTCACTGTTTTCCGACTTTAGTCTGGCTGGGACCCTGCTATTCAGGGCCCCAGCCTAGCTGCTTCCTCTCTAAAATGATTCCATGTACTTTAGGTACAGTTCAGATTGGATCGGAGGTGCCCTTATAAGTCCCTAGTATATGGAATACTATCTACCCAGGGCATAGGTACCCCAGAGGCCTACCACGGGCTGAAGCATGTATTATGCCACCCCTGGAAAGCCTCCAAAAAAGACACCACAGGTCTGCTACACTGCAGCCTGGGTAAGGTGGTGCATGTAGCCCTTACTGAGATCTAGGTTCATTATATCTCACCATATATACGCACATATAAACGGGAGTGCGTGAGTGTGTGCGAGTGTTTTGTTGCGGATGGGTGTTGTGGATGGGCAAGTTAGAAGAGAGCGGGGAGGTGACGGGGTTAATATCGGAAGTTGTGAATGCATGGGCGTGTGTGAAGAGAGAGGTGAGGTGAAGCTGTGAGTGAGTTGGAATTTGTGAGTATTGTGGACGGGGATTTGTCAATGTGGTGAGTGCTGGAGGCCAATAGACTGTTTTGAGTATCAGCGGGGTGAATGTTGATGAAGGAAGTTTGGTTGAAAGGGAGGAGCTAGAGAATAGTTGGAAATGGGGAATAACACATTGTTTGCTGATCGTGGTACAATTGTGGGGTGGAAAGGAGAATGGTGTGTTAAGAGGGGAGCTAGTGATCTTTAGTAAGATTTTGTTTTGGGGAGCAATACGTACAAGGATTTATTAATTTGCAGAAGAGATAATGATTCAACGATTTTTCATGTTTTTTGGATGAAATGTAGTAATGGTGTTTTCTCTTGATGTGTTAATTTACAGTTACCCCTGATGAAGGGCTCGGATAAGCCCGAAATGCATTGAGTTGAGTAAAAGAAATGCTGCTCTGAAAGGTTCTTTGCAATTGGTGTTCGTGTTTAAGAAGAGGTCCGGATGGGCACACTTGAATATGGAAAGCATCGCAAATGCACGACGCCATACGTGTGGATTATAAAAGGAAACCATCATTTTTGAACAAATAATGTGGATTATTTTGGATTTATACGGAGAAAGCATTCAGTGGAACGACTAGTAGGATCTTGTATCCATCTAAGCAGTGCGACTGGGAGTGGAGCGTCATTGCGCTCCCCACATCATTGGTTTACCAAGAAGAGACAAGACATTCAAAACAACCGTACCCAACAGTAAACACCCTTTATGCATCACTTCTTGCTCCCCATTTAATTAAGTTGGCAATACTCAAGTTTCAAGTTTCAAAAGACCTTTATTCGAATTTGTTAAAATTCATAAAAGTACCGACACATACAAAAACATATACATACACATAATACGAAACAGTTAAATAATTTACATTTCATAGTAACAAAGCAATTCATACAAAGGTTAAACAGTAAATTCCATTAACTTATGAGGTTTTAGCAGTAGTATTTTTTGACTAGATCTGATTACAAGGACTTTCCATAGTCTTGCGTGCACGTATGGCTAGTCTTAGGAAAGTGCTAGTGCGAAATGTCAGTTCATCATTATCCAGGGTGAGCAGCAGCATGTAGGATTCCTGAAGTGTAAGAGGTCTGAGCTTTCTAAAATATGAGGTTAAAAGCCATTTGGTATATCTCACATAATATTTACAGAAAAACAGAAAGTGCAAATCATCTTGAGTGCTTGTACCGTCACAGGGACAGGGGGTAAGGACAGTATGGTGTTGATACCCCAGAGGAAAAGAGAGCAGAAATTTAACAGTTCCTGCCCTTAGACGAAACAGTAGAGATCGTTCCCAATTTGACATAGGCAGTGATTGGTAGGGTGGCATGATTTGCATACAGAGACCATTACCAATGTATTTTTTGACCCCTGATTTCTGTAGTTCAATTCCAAGCCGTTCATTACGATAAAGTGCATAGAGTGCCTTTTGAACCTCATGTTTGTCCTTTGGTTCAATAGCCGTTGGCTCAGTAAACAAAATACCTCTTCCAATTTCATTAAATATTTTAAAAACGTCTTTGAACCAGGGGATCTGTATGCCATTATCACTATTGAGGCAGTCCCTAATGATGTTTTGCGTAAGGGCAGCAGCCTCATTCCTCCAGATTCTGATCCAGAAGAGTGCTGGTCTTGCTTTAATAAAGTCGTTTATGAATGGGAGGTTAAGTTCGTTATGACAGATGAAATTGGAAGAGGAAATTGGTGCTCCCAGCAGTTTCCTGCAAAAACGGTTTTCCTCTCTTTGAATACCAATGCTGCTGGCCGATCCCCAAACTTCGGCTCCATACGTAGCAACAGGGGAACACTGTAATTTAAAAATTTGAACAATAGCTTTAGTGGCGCCGATTTTCTTGGGGCGTGGGAGACTCAGGACGGAGTTGTTGGCTTTCGAGAACTTGCTCGTGGCGTGGGCCACATGCCCACTCCAGGAGCCGTTCGCAGCGAAAACCAGCCCCAGATAAGGGAACTTATGGACAGATTCGAGTTTATCTGTTCCAATTTGAATAGTGCCGAGTTTCCTTTTGCCCGGCCCACAAGGCATAATAAAAGACTTTTTAAAATTAACTTTCAAATCCAGTCCCTCCATAAAATTTACAAAACTATGTACAAGCAGACGTAAGGCGTTTGGTGTGCGTGCCAAAAGGACAGCGTCGTCTGCATATAAAAGTACGGGCAAGGGATTTCCTAAAATGATTGGGACATCGGGGGTAGCTTTCTTTAAACAGTTGGACAAGCCATTAATATAAATGATAAACAGCAGGGGTGCTAAGACGCACCCCTGTCTCACCCCCCTCCCTATCTTAATGGCTCCCGATACCTCTCCGCCCACACCAATACGTACCCGAGCTTTCAAGTCAGTATGGAGGTAGGCTAAGAATCTAACAAGAGTGGCATCGAGACCATTTGACAGGAAAGTTAACCATAGCTTGGATCTATTCACAAGATCGAATGCGGATGAAAGATCCATAAAAGCTAGGTAAACGGGGGATGAGCGAGCAATGCAATATTTATCTATTATCAATTTTAAGTTTAGGCATTGCTCGACTGTTCCTACCCCACTCCTAAACCCCATCTGGCAGGGGTCTAAAAAGTCAGAATCAGACGCCCATACCAGTACCCTATTATAAATTATTCGTCCTAGTATTTTTAAAGTATTGTCCAGGAGGGAGATGGGACGATAGTTTACTGGGTCAGATCTGTCTCCCTTTTTATAAATGGGGACAATAATACTAGTAGCCCAGGTGGCAGGCATGGCTACATGAGGAAGACTATTAAAAATGTTTAAGAGTATTGGTGTCCAAAGATCAACGTTAAATTTAAGGATATCTATAGGGAGGCCGTCTGGCCCGGGCGCCTTGTTGCCTAGGCTCTCTTTGATAGCTTTCCTGACTTCTAAGTCCGAAATCTCTAAGCCTGCTGTTTGATTCAGTTTAGGGAGAGGTTGCTCATCAGAGGGGGCAGCATAAATATTAGAAAAATGGGTCTCCCAGGCTGTACTGGTTATGTTGCAACTAATTTTAGTAAGCTCTTTGCCCATTTCCCTCGTTCTCCTAACTGCCGTCCAAAATGGGCCGCTGCCGCCCAGATTGGCGCTGATAACCAGCTTATCCCAGTGATCGGAGAGCAAATTTGCCTTCCTTTTCGATGTTTTATCTTTGTAGTTTTTCCTGGCGGCTCGAACGGCGTCCTTACACCTGGGATTGGCAGAGAGGGCCTTTCTTAACTCTCTATTGGCCACGGAGCAAGATGTATCAAACCACCGTGGCTCTTTGTGGTCAGTAGAGAGTGGGACTGACAGGAGAGTTTTTATATTGGTGCATAAAGCTTCAAAAGCAGTAATCAGTTCTTCATTATTTGTACTAGGGGAGGAGAGACATTTCAATAGATCCGGATATGCCTCCTGAATCGTATCTATTATTGCCCCGCAATCAATTCCTCTCCATTTAAGGCGAAGGCCATCAATTGAGGGTGTGATATCCCTAGCTCCATTTAAATTCATAAAAATCGGACTGGGTGCGAGGTTAAAAATAGCAAACAAAGGATTATGATCGCTGAAGGACGTTTGCACCACAGAAGATTTGATTAAACAGTCCGTTAACACAGGTGATGTAAAAATGTAATCGATAGTTGAACCGTTATCCCTGCCCTTAAACGTAGGGGCGTAGGGAAAATTCATATCATACCCTACACTCATTACGTCAACAAGGTTAAAATCAGAGAGTATGCTAATCAGTTCCAAACCCCTGCGGTCATTACAGTGATCAAAGTTAGTGGATCCATAGTTATCTATAAGTTTCACATTAAAATCTCCCCCGATCAGAATACTGGTCTTAGTATCTACTGACATGGAACAATCAATTATATTTAAAACCTTAGATAAAGCAACAAAATTTTTGTTCGGTACACCATAAAAATCATTGTTATAAAAATTGATTAAATAGATTATGGTCTTTGATTTCAATTTGTATTCCAGAATTTGAATATTGGAATTAGCAAGGTTGTCTAACTTCAAAACATTAATTGTACCGCCTGCCAAAATTCTAATCCCCGTAAAGAGTCCACCCACCGCTCGGCCAAAGCTAGGTTTTAGAGATGTCAGGCTGAAACAGTGGTAGCCTTCGATATGCAGGTTATCAACAGCCCAAGTCTCTTGGAACATGAGTATGTCTATGTCCTTAATTAATTCGGTCCAAGCAGGGTCAGAGAGCTTGGATTCTAAGCCTGCGACATTCCAGCTTAGGATTGATAGGCCATGTTTGAACCCCTGGTTAATAAATGTGCACCTAGTATTCCCATTATCATAGATAGTTGGTTCGTTCGAAATGGCCGGAGTGCTATCCGATAATATGATTTCTGGGGCTACTGTTTTAGCATGGAGTAATGCAAGTGAATTTATGATTGTAGCATCCTCTTGGTTACAAGCTTTAACATTCTTGCATGATTCATTATTAAGGGGTATGCTCAGTCAATCCTGTTCGTCTAATGATGATAGATAGTCGAACCGATTGAAAGTTGGAATATTGTACATTGGCCTGACTTGTGTCGTCTGTGCAAACTGGAATGAGTTAGGGGTTGGATAAGACCTATCCCTGTGATTGCTCTGGCGCATAGTTGGGGCTTGGAAATGTTGTGGGTGGTTAGGGGTAAGGATTGGCATTAGAGGTTGTGGATGCCAGTTGGGGTTGTTGGAAAAGGCGGCATTTAGGTTCTGGTTTTGGGCAAAAAAGGGTGATTTGACCCTTGCACCAAAATTCGTCTCTTGGTGTAAATTAATGGGGAAATTGTTGGGAGGGTTAGCCGTGGCTTGTTCTGGAGGTATCAGGTGTCGATAAAAATATCCTAAGGGAAGGAGCGTGGTGTTAAATTCCCATGGCGATGGTAAAGGGGCGTTGACTAATGTTTTCTCTGCCCAATGTGGTTTTCTAAAACTAATAATGACACAGTCACCCTCAAATTTTTTCCTAAGGGGTCCAATCCAGCCCACCCGCTGTGTGTTAATAATCTCCCTTGCACCATCAATCGGGTAATTGCAGTTAGTAATTAGCCAGTGCAGGGTTTTATTTTTGAGTGATATGGGATTTTCATCCTGATCCTCTCTTAATTTAGTAACATTTACTAACACTAATACATATGCACCGCATTCCGGAGGAAGATTAATGCGGGCCGGAACTTGTCTGGGCGGTTTTGGGGTGGGTTGGGTCAAGATAGGATTGCTTGTAAAAGTTGAGGGGTGACCTGTGGTACTCGCAGTTGGGAGTGTGGTATTCGCGGTGGTATTGGTGCCAGGATCCTTTCTTTTGTCTGTGGATTTGCTATTAGTGTGTGGTATTGCTGTTTTTTGTTTAGTAATTGGGCCATTGGCCAGCGCAACAGGTACGACTTTATCTGCATTGTTTGGGGCGACTGGGGGTACTTGTAGGTTAGTTGTTTTGGGGCCTACTATATTGGTGGGGTTACTATTTTTTATGCTGATTGCAGGACCTCCCTCTAGGAAAATCTTAAGAGGGTTGCTCAATTCATCTAGCTGTTTTTCTAATCGAGCAAGCCTATTTTCGATTGGGGATAGATAAATGCTTAATAAATCCCCCAGTCTTTCCAACAGGGGGTCATATGCCTTGTCTATATTTCCGTTAGTGTTCGATGTTCTGCCCTGCTGAACAGTTTCACTATCATCCCTCTGGGGTGTTACCGTAACCTTAGTCACGTTATGATTATTTCCAGGGACAAAGTTGGTATTTTTCCCAGGTTTCCTTTGTGCCCGGCCATATTTCCTGATCGTAGTTACCCGGGGCTTGGATGCGTGTAACTTCAGTTTTTGAACTGCCCCCTCACGCCTACCTCTAGCATGCCTGGTTTTATCAGCAGATTGTACTTTGGGAGAGGGGTTAATTAGTAACTCAGGCGTTTTTTCCAAGTCTGTGCTAGTGACGGTATCTGTGTCTAACAGGGGAATTGAGGCTGAGAGATTAACCTCGCTAGGAATGGTGTGTATGTCAGCACATACATCAAGTAAGGGTCTGATGTTATTAGGCATAATTTGTGCAGGTGTAGTGGCGGTAGCAATGAAGCCAAGCGAGGAACGTTTGGCATGCGCCAAGTCTTGTGATACCCTGCGTTCTAGTAGATTTATGCCCTGGTTGATGGCATCATTGGCCTTAGAAATAAAAACGTCAATGGGGCCAGTCACAGCGGCAGCAGTTTTGCTGCGGGTGCCTCTTGGGGCCATGCTGACAAATAATAGTCCCTGTTCTGCGGTTTGGGTTGTTACGCAGGACTACAGATACAAGTATCAATGACACATAGCACACATTATGGTTGTAAGGCAGATAGTCCCGGAAATAATAGCAGTACCCACAGTTCCCAAATGAGGAATGGCCAGTGGACCAATGGACAGTACCTTCAAGTTGTAACAAATAGGTGAATGAAAGGAGGTGGCCCCGTCCCGTCCTCCTCGTACCTCTGAGGACCTCAGAGGGCCCGCCCTTTGCCCGGGCTTAGCCCGGCGCCGCCCGCGCGCGTCCCGCGACGCGGAGGGAGTCTCTCCTTTTTGAGCGCCTCCGGGCGCGAAAGTAGGCGGATGTCCGGTGGTGGTGGCGCTAAGCCTGCTGGGAGCTGTAGTCTCCCCCAACTGCGGCCGTGAACTCCGTCGGCGGCAGGGGAGACCAACAGCGTGACCGTCCCAGGGAAGCTGCCAGGAACAGGTAAGGGTGTCTCTGCGCCAGTAATCCGCTTGGAAAGGTGCCCCCGCTCCACCGAGGGAGCCTCTCCTTTTTGAGCGCCTCCGGGCGCGAAAGTAGGCGGATGTCCGGTGGTGGTGGCGCTAAGCCTGCTGGGAGCTGTAGTCTCCCCCAACTGCGGCCGTGAACTCCGTCGGCGGCAGGGGAGACCAACAGCGTGACCGTCCCAGGGAAGCTGCCAGGAACAGGTAAGGGTGTCTCTGCGCCAGTAATCCGCTTGGAGAGGCAATACTCGTTTGACCTGTAAGCATGCAAATTAGGTATTTTTATAGTATTGTTAGAAAGGAAGTGAAACTAAGTAAGCGGTGGAAAAGGGGAGTGCAAGAGGCGGATGATATGGGAGTGACCAAGAGGTGAGAGAGAGAGAGAGAAATATATTCCAGGATAGCTGAGTGGACTAATGCGATTACCGGGTACACTTGCCTGGAAATTGTAGACTCGAAATAGTGTCACATCTTTCTGATGTCAAAGAATTGAGTACCAGAGTCGGGTAACAGACACCTGTTTCGCGCCTGGAGAAAAAAAGTGGGAGACTGCAATGCGCTGTATCAAAGGTCGCTATCAGCTGTCCAAGAGTCAGACTTATTTATTTTATTTTTGTGTGCGCGTTTATCCTATGAAGGGATTGTGGGTCTGAAAGCAGATGCACTGGAAGTAAGGGAGAAGGAGGTGCTGCAGCCCCCACCCCTATAAATCCTTGAAGAAGTTCAGATGTAAATTCAACAATGAAAACACCTTCATTTTTTTGGCCCTAAAGTACATTTAGTAAGTGTTCAACTACAAAATGTTTCACGGAAGGCAACTTTGTTTAATAAAGTGCTGCTAATCAATACAAACATCAGCAGCATTGTAAGTACAGTCAAGGTGCTTAACTTAAGTCAGGACATGTCAGTGTACAGCACCTCTCTCGAAAAACCTTTTTTAAAAAGCAAACGAGCACGGTGCCTTGGAAGCGGCTCCAGCCACACTCAGTGTCAAAGTAAAACAAGTGCGCGCAGAAACTTAAAACAAATAAGTGTGCAGGCTGCAGCGGGAGAGGGAGGGGTGCACCTGTGAGCGGTGCACACGCGCTGGGGAGAGCTCTTTTTCAAAGCACACACTCGTGCTTGTGGCGTGCCGCTGCGCACTCCCGCAAGCTGTATGCCGCCACAAGCATGAGTGTGTGCTTGTAAAAAGAGCTGCACGACGGCTAAAGGTCTCCTATGCAGCGCATGCGCGCTGCGTACCTAAAATGAACCTCGGTTTCATCTAACCAAGGGGCGTCATCTAAGGGGAGTTACAATGAGGCAGCCAAGCCAGATATGTATAAGCTAAAGGGAGAGGGGCCAAGATACGGGCTTGTTTCAGCCCGTCGTACGTGAAGATTTCGTGCGATAAGCCATTACCATCTGACAGCTTAACTCGCACCCTGGGGTTGATATTTAATTCGATCATAAGCTGCAGATGTCCGGGGGGTGGGGGGTACCCCACTCACACATCATCCCACACAGCCTTCGTTAATCCACCTGATCGAAGGCTGCAGAGTAATCAATGAAACATGAAAACACATTATTTTTATGTATGCCTGCCTCCTGTCCCATCAGAGTTACGGCTACAATACTATCCAAAGTACTACATTTAGATCGGAAACCTGTCTGATCGTAAAAAGATGCTCTGCAAATAATTTTCCATCTGCATCCAGGAGGGCTTTGGGGCGGCAATGTGGGGAAAAAATGAAACAGAAAATAAGTTGCATCAAAAAGGCTCCCTACAAAAAAAATATAATGAAAAAAAGTTGAGGCTGCAAAAAATATATATCTTGGGCTTTATAGCGCAAAGGTAAGTGCACTGGGGAGGAGAATTTACAGAGAGGTGGTGAAGAGGGTGGGGGGTTAGTAAGGCGTTTTTAGGGTTTAGGCATGGGTAGTGGCTAAGGGTAGTAGAGGTTTTAGGCTTCAGAGAAAGGGCGGCATCAAGGGATGGAAGGTGTTTAAGGGTTCAGGGAAAGGCAGCCTTAAGGGGTAGCAGAGGGCTTTTAAGGTTTAGGGAAGGGCAGCGTTAAGAAGTTGTATGGGGTTTTAGGGTCCAGAGAAGGGCAGCATTAAGGGGTAAGTATTTTAGAGTACAAAGAAGGCTAGTATTATGGGATAGGTTGGGGCTTTAAGGGTTCAGGGAAGGCGAGCATTAAGGCATACTCAGCGGTTATTAGATACCGGTAGATAACAATGAACGCATGTCACAAGATGACAACATTTTACATATAAAAATTCATAGGTAATAAAAGAACAGGCCATTAATACCAAAACTATTTGAACTGGGCTTTAGCACAGACGACATTTTAAACGTCGACTTCATTCCTTCTTTCCGGGATAGACTGCACCGCTGCCCGTTCGGCAACGTATTAGGTACAAAGCACCGACTCGAACACGTCAAGCGCTCCACAGTGGAGGCGCTATGTACTTGAATGAACACACGGTGGCATGCAGCCCGGGGAGCGCTCTGCATTCCAGCGCTTCTTGTGGCCCCCCTTTTTCAGAAACAAGAGGCGAGCCTCCTCCTGGACTGTAGAAGCGGCAGGTCTGTGGAAGAGACTGCCTGAACACCCGAGGTTCATCTCGGAGGGGGCCACAGTTTAAGAATTGAAAGCACTGCTACTCAGAGTCCGTGGGGGGGGGGGGGGGCGAACCTTTCATACATCGCTCTCTGGGATGCCTAGAAAGAGCGCCGGGACACTCCTTAGAGTAGCTGTGCGCTAGGGAAAGTATTTCATTCATTAATTACTAGCCAACACACTGACTGGACACCAGCAAACGCCACTAACACAAAGAAACTATTAGAACTACTTACAGGGACAGCACCAAGGCTGTCCAGGGGCTGGTACGGTCAGGCAGGGTCAACAGGGCAGGAGCTTGGCTGGCAGCTCTGTGGCCCCCGTGGTCTTCTCACAAGAACAAGACCACGTACGTTAATCGTGGACAGAGGAGCTGTGATGGGTCAATGACGACACTACAGACTTCTGAGGAACTCTCAGGGGGGGGGGGGGAGGTTGTAACACCCCACCCTCCCCCATGCAGCAGTGGAACAGTACACCCAGCATAATAAAAAGCCACTACACCGACACCCAGCCCAGTAATCGAAAGGAGAACATATCAGAGCCGGTCTGTAGAAGAGAGAAAAACCTTACTTACAAGCAATAATATTTTTTAGGTCTTGCCACAGAAGGCTTTATTCGTTTAGTTAGCCTCATGCTACCAATACTTAAAGTACATATAAGACGTAATCATTAGTTCCAGGCCAGGGGCAACTTCCAAACACCATTATCATCAGCTTTGTGGCCAGGGAATACCTCTGTGCTCTGCATCATTGGCTTCCAAGCACGGGACTGCTTCCGTACTCTGCATCAGTGGCTTCCAAGCATGGGACTGCTTCCGTACTCTGCATGATTAGCTTCCAAGCCCGGGACTGCTTCCGTACTCTGCATCATTGGCTTCCAAGCACGGGACTGCTTCCGTACTCTGCATCATTGGCTTCCAAGCACGGGACTGCTTCCGTACTCTGCATCATTGGCTTCCAAGCACGGGACTGCTTCCGTACTCTGCATGATTAGCTTCCAAGCACGGGACTGCTTCCGTACTCTGCATCATTGGCTTCCAAGCCCGGGACTGCTTCCGTACTCTGCATCATTGGCTTCCAAGCCCGGGACTGCTTCCGTACTCTGCATCATTGGCTTCCAAGCACGGGACTGCTTCCATACTCTGCATCATTGGCTTCCAAGCACGGGACTGCTTCCGTACTCTGCATCATTGGCTTCCAAGCACGGGACTGCTTCCGTACTCTGCATGATTAGCTTCCAAGCACGGGACTGCTTCCGTACTCTGCATCATTGGCTTCCAAGCCCGGGACTGCTTCCGTACTCTGCATCATTGGCTTCCAAGCCCGGGACTGCTTCCGTACTCTGCATCATTGGCTTCCAAGCCCGGGACTGCTTCCGTACTCTGCATCATTGGCTTCCAAGCACGGGACTGCTTCCGTACTCTGCATGATTAGCTTCCAAGCACGGGACTGCTTCCATACTCCGCATCATTGGCTTCCAAGCACGGGACTGCTTCCATACTCTGCATCATTGGCTTCCAAGCACGGGACTGCTTCCATACTCCGCATCATTGGCTTCCAAGCACGGGACTGCTTCCATACTCTGCATCATTGGCTTCCAAGCACGGGACTGCTTCCGTACTCTGCATCATTGGCTTCCAAGCCCGGGACTGCTTCCGTACTCTGCATCATTGGCTTCCAAGCCCGGGACTGCTTCCGTACTCTGCATCATTGGCTTCCAAGCCCGGGACTGCTTCCGTACTCTGCATCATTAGCTGCCGGGACAGGACTGCTTCCGTACTCTGCATCATTAGCTTCCAAGCATGGAACTGCTTCCGTACTCTGCATCATTGGCTTCCAAGCACGGGACTGCTTCCGTACTCTGCATCATTAGCTTCCAAGCACGGGACTGCTTCCGTAGTCTGTATCATTGGCTTCCAAGCACGGGACTGCTTCCGTACTCTGCATCATTGGCTTCCAAGCACGGGACTGCTTCCGTACTCTGCATCATTGGCTTCCAAGCACGGGACTGCTTCCGTAGTCTGCATCATTGGCTTCCAAGCACGGGACTGCTTCCGTACTCTGCATCATTGGCTTCCAAGCACGGGACTGCTTCCGTACTCTGCATCATTGGCTTCCAAGCACGGGACTGCTTCCGTACTCTGCATCATTGGCTTCCAAGCACGGGACTGCTTCCGTACTCTGCATCATTGGCTTCCAAGCACGGGACTGCTTCCGTAGTCTGCATCATTGGCTTCCAAGCACGGGACTGCTTCCGTACTCTGCATCATTGGCTTCCAAGCACGGGACTGCTTCCGTACTATGCATCATTGGCTTCCAAGCACGGGACTGCTTCCGTACTATGCATCATTGGCTTCCAAGCACGGGACTGCTTCCGTACTATGCATCATTGGCTTCCAAGCACGGGACTGCTTCCGTACTCTGCATCATTGGCTTCCAAGCACGGGACTGCTTCCGTACTCTGCATCATTGGCTTCCAAGCACGGGACTGCTTCCGTACTCTGCATCATTGGCTTCCAAGCACGGGACTGCTTCCGTACTCTGCATCATTGGCTTCCAAGCACGGGACTGCTTCCGTACTCTGCATCATTGGCTTCCAAGCACGGGACTGCTTCCGTACTCTGCATCATTGGCTGCCGGGACTGCTTCCGTACTCTGCATCATTAGCTGCCGGAACGGGACTGCTTCCGTACTCTGCATCATTGGCTTCCAAGCACGGGACTGCTTCCCTACTCTGCATCATTGGCTTCCAAGCACGGGACTGCTTCCGTACTCTGCATCATTGGCTTCCAAGCCCAGGACTGCTTCCGTAGTCTGTATCATTGGCTTCCAAGCACGGGACTGCTTCCGTACTCTGCATCATTGGCTTCCAAGCACGGGACTGCTTCCGTACTCTGCATCATTGGCTTCCAAGCCCAGGACTGCTTCCGTACTCTGCATCATTAGCTCCCGGGACGGGACTGCTTCCGTACTCTGCATCATTGGCTTCCAAGCACGGGACTGCTTCCGTACTCTTCATCATTAGCTGCCGCGACAGGACTGCTTCCGTACTCTGCATCATTAGCTGCCGGGACGGGACTGCTTCCGTACTCTGCATCATTGGCTTCTAAGCACGGGACTGCTTCCGTACTCTGCATCATTGGCTTCCAAGCCCAGGACTGCTTCCGTACTCTGCATCATTGGCTTCTAAGCACGGGACTGCTTCCGTACTCTGCATCATTGGCTTCTAAGCACGGGACTGCTTCCGTACTCTGCATCATTGGCTTCTAAGCACGGGACTGCTTCCGTACTCTGCATCATTGGCTTCTAAGCACGGGACTGCTTCCGTACTCTGCATCATTGGCTTCTAAGCACGGGACTGCTTCCGTACTCTGCATCAGTGGCTTCCAAGCATGGGACTGCTTCCGTACTCTGCATCATTGGCTTCCAAGCACGGGACTGCTTCCGTACTCTGCATCATTGGCTTCCAAGTACGGGACTGCTTCCGTACTCTGCATCATTGGCTTCCAAGCACGGGACTGCTTCCGTACTCTGCATCATTGGCTTCCAAGCACGGGACTGCTTCCGTACTCTGCATCATTGGCTTCCAAGCACGGGACTGCTTCCGTACTCTGCATCATTGGCTTCCAAGCACGGGACTGCTTCCGTACTCTGCATCATTGGCTGCCGGGACTGCTTCCGTACTCTGCATCATTAGCTGCCGGAACGGGACTGCTTCCGTACTCTGCATCATTGGCTTCCAAGCACGGGACTGCTTCCCTACTCTGCATCATTGGCTTCCAAGCACGGGACTGCTTCCGTAGTCTGTATCATTGGCTTCCAAGCACGGGACTGCTTCCGTACTCTGCATCATTGGCTTCCAAGCCCAGGACTGCTTCCGTAGTCTGTATCATTGGCTTCCAAGCACGGGACTGCTTCCGTACTCTGCATCATTGGCTTCCAAGCACGGGACTGCTTCCGTACTCTTCATCATTAGCTGCCGCGACAGGACTGCTTCCGTACTCTGCATCATTAGCTGCCGGGACGGGACAGCTTCCCTACTCTGCATCATTGGCTTCCAAGCACGGGACTGCTTCCGTAGTCTATCATTGGCTTCCAAGCACGGGACTGCTTCCGTACTCTGCATCATTGGCTTCCAAGCACGGGACTGCTTCCGTACTCTGCATCATTGGCTTCCAAGCACGGGACTGCTTCCGTACTCTGCATCATTGGCTTCTAAGCACGGGACTGCTTCCATACTCCGCATCATTGGCTTCCAAGCACGGGACTGCTTCCATACTCCGCATCATTGGCTTCCAAGCACGGGACTGCTTCCGTACTCTGCATCATTGGCTTCCAAGCACGGGACTGCTTCCGTACTCTGCATCATTGGCTTCCAAGCACGGGACTGCTTCCGTACTCTGCATCATTGGCTTCCAAGCACGGGACTGCTTCCGTACTCTGCATCATTGGCTTCCAAGCACGGGACTGCTTCCGTACTCTGCATCATTGGCTTCCAAGCACGGGACTGCTTCCCTACTCTGCATCATTGGCTTCCAAGCACGGGACTGCTTCCGTACTCTGCATCATTGGCTTCCAAGCCCAGGACTGCTTCCGTACTCTGCATCATTGGCTTCCAAGCACGGGACTGCTTCCGTACTCTGCATCATTGGCTTCTAAGCACGGGACTGCTTCCGTACTCTGCATCATTGGCTTCTAAGCACGGGACTGCTTCCGTACTCTGCATCATTGGCTTCTAAGCACGGGACTGCTTCCGTACTCTGCATCAGTGGCTTCCAAGCATGGGACTGCTTCCGTACTCTGCATCATTGGCTTCCAAGCACGGGACTGCTTCCGTACTCTGCATCATTGGCTTCCAAGCACGGGACTGCTTCCGTACTCTGCATCATTGGCTTCCAAGCACGGGACTGCTTCCGTACTCTGCATCATTGGCTTCCAAGCACAGGACTGCTTCCGTACTCTGCATCATTGGCTTCCAAGCACGGGACTGCTTCCGTACTCTGCATCATTGGCTTCCAAGCACGGGACTGCTTCCGTACTCTGCATCATTGGCTTCCAAGCACGGGACTGCTTCCCTACTCTGCATCATTGGCTTCCAAGCACGGGACTGCTTCCGTACTCTGCATCATTGGCTTCCAAGCCCAGGACTTCTTCCGTACTCTGCATCATTGGCTTCCAAGCACGGGACTACTTCCGTACTATGCATCATTGGCTTCCAAGCACGGGACTTCTTCCGTACTCTGCATCATTAGCTGACGGGACTGCTTCCGTACTATGCATCATTGGCTTCCAAGCACGGGACTTCTTCCGTACTCTGCATCATTAGCTGCCGGGACGGGACTGCTTCCGTACTCTGCATCATTGGCTTCCAAGCACTGGACTGCTTCCGTACTCTGCATCATTAGCTGCCGGGACAGGACTGCTTCCGTACTCTGCAACATTAGCTGTCGGGACAGGACTGCTTCCGTACTCCGCAACATTAGCTGCCGGGACAGGACTGCTTCCGTACTCTGCATCATTAGCTGCCGAGACTGCTTCCGTACTCTGCATCATTAGCTGCCGGGACGGGACTGCTTCTGTACTATGCATCATTGGCTGCCGGGACAGGACTGCTTCCGTACTCTGCATCATTAGCTGCCGGGACAGGACTGCTTCCGTACTCCGCATCATTAGCTGCCGGGACAGGACTGCTTCCGTACTCCGCATCATTAGCTGCCGGGACAGGACTGCTTCCGTACTCCGCATCATTAGCTGCCGGGACAGGACTGCTTCCGTACTCTGCATCATTAGCTGCCGGGACGGAACTGCTTCTGTACTATGCATCATTGGCTGCCGGGACAGGACTGCTTCCGTACTCTGCATCATTAGCTGCCGGGACAGGACTGCTTCTGTACACTGCATCATTAGCTTCCAAGCCCAGGACTGCTTCCGTACTCTGCATCATTAGCTGATGGGACTCCTTCCGTACTCTTCATCATTAGCTTCCAGTACGGGACAGGACTGCTCCGTACTATGCATCATTAGCTGCCGGGACGGGACTGCTTCCGTACTCTGCATCATAACCTTCCAGGCCGGAACGGGACTGCTTGCGTACTGCATCATTAGCTTCCAAGCCCAGGACTGCTTCGGTAATCTGCATCATTAGCTGCAGGGACTGCTTCTGTACACTGTATAATTAGCTTCCAAGCGCCAGACTGCTTCCGTACTCTGCATAATTGGCTTCGAAGCACGGGACTGCTTCCGTACTCTGCATCATTGGCTTCCAAGCACGGGACTGCTTCCATACTCTGCATAATTGGCTTCCAAGCACAGGACTGCTTCCCTACTCTCTATAATTGGCTGCCAAGCACGGGACTGCTTCCGTACTCTGCATAATTGACTTCCAAGCACGGGACTGCTTCCGTACTCTGCATCATTGGCTTCCAAGTACGGGACTGCTTCCATACTCTGCATAATTGACTTCCAAGCACAGGACTGCTTCCCTACTCTCTATAATTGGCTGCCAAGCACGGGACTGCTTCCGTACTCTGCATAATTGACTTCCAAGCACGGGACTGCTTCCGTACTCTGCATCATTGGCTTCCAAGTACGGGACTGCTTCCGTAGTCTGCATTATTGGCTTCCAAGCACGGGACTGCTTCCGTACTCTGCATAATTGGCTTCCAAGCACGGGACTGCTTCCGTACTCTGCATAATTGGCTTCCAAGCACGGGACTGCTTCCGTAGTCTGCATCATTGGCTTCCAAGCACGGGACTGCTTCCGTACTCTGCATCATTGGCTTCCAAGCACGGGACTGCTTCCATAGTCTGCATCATTGGCTTCCAAGCACGGGACTGCTTCCGTACGCCGCATCATTGGCTTCTAAGCACGGGACTGCTTCCGTACTCTGCATCATTGGCTTCCAAGCACGGGACTGGTTCCGTAGTCTGCATCATTGGCTTCCAAGCACGGGAGTGTTTCCGTACTCTGCATCATTAGCTGCAGGGATGGGACTGCTTCCGTAGTCTGCATCATTGGCTTCCAAGCACGGGAGTGTTTCCGTACTCTGCATCATTAGCTGCAGGGATGGGACTGCTTCCGTACTCTGCATCATTGGCTTCCAAGCACGGGAGTGCTTCCGTACTCTGCATTATTAGATTCCAGGCCGGAATGGGAAGGCTTCTGTACTCTGCATCATTAGCTTCCATACTGGGACTACTTCCAGACACTTCACAATTCGCTTCAAGGCCGGGACCTCTTTAGCTTCTAGGCCGGGACTGGCTTCTCACTGCATCATTATCTCCCAGGCCCAGGACTGCTTGTGCTCACCACATCATTATGTTTGGGGCCGTGGGCTGCTTCTACACATCACATGATTAGCTCCCCCACACAGCGTTGCACGAGGCCCTTTCACCCGGCTATGGACTGTTTCCGCACATCCGCGGCATCTGCAGTTTAGCTTTCTCTCATACAGAGCTTCACTCCTTATACATTACCTTTGACCCCGGACTGCAGCAGCCTCACACGTCCCATCCCACTATTTCCCCCAACTGTTTCCTGGCCCTACGCACTGGGGACGAATCAGCTTCTTCAATAAAACAGCTAGGGAAACTTGCTCCGTTAGATGGAGAATATTGCTCATTTCCACCTGCAAGTTCCTGCTAAAACTTATGAACGTTCCAATGATTCCTTACAGTGGGGTAGCGAAGCTTGAGGGGGCCCCCTGCATGGTGCATGGAAAGACCCCGCTCTGGATTTAAGCAGGAGCTATCGAGCCAGAGTACTGTGCTGAGGGGGTCCTCTTGCATGGTGCATGAAAAGACCTCGCTCTGGATTTAGGTAGGAGCTATCGGGCCAGAGTACTGTGCTGAGGGGGCCCCCCTGCATGGTGCATGGCAAGACCCCACTCTGGATTTAAGCAAGAGCTTTCGGGCCAGTGCACTGTGCTGAGGGGGCCCCCTGCAGCTCAGGCCCCCCTGCACCACAGGGCCTGCAGGGGCCTGTGTTAAGCCACTGATTCCTCACAGAACATACAGGAATCCCCCCCAGCACCTTCTTATGACTGAGATCACTATAGCCTAAAATTAGCATGTTTATTTAGAACATAGGAAGTACACAAAAATCGTCACACGCAGTTCATCTAGTGGCGAACTTGCGTTATTCCATGTTGTGAATTTTAAAGTTTGTTTCAGGCATTGTCGTTTGCCTAGAGTGAGTGCTCCACATCACCCTGAAACACACAGTGAACCCCGACGCATATTTATTTCTTTAGAACGCTTAAATAACACACAAGCTAACCAACATCGGGTCCCCGGTGCTTCAGCAACAGGTAAGGTGACCAAAGCCCAGCTAAATCAGAACAGCCACGTTTTCAACTGTCTGCGAAAGGTTATGAGTGAAGTGCAGGGTCTTAGGGGGTCTGGTAGAGTATTCCAAAGTTTAGGACCGAGGAACGCAAAGGAGCGACCATCCATGCAAGACCATTTAATCCTGGGAGCAGTGCACATGGGGATGTTACTAGAACGGAGGCGGCGAGCAGGCTGGCATGAATTTATCAGGGTAGTGATATGGTGGGGAGCAGTTCCTACTCTTGCTTTGAAAACATAGCACGACGCCTTGAATTGAATGGGTTTCTCCACCTTTAACCAATGCAGGATGCTGAGAAGAGATACAGCTAATGCATGTTTAGGCAATCGGTAGATCAGCCTTGCGGCAGCATTCTGCACCACCTGCATACATCTCATGGAGGCTTTGTCAGCACCCCAGGTACATAATGTTGCCATAGTCAAGTCGGGGAAAGACAAGAGTCCGGACAACAGTTCTCTGGGCAGATACAGGAAGAATCCATTTAAATTTGCATAACCATTTCAAGGTTGCAAAACAGGTCGCAGATTACTTTGCCACCAGAGGCTTCATAGAGCGCTTAGAATCCACTAAAATGCCAAGGTTACTTTGGAGGCAAGGATGTCTCCCAGAACAACCAGCCAGTGTTGAGGTCCCCAGAGGGATGGGTTCTTGCCCAGCACCAGCAACTCTTGTTTTTTCCGCATCCAGTTTCAAGGAGTTCACCTTCTAGTGAGTGCTTTTAAAAATAAATATGAGGTTGGAGTGTGAAAACAAGTGGAAGGCAGAAGAGATTCTGCTTATCAGAAAACAATAAAAACATCTTTCAACTCCTAAAACAATTCAGGAGACAGCACTCAACTTCAGTAATTCTACAAACTAAAGCACGACTGGGGAATCGGTCGGTCATTCACTATTCAAAAGTGGGTAAAACGTAGTCCACTCCTGGGTACAAAATAAGGAGCTCTCGGAAGTCAAAATCCGCAACATAAATAAAGTTGGCCTGGTTCCCCCAATTGTGAAAGATCTCCACCAGTTTCCAGGGACCACATCATCCCGGGCATGAAAGAGACAGGGACCCCCTTCTAGGCCTTTCGATGCAAAGGCCAACAGAACGGATGCAATACTGACTTAACATCCCAAAATCGGTAGAAGACAAAAAACAAAAATATGAAACTTTTCTTGCTAAATACAGTGTGTCCTTATTAGCAGCCAAAGATAAGACGGAGTTTCTCAAACTAGATCTGAAACATGCATAAGTTGTGCAAGGATCATTTAGCAACTTCAGGAAGTCGAGGACACGAGCGCAGACCACAGTATGTACTCCCTCTGGAATGTTGTGTTGGTCATTCCCATACTCCGGTAACAAACAATCCGGAGAGGCAGTTTTCCTATCAAGTAATGTCCTCAGTGGGTCTCGCCTAGGCAGCGCTTACGCCGTCTCTTCGAGACATGCTGTATTCAGGATACGTGCATAAAGCTCCGCCTACTTTCCGCCCATCTTTTAAATTAGCTCCAGTCCCTTTCTTTTGGAAACGGTGGCTTTTCATTGGCCAGTAGGCTTAGTAGTCCCTCCTTAGTACCGCCTTGTCTCTTCTTGTAACCTAACATGAGCTACCCCCGTTACATGTGTTGTTACGCCCTACGTTTTAAAAATAGCCTCAGGGCACTATTTTCTTAAAGGCCTTCAGACAGGACACTCACTTGGTACTAAATTAGGTTGGCAGTGGTTACTTCACTTGCTAGCACATATCACATTTACATTAGACCTTCTATAAATTTCCCTTCATCAGCTCCACACAGAGTACAACCTAATCCGGAATTAATATAATAATTATTTTGTCACATTTCAAAGCTACCAATTGTATATATGGACATAGCAATTTGAATGCACTCGTGGTACTGTCTTGCATGCAAAGCATTTTGGGTAGGGTGGATTTAGCATATCTTCTGGAGGGTGCAGTAACATGTGACCAAAAGTTTATAATGCTCCCTAGGGACCTCTAGGAGCAGCTTGCGGTACTGCACCTAGACATGCAGTGCTGGTGCTTTGCTCAATAGGGACCTCTAGGAGCAGCTTGCGGTACTGCACCTAGACATTCAGTGCTGGTGCTTTGCTCACTAGGGACCTCTAGGAGCAGCTTGCGGTACTGCACCTAGACATGCAGTGCTGGTGCCTTGCTCACTAGAGGCCTCTAGGAGCAGCTTGCGGTACTGCACCTGGACATGCAGTGCTGGTGCCTTGCTCACTAGGGACCTCTAGGATGAGTTTGCAGTACTGCAACAAGACCAGCAGTGTTGGTGCCTTGCTCACTAGGGACCTCTAGGCGCAGCTTGCGGTACTGCACCTAGACATGCAGTGCTGGTGCCTTGCTCACTAGAGACCTCTAGGCGCAGCTTGCGGTACTGCACCTAGTCATGCAGTGCTGGTGCCTTTCTCATTAGGGACCTCTAGGAGGAGCTTGCAGTATTGTAACTAGACAAGCACTGCTGGTGCCTTGCTCATTGGGGAGCTCTCACAGCAGCTTGCGGTTCCTGGTTCACTACAAAATTACTGACAGTATGAGCTACTGGCGTTGCATTATTATTTGCAATGCCAATACCTCAAACTATCATTAATGCGAGACCTATTGCATTGCAAATGCTTGTTTCAGATGGACAGAGGGCAAATTCAATATTAATAGCGGAGACGAGAAATGTCTTCCTGATTCCCACTCTATGTCTAAGATCTAATTAATACAAGTTTTCTGGGGGCTCAGCAGAGCAGAAACAGAATTACTTTCCTACTATAGGCCATCACATGGAGCTGCTTGAGGTGGTTATCCACAGATGAGCTATAACTTATCAAACCATTCATAACTCATTTGGCCACTGCTCTTCTTGAGTTTAAAAGTGGCTTTCACTCCAGTTTCCTATCAAATGCAATATTCAGGTACATTTATTTTTTCATTGTTTCCAGAAGTATTTACTTAAAGATTCAGGTAACGTTTCCGCTGCACCTGCCAGATCTCATCAGGTTACTTTTTGTACGATTTGCATGAAGAAACTTTCAGCAGGGGCTGCAGCCCCACACGAGCACGGGCAAAGGGCATCTACCATCTGTGTAAACATGACTCAACGTTAATGAAAACATTATATTGAGATCATGTTATAACGTTTTTATTTACAAATTGATTCATTTTAATCATAGTTTTGTTTCAAGATGGCCGCCTTGTAAACAGTATCTCTGCTGTCCTTGGTCTGCTTACTTCGTGAAATTTTTACGATCAGTCTTTTTCAGCAGGGAAGCCACACTGAGATAGCTAAGGCTCCTCACACACTGTCAATGTCCCCATCATCAGTTTACCTTGAAAAACAGTGCCACCCGACATGAACCCTCTGGTTGCCTCTGGTTGACAGAAGCAAGTGGCAAGTATTGAATGTCCAATTGTCGCTTCTCATAGCCATGGAAACGAGGTTGCAAACACAACATTTATGTGAAAACAATATCACATAACAGTACCTTGTCAAAATGGCAAGAGCATTAAGTGCTGTGCAGAAAGGGGTGGTTCAACAGGACATGCACCAACAGCTGCATTATAAGAGGCAGCATGTTCTGTAACTGAAAGCCAGAACGCAGCACATCCAAGGGCCTTCAAACACAGACGCCCACACAAAGCTTTAGGAGCCTTTTTGTTGCGCTCTATAATTCTTGAGCGATACTAGTTTTAAGTTGTGCTACTTGGTTTTACAAGCCGTTTGTGGGGCAGCTGTCCCCTCAATTGGTAGTTCGCCATTAAAATGTAATACCTTTACTTTCTTCCCACTTTAGATTTGACGCAGTGGAAAAATGTTGATCACCTTCATTCATGGGGTGCCCTCAGTGGGTCAAAGATATTTTCCCCTTTTTGTTCCTGGACACCGAAGGCCCTACCTCTCCGGGTGCAGACGCCGAAAGGCCCCGCCTCTCCAGGGGAAGACGCCCGAAAGGCCCCGCCTCTCCAGGGGAAGACGTCGAAAAGCCCAGCCTCTCCAGGTCTGGGCACCCAAGGCCCCACCTCTCCAGGTCTGGGCACCCAAGGACCCACCTCTCCAGGTCTGGGCACCCAAGGACCCACCTCTCCAGGTCTGGGCACCCAAGGACCCACCTCTCCAGGTCTGGGCACCCAAGGCCCTGCCTCTCCAGGTCCTGGCACCCAAGGCCCCACCCCTACAAGTCTTGTCACCAAAGGGCCCCGCCTCTCCAGGTTTGGACCTGCCTCTCCACATTTTTACAGAAATGAAGAAGCGTCATATGTATAACTGTGCGCAGATGATAGAAGTGCCCAGTGGTTCCTCATTTCAGGCGATTTATAATGCTCGGTGCACACGGTTTAAAGTTCCACCTTTCCTTTGTAAAGCAAGAAAAATATCAAGCCTATGAACGGAGTCTACACAAAGCAACTGAATAGATTAACATATATGAGGGAGTGAATGTACAGAACTCAACACTGCAAACAATTGACTCCAGGACCTCACTAGCCAAGGTGGAAGGTAGAGTGGGGATTAAAGCTGAAGGCTTCAAAGCACTTTCTCATTATTGCCAGGATACTACTGCAGATCTGTAAGGAGGGTATAACTTTCAAAGTGTAATCAAGAGCACCCCTTCCTACGGAGCCAGTAAGATCATGAGCACCCCTTCCGACGGAGCAAGTAAGATCAAGAGCACCCCTTCCTACGGAGCCAAGATCAGGAGCACCCCTCTCTATGGAGCCAGTAAGATCAAGAGCACCCCTTACTACGGAGCCAGTAAGATCAAGAGCACCCCTCTCTACGGAGCCAGTAAGATCAAGAGCCCCCCTCTCTACGGAGCCAAGATCAAGAGCACCCCTTATTACGGAGCCAAGATCAAGAGCACCCCTTACTACGGAGCCAAGATCAAGAGCACCCCTTACTACGGAGCCAAGATCAAGAGCACCCCTTCCTGCGGAGCCAAGATCAAGAGCACCTCTTCCTATGGAGCTAAGAGCACCCCTCTCTACGGAGCCAGTAAAATCAAGAGCACCCCTTCCTACGGAGCCAGTAAGATCAAGAGCACCCCGTCATACGGTGCCAGTAAGATCAAGAGCACCCCTTCCTACGGAGCCAGTAAGATCAAGAGCACTCCTTCATACGGAGCCAGTAAGATCAAGAGCACCCCTTCCTACGGAGCCAGTAAGATCAAGAGCACCCCTTCCTACGGAGCCAAGATCAAGAGCACCCCTTCCTACGGAGCCAGTAAGATCAAGAGCACCCCTCTCTACGGAGCCAGTAAGATCAAGAGCACCCCTTACTACGGAGCCAAGATCAAGAGCACCCCTTATTACGGAGCCAAGATCAAGAGCACCCCTTCCTGCGGAGCCAAGATCAAGAGCACCCCTTCCTACGGAGCCAAGATCAAGAGCACCCCTCTCTACGGAGCCAAGATCAAGAGCACCCCTTCCTATGGAGCCAGTAAGATCAAGAGCACCCCGTCATACGGTGCCAGTAAGATCAAGAACACCCCTTCCTACGGAGCCAGTAAGATCAAGAGCAACCCTTACTATGGAACCAAGATCAAGAGCACCCCTTCATACGGAGCCAGTAAGATCAAGAGCACCCCCTCCTACGGAGCCAGTAAGATCAAGAGCACCCCCTCCTACGGAGCCAAGATCAAGAGCACCCCTTCATACGGAGCCAAGATCAAGAGCACCCCTCTCTACGGAGCCAGTAAAATCAAGAGCACCCCTTCCTACGGAGCCAGTAAGATCAAGAGCACCCCTTCATACGGCGCCAGTAAGATCAAGAGCACCCCTTCATACGGTGCCAGTAAGATCAAGAGCACCCCTTCCTACGGAGCCAGTAAGATCAAGAGCAACCCTTACTACGGAGCCAAGATCAAGAGCACCCCTTCATACAGAGCCAGTAAGATCAAGAGCACCCCCTCCTACGGAGCCAGTAAGATCAAGAGCACCCCTTCATACGGAGCCAGTAAGATAAAGAGCACCCCTTCCTACGGAGCCAGTAAGATCAAGAGCACCCCTTCATACGGCGCCAGTAAGATCAAGAGCACCCCTTCATACGGTGCCAGTAAGATCAAGAGCACCCCTTCCTTCGGAGCCAGTAAGATCAAGAGCAACCCTTACTACGGAACCAAGATCAAGAGCACCCCTTCATACGGAGCCAGTAAGATCAAGAGCACCCCTTCATACGGCACCAGTAAGATCAAGAGCACCCCCTCCTACGGAGCCAGTAAGATAAAGAGCACCCCTTCCTACGGAGCCAAGATCAAGAGCACCCCATCCTACGGAGCCAGTAAGATCAAGACGACCCCTCCCTACAGAGCCAAGATCAAGAGCACCACTCCATGCGGAACCAGTAAGATCAAGAGCACCCCTTCATACGGACCCATTAAGATCATGAGCACCCCTTCATACGGAGCCAAGATCAAGAGCACCCCTTCCTATGGAGTCAAGAGCACCCCTTCATACGGAGCCAGTAAGATCAAGAGCATCCCCTTCATTCGGAGCCAGTAATATCAAGAGCACTCCTTCATACGGAGCCAGTAAGATCAAGAGCTTCCCTTCATACGGAGCCAGTAAGATCAAGAGCACCCCTTCATTCTGAGCCAGTAAGATCAAGAGCAGCCCTTCATACGGAGCAAAGATCAAGAGCACCCCTTCATACAGAGCCAGTAAGATCAAGAGCAGCCCTTCATACGGAGCAAAGATCAAGAGCACCCCTTCATACAGAGCCAGTAAGATCAAGAGCACCCCTTCATACGGAGCCAGTAAGATCAAGAGCACCCCTTCATACGGAGCCAGTAAGATCAAGAGCACCCCTTCATACGGAGCCAAGATGAAGAGCACCCCTTCATACAGAGCCAGTAAGATCAAGAGCACCCCTTCATACGGAGCCAGTAAGATCAAGAGCACCCCTTCATACGGAGCCAGTAAGATCAAGAGCACCCCTTCATACGGAACCAGTAAGATCAAGAGCACCCCTTCATACGGAGCCAGTAAGATCAAGAGCATCCCCTTCATTCGGAGCCAGTAATATCAAGAGCACTCCTTCATACGGAGCCAGTTGTATCAAGAGCACCCCTTCATTCGGAGCCAGTAAGATCAAGAGCACCCCTTCATTCGGAGCCAGTAAGATCAAGAGCACCCCTTCATTCAGAGCCAATAAGATCAAGAGCACCCCTTCATAGGGAGCCAGTAAGATCACGAGCACCCCTTCATACGGAGCCAAGATCAAGAGCACCCCTTCATACGGAGCCAGTAAGATCAAGAGCACCCCTTCATTCGGAGCCAGTAAGATCAAGAGCACCCCTTCCTAGGGAGCCAGTAAGATCAAGAGCACCCCTTCCTAGGGAGCCAGTAAGATCAAGAGCACCCCTTCATACGGAGTCAAGAGCACCCCTTCATACGGAACCAGTAAGATCAAGAGCACCCCTTCATACGGAGCCAAGATCAAGAACACCCCTCCGTACGGAGCCAGTAAGATCAAGAGCACCCCTCTCTACGGAGCCAGTAAGATCAAGAGCACCCCTTACTACGAAGCCAAGATCAAGAGCACCCCTTACTACGGAGCCAAGATCAAGAGCACCCCTTCCTGCGGAGCCAAGATCAAGAGCACCCCTTCCTGCGGAGCCAAGATCAAGAGCACCCCTTCATTCGGAGCCAAGATCAAGAGCGCCCCATCATACGGAGCCAAGATCAAGAGCACCCCTTCCTGCAGGGCAAAGATCAAGAGCACCCCTTCATTCGGGGGCAGTAAGATCAAGAGCACCCCTTCATACGGAGCCAGTAAGATCAAGAGCACCCCTTCATACGGAGCCAAGATCAAGAGCACCCCTTACTACGGAGCCAAGATCAAGAGCACCCCTTCATACACTGCCAGTAAGATCAAGAGCACCCCTTCATGCGGAGCCAAGATCAAGAGCACCCATTCCCACAGAGACAGTAAGATCAAGAGCACCCCTTCATACAGAGCCAGTAAGATCAAGAGCACCCCTTCATACAGAGCCAAGATCAAGTGCACCCCTTCATATTGAGCCAGTAAGATCAAGAGCACCCCTTCATATTGAGCCAGTAAGATCAAGAGCACCCCTTCATTCGGAGCCAGTAAGATCAAGAGCAACCCTTACTACGGAACCAAGATCAAGAGCACCCCTTCATACGGAGCCAAGATCAAGAGCACCCCTCTCTACGGAGCCAGTAAAATCAAGAGCACCCCTTCCTACGGAGCCAGTAAGATCAAGAGCACCCCTTTATATGGAGCCAGTAAGATCAAGAGCACCCCTTCCTACGGAGCCAGTAAGATCAAGAGCACCCCTTCCTACGGAGCCAAGATCAAGAGCACCCCTTCCTACGGAGCCAGTAAGATCAAGAGCACCCCTCTCTACGGAGCCAGTAAGATCAAGAGCACCCCTTACTACGGAGCCAAGATCAAGAGCACCCCTTATTACGGAGCCAAGATCAAGAGCACCCCTTCCTGCGGAGCCAAGATCAAGAGCACCCCTCTCTACGGAGCCAAGATCAAGAGCACCCCTTCCTATGGAGCCAGTAAGATCAAGAGCACCCCGTCATACGGTGCCAGTAAGATCAAGAACACCCCTTCCTACGGAGCCAGTAAGATCAAGAGCAACCCTTACTATGGAACCAAGATCAAGAGCACCCCTTCATACGGAGCCAGTAAGATCAAGAGCACCCCCTCCTACGGAGCCAGTAAGATCAAGAGCACCCCCTCCTACGGAGCCAAGATCAAGAGCACCCCTTCATACGGAGCCAAGATCAAGAGCACCCCTCTCTATGGAGCCAGTAAAATCAAGAGCACCCCTTCCTACGGAGCCAGTAAGATCAAGAGTACCCCTTCATACGGCGCCAGTAAGATAAAGAGCACCCCTTCCTACGGAGCCAGTAAGATCAAGAGCACCCCTTCATACGGCGCCAGTAAGATCAAGAGCACCCCTTCATACGGTGCCAGTAAGATCAAGAGCACCCCTTCCTTCGGAGCCAGTAAGATCAAGAGCAACCCTTACTACGGAACCAAGATCAAGAGCACCCCTTCATACGGAGCCAGTAAGATCAAGAGCACCCCTTCATACGGCACCAGTAAGATCAAGAGCACCCCCTCCTACGGAGCCAGTAAGATAAAGAGCACCCCTTCCTACGGAGCCAAGATCAAGAGCACCCCATCCTACGGAGCCAGTAAGATCAAGACGACCCCTCCCTACAGAGCCAAGATCAAGAGCATCACTCCATGCGGAACCAGTAAGATCAAGAGCACCCCTTCATACGGACCCATTAAGATCATGAGCACCCCTTCATACGGAGCCAAGATCAAGAGCACCCCTTCCTATGGAGTCAAGAGCACCCCTTCATACGGAGCCAGTAAGAAAAAGAGCCACCCCTTCATACGAAGCCAGTAAGATCAAGAGCATCCCCTTCATTCGGAGCCAGTAATATCAAGAGCACTCCTTCATACGGAGCCAGTAAGATCAAGAGCTTCCCTTCATACGGAGCCAGTAAGATCAAGAGCACCCCTTCATTCTGAGCCAGTAAGATCAAGAGCACCCCTTCATACGGAGCAAAGATCAAGAGCACCCCTTCATACAGAGCCAGTAAGATCAAGAGCACCCCTTCATACGGAGCCAGTAAGATCAAGAGCACCCCTTCATACGGAGCCAAGATGAAGAGCACCCCTTCATACAGAGCCAGTAAGATCAAGAGCACCCCTTCATACGGAGCCAGTAAGATCAAGAGCACCCCTTCATACGGAACCAGTAAGATCAAGAGCACCCCTTCATACGGAGCCAGTAAGATCAAGAGCATCCCCTTCATTCAGAGCCAGTAATATCAAGAGCACTCCTTCATACGGAGCCAGTTGTATCAAGAGCACCCCTTCATTCGGAGCCAGTAAGATCAAGAGCACCCCTTCATTCGGAGCCAGTAAGATCAAGAGCACCCCTTCATTCAGAGCCAATAAGATCAAGAGCACCCCTTCATAGGGAGCCAGTAAGATCACGAGCACCCCTTCATACGGAGCCAAGATCAAGAGCACCCCTTCATACGGAGCCAGTAAGATCAAGAGCACCCCTTCATTCGGAGCCAGTAAGATCAAGAGCACCCCTTCCTAGGGAGCCAGTAAGATCAAGAGCACCCCTTCCTAGGGAGCCAGTAAGATCAAGAGCACCCCTTCATACGGAGTCAAGAGCACCCCTTCCTAGGGAGCCAGTAAGATCAAGAGCACCCCTTCATACGGAGTCAAGAGCACCCCTTCATACGGAACCAGTAAGATCAAGAGCACCCCTTCATACGGAGCCAAGATCAAGAACACCCCTCCGTACGGAGCCAGTAAGATCAAGAGCACCCCTCTCTACGGAGCCAGTAAGATCAAGAGCACCCCTTACTACGAAGCCAAGATCAAGAGCACCCCTTACTACGGAGCCAAGATCAAGAGCACCCCTTCCTGCGGAGCCAAGATCAAGAGCACCCCTTCCTGCGGAGCCAAGATCAAGAGCACCCCTTCATTCGGAGCCAAGATCAAGAGCGCCCCATCATACGGAGCCAAGATCAAGAGCACCCCTTCCTGCAGGGCAAAGATCAAGAGCACCCCTTCATTCGGGGGCAGTAAGATCAAGAGCACCCCTTCATACGGAGCCAGTAAGATCAAGAGCACCCCTTCATACGGAGCAAAGATCAAGAGCACCCCTTACTACGGAGCCAAGATCAAGAGCGCCCCTTCATACACTGCCAGTAAGATCAAGAGCACCCCTTCATGCGGAGCCAAGATCAAGAGCACCCATTCCCACAGAGACAGTAAGATCAAGAGCACCCCTTCATACAGAGCCAGTAAGATCAAGAGCACCCCTTCATACAGAGCCAGTAAGATCAAGAGCACCCCTTCATACGGAGCCAAGATCAAGTGCACCCCTTCATATTGAGCCAGTAAGATCAAGAGCACCCCTTCATTCGGAGCCAGTAAGATCAAGAGCACCTCTTCCTACGGAGCCATTAAGATCAAGAGCACCCCTCTCTACGGAGCCAGTAAGATCAAGAGCACCCCTTCATACGGCGCCAGTAAGATCAAGAGCACCCCTTCATACGGCGCCAGTAAGATCAAGAGCACCTCTTCCTACGGAGCCATTAAGATCAAGAGCACCCCTTCATACTTTGCTAAGATCAAGAGCACCCCTCTCTACGGAGCCAGTAAGATCAAGAGCACCCCTCTCTACGGAGCCAGTAAGATCAAGAGCACCCCTTCCTACGGAGCCAAGATCAAGAGCACCCCTTCATACGGAGCCAAGATCAAGAGCACCCCTTCATACGGAGCCAGTAAGATCAAGATCTCCGGTGGAACACACACTTGCAGCAGCATCACAAGCCCCGAAAGAAGAAATGCACGAAGGACGCAATCAAATAATAGACCTTATCCATCTACAGACAGAGGATCTGAACTCCTTCCCTAGCATCTCTGACAGACTCTTCTCACCTTCACTTCAAGGAGTGTCTGAAGAAGCATCTTCAAGCAAGCTCACATCCACGTGCAATTATCTCACTATGTCAGACGGCAGTGTAAACCTTTGTCTGTTACACCGTAGCCTCTGTTCCCCTGGTACGTCTGCCATAGCATAGGCTCCCTCCGCTTTATGCACCACAGTCATTTACACTATAAACTCCCTTCTCCTTGTTCATCTTTATGCGTCATGTCATTGATTGCCGTCTTCTTGTACACCTCAACCTGTCACACTATGGTCTCCCTTCTTTCTGTATAGTTCAATCTGGGTCACCCCCTCTGCTGCTTTGTATTCAGGTATACTCCCCAAATCTCAGCCCTACTCAAAATGTATTGAATAAGCATTGAAGAGTTCCTTGCTGTATCTTTGCTCAAATACTTGAACTTAAAAGAAAACTTAACGTGATTGAATTTGCATTTTCTTTACTTTAAAGTGTGGCCATCCTTCAGGAAACTCAAGTCCCAATCTGTCTTATGATAGGAGGCACAGCCTGCATTAGGAATCCACCTGGGCTAAACACCAGTCCAGGTCACAGCTCTGAAGAGTCACAATAACAGAGCCCCTGGTTAGCAAATAATGGTTTAGAAGATGTGCAATTTGGATTCCGTCCAGGACATGGAACAGAGACTGCCTTATTGACAGTCATGGACGAACTTCGAATGCGAGCAGACAGAGGACAATCAGTTATATTGATCCTACTGGCCCTTTCTGCCGCATTCGATACGGTAAACCACAAAATTCTTTTGATGAGGCTTAAAGAAGGTGGGGTCGAAGGCATGGCGCTGAAATGGTTTGAATCATACATTATTGTAATGTTCTGCTACTTGAGGCCCCAAATTTCTTGATTAGGAGACTTCAGAGAATTCAGACAATAGCTGCAAAACTAGTTCTAAAGAGATCACGCCGATCATCAGCTTCCCTTGCTCTTAAAGAGCTTCACTGGCTTCCAGGATTACAGAGGACACAGTTTAAATCACTTTGCATTGTATTCAAGGCTCTGCATGGACTCGGGCCGAAGTCTCTACACAACAAATTTGAATGGTATGTCCAGCCCAGAAGTCTTCGCTCATCATCAGCTAACCTGGTAAACGTGCCTAGGTTTAGAAGAACAAAGTTTGGAGGAAGTGCTTTTAGCTCTACAGCCACTCGGCTCTGGAATGGACTTCCGCCTAGTCTTAGACAGATAGAAGATCTTTTGCAGTTTAGGAAAAGGCTTAAAACTTGGCTCTTCCCAAAGTGTAGTTCAGATCTTAATCTTTTTTAGTGAGGGATATCCTCATAGTAACATATGCGAATAGCAGGGCTATTGTAAGATTAACTCAGCGCCAGGATACCCGTGGGGTGAGAGTGCGCTTTATTAGCCCGAATAACATTAACATTAACAAGAAAGAACTTCATCAATGTTACGCAGTGCAGAGCCCATACTAGGTCTCACCTGATGTGGAAGGCGTCCGCAGTGAAGTTCTGGCCAAGCACTACTGTGGCGGTGAAGACCTCGCCGGAGAGCACAGCTCGATCTGGGACGCGCACTACAACGTTCCTGTCGATGCGTACTTCTTGGCGCCTTGGTGCTTCGGTCAGTCTCATCTCCACTGAACCCACATAGGCAAGGCGCTCCTGAGCCCCCTCAACTTTTGGTGATCCACCACGGCGCACGCGCTGGGGAGGTATGCCCTTCCGGCCACACTCTACCTTCTTTCCAGTGGCCAGAGAAATGGTGTAGTACATCTCCGCACTCTCAAGGGTACCCGCTGTAGCCTCTGCTGTTACCTTTCGACGTCCAGGAGTCACTGCAGGCACTGTCGCGAACCATCGTTGTGGAAACTCCAGCTCCACCACACAAGCTCCAAGAGGGGCCTGAGAAGACAGAAGAAATACTGCAACAGTGCTGGAGTGACATGATCTGCGAGCAGATGAGATTCAGGTCCTTCCTGTGGGGATGCTTCTCACAGAGGTGAGAGAGCGAAACAAGTCTAGGATGATAAACAATCAATCCCCTTACATAAGTGCACGAGCAAAATCAAACCACATACATACATTTAAGATCAATGAGTTTATGTACCTGCATATGAAAGAAAAAAAAAAAAATCAGAGGATAGATGTTCATGCAAGTTTAGCCATATATAGAAGGTTACTGCACGTACCCACATACACAAACTTCAATGCATGCATGAACATACAAGATTAGTCCTTGTACGGTACATACATATACATACAAGGTCAATGAGCGTGCGCACATGCATAGAGAGAATGATAGTCAGTACATGCAACCAGAGCAAATACTAATGTTATCATAAGACATTAAAAGGTGATCAATAACGCCAAGAACAAAACATGAACCCGGTCATTCACTTCAGGACGTGACCTACACGTGTCCTCACATCCCATCTACAGTCCCATCCTAGGAGGAGAACCGATTCTTGGGGAGAGAAGGTGAATATTTGAATATTCTTTAAATACTGAGCTACCCTTGCGGCTATTTGGGTCTTGCAGGGCCATCACACTCCTTGGGAGAGACTTTTCAGACCACGTGACCCTGGGTTCTATTTCGAAGCTCCTCTTTTTCCTATCCCAGGAAGGACTCCGCATCCTGTGATGAAGGGTAATTCCTCTGACAGGTGAATTCAGCCTCAAGTGTCCACGAGACAAGAAGGTAACATGCAGGGTGTGTCTGGGAGAGGGTGGCGCAGGAGAAGCTGGGTCCACCCAGGATGCTCCGCCCCCATCTGCTTACCTGAAGGCGGCAGGCGCTCATCACCGAGCGCGTCTGGTGGAAGGCCTGCAGAGTGATGCATGGCAGGTCCCGCCTGTCCGTCAGCCAGTCCTTGCCCATCAGATGGAACAGCACCCGGGCGTAGGGGTCCGAGGGTGACACCCAGTTCTCCACCAGCACCGCTCGCACCTCCCACTGCACTGGCACCCCAGTGAGGGTCAGCAGGTCACTAGGAACCTCCTGCAAATGGAAAACAAGGTCATTATCAAAAAGTAGGAAAAGCAGAGACACTTATGGGCAACAAGGGAATGGTGATATAATGCAAGAGTGGGTGCCACATTGGAAGAGTGGGTAAGAAAGGGAGGGAGAGGAAGTAGAAAAGACAATAGTGTGTTAGGCATCCATTGTAGGACAGCCTCATTCCTCACACTCATTCTTACTTCTCATCCCTACTTGTCATCCACCATCACTGCTTCTCATCCATCATCTGTTTCACCCCTACTTTTCAGACATCTTCCACAATCCCTACTTCACATTCCTACTTTTCATCAATCATCCATTTCTCATTCATCATCCCTACTTCTTATCTATCACCCCTACTTCTCATCCCTACTTCCCATGCATCATCCATCATTCCTACTTCTCATCGATCATCCTTGCTTCTCATGCATCATCCATCATGCCTACTTCTCATGCATCATCCGTGCTTCTCATGCATCATCCATCATGCCTACTTCTCATCCATCATCCTTGCTTCTCATGCATCATCCATCATGCCTACTTCTCATCCAACATCCTTGCTTCTCATGCTTCATCCATCATTCCTACTTCTCATCCATCATCCTTGCTTCTCATGCATCATCCATCATGCCTACTTCTAATCCATCATCCTTGCTGCTCATGCTTCATCCATCATGCCTAATTCTTATCCATCCTCCCTACTTTTCATCCCTACTTCACCTACCTCAGCCCTACTTCTCATTCCTCGGTCTTACCAACACACGCTCAATATTGTGAAACACTCCTGCACACTGATTTGTTGTCAACAGCCAGTCAGAGCCGAGACAAAGGACTACATTCCATTGGTCTAGCCACTGGAAAACAGCCATCTTTTCTGCACGGTCTGGTTGAGGACAAATTAGAGGATATACAACCCTGTGAGTGTTTCCAATGAATCCAAGGCTTAACAGCATTTAATTGTATTTAAGGGAGTGCTTTTTCTGTTTACGCAAACCTTTTTGGAAAGCTCAGATGGTTTGGGGAAGACAATGGGCCTCCCAGACTTAGTCCAGCAATTGGAGACAGTGGTATAGAGTTCATAGGAAATCTTTTTCTGGTTTCACTTTAACAGGTAAAAAATACATTGTTTTAGTCTGAGGCTGTCTTTAGTAGTGAACGCTGGGTTTTCTTTCCTTTTATTTGCAGATCTCAGGCGGCTGGGCTTCAGTTATGTAGGAAACTAAGACTAGTTAGTAAGTGCTAGCATTCCTTTTTCATTTAAAGTGAGTACAGTGTTATGTTCGTCCTTGGTTTTCATTTCCAAGTGTCCAGACCCACCTGTAAAGATGCTGCGCTCCTGGTTGGCTCTCGTTGATTATTCCTGTGTCATTGATGACGAAGCTATTGCAGGAGACATGGAAGGAAAGATTCCAAGGTAGAAACAAATGCTTTTTTATTGCAGGATGCTGATGTGGAGCGACTTGTCCCTTGCCAAGTGGCCATTTATGTGGAGAGGCGCCATTGTGTCACAATTGAACTGACAAATTAGCGATGGCCAAAGCGCAAACACAGAAGCCCCTTAAGAAGACCTTTTAGCAAATTTGGAAGAGGGACCACGCGTCAACCTTGTGAGAAGGACGGTGGGAGGAGAGCGGTCTGGGGAAATTCAGACATCAGGAGCTTTCATCTCTCCTCTGGGAAAGAACAGTGTGCAAAGAGGGCACTGGACGGGCAGCACTCAAGCCACCGTGGCATAGCCACAGCCTGCTCAGGGCCAGGGCACGCCTTTGAAATGTACCTTTCACACTGGCACGACTCTGGGTTGTGACAGAAAAATGTCCAAGATCTGGGGCATTCTAGGACCAGTTGAGGGCTTCACAGGGCATGCCATGGGGTACCAATGGATAAACTCTTCGTCGCAGTGGGGACATGCTGGATGCACAGTTAGCTTAGCACATCCAGGACGTCAGAATAACCGAGGAGCTATAACCAGGTCAATGAAGTGTAGGAGTCAGGGCGCGGTGTAAGACACTGCTCAAACTAAGACTCTTCTACAACCAAACCTCCCTTCCAGTCTCATTTACAGGGGTATGCCTGTACTTTAGCGGATCGAAGGACTAATGCTTCGAGACTTCGGCAAACCAACCATGAAGCGGCTCTGGTCTCTCACTGAATAAGCCGACTCCTGGGAAGAACGCCTTAATCAGCGGTTCATAATCGGCATCTGAGAAGCAGCATCCAAGAGCTGTAGCCACCACCATTAATTATCTCTTCATTGTTGTTCCAAAACGTTAATTACAACATCCATTAAGGAAATATTCCTCGCCTGGATTATCTTCTGGAAGGTCGCGTTCATCAAGGTGACATCAAATGGTGGCACGCAGCCGACTTCTTGCCTTTCGACGCATGCACTTCAGATGGTTTCTTGTGTGGTCAATACTCTCTCCTCAGAAGCCCTGCTCATGCTGCCTTCAGACAGAGTGGATACTCAACACACCCTTGAATCCAAACTTCCATCACCCAGGCCTGCAGCATCATTCTGCTCCAAGCTGGCATACTTCATAGAGTCTCTCCTTTGATTGGTCGTGCTCTTTGTACATTTCCAGTGAATTCCACAAAATGCTTCCTCAGATTCCCGGACCACGCAGACGACAGCGCTGTACGCACAACCTCTGTGCGCAGTTGTGTTCTTGATGCATCTGCAAAGCTTTCCTTGGATCTTAGTTGGGTGGAAGAGGTGTGGTCTATTACAGATAAAATAGATTTTTGTTCGTGCAAATTGGTTAGCTGTGCTTTGTGTGGTACAGTTATTGAGGATTCAAATGTCACTTGTTTACTACCTGGGAAACCTCTGTATTTGTAAGGTTCTCTGTCCCAGAAAATGGAGAAATTACAAAGAGCCTTTTCAGGTACATCTTGGAACTACGCAAGCTGGCGGCCAGTGGAGGGTAAGGGTCTCCTCTCTGGCATACAGGATCGGATCAGGCCGAGGGGACTATCCTCTATAGTTTGAGATTAAGGGCTTTATGTCTGTCTTCCTTTGGAACTGGGCGGATCAAACTATCAACGTATCAACGACCACTTAGACATTTGGAGGGTGGGCCGGCTCCCTGTGAGATGTAGAGGAAGCAAAGAAGGGGCTAGAAACCCACGGAGACTCAGCTAGTGGTGGAATAGATAGACTCCACTATCGTCTACCTACGTTGACCGCTCCACGTGGTTTCCAAGGCTTCTTTCCATTTTTTTTTATTAGTTTACAGCCTTTCCCTCTCCATCAGGGAAACCTACTTCTGTTTGATGTTATCTGCACACACAGATTAAACTATAGTGAACAGAGAGCAGTAAGACGTAGAAACTGAATGTTTTGATCGTGCTCCAGATCCTGAAAGTCTGTCGTGCTCCAGATCCCGAATGTTTAGATCGCGCTCCAGAGCCTGAACGTCTCAGTCGCGCTCCAGAGCCTGAACGTCTCAGTCGCGCTCCAGAGCCTGAACGTCTCAGTCGCGCTCCAGAGCCTGAACGTCTCAGTCGCGCTCCAGAGCCTGAACGTCTCAGTCGCGCTCCAGAGCCTGAACGTCTCAGTCGCGCTCCAGAGCCTGAACGTCTCAGTCTCGCTCCAGAGCCTGAACGTCTCAGTCTCGCTCCAGAGCCTGAACGTCTCAGTCACACTCCAGAGCCTGAACGTCTCAGTCACGCTCCAGATCCTGAACAGTGCTCCAGATCCCGAATGTCTCAATCATGCTCCAGATCCCTAATGCCTCAGTCGTGCTTCAGATCCCTAATGCCTCAGTCGTGCTCCAGATCCCTAATGCCTCAGTCGTGCTCCAGATCCCTAATGCCTCAGTCGCGCTCCAGATCCTGAACGTCTCAATAGTGCCCCAGATCCCGAATGTCTCAATTATGCTCCAGATCCCTAATGCCTCAGTCGTGCTCCAGATCCCTAATGCCTCAGTCATGCTCCAGATCCCTAATGCCTCAGTCGTGCTCCAGATCCCTAATGCCTCAGTCGTGCTCCAGATCCCTAATGCCTCAGTCGTGCTCCAGATCCCTAATGCCTCAGTCGTGCTCCAGATCCCTAATGCTTCAGTTGTGCTCCAGATCCCTAATGCTTCAGTTGTGCTCCAGATCCCTAATGCCTCAGTCGTGCTCCAGATCCCTAATGCCTCAGTCGTGCTCCAGATCCCTAATGCCTCAGTCGTGCTCCAGATCCCTAATGCCTCAGTCGTGCTCCAGATCCCTAATGCCTCAGTCGTGCTCCAGATCCCTAATGCCTCAGTCGTGCTCCAGATCCCTAATGCCTCAGTCGTGCTCCAGATCCCTAATGCCTCAGTCGTGCTCCAGATCCCTAATGCCTCAGTCGTGCTCCAGATCCCTAATGCCTCAGTCGTGCTCCAGATCCCTAATGCCTCAGTCGCGCTCCAGATCCTGAACGTCTCAATAGTGCCCCAGATCCCGAATGTCTCAATTATGCTCCAGATCCCTAATGCCTCAGTCGTGCTCCAGATCCCTAATGCCTCAGTCGTGCTCCAGATCCCTAATGCCTCAGTCGTGCTCCAGATCCCTAATGCCTCAGTCGTGCTCCAGATCCCTAATGCCTCAGTCGTGCTCCAGATCCCTAATGCCTCAGTCGTGCTCCAGATCCCTAATGCCTCAGTCGTGCTCCAGATCCCTAATGCCTCAGTCGTGCTCCAGATCCCTAATGCCTCAGTTGTGCTCCAGATCCCTAATGCCTCAGTTGTGCTCCAGATCCCGAATGTCTCAATTATGCTCCAGATCCCTAATGCCTCAGTCTGCTCCAGATCCCTAATGCCTGTCGTGCTCCAGATCCCTAATACCTAAGTCGTGCTCCAGATCCCTAATGCCTCAGTCGTGCTCCAGATCCCTAATGCCTCAGTCGTGCTCCAGATCCCTAATGCCTCAGTCGTGCTCCAGATCCCTAATGCCTCAGTCGTGCTCCAGATCCCTAATGCCTCAGTCGTGCTCCAGATCCCTAATGCCTCAGTCGCGCTCCAGATCCTGAACGTCTCAATCGTGCTCCAGATCCTGATTGTCTCAATTGTGCTCCTGATCGTGAATGTCTCAATAGTGCTCCAGGTCCCCACCCCAGCACTTGCTGCTGCCTCACCAGTCAAAGCTGGAGACCGTTAGGCCAGAGAAATCAGATGGTAGCACACGAGAGGGACACAAGACGACTGACGAAAAGAGGGAATTAATCTTAGGAAAGTGGGGTTCAGATCCCTCTTCAAATCTTCCAAGAGCTGCTCTTCATGGTGGTTTGAGGAGGGTTAATACACAATCCTCTTCTCTTGTGTGTTCAAGTTTAGAATCCAAATGGACCTGCGAGTACACGTCACTTGACAACGAAGAGGCCGGGATCTCTGCACACTGCCCTGTCTGACCATTTTTCACCAGGGAGCTCCTGGACACAGGCCACTGGCAGGGCAGGTTCTCCTCTCTCTCTCTCCTGGTGACCACTTTTCTCTGATTTCTCTTTTTCTGGCCTGCGTCGAGGGCCGCGTAACCTCTAGGTATAGGACTCTTTCCTCCCTCGTTGAAGCCGAAACATGCTCTGATCCCAAGGCTTTCGTCAGGTGATCACTATATCTTAAACGTTGGGCATTGCTGGCCTACAAGTGCATGGATGAGGGGAAGGGCCATTGTTACCTGATCACAGAAATCCACAAAGATGTCCAGTCACCTTTCATGCAGACTAGCCTTAGAGCCTGCAGTCCCTTACCGATGGTCACAAATCTAACCAGGTCTCCTAGCCTAGTGCCAGCAGTCCCTTGCATGATGGTCACACATCTCACTTGGTCTCTAGACCTGGAGTCAGCATGTTGTGTGCAGATTTAGATTCCGTATATAGGTTTCCCGATTTATGCCCTTATATAGGTACAATTCACATTGCCCTTATTTGGACATAGAAATCCGGCCCTTATTTAGACATTGTCCGTACAAACCAAATACAGGCATGGCCACCTACATCCGTCCATCCACGTCACAACAAATTCTTGGAAAAACAGACCCTTAAGCCTTTAGGAATTTCCCTCAGTTGAATATTGATTTCTCCAAGACCTCATTAAGTATGCATGAACAACTATTCCTTTCATGACGTTCCTCTGCCCGACTCTTACGTCAATACTGGCATTCCTAGACACCTTCAAGGAATAAATATACCAGCACTTGCCCTGGCAAAGTGCGGTTCCCGGAGGATTCGATCCAACCCAGACTACGCGGTTTGCCACGGCAAGTTCGGAAGGAGATCGAGTTCCAGCCTGATGCACTGACCTGACGCTGCCATCCTCCTCGCAGAGAATCCAGCTCCAATGCTCTCTGGCTTACCTTGCGGGGGGTTAGACTATAGAGTCCAGAAAAGAGTTTCCAACCTCTCTCATTCTCAGGTATGGAGCTGACTAGAACTTAGAGAAACTTTTGGCAACTCTTGGCTAAACTAAAATATAGCTAGCTATACTTTAGAAATGGCACCTACTTCAAACCTCGTACTGCACTTAGGTTAGGTACACTGGGGTAGAACAATTTAGAAGCATCAGATGAGTATCACATTTTAGCTTATGTTATTTATGTATGTATTTTTATTAATATAGGTCATAGCTACAAACCATTCTATTGTAGTATTATTTTATCTTTATCTTATGGCTAACCTCGTACATATTGTACTTCGCAGTCTTGCATGAGAAATAAGACTGTTCAATAAACCCTTTTATTGAAACGCCCGTCTCTCTATTTCTGTGCGACTCTGTAGAAACGAAGCATGCACGATTGACTGAGTGAAACTGTTATCTATTGTTTCCACGATTCTGAGACTGTTTCGGTTCTAAAGGGAAACAAAGTTGTCATGTTTATGGGGTTGTCAGAGACTAATCCCTTCTTGTATATTCGAGAAGTTTCTAGTGACCTCTGAGTTAGCTGGCACACACAAGTACTTAAGTTTAATATACTCGATAGAGACATACTGACCTTAGTCCTATGTCAAATCTATAGTGTATGTTATTCCAATGCGTAGAGCCTAGCAGGGATATAGGAACTACACTACATGGCACCCAACGGTTTGGTAAGGCACTAATTTAACGCTACATACTGAAGTAACTCAGTCGTGCTTTTCTCAGAGACCCTCTACTCATAAAACTCCATAAGACGTCTGGAGTGGGTAGGGATAATAATGACTGGGGGTGAGTGCTTGCAATGTTCAACACTCCGTCCATCATTTCCTTTGGTTTTTGCTTTGTTCGCCATAAGTTGGCAGGGTATGCTCAGACGTGAGTCCCTTGCACACTTTGCCACTGGATTCAAGCGAGCCTGGCTGAAGACGGCTGAAATGCCAGAAACCGGTCCTAGGAAGCTTGTTTCCGGTCCAGGGAAGACATGGCTTGGCAGTTCGGGCTGGACTGTTCCCATGAGGCACAGGGTCAGACTGATTTGCATATGCCCATGTCTGAACTGGGGTGGCAGAGTGGGCTAAAGAACGGTGATGGATTAAACCCAGATCAGTTGACTGGGGGGGGGGGGGGGGGGGGAGTGCTTGCAATGTTCAACACTCCGTCCATCATTTCCTTTGGTTTGTAGGGATAATATCCGCCATAGCCGAGTAGGAAGAAAGTCCTATGTATTAGCTGTTTGGTCTTGTTCAAAGTTGAAGGATGCAGAGTTCCAAAACATTGTGCACCTTATCTTGGTTTCCTTGAAACTTGCTCTGCAAACTTTCATTAAACAATGACCGAAAACGGCACAAACACTGATACTGGTGGAGCTGCGGCTGACCAAGTCGCAGCAGCTTTTAATTCTACAGGTTTTCAAGAAACCAACGAGGATTCTATAATCATCCATCCAAATCTAAGAAGAGCCATCACTCTAAAACTTATAAAACATGGATTGACACCAAGAAGTGGTAGAGCAGTTTTCGTGATAGAGGCACATGAATCTCACCAGACAGAGGTATTCTATTCATGGATAGTATTCCCAGAATCAAATCCAGTAACACATGTGTTTCACTTCTACAAAGAAGATGAACCACCTGAGGAATATATTCCTATTGAGGATATTGAAATTCCACTCACATACCAGGAGCATGAGCTCTGGTTTAAAGGCGCCCTAAAACATTACAATCACATTACCAGGCTCGGTCCACTAGGTAGACCAGGAGCAACATGGCCGATTTTAGCCGGCTACACACCTGACCCTGACATTGAATCAATGTCGGATGAGGAATTACTTAAAAACATACAAAAGTTAATATAACTATACAGTTAACCCACAACTGTCTGAAAGTCCTGATAAGGTCTTTCCTAAAAACACTCCTACATCTTCTAAAAAGAAGTGGGAAAATAAACAGAATTCCAAAGAGAAGCGTTCTCATTCCTGAGGCAGGTCTCCTCCACAGAAGAAGCCCTCTGAAAGGAGGTACAACCTTAGGAATAGGGATAATTTGAGAAAATCTGACTGATAAAGATAATGATACACGTCCCTCTCGTATCTTTCAGATATCGTCACAGACATCCGAAAGGAGAGGACGGTCAGAAAACAAGGAAGAAAGCGTGAAGTCCAAAGACGATCAACACTTCCAGAAAAATAAAGCAAAACCTCAATTCTCCAAGAAAAAGGTAGCAGGTCTGAAGATCAGACATGCCGAGAATACTGAGAACCCAACTCAGGAACGGAGAATGGGCCCAGACCATGCTCGACAGTGCAGCAGAAGTTACAATAGCTCACCAGAACCTGAAGGGGCTTCTGGAGACAGTGGACTTGAATGAAGACATACAAGTTGAGACTGTAGACACCAGGGTTAGTTCTCCACATAGGTTATATGAAATAACACTCCAGATGGAGGGAGACATACCAAGAAAAGTGAAAGCACTCTTTTGGGAGCATCTTTCAAGGGGTTATGATATACTACTAGCAGAACAGGACTGGCGACCAGAATTTGTCAGGGAGTGCCTACATGGCAAGGCCATCATTATGCTTGCTTTCTCCAACCATGTTCCAATTCATTTAAAATATACATTAGCCAGGAGATGGGCAGTAGCCCAAGCCCCAGCACTGTATAAAAATCATGGAGGATGGGATGAGGACTCATCTCACCATAAAATCCAGTTTAAAAAAAAAAAAATCAACCGACTGCACAAAGGCAGTACCCAGTTAAGCAAGAAGCTAAAAAACAGGTCAGGGAGATTTTAGATCAACTTGAATATCAGGGGGTGATTGAAACATGCACCTCATCAATGAACAATCCTTTGCTTCCTGTCTCCAAACCAGACAACACATATCATCTAGTTTTGGATTGCAGACACTTAAATATCTGTTGCAAAACATTTGCAGTGCAAAATGCACATAGTACAGCATTATTGAATAACATTGTGCGTAACAAATATAAACCACATTAGACATTTCAAATGGTTTCTTTTGTCAAAATATTGCACCAGAAAGCAGATATTTGACCGCTTTCTCAATAATGGGGACCCAGCGTCAATTTTGTCGACTGCCCCTGGGATTCAAAAACAGCCTTACTACAAACTTATGATGATGAGGCATTGTCGTATGTTAATCATATATATCTGACAGATGATGACCTGGATAGGCACTTGAACAGGGTGAGCACCATAATATTGGGCTTCGCCTCAGAGGGTTACAAATTCAACTTTAAAAAGTCATGAATTGCCCATCTCAATGTCCTTTTCCTAGGATATGAACTATCAAGTGAAGGCAAAAGCCTGGCAGCTAACTTTTTAGAAAAGTGTGTGCTGCGCCAACCTCGAAAAACGCAGAAAAATGTACAGTTGATTCTAGGTTTCCTGAATTTTGGAAGAACTTACATTTTAAATTATGCAGAAAGGGTTAAACCTCTACGAATTAATCAAACCCGATTTTGAAAGCACACATTGGACACAAAAACACACACACATTTTGCATTCACTCCAAACAGACATTTTAGCAACGAAACACTTGCAAACACGCCTAAACTCGCGCAAACGTACGCAACTTAGTGATCCGAATAATTCCGGGTCAATGCGGATTCACCTACTTAACCTTTAACGAAGGTGAAAAAGTACCATTTGCATATAAATCCCACTTGTATACACAAGCAGATACGAAATTCACTCCTACAGAAAAAATTCTGACAGCAGTTCAAACCGCTGCAGCAAAAGAAAGAGCCCTAGCACAGGGGAAACACATTATGGTTGTGACTCCTGTACCAGCCCTAGAGGCAGATACAAAGGCTAGCATTCCGAATGCAAAAGATTTACATCCGAGATGGATACAATGGGTTAATTCTCTTGCTGCAACTGATGTTGAATACGTTTTTGATCCATATTTAAAAACACAAGCTTTCCTGCAATATGAACACGAATGTCCCCTGCCTACTGAAATTCTCCCTCTTGACCAGTACGAATTTATAATTTATAATGACGGATCTGCACAGCCCGCTACGGGGAGTAAGGAATATGCTACTTACCAGTATGCATCTGTTCTTGGCATGTAGAGCTGCAGATCTACACACTTGTGCATAGATCGCCATCTGGTGTTGGGCCCAGAAGATTGCAGTTGTTTTTCCTCTTGGAAAGTCTTTGGAAGTCACGAGGTCGGTGACTCCTCCTTTGGATCGTATTGCGCATGGGCTTCGGCTCCATCCTCAGATTGTTTTTCGCCAGCAGGGAAAGATGGAGCGTAGTAATAACAGTGAAGATGCCCATGTGTGTTGTATCTAAATAAGATAGACTGGAACAGATAAAGGCAGCCGGGGAGGCAGGTGGGCGTGTGTAGATCTGCAGCTCTACATGCCAAGAACAGATGCATACTGGTAAGTAGCATATTCCGTTCGAGGCATTTGAGCTGCAGATTACACACTTGTGCATAGATTATATAGCAGTACCCATCCTTAGCGGCGACCACCCGTATCTGTTGCAGTGGTTTGAAATAATGTTCGGAGTACAGCCTGGCCCACACTAGCTTGTTGCTTAGTTTGCACAAATACACAATAGTCTTTAGTGAAAGTGTGCGGTGTTGACCATGAAGCTGCTTTGCAGATATCATCTAATGGGATGTTCCCTAAAAATGCCATTGAAGCCCTTATTTTACGTGTAGAGTGCGCTTTAGGGGGAACGGATAGCGTTTGTTTTGCTTTGTGGTAGCAAATCTGAATGCATTTGACAATCCACCTAGCTATGCCCGACTTGGAGATGGGGTGGCCTTTGTGTGGTGGTGAGAAAGAGACAAACAGTTGTTTGGTCTTACAGAAAGGTTGTGTTCTCTCTATGTAGTAGAGTAAGGCTCGTTTGACATCTAATGTGTGAAGAGCTCTTTCTGCAACCGTCTGTGGTTGCAAGAAGAAGACTGGTAGTTCTACAGATTGGTTTAGGTGAAAGGGAGAAATGACTTTAGGGAGGAATTTTGGGTTGGTACGGAGAACAACCTTGTTCTGGTGCATTTGGAGAAAAGGTTCTTGAATGGTAAGTGTTTGTATCTCACTGACCCTTCTGAGGTAAGTGATGGCTACAAGAAAAGCGGTTTTCCATGTTAGGAATTGAAGTTCACATTTGTGTAGAGGTTCAAAGGGAGGCCCCATTAGTCTGGTGAGAACGATATTGAAGTTCCACACAGGTGAGGGTGGCACACTGGGGGGAATTATTCTTTTAAGACCTTCCATGAAGGCTTTAATGGCAGGTACTCTAAAGAGTGTGAGATGTTGCCTGTTTTGTAGATAAGCTGCTATGGCTGCAAGGTGCAGCCTAATGGATGTATAGGCTAGATTGCATCTTTGTAGGTGTAGTAAATAGCCTATGATGTGTTGAATGGACACATCTAGGGGATTGATGGTATTCTTGTGACAATAGACAACAAAACGTTTCCACTTGGCCGCGTAGCACGCTCTAGTGGTGGGTCGCCTAGCTTCTTTGATGACGGTCATACAGTCAGGGGGAAGATTTAGGTAACCGAATTCTAGGATTTCAGGAGCCAGATCGCAAGGTTGAGCTGCGCTGGGTCCGGGTGTTGGATCTCTCCATGGCTCTGGGTTAAGAGGTGTGGAGAGAGGTGTAGTTTTTGGTGCGGTACTACAGATAGTTCTAGCAGTGTGGTATACCACGGTTGTCTGGCCCACGTTGGAGCTACTAGGATTAGTGTGAGGGAGTCTTGTTGTAGTTTGCGCACCACTAGTGGAATGAGTGGGAGAGGCGGAAAAGCGTATGCAAATCTGCCTGACCAGTTCATCCATATCGCATTGCCTTTGGACAATGGGTGTGGATATCTGGCAGCGAAGCTTGGGTATTTGGAGTTTTCATGGGTGGCGAAGAGGTCTATCTGTGGCTGCCCCCACATTTGAAAGTACGGGTGAAGAACTTGTGGGCGGAGTTCCCACTCGTGGAGTTGTTGTGTTTGTCTGCTGACTAGATCTGCTATGGTGTTTGACTCTTGGGACATGTTGGGCTAGGAGAAATATTTTCTGGGGTATGGCCCATCTCCATATGCTCTGTGCTAGCTGAGAGAGCTGTGGAGAGTGTGTGCCGCCTTGTTTTTGTATATAGTACATGGCTGTCCTGTTGTCTGTGCGGACTAGGACTGCCTTGCCTGAAATCTGAGTTTTAAAAGATTTTAGGGCTAAAAATATGGCTAGTAACTCCAGTTGGTTGATGTGGAGTAACTTTTGTTGAGGTGTCCATCTGCCCTGCATGGTGTGATGTAATAGGTGAGCTCCCCAGCCGGAGAGCGATGCGTCCGTTGTCAGTACTATTTGAGGAACCGGGTCCAGGAACGGTCGACCTTTGGAAAGGTTTGTGGTGGTCCACCACTGCAGGGAGCTATGGGTACGACAGTCTACCAACACCAGATCTGTTAATTGACCTTGGGCCTGGTTCCATTGGCGCGCTAAGCACTCTTGGAGAGGACGCATCTGGAGTCTTGCATATTCATTGTACCTCACGCAAGAGGCCATCATCCCTATTAGCTGCATAAACACCCGAGCTGGAAGAGAGTGTTGTGCCATAAATTTTGCGCGTAGAGCCTGAATGCTTGTAATCCTGGCAGGACTGGAGCAGGCTAGCGCTTTTGAGGTGTCTATGGTGGCACCAAGGTATTGTTTTATATAGGATGGTTGTAGATGGGACTTTGCATGGTTTACTGTGAAGCCCAGTTGGTGAAGTAGCTGGATAGTGGCATGCGTGTGTTGTACACACTGGTTGTATGAACTGGGTTTTATTAGCCAGTCGTCTAGGTATGGGAAGACATGGATGTGTTGTCTCCTCAGGTGTGCTGCTACTACTGCTAGGCACTTGGTGAATACTCGTGGTGCTGTTGTGACTCCGAATGGGAGTACTTTGAATTGGTAGTGTTGGTTGTCCACTACAAATCTGAGGAACTTCCTGTGAGCGTTGTGCACAGGAATGTGGAAATAAGCGTCTTTTAGGTCTAAAGTGGTCAGGAAGTCATTTTAGGAGAGCAGTGGAAGTACCTGCTGAAGTGTTACCATGTGAAAATGGTCTGAGTGTATGTATGTGTTTAGGGGCCGGAGGTCTAGGATGGGACGTAGAGTCTCGTCCCTTTTTGGTATGAGAAAATATAGGGCGTAAACCCCAATATTTCGTTGGTTGGTAGGAACGTGTTCTATCGCCCCTTTTTGTAGGAGGGAGATTACCTCCTGCTTTCGTAATGTTAGATGTTCCTGTGACATTGGGCGTTGTCTGGGTGGAATGTTTGGGGGGTAGATATTAGTTCTAGGCAGTAGCCTGACCGAATTATTTGAGTTACCCATTTGTCTGAGGTGATGGTAGCCCAGACAGGAAGGACATTTTGGAGTCTGCCCCCGACCGGAGTGGGATGGTCTGGGGGGAGTAGAGGGAAGTCATTGGGTAGGTGTGGAGGCAGAGCGGGAGGTGTTTGTCTCGCCTCTGCCTTTATTATTGTTGCCCCTGTAGCCGCCTCTTTGGTAACCCCTTGTGAAGGTGGATTGGGTAGGGGCTTTATATGAAGTGGAAGCGGTATCAGAGGAGTAGCCTCTGGATGTGCTCCGAAAGGAAGAACGGCGAAAGGAACGCCTGGGAGGGTGTGATTGTAAGGCTCCCATAGATTTCGCCGTGTCCGTGTCTTTTTTCATCTTTTCTAGGGCCTCATCTATTTTTGGGCCGAACAGATGTCCGTGGTCAAAGGGATGGTTCAGGATGGAAGCTTGTACTTCTGGTTTAAATCCTGAGATCCTTAACCTGGCATGGCGACGGAGGACGACGCTAGTATTGATGGCCCTGGAGGAGGTGTCGGCTGCATCTAGGGCACAACGGTTGGAGGTATTAGTGATGGTTTTGCCCTCCTGAATTAACTTGTTTGCCCTATTTTTGTATTTGTTAGGGAGGTGTTGCATTATGGCTTCTAGTTCGACATAATGGGCTCGGTCATATCTAGCCAGTAACGCTTGTGTATTGGCGTTACGCCATATGTTGGCAGCTTGTGATGCAGTGCGCTTGCCAAATGCGTCCAAGAGTTTTGACTCTTTGTCAGGTGGTGGTGCTTCGCCTGATGCCTGGGAGTTGGCCCTCTTTCGTGCTGTGGACACTACCAGGGAATCTAGTGGTGCTTGCCCTCTGATGTAGGAGGGATCTGTAGGGGCGGCTTTATATTTTTTCTCAATGCGCGGGTTAATGACCCTGGCTCTGACTGGGTCTTTAAAGACCTCCGGCGCATGTTTTATAACTCCTTTGAGCATGGGCAGTATGGAGGTGGCCCTATGCGTGGTGTCGAAAGTATCGAGGAGGAAATCCTCCTCCACGGGGTCGGTATGGAGATCTACCCCGTGATAGTGTGCAGCCCTTTGGAGTAAGTGATTGAACCCCAATGAGTCTTCTGGTGGGGATGGTCTCGAAGGATAGAGATCATCTTGTGGGACGTTAGGGATGTCGGGGATGTTATAGTCGTCCCATAGGTCTGGGGAGCCTGTGGGAGTAGGGTCCCCTGTAGGTAAGTCATGGGGCACGTCCCCTATGTCATCATATGTGTCATCATGATCATCATCATCCGGAGGGGGTGTTGGGGAATGATGAGGAGGCGGTGGAGAAGGTGAAGGTGGAGGAGGGGAAGGTGGAGGGGGTGGAAGAGGTGGGGAAGGTATTCTGAAAGGTGAGGTAGCAGAGTCCTTCCTCTTTGGAGGTGGAGCTGGGGCAGGTTTTTCCAGCTGTCTCTTTTGATGCTGAGCATCAAATGTCCGGTTTTGGGATCCTTGGTCAAGGTCTTTTGCAATGGACCCGGTGTAAAGAGTTCTTCTGAAGGTGGTTTATCCGTCGGCGCCGATGGCATCGGGCCGTTGGTTTTCTGGCTTTAGTGTCCTGTTTGGAACTATACAGCTTGGAAAGGGCTTTTTGTTTGGTCGGTACCGAGATGGGTTTCGGCTTCGGGATCTCGGTGCTGGTGGCCTTGTGTGCTCTTGTCGGTTCCGGGGATGAGGTCGGTACAGAGGAGCTGGAGCTGGGTTTCGGCACAGAGTGTTTCGGTATGGAGCTCGGTGCCGAAGAGGAGGCCATTTTCTTTTTCGGTGTCGGTGCGGAGGAGTGTTTGTCGGCACCGACAGTGGGCTGGCTCGAGCCCGAGCCCCCGGAGGGCCTAATCAGCTTCTTTACCGGTCCCGAAGGTGCGGTGTGGGGGGGGGGGGGGCAAATTGGTACTCACGACCCTCTGTGCCAGAGTGATGTCCTCCACATCTGAATCGTCGGCTTTGGAGGCGCTGACGAGGCCCTCGTCGGTGTGGTGTTCTTCTGGAGCGTCGACGCCCTCTCCGAAGATGTCATCATGAATCGCCGTCGACGAGTGTGCCATGCTTCTTCTTGCCCTTCGGTCTCGAATAGTTTTCTTGGACCGGAAGGACTTGCACGCCGGACAGTCTCGAGCCTCGTGTTCAGGGGAGAGGCATAGGTTACATACTTCTTGGAGATCGGTGTGGGGGAATTTGGAGCCACATCGAGGGCACTTCTTGAAGGGAGTCCTTTCCATTAGCCAGGACCGGAGCTTGGGTAAGCCCGAAGGCCGTCGTCGACAACTGGAATCGAAGGTCTTGATCGATGAGAGCCGCGCAGAGTGTGGAGATCGCGATCGAAACAATACCGCGAATTGGGGTGAGGATTGCGCGTCGATTGAACTGGAAACCTGTTCGGAACCGGAGCGCGAAGATCACATCCGAGCCCGATGGCGGAAAAAAACAATCTGAGGATGGAGCCGAAGCCCATGCGCAATACGATCCAAAGGAGGAGTCACCGACCTCGTGACATCCAAAGACTTTCCAAGAGGAAAAACAACTGCAACCATCCGGGCCCAACACCAGATGGCGATCTATGCACAAGTGTGTAATCGGCAGCTCATATGCCTCGAACACAAGCTTACAGTGCAACGTGTGCTATCGTTAAAGGTAGCATGCGAGATGGCAAATTCAGACCAATGGTCACAAAAACCCAATCTCTAGGAGATTGTACAGCTCAGCGAACTGAACTACAAGCATTTAAGATGGCACTTGAAAACACAGATCGCGAATTGCCCACACTCAGTGTGCGATTCTTTTTACTGTGTTCAATCTTACAATGAATATTTACAGAATTGGATTCAAAATGGTTTCAAAGATACAAAAGGTGGCACAATCGAGCACAAATTGCTTTGGGAACAAGTAGTTCAGTTGCGAAACGGACTACAGAACACTCACGTGATACACACGCTGAGTCACCAACGTGATGGCGTTCATGTTGAAGGGAATTCATTGGCTGATGAAGCCGCGATGGGGTCTGTGCAAACGGCTTCCGTAGCTGCAATCACTCGTTCAAAAACAAAAATAGACAGCAAAATAATGCTGGCTGTCAATGCATCAAGCAAAGGCAGCGGTGCGGCATTACCGAATACGTTTCCACTCAAATACTCATATATAATTGATGCAAATGATGTTCCATTTGCTTGAATCCCTGGAGTGGGGGATAGAGTAATTCCCAACAGGGAACATAGAGCAGCTTTGATTTACGAAGCGCATCTGGGAGAGAGTCTGATACATCAGGGGATCTCACAGACAATTTTAGAACTAAAAGAGATGTACTGGTGGCCAGGGATGAATACTTTCATTCACATCTTCATTAATAACTGCATAGACTGCAATAGAGATCGCAGTACAGAGCGCCACCACATACCCGACTACAACATAGCCAGCCCAGTTCAGACACCATTATTAGACAGCATTAGACTATCTATGTGCAGGCGTCCTCTTGGACAAATGCAATCCCAGAAACACTAAGTCTAGGTTCCTATGGATGTGGCCTCAGCGCTCGGCTGACGCTCGGTTATAAAAGATTTGCGAGTCTTTATCGGCACATACGCAATAGGCACACTACATTCTGACCAGGGTCCTGCATTTAGCTCTAGGGCTTACAAAGAAGCCATGACCAGTCTGGGCGTAGCATTGCGGTATTCTTCTCCATTCCATCCTGAGGGAAATTCTGTTGTGGAAAGAAAAAACCGGGACATAAAGCAGTCTATAACAGCTAGGGAATTAGGTTCGGGTGATAGGTGGGTCAAACATTTATATGGGGTCCTGCGCGCAATAAAGAACTTGCCAAGAAGTTCTCTAGGGGGTGTCACTCCATATGAGGTCTTGTTTGGGACTACAATGTTGGTTCCGGACTTAGATATGAAAGGCACAGTGGTGGAAAAACAGTTTGATATCAAAGATCGTTTGGCTGTTTTACAGGACTTAAATGAACTTAGAACGCAACAAAGCAACGTGGTCCTGAAGCCAACAACCACTGAGAAAAATCCGCCCGTCCCAGCAAGGTCTATCTGGATCCCAAAGTTTGGGGATCTAGTCAGAGAAAAGATTGCGGACAAGAAGGAATTTGGGCCTTCTTACAGACAACCAGTACCTGTCCTACAAATCCACGGTTCAAGAACAGTACGTTTGCCGCCCCTTGCTGGTAAAAAGGAGAAAAGATTTGTGTCCATCGACCTGCTCAAAGCACACTATGTGGCCGATACTGAACAGTAGGCCAAGTGGACTCCGCCAATGTAGCAGACGCACTCCTCTAGCTACAATCCAAGAGGTTCAAACTGAGAGACTCATCACCTTTGAAGATTCTACAGTGAGAAATGAAGGACTAAGCAACAATGCTATGGAACTCGTCCCTCTTGAGACCCAAATACAGTTCGTCCTGATTCACCTGTCTACCACGAAGTAACAAGTGATCAACTGGTTCCAGCGATTTCATCAAATGCGGATGCAATTCCAACCATTGACAGAACTGCTTCTGGCTATTTCATGAACTTTAATACGTTTTCTGAGGATCCCAGTGAGCCTGAAACGAAGCCAGTACAAAGAACTTTCAAAGAACAAGCAACAGACTTTTTTCATCTCCTGGAAAAGACTTATCTGGTTTCACCATGGATTGAACTATGGATTGTTTTGGGAATATTATTCTTCCTACTTTGGTTAGCTCTGGTAATAACTCTGGGTATGCTGATTAATGGAAGATATATTCAAATGGACACAGCAAGTAAAAGAGTGAACTTACTTCTCCAGCCACACAAATCATCCCATCGTGAAGCAAGAGACTTGTCAGCAGTGAACATCACAGCGATATCTATACCAGATGGTATAGTTTGGGACAAACCCGAATATGACATTTTTGGCCCATCGGAGCTTTTGAAGATTCCACATTTATTTAAAATTTCATTAAGTAACTTTATTACCTCCAGTACCTTTTCTGATGATTGGGACTCCGAGACTGTTAATAATATGATGTCTGATCTAGAGATGTCAACTGCATTTACTAATAATGAATATTTACAAGGTTCATCAGACTATGAACAACTGTATTGTTATAACCACTATGGTCATCATTTCTTGCATAAATCTGCAACACCTAGAAATGTATTTATCTATAACCAATGGGAACATTGTCCTACGCCACCAAAGGCTAGCTCGAAAACATTTGCAATGAAATTTCTATATTTTTCAGGGTTTAATATCTCGAATGCAGAGAAATTTTACTTTAAGAATGTCAATAAGACGGGAATGAAAACTATGTTAAGGAATACCAAACAGATTTATTCTACATCCTTTAGGGCCCAACTGTCTAGACAGGGTTACGACTTTTGGAAAGACAACATTGAGACAAAAACTGTCTGGGGTTCTAAAGATTGGCAAGTACATGGAATAGAAGCTTTGATTACGATACTGTCCAACCAACATCATGACTTGGAATAGCCAAGATAAAAGACATGAACACTCCTTCTATACCTGCACCTACAAGTGAAAGCACTACACAGGAGGAGGTCGACGTACATACTATTTTGAAAAATAACAGATCAGATCCTGAATGGAAAAAATGGTTGCTCTGGCCTTTAGACACAAACAACTGTCAAGATAGATTCCTGAACAAGACACAAGGTTTTACCTTCCATAGGCCAGACCCACGTTATGTCCAAAGACAGCATCCGGGTGTAGTAAGAACTTGCAGTGTAGGGAAACTTTGCCTTGATTGGCTACAGAAAGCTACACTAGAGGATGTAAAACAACACTTAACTTTACTTCAAGAAGGTGCAGCCTTAGGGAATTCTTGCTAGGACCAAGAAAACCGCGTCAAACGTTTCATGTATGCCGGCATCTATGCTGCGTATAATGAAGCATGGAAGGTCACCCAACCAGAGACTGCAGAACGAATAAGAGAAATTGATCGTATTCATTTAGAGAAATTTCTCTCTGTAGTACACAATGGGTTAACGACTCTGTCGTCCAGGATATATTCTTTGGACAGCATTGTATCCTCTGTCATAGACATCATGGAACAAGAATTGGTCATGTTGCAACATGGTCAGTCACAGCTATGTTCTATCATGCTATTAGGCGGGACGCTTCAAAACCTGCATTCTGGCTATGTGCCTTGGCGTTTAATCAATACTACGTCACTGTTTGCAGAATTCAATCTCACTGATAGACAGATCAAACTGGCACAAAGGGGAGCAGACTATACGGTGCTGAGCATTGAAAAACTGGAGAAATTACCATTCACAGTGACAGAAAAACCAGCTACTGAGTGGATCATACATGGTAAGATTACTCTGCCTGTTACGACTTTCCATTTTCAGTATTGCCTAAAAAATATACCAGCAGGCAAATATGAAAGGTTGGGTAAAGAGTACATTAAGACATCCTGGGATTTGCCTTACACATACACACAGATGTTGGAGTCTGGGACATGAAGTGTTTCTTGGCGGTGAAAACTGAACTCGCACTAAGCGCTTTTCTCCTTTGTCAGGGTATAAACCTACACAGGGCCTGTGACAGTTCCACTACAAACTTATCCCAACACCTGCACGGTTCACTGGCAGCAGTGATTAATCCAATCTTTGGTCAACTTTCAAATGGGAGTTACATTATGTTGAATGATCACAGCTGCTGTGGCATGCTGCCAGGTCTCCTATATCTAGTAACAGATACAGCAAGTAACCCTGGAGGTAACCAAGTCTTGTTTCCTCAAATAGACATAGTCAGGGAGTCGCCTTTATGGCCTTCACTGAATATCTCTTCTATACGAAATGATACTCTAAGCAGAATGAAAGCCATTCTTTTACAAAAAACTGTGCCTTTGACCTCTGCCAAAGAAACCTATGACCTCCAAGTCGCAAGGACTTCTGCAGAGATACATACCCTTTTGTATACAAACTGCCCTGTGCATTTCTCAGAAATGTTAGGTCGTATCTTAAACATGTCTGATACGAGCGGTATTGTACATGTATTTATGAACGTGTGTGCAGGACTGTTAGCACCTTTTCAAGCAGTCCTCGGAATTTTTCCAAACTTCGTGTGTTTGGCGGACTGCCGCTCCTTTTTTTTTTTTTTTTTTTTGAAACCGTTTATTACAAAACTCAAAAAATATACAAAGATGGGCCTACAACCTTCCGGCCGGCCGCTAGCAGACAAAAGGAGCATATGATACACATTGTAGAGCGTGTGTTGCGGCTGAGGAAGATGCACAGGAGTTAGCAGCGTTGATAGCCACACCATCCGGACCCCACTATACGGTTTCATTTTAAACTGAAAGAACAAACAGAAAAACAAACCCACAAGGCAATCCACAATCAGAAATAGCAGCATGTGCTCCCCTGAGAGGGGGACCCTACCAGTCCATAGGAGTATCAAGAAGGGGAAGAGATCAGGACTAGGGCTGGGTAAACTCAATGCCCGGAACAAGGAAGATGGGTCGGCTAAGGGGATGGGGCAGGAGACGGATCGGGCAATAACGGCGGAGCACAGTGCCGCTCCTTTTAGCACTCGTTGCAGGGATGCTATTTTTGCTCCTATTGCTACGATATGGCCAGCCAAATCACCAACGACACTCAGTTCACCATAGAAAGAACTCTACTGGAGATGAAGTGTCGTTAGCGCATCGTCCAAATTCTGGGTTTACCTCGTCTACGAGAATTAAACACCACTTGGTTTCTGTCAGTCAGACCAATCTGGCAAGATTGCATCTTACCTGTTCTACGCTGCCTGCTATGCGGTGAAGAATGCGTGCTGGACATTTGTCTGACACTCCCATCAGTCATGCCTACGGATATCGATACTCTGCTGGACCCGAGAACGGCCCATGCTATGTGTTGTCCCCAGCGACTACCAATCCTGATGGCGGCATTCATTGAGATCTCACAAACGCAACATGCTACTGCTGAGGTACGAGAGGAAACACCAGGCGCGCAGGTAACATCCAATCCGGACATTGCTGATGCTTCCCATGCTGAAGGCGATAGTTCACATCTATGTACTGTTGATCTTCTACACAAGGTATTCCAACTCTCACCCACAACGGTGGACGACTTGTTGTCTACAGGATTAGAACATTTTATGTTTTCTCCATCCCCACACACTGACTTTGGATTCAGGCACACAGTGTTCTGAATAACTTTGGCGCCGGTCGACGAATCCTCGCGAATTTCTCAAAATAGGTGGGGCGCTACGCTCCGCTCCTACCCTGAAAGTCTCGGGGGGATCCGTCAAGCGGGGGCTGAGATAAAAGGGGGTCCCAAAACGCGTTTTTCCCATGCATTTTTCCATAGGACCTTTAGAACGAGCTACAGCCCGAACGGCTGAACAGAATTACTCAAAATTTGGCAGAGAGGTAGTCCCTAGGTCAAGGAAGTGCCTTTTGTAGGTTTGGTGTAAATCTGTTCAGTAGATTCTGAGAAAATAGCCTTTAAATCAATATATATATCTGAGCCCGCTTACGGTACGCTTACCGTACGCTTACGGTAAGCGTACGGTGGCGTGCGCGAGCGCGATTCTGATTGGCTCTTAGATCTTAGTAAACATTCGAATCGGCCGAAACCAGGAAGCGGCGGCCGCCATTTTGTGTATTTCACTCTGAAAAAAAAGAGTGAAAACAAGGAAAGGGGGCAATGAGGAGAGTTACAGACCCCCTAACATTTGTAAGGGGGTCAAAGAAGGACAGAAAAGTACAAAAAAAACATTTATTGATTTTAAAAAAAATCACGGGGTACGCGTACGGTAAGCTTACGGTAAGCGTACGGTAAAAAAAATAAAAATAAATAAATGAAAAGCAGATTTAAGAGTTTAGAAATTAGGGAGCTCTAAAAAGAGCTGTTGTGTTTATGAAGTCATTTTTTTAGTGGTACCTACAAGTAAGTACCGATGCAGAGTCTAAGGTTCAAGAGGAAGACTCTGTTCCCTTCATCATTGAAGTGCACACCATCTCCTCTATAAATGTCTTGCATGTCATAACGCAAGTTGTTGTGGTAAATGGCACCCATACCATAGTCACGGAGGAAAGCAGAAACAGATTTGTTGACGTGCTTTCTTGCTTTGTCAATCTGTGGACAGAAATGATTGGACCAGTTCCATTTTTGCCTTTGGCATATGTTGGAAAACACAAAGGCAGTTTTAGGGAAAAGTGTAAACAGTTGTGCAAAGGTGTCCTTCATAAGCATTTCCAGACCTACCCCAGTCAAAGTGCCTAGGTCATTGCCACCACAGTGCACTATTATGAGGTCAGGGGGTTGGATTTGAATGAAGGATTTCACCAATGGCATCAATTGGTGCCACTTTAACCCTCTCTGACCAATCCATTTAATGTCTACATTTGGCAAAGCAAGGTCTCTCACCATACCTGTTTTCTCTGCAAACTTTTCACTCCAGAAGACATAGCTGTGCCCTACAATCCACACTGTGAACATCTTCAAAGGAGAACTGGATGCACTCAGGAGGTGTCTTTCAGTAGAATGGCAATATGAAAAGAAAGACAGTTTGGAAATGGAGGCATACATATTTTTTTCAAAACAAAAAGAACTGATTGGCTGTTTCATACCATTCTAGAATAAAAGCTAGGCTGTATGTGTAAATTAATAGAAGCATGTTTTGTATTGGTAAAAAAAAATGTGTAACCAAAGAACAGTACTATGGATTTGCTGTTAGGTTTGAAAAGTCAAGCACTCTTGCTCTGTGGAATTGAAACATTGTTTGGCGAACTTCTGACCTAACTCAACACAGCAGTGTTCCATGAGCTGTTGCTATGGTAGCAGGCAGAAGTCAAGTTGGGGGAAGGGTACTTTTGGAAAAGGGTTGGTTTTCAACCAATAGAAATGTGTGATTACATTTGAAAAAAAGGGGGAAGCACTGAGATTTGAAACTTACAAGTATATGTGTGGAAAAATAGAGGGAAAGTTTGCCATTATCTGGTTCTGCTGAGAGGAGAGAGGTGAACACAACAGAGATCCTGGCTCTGATAATCTGCTGTTTGAGTGTCACATTTTTTTCACAACTAACTAATTATAAAGGTGAGTTTACAGTTTGAGAGGGGATGTATGTGGTAACTTAAGAAATGAATAATAGAAATGGAAATTGTTTTTGTTGTAGTTACACATGGTGGTTTCATAATGTGTCAGTCTGTAAAAGTGATTTTCACTTGTAAAAAGTGATTTTCACTTGCCCCGAAAAAAAAAAAGAGCAGTAAGTGTGCTTTCAAATTGGCAAAGAAATTTCGTTTTGGGACTAATGTGAAAACATGACTCTGTGTGCAGAGAGGAATTATAGGCAGAGATTTATTGCGTATTGCTCTGGTGATTTCACAGTTACATTAGATGGAAAGGGGGAGCGAATTTTTGGGGGAAGAAGCAGAGTCTTAGCACACACCCATGTGCTTGCCATGTATAGTCATGCACAGTATTTACAAGCGAGTGGGGTTTTCAGGTTTCAGTCTGTAATGCAAATACATTCAGCATCACTAAGGCTGGTTGCCCTTGCTGGAGTGTAGGCAGTCACCGAGAATACACATGGTGGTGGTCTGAAAAAACAGTTTGGACATGTGCATTTAAATAAATCAAAAAAAGTGGTTTCATAATGTGTCAGTCTGTAAAAGTGATTTTCACTTGTAAAAAGTGATTTTCACTTGCCCCGAAAAAAAAAAGAGCAGTAAGTGTGCTTTCAAATTGGCAAAGAAATTTAGTTTTGGGACTAATGTGAAAACATGACTCTGTGTGCAGAGAGGAATTATAGGCAGAGATTTATTGCGTATTGCTCTGGTGATTTCACAGTTGCATTAGATGGAAAGGGGGAGCGAATTTTTGGGGGAAGAAGTAGAGTCTTAGCACACACCCATGTGCTTGCCATGTATAGTCATGCACAGTATTTACAAGCGAGTGGGGTTATCAGGTTTCAGTCTGTAATGCAAATACATTCAGCATCACTAAGGCTGGTTGCCCTTGCTGGAGTGTAGGCAGTCACCGAGAATACACATGGTGGTGGTCTGAAAAAACAGTTTGGACATGTGCATTTAAATAAATCAAAAAAAGTGGTTTCATAATGTGTCAGTCTGTAAAAGTGATTTTCACTTGCGCCGAAAAAAAAAAGAGCAGTAAGTGTGCTTTCAAATTGGCAAAGAAATTTCGTTTTGGGACTAATGTGAAAACATGACTCTGTGTGCAGAGAGGAATTATAGGCAGAGATTTATTGCGTATTGCTCTGGTGATTTCACAGTTACATTAGATGGAAAGGGGGAGCGAATTTTTGGGGGAAGAAGCAGAGTCTTAGCACACACCCATGTGCTTGCCATGTATAGTCATGCACAGTATTTACAAGCGAGTGGGGTTTTCAGGTTTCAGTCTGTAATGCAAATACATTCAGCATCACTAAGGCTGGTTGCCCTTGCTGGAGTGTAGGCAGTCACCGAGAATACACATGGTGGTGGTCTGAAAAAACAGTTTGGACATGTGCATTTAAATAAATCAAAAAAAGTGGTTTCATAATGTGTCAGTCTGTAAAAGTGATTTTCACTTGTAAAAAGTGATTTTCACTTGCCCCGAAAAAAAAAAGAGCAGTAAGTGTGCTTTCAAATTGGCAAAGAAATTTAGTTTTGGGACTAATGTGAAAACATGACTGTGTGCAGAGAGGAATTATAGGCAGAGATTTATTGCGTATTGCTCTGGTGATTTCACAGTTGCATTAGATGGAAAGGGGGAGCGAATTTTTGGGGGAAGAAGTAGAGTCTTAGCACACACCCATGTGCTTGCCATGTATAGTCATGCACAGTATTTACAAGCGAGTGGGGTTATCAGGTTTCAGTCTGTAATGCAAATACATTCAGCATCACTAAGGCTGGTTGCCCTTGCTGGAGTGTAGGCAGTCACCGAGAATACACATGGTGGTGGTCTGAAAAAACAGTTTGGACATGTGCATTTAAATAAATCAAAAAAAGTGGTTTCATAATGTGTCAGTCTGTAAAAGTGATTTTCACTTGCGCCGAAAAAAAAAAGAGCAGTAAGTGTGCTTTCAAATTGGCAAAGAAATTTCGTTTTGGGACTAATGTGAAAACATGACTCTGTGTGCAGAGAGGAATTATAGGCAGAGATTTATTGCGTCTTGCTCTGGTGATTTCACAGTTGCATTAGATGGAAAGGGGGAGCGAATTTTTGGGGGAAGAAGCAGAGTCTTAGCACACACCCATGTGCTTGCCATGTATAGTCATGCACAGTATTTACAAGCGAGTGGGGTTTTCAGGTTTCAGTCTGTAATGCAAATACATTCAGCATCACTAAGGCTGGTTGCCCTTGCTGTAGTGTAGCAGTCTGGACATGGGCTTTTTAAAAAATCTGAAAAGTGGTTTCATAATGTGACAGTTTGTAAAAGTGATTTTCACTTGCCCAAAAAAAAGAGCAGTTAGTGTGCATTCAAATTGGCATAGAAATTTCGTTTTGTGACTATTGTGAAAAGAAATGTAGTAATATATTTAAATACAATAAAGGAATTGTTACAGAGAATCGGTGAGATCTGTACAAATAAAACTTTAGAATTTTATTGGATTACCATTTGAAATTTAATCAAAAAAGAATTTTAAAATTACTATTTGGTCTAAAGGAAATGAAATCAGATGTATTTTGGAGTTATTTGAGATATAATATTGTGATTATACTTCTGAAACAAACCTATCAGACGGTATTTTAAAGAAATAAGTATTGGTATTAGATGATATTTTTTTAGAATATTATGCATTTCTATAATGTTAAGTTTAAGTAAAAAAAGAATCAGGGCTTTTTTAATACAATCTTTGTGATTGTTATTTTTTTTTGCCCGCTGTAAAATGATGAATTTCAATTGCTTTCACAATTTATAGTGAAATGCAATATATTCTGAAAACAGCAAAAATAAGGCAAAAATATTTTATGGAAAAAAATGTAAATATGTGTACTGTATTATAAAATGTTTTAAAAATATTAATACTTTTTTCATTTTTTCCAGATAGATATAGAAAATTTTCGAAAACTACAAACATTTTTAAAACTATTTTTTAAAAAAACAAATGAATAAATATTTTTTCAGTGAGTATGGTAAGTCAATAATAATAATTGTAGTCTCTCAAGGACCTTGTAATGTGTTTATTGATTTTTAGTGTTTTTAAAAAAAAAAAAAAAAAAAAAAAAAAAAGTACGCGCACCGTACGCGTACGGTAAAAAAAAATAAAAAAACGTTTTTAAAAAGATATGTAAAAAAAAGATGAAAGATAAGGTTGGCTCTTAAAAGAACCGTTGTGTTCATGCAGGGACAGAGGAAAGGAAGCATGGGAAAATTATTCAAAGCGACAAATGTGCTGATCTATTTTGTTGTTCACTAGGGAAACACTGGTCTCCCTATAGCAAATTAGATCTTTGCAAAATGTGCATCGAATATCAACCTTCCGAAATCGAGCGTTGATTTCCAGAGGGCCAGCAAAAGGAGATTCTCCCCCCACAGATGAAGGGCTCACCTGACCTGCAGAAGAAGGAGTCAGCCCTGCAGATGATGGTTCAGGCTGAGCTGCTGTGGATGTACTGGCTTGTCTTTCTGAAGAGTTACCTCCAAAAAGATGACCATGTGTCCTTCTGTGTACATCCTGGAGGTGTCTCTTCATGGTGTGATTCCCAAAGGAATACTTCCTGTTAGGATTACCTCTAGAAAGTACACGCTTACACAGCTTACAAGTCACTAAGGGTGCATTTACCTTTTGCTGGCCTTCAGGAAAAGTAAAATAATCCCATACATAAGAGGGCTTTTGTTTCCTCGATCTCTGCCTCAAGACAGTGCTGCTAGTGCTAGCCTCACTCTCAGAAGAGCTCTGCTGTTCTGCCATCGTATCCCAAAGACAAACCAGCTCCTTCTCCCAAGGGATCACAAGCAGAAATGAGGGGAATGGGTGTGGTGTAGGAGAGTTCTAGAACTGAAAGTAGTTTCAACCAATCAAAAGTTGTGTTTCATGATCACATGACCTACCGTACGCTTACGGTGCGCTTACGGTACGCTTACGTCAAAAGTGCGCATGCGCGTAAAAAAGACACGCGCTTGCGCGCATGCGCATAACAGTCACTCCCGGCACTTCCGCGTAACGTGCGCGTGTAGCGTACGCGTCCCACGCGGAGTACGTGCGGCTACGCAAATTTCGTAACTATACGCAAGCAGCGTAGGAAAATTACGGACGTTGCGTAAACCGTACGCTTACCGTGAGCTTACGGTACGCGTACTAAAAAAATAAAAAAAAAAATAGAAAAAAAGTACTGCAAATAAATTTTACATGTTTCTTTTAAAAAATATATAAAAAAAAACATATTAAAGAATTTTAAAAATTTAATCATAGTCTTTATAAAAGGTAAGAAAATTAAAATAAAAATATGTTAGAAAAAATAGAAGAAAAAAAAAAATTAGCATTTAAAAAACCTTGCAAATTCACTGAAAAAACCATGGGTTTCACACACGTTATAGTTAGGAATTAGCATTTAAAAAACCTTGCAAATTCACTGAAAAAACCATGGGTTTCACACACGTTATAGTTAGGAATTAGCATTTAAAAAACCTTAGAAATTCAGTGAAAAAACCATAGGTTTCACACATGTTATAGTTAGCTGGACATTTTACTCGTAAAAAACCAATGAAATTCCCCCGTTATAGTTAGTTCAGCTAACTATAACTCGCGCGCCCGCAATGAACTGCTGATGACGTCACATATTACATCACTCATGACATGGTCAGTGACATCACTCATGACATCACTGATGACATCTCAAATGACATCACTGATGACCTCACTGATGACATCATCCTTGTGATAGAGTGGCAGACCTCCTCTTCCCCTAATAAAACCTTTGATACACACATTCAAAAATAGAGACTAAAATTTACAAAACAATGGACATACCAATAACAGTTACAACAACCTCTTCAGTAATTCTAAGATCCACATACACATCCACTCATTCACCAACAGTCCAATACAGTCACTCATACATGTACTCACTTATCATATGTACTCATACACCTATACATCCTGTTACACAATGCCACTCATCCATAGAGCTACTCACACACATAGTCACTCATGCTAATAAAGAATCAAACATACATTTACTTGCATATACAGTTATACACACACCACCACACTTACTTCTACGGAAACTTACACATACTTAGTCTTTTAAACAATCACTTATAGAAATACATACTTATTCATACAGGAACTCTTTCAATCTCTCACTCTCACATATACTCACATATATAAACCAATAGTCACATATACTAGTTTTAAACATATGTAGTTACTCATAAAGACACTATTGAGACAGTCATTCACTCACTAACACACCCATACACACACTCATCCACCCATGCAGTCCTGCACACATGCTGTGTTCAACACATACAAACAGTGAGTCACTCATTCATACACCTATGCACTACGTCATACCCCCCACCGAACCATGCACACACTCAGACTGATACTCAAAAAACCAACTAATAACCTATATAGACACCCATGTAGCTACTCACCAACCCATGCAGCCACTTATACACAAAGTGAAAAAATGATACAGATATTTATATATTTAAACATTACTCACTAAGCCATGTATTCACTATGATACACTTAATCAGTCAGTTACATAATCAATTTTTCAAAAAGAAATCATCCATTTAGACAGTAATATACCCATTTATTCTTCCATCAACCTTGAGATATACATATATAAAACATATTTAATTTTCAGAAAAACACACATTCACTGGATGATGTCATCAGTGAGGTCATCAGTGATGTCATTTGAGATGTCATCAGTGATGTCATGAGTGATGTCACTGACCATGTCATGAGTGATGTAATATGTGACGTCATCAGCAGTTCATTGCGGGCGCGCGAGTTATAGTTAGCTGAACTAACTATAACGGGGGAATTTCATTGGTTTTTTACGAGTAAAATGTCCAGCTAACTATAACATGTGTGAAACCTATGGTTTTTTCACTGAATTTCTAAGGTTTTTTAAATGCTAATTCCTAACTATAACGTGTGTGAAACCTATGGTTTTTTCACTGAATATATATATATATATATATATTTTATTCTCTTCCCGTCCTAAAATTTTATTTTTCATAATTTGGCACAGTAATCTGCTTATAGTAGAACTATTCATAGAGAACAGAATTCTTTGATAACACTTCCAGGGACAGTATGCCACCATATGAATAACAAATTGACTTGTGTAACCTGATATGAAATGGTTTCGGACCCTTTTTTCTTCTGTATTTTCGAGCCATTTCATCACATGTATATATTTTGGTTCATTCATTTAGCATTCCAATGTGATCCTATGCTTAGAATGGAACATTGCCTTTAAAATGTACAAAACGTTATGCATAGCAATGGATTTATAATGTATTGTTAGAACATATGTTTTAGATATGTTTTTAGCTTATTTTAGCAAACCCATGCGATACTCTTGTTTTAAGATAGGTTTAGAACGTTTAGGATTTAGTAACGTCGTTCATACGATACTGGAGTGGGTGTTGTGTGCAGATTTAGATTCCATATATAGATTTCCCTATTTATGCCCTTATATAGGTACAATTCATATTGCCCTTATTTGGACATAGAAATCCAGCCCTTATTTAGACATTGTCCGTACAAACTAAATACAGGTATGGCCACCTACATCCGTCCATCCACGTCACAACGAACTCTTGGAAAACCAGACCCTTAAACCTTTAGGAATTTCCCTCAGCTTGAATATTGATTTCTCCAAGACCTCATTAAGTATGCATGAACAACTATTCCTTTCATGACGTTCCTCTGCCCGACTTTTACGTCAATACTGGCATTCCTAGACACCTTCAAGGTATAAATATACCAGCACTTGCCCTGCCAATTGCGGTTCCCGGAGGATTCGATCCAACCCAGACTATGCGGTTCGCCACGGCAAGTTCAGAAGGAGATTGAGTTCCAGCCTGATGCACTGACCTGACACTGACATCCTCCTCGCAGAGAATCCAGCTCCAGTGCTCTCTGGCTTACCTTGCGGGAGGTTAGACTATCGAGTCCAGAAAAGAGATTCCAACCTCTCTCATTCTCAGGTATGGAGCGGACTAGAACTTAGAGAAACTTTTGGCAACTCTTGGCTAAACTAAAATATAGCTAGCTATACTTTAGAAATGGCACTTACTTCAAATCTCGTACTGCACTTAGGTTAGGTACACTGGGGTAGAACAATTTAGAAGCATCAGATGAGTATCACATTTTAGCTTATGTTATTTATGTATGTATTTTGATTAATATATGTCATAGCTACAAACCATGCTATTGTATTATTATTTTATCTTACTGCTAACCTCGTACATATTGTACTTCGCAGTCTGTCTTATGATTGTAGCAAATCACATCTCTTGCATGAGAAATAAGACTGTTCAATAAACCCTTTTATTGAAACGCCCGTCTCTCTATTTCTGTGCAACTCTGTAGAAACTAAGCATGCACGATTGACTGAGTGAAACGTATCTATTGTTTCCACGATTCGGAGACTGTTCTGATTCTAAAGGGAAACAAAGTTGTCATGTTTATGCGGTTGTCAGAGACTAATCCCTTCTTGTATATTCAAGAAGTTTCTAGTGACCTCTGAGCTAGCTGGCACACACAAGTAATTAGGTTTAATATACTCGATAGGAGCATACTGACCTCAGTCCTATGTCAAATCTATAGTGTATGTTATTCCAATGCGCAGAGCCTGTCAGGGATATAGGAACTACACTACAAGCAGTCACTTACCGGATGGCCACAAATCTAACCTGGTCTCCTGGTCTGGTGTTAGCAGTCCCTTGCCTGATGGTCACACATCTCACTTGGTTACCAGACCTGGTGCCAGCAGTCCCTTACTTGATGGTCACAAATCTCACCTGGTCTCCAGACCTGCAGTCAGCAGTCCCTTACCTGGCGGGCTGTGAAATCTCCATATGTGGCACTGACGACAGGGGTTGCGGTGGTTCGGCCGGTGAGTAGAAAGGTCTCGGTGCGGGATGTCAGCGAGGCATTTCCATGCAGGAAGCGTCCTGTCTGCTGGAGACGGAAGTACTCTGGAGCATTCGTTACCTCAAGAGACGCCGGGAGGAAAACGCGGTCCACCAGCTCCACCTCAGCAGTAACTGCAAGAGAAAAAGGTCAGGGGTAAGGTCACGGGCACACCCCTCGAGCTTCGTAGATCCTTCTACTGAAACCATGTACAAGCCAGGTCAAGGTCAAAACACCATAGCGGAAGGATGAGAACTGAAAATGCAGGAAACTGTTCATTTCAACAGATATGTTGCAAATGTAATACTTCCAACCTCCCAAATGTACCACTACAAGGGGCGCAGCTTGGTCAGTAAGAGTGGAGGAGGGTGAGCCTCAGAGTTTGACAATCACGCTGGCATATAATGTTTACATACATTATAGGACAAGCAGGGTGCATGAGAGGGGCCTAAGGGGCAGTGGAAAGAGAGGAATGTGAATTGGTAGGAGTACTAAGAGATAGAACACAATATTTTGTAAAATAACCAATATTTTGGAGGGCTTTGAAAATAGAGAAGGAGTGTGTGTGCACGATTTTTTCTCTGTGTATATGTAAAAATGACTATTGATATCCAACTGACACCTCAAAATATCTGACTGAAAGCACCTGTACCCAATAATTTATCAGAATAAAACATTTCTTAAGGGTGGGGGTGTAACACCACAAACACCCCCTCTGAAGCTACGCCCCTGACCACTACTTCCTGCAGTGATGCAGGCAGCAGGGCTGCAGCGGGGTGTGGCCGCTGAAGTGTGACATCACTGCGCTGCCGCACAGCACCCGCAAGCAGGAAGAGACGGAAACTTATTTCATTTTACCCAGATTCATAGCGTTTGAGGTGACATGAGGACTAGTTAATCGGCCCTTACTGTGCGGTCAATCTTGTACAACCAAACCTTGAATCGTAACAGGAAATGAATACGTCTTAACACACGTCAATCAAAAATAACTAAGCTACCTATCAAACTGAAATATTTTCAAATAACTTTCGACAGCGGTGCGCTACATTTTATCACAACAGTGGCACCCGCGTCCATCACTCGATTACGTATATTTACCTGTGATGGGTAAGTTCTGGGGTGCTCACCTGAACTGGGCTGGGGCGCCCGAAGCCTTACCTCGAGGGTCTGTCTCCACATGTGCACCTACTGGAACCAGCGACTTCAGAGACAGAGGCTTGTTTGGTCTCCACAGTCACCTGAAATCACGAGCACGTGTCAAGGAAGGCTCCAGTGGGGACCAAAAAACGAGCATTTGCAATGCAATAGGTTTCACAATTGCGAGATTTTGCCCTATTGGCATTGTAAATGACCATGCCTTTTATTTATGTGTTTAAAATACCTGCAATAAGAAAGGCATTGTAATTAACAATGCCAATAGGTCAAAGTTTCTAAAATGCGAGATCTATTGCATTGTAAATGCTTGTTGTTTACAAGCTTCCCACGGGGGCTTTCACGTTAATAGAGGCCACACCCCTTCCACGGCCGATATTAAAGTGAAGGGTGGTATAGGGCACTTTCACCCAAAAAACATTTGTCAAATTGACAAACAAATGCTTTTTATTCTAAAAGCGCCCCATGAACGCACACATGGCATGCAGAATGTTGCAGGAAAGCATGTTGTGCCTGCAGTAAGAGAAACTCCTTAAAGAAAATTGTGCTTACAGAATAAATAGGACATACCGTGTGACAACCAATGTAAAAGGGCCAGCCCTCATGGGGGCTTACAAATAAAGACAAGGCATTACCAAGAAGGGACTTCAAAGTCTATTTACCAATCAGAAGCCAGCATTTACGAAGAACAATGACATAAGCCAATGAGAAATATGGGCGGAGAGTGGGCAGGGCTTCAAGTCCATAATTCAATCCAGCATGCCTCGCAGAGCAGCACATGTGCTGCCCAGGCACGACCTATAAACAAACCACAACTATCAACAAGCATTGGCAAAGTCAATAGGTTTCGCCTATCTGAGGCTCGATAGACTTTGCCAGTGTTTTTTTTAGCCATGTTCAGCATGCCTGAAAGTAGGACATAAAACGCTAGGATGTGGTAAATGCTGGCAGCGTCATAGCAGTTTTTTTCTTCACTTTCGGCCACCTTGCACTCATCCACGTACTATATAGGTAAAAAAAAAAAGATGAAGTTAAAAAGCTCTCGAGTATGCAAAAGCTATGTGGCTTTGTTATTTGTTAGGTCTCGCCTAGCAACGCAGCGCATGCGCCGCTCGCCTTGCTCGCCTTGGCGAGACCTATTGTCGTCGGTTTTGCTAGCGAAGGGGGACAGGAGATGTGCACGCGCCCGGACAGCGGACAGGCATGCACGCACGCGCCCGGACAGGCGATGTGTACGCTTTCACTTTCCCACTTTCATTCAATGCCGCTCGCACGCGTGCACATCTCCTGTCCCTCCCTGTCTCCTGCTCGCTTAGCCTGCGCGGACAGGAGATGTGCACGCGGAGACAGCTTTTTTTTTTTTTTTTTAAAGAATGTTTGTTTTGGAATGCGCACACGTTTCCCATTGACGTTTTGGGCCCAAATAATTTTTCATTTTACCTTAGGCAAGGAAGCCTGTTTTCCGATATCAAGTGTTATGCCAATGAATATGTCTTTTATTCACGTTTGCCCGGGCAGAAATATTGAAAACACATACATTTGATTTGCATAATGGTCCGGTGAGCCCCAGTTCCAAAGGATGGTAAGGATGTCTGAGCCACCCTTCCGAGGTAGGAAATTGGGTGCTAGTGCTACACATTGGGTAAAAGTAACCTCTCTTAATTCAAGTGCTTAGACTAAAGCCAGTTACAGCGCTCAGAAACGGAATAAATACAATACGAAGCGCTATGTAATAAATTCTGGTCTAGCAAATTACGTCCCTCAATTCCGAGCCATATAGTCCTTGTGGTGTGTAGTGCACCATCGAAGTTATGAAATGTATTGGCATGCAAATGGCACATGATTATACATTTCCAATGTTATTTTAATTTTTTCGACCATTTCCAAGCATTGCCCCTTCCCATGCCGCACTGTCTGAGATCCTCTGTCACTTACTCTCTAACAGGGGACAAGTGCCCGCCCTCTGTTTGGTGTTGCATGAACCGGATTTATTCCATGCCACGTTGTGCCAGATGCCACTAAGGCCCATCCTCCCTCACCACTGCTCCTGTTGCTGCTGTACCACTCTAAGCTTCCTAGCACAGCCCGTCCTTTCATAAGTTAACCCCGCACTGATCTTCCCTTCTTGTGAATATGACCCGGGGCCATGTCCTGACACCTCCCGCCTCTCAGACCCCTATTTTCGGGCGCTGGACAGAGGCATCTATGGTGCCAAGAACCAGCGCCTAACATGTCATCCGAACTCCCTGCACTGCCCCGGGCACTCCCAGTGCCCCACACCTCTCCTGGAGCAGTGTGTGTTTATTCCACAGATACACTGCAGTTTACACCACGCACTTCACTGGCGCTGGTACTTTTTTCAGACATGAATCCAGAGGGGTGGTGTTGAGGGTACGGAGCTCAGCAGTTCCTAGCAGTACTTTGTCAATGCGGGGACCTCACGTTGTTCCCTGTAGAGCCTTGCATTGTGACCTAGTGGTGTTAGTTATGTATCCACAGTGCGTTTTACTTTACTTTTGTTTTTAACTTTCAGGTATCTGTTTTCCTTAATCGTGGTTTACTGTAATTTTCTAAATTGCAAATCCTACTCCAATTCAAAGAATGCGAGCACCAGAACGTAAAAAATAGGACTCTGTGAGGTGCACAGGCCCTGGAAGTTTTATCTTAGACCCAACAGCTTCCAGTGTTTCAGTCACTTCGCTTCTCCAACTCCTTCTCTGGGGGACAAATATTCACACTTGCTTGCCCAAAAACACATGTGGGTAACCAGACATTTTGCAATAAGAAGCTGAGCAGTCATGGTCAGCCGCCTCTGATGGTGGATAGAAAGATACTCACTTTTTATAGTATATGTCTAGTGTAGCTGTGTTGTGCTACCTATGGAAAGCATCTCTTGTACAGTGCAGGATCTGCCACTTCCATGGTGTCTTTGGTCTAACTCTTTAGTTTGCCGCTCTTCGCTGGCTCAGTGTGGGGTGCCTTAGGTGGGATGTAAAGTATCTCTTGTACAGTGCAGGATCTGCCACTTCCATGGTGTCTTTGGTCTAACTCTTTAGTTTGCCGCTCTTCGCTGGCTCAGTGTGGGGGGCCTTAGGTGGGATGAAAAGCAGCTCTTGTACAGTGCAGGATCTGCCACTTCCATGGTTTCTTTGGTCTAGCTCTTTTGCTTTGCCGCTCTTCGCTGGCTCAGTGTGGGGTGCCTTAGGTGGGATGTAAAGTATCTCTTGTACAGTGCAGGATCTGCCACTTCCATGGTGTCTTTGGTCTAACTCTTTTGCTTTGCCGCTCTTCGCTGGCTCAGTGTGGGGTGCCTTAGGTGGGATGTAAAGCATCTCTTGTACAGTGCAGGATCTGCCACTTCCATGGTGTCTTTGGTCTAACTCTTTAGTTTGCCGCTCTTCGCTGGCTCAGTGTGGGGTGCCTTAGGTGGGATGTAAAGTATCTCTTGTACAGTGCAGGATCTGCCACTTCCATGGTGTCTTTGGTCTAACTCTTTTGCTTTGCCGCTCTTCGCTGTCTCAGTGTGGGGTGCCTTAGGTGGGATGTAAAGCATCTCTTGTACAGTGCAGGATCTGCCACTTCCATGGTGTCTTTGGTCTAACTCTTTAGTTTGCCGCTCTTCGCTGGCTCAGTGTGGGGGGCCTTAGGTGGGATGAAAAGCAGCTCTTGTACAGTGCAGGATCTGCCACTTCCATGGTTTCTTTGGTCTAGCTCTTTTGCTTTGCCGCTCTTCGCTGGCTCAGTGTGGGGTGCCTTAGGTGGGATGTAAAGTATCTCTTGTACAGTGCAGGATCTGCCACTTCCATGGTGTCTTTGGTCTAGCTCTTTTGCTTTGCCGCTCTTCGCTGGCTCAGTGTGGGGTGCCTTAGGTGGGATGTAAAGCATCTCTTGTACAGTGCAGGATCTGCCACTTCCATGGTGTCTTTGGTCTAACTCTTTAGTTTGCCGCTCTTCGCTGCCTCAGTGTGGGGGTCCTTAGGTGGGATGTAAAGCATCTCTTGTACAGTGCAGGATCTGCCACTTCCATGGAGTCTTTGGTCTAACTCTTTTCTTTGCAGCTCTTCGCTGGCTCAGTGTGGGGTGCCTTAGGTGGGATCTCAGTAGAGGTGTTAGGCAGTGAACCCATCCCAACGGTCATGTATGTTTGTGCAGGTGGTGATTTTTTCCATATTGAGGAATAGTGGTACTCCTTGCACAGACTGGGTCTTGCGTCCATCAGCAGTCATGTATATGTGGACAGGTGGTCCTATGTGGGGTGGTTGTATGTGCTCAGTAAAGAACATGCAAGCCTTGTTTCGAGGGCGAGTATTGCGATCTTCTCCAAGAGCCATGTATGTGCGGACAGGTTAGTCATGTGAGCTCAGTAACAAACAGTGGGGCCTTCTACAGAGTTTGGGTCATGTGACATTCTCCAACAGCCATGTATATTTGGTAGTTTTTGAGTTGCTTAACAAAAAGCTGTCTACTATATGGAGGGTGGGTCTTGAAACATTCCCCAATGACCTTTTAGGTGTGGACGAGTGGCTGTGTGCACTCATAAAGAAGGTGCAAGCCTTCTAGGGGCTCGAGTCGTGCGAGCTTCCTCCAAAGCCATATATGTATGGACATGTAATCATGTTTGCTGAGCAAGAAAGAGTCTAGCGCTCTATAGAGACGAGTCTTGCGACCTTTCCCAACACTCAAGCTTGTGTTGCTTGCTAGCTAGCCGTGTGCGCTCAGTAATGAAGAGGCATGCCCTGCTCACAGATTGGGTCTGGTGACCTTCCCAAACACCTGTTTATGTGCGCACCTGTGCACAGGTGATCAAGTCCCGTATAGTGACTCCATCAACTGTGGCTGTGTAGACAGGTGGTCATGTGTACTCAATAAAGAGGAGTCGAGCTTCACATAGACGTTAAGTCGATCACCCTTCCTCACTTTGTGTGTGCACAGACAGGTGGTCATGTGTGCGGAGTAAGAAGGTTTTGAGCTTTGGTGACCTTCCCCAACACCCATGTATATGCGGACACCTCGCTCTGGTGGCCATTAGCGATGATCATGCCCTGTGAAGAAGGTGAACCTTACGTTTATGCGTGGACAGGTGTTCGCGTGTGCTTGGAATGAAGAGGCTGTGCCTTGTGATTGTCCTCACTCCCGCATGCACGGGACAGGTGGTCTTGTGAGATCATTAACAAAGCGTGGAGCTTGGTAGAGAGGTTGGCTCTTGCAATCTTCTGCAACACTTAGGCATGTGCGGGCAGCAGGCCAAGATCCTAGTATTTAAGGGACAGTACTAAAAGGAAATGTGAACAGTACACATATGAGGCACCGTTTCAAATGATCGTGCTGGTGGGATTTAGATTCCTTGATGTGGAATCAGAAAATGTGTATTATGTCTAATATTAGTTCATTGTTTCCTTCAGCTTTATGGTTGTTGCTACAAGGACAGCAGCGACATCCCGGACACACGGACCGCCATCACGGGGCTGGGCGCGCCCTTGGACATGATCCAACATCTGCAGACGTCGTGGGAGGAGTAAGTAACACAGCACTGTGATTGGCAGGTGCCATCTATTTCTACCAATGACTGACTCATGGTTATTGCCGATATATCTCCTGGATTAAAGACATTTTATATGAACACTTTTACTTTTTATATGAACACTTTTACTTGCTAGAGGCTGGACCAAGAAGTCCCCCAATCCAGGCAAGCAGATGTAGTTCTCACTAAGTGCTACATTTGCCTATATAAGTAGATCAAAGCCATAGGTGATCAGTTTGTATTACCCCATCCAAGGTTTGGTTCTACTCAATTACTGGTCTCCATATAGTGGACAGTTTTCCAGCTGCTCTTCTCCTATGTCTGGCGCAGTTTTTGTCCTGTGGGTGTTGGTGCTGAAAACAGATGTGCCTTTTTCTCTGGTGTACCCTATACAAGTGCATACCCTGTTTGGCGTTCGTTATTATAAAGCCACGCACCACCAGTAACCTGAAAACATTTTGTACTCAAGTTATTACTATACTTGGCTTTTCCTCATTAGTGACTGAGCACAAGCGTAAAAAATGGTTGCAAAAGTCTTGCTTTTTATGCAAAAGCCCAACTGTAGTGGAATTTTGTGACAATTTCTTATTTTATTTGTAATTATTTTTGTATGTGTACATTCACACAGCATGAGGATGTCACTTCCTCTGCTCCAACCATACATGCCCTTATCCGACCAGTGGCCCTTCCCCACTGCATAACACTAGCCTAAATATTCATATCTCAGTAGACATGTAAATGAGCGACATCTGAGGATGGCGATGCTGACACAATCTCCGGTCTCTGAAGCTTAGGTAGCATTTATAGAACCTCTGATAATTATTTTTGGACTTTGTATTTATTAATGCATTATTTGTATATGAACTGCAAAACTGAAACATTGCACAGGAATCTCTCCCTGCGCCGGGCAATAAGCTAACAAGAAACAATAATGTACTTGCTCACCTACGCTCTCCACCATATAAACTCTATGCACTGAGGTGTTTGGTGAAGGGTCAAGGGGAAGGGGGTTTGGGATTGGGACGGGCAAAGATCCACTTTCTTTATCCCCCACAACAGAAATATCATCTCATTCCACCTCACGTGACCTTCATATGACCTTATTATGAGAAATAGACCTATTCACACTCCAGCATGAGAAGATCAGAAAAGGCACACATCTGAGTCACCATTCTATGCGACCTAGACGGCACATACTTTCTGCGGAGGTTGCATGGTTTCCAGACTAGATGTTTTGAGGTGAACGTTGAAACATCAAATCACATCTTAAAAGGACATTTTATTCCTCGACAAATAATATTGTCAGGAAGCCAGTATTGTATCTTTTCCCCTTAGCCCCAACCGGGACATCAGAGTATTGCCTACATCCAGCAGATTGAAAAGTAAATACAAAAATAACTAATTACCATATCAGCGGAAACCTGTAGGTCAAAATTAACTTTTATGCTACTTAATTTGGTGCAGTGGGGCATACATCTGTACGTCTGTCTGGCCATTCATCCATAGAAAATGCATATCATATTTCAACATGCATTTGCAATGCAATAGGTCTCGCATTCATGCAAGTTTGAGCTATCGGCATTGTACATGGCAATACCTTTTATTTATGCTTTGGTTTTTAAAACAAATAAAAATCATTGTCATTTGCAATGCTAATAGCTTAAACTCTTGCAAATGCGAGACCTATTGCATTGCAAATGCTTGTTGTGGGTGGGGGCTGGGGGACTTGGCACCAAGAGCAGAAGGCCCTGCTGATCGTCGCCTCTGCTTTGTGGGCACAGATAGCAGCACATGGTCACGTTTAACCAAATGTACTTTGCTGCAGGTGCTATGAGTATACAGTACTAGGATGTTGTGAAGGCAGGCGCGTGCCGTAAAATGACGCAGGAATGGCGTCGATTTAAACGCATTTTAAAAAGCCCGCGAGTGGAACGCAGTGAAAATCAAGCAGTGCTGTGTGGGCGACAAACCAACTCTTAGCGAACCGAGGTAGAACAGCGCCATTTTCTTACAGATTTGCAGTTATTTTTGTGTGATTTTGTACTCCGTGGAAACGTATGGTGCAGGAGATAGTCCTGTAATGTAAGACTCAGAAATTCAATCATCTTTATTGAGGCAAATTCATAACATTTCATCCCTACTAAATTGGGAAGTCTTCCAAACACAGGCCACTTCTGTAAACGGCTCCATCTCAGTATTTTCTTTTGTTAAAATGTTTCTTGTTATTAGAAGACCTACCTATAACTCCAACATAACATTTGCCTTTTTTCAGTGCAAAGAAATAAAATTATATATACACAATTTCCTCCGGTGGAATATAGTGTGCGATGTGGATCTATAACCTGGGGTGTTGCGTACACTTGTGCAAAGGTGACACTCCCCTCTGTTCGGGCGCTGTGTGCTCTGTAGTTGGGATTCCTGGTCCCTTGGGATTCACCTCTGTGTCCACTATGGTCTGGTATGGGTGGCTGGATTCCTCGCATTGGACCACACCCCAGCTTTGAAGGAAATGGTAAATTCATCACGGTATCTCCCATTGGGGTCGTGCCAAAATATTGCTTTATCATTGAACCTTTCTTTGCAGCCCGCTCTGGACAGCCAGGGTTCATCTGAAACAGTCGTCCAGACAGGTCCCATGTGCTTCGCAGAGCAGTGTGTCCATCTCTGCAGAGTAGCCTTGAGCAGGGCCAGTGAGGGAACATCCGTCTCTAACACAAATCCATATCTTTTTTATTTCCAAACAATGATGTTGGACTTGGAATGAGGCAAACCCCACTTTTAACAAATCTATAAAACGGGGCCTTAAAGGTGTTGGGGCAGCGGATAAAATATAATCATTTCTCGAAAATGCTCTCGCAGACAGGTGTAAAGTGGCATACGGGGCGCATCCTAGGCGGTATGGCAGTTAACATAAGGGATTTGTGTTTTATAGTTCCCCAGCATATGGATGCATACGTTTGTTTGTGCACTTAAGACCATTGTTGAGTGGGGAGGGGCTATGACCCACGACAGATGGAGCCTCAAACAGATCTTAGATCAAGTCACAGCTCACAGTGGCGGTTAGAAATGACACGCTACCTTTAGTGGAGTATAGTATAGCTTATGTTATGTTGCTTTTTGAAGTGCAGTATTTATTACAAAGAATATTTACCTACATCCAGAGCAGAAGGGGTTAAACCTGTGAAGTGAGAGAATCACAGGAGCTAGTTCCAGTGTGGTCCAGGCTGCTTTCTTCTGTGAGGTGCTTCTAGAAATAAACCTGGGAGCCTTTAAACAGGGTTTCCTCAAGTCAGTTACACTCGTGTGATAAGAACATGACATTTGAACTTGGTTCTGTAGTATTACATGAGAGTTTATTGGGATCCTTCTTAGAAATAACATGCTTTATTTGGCAGCATTTTACTTTCATTGGCATGACATAAAATATATATATATATGAGGATGTGCATCGTGTAATATGCTATTTATTGCCATTACTGAGTGTGGGAGGGGCCATGACTCACAAGAGGGGAGGCCTCCAGTGGGTGGACTGTGTGACTCACAAGAGGTGAGGCCTCCAGTGGGTGGACTGTGTGACTCACAAGAGGGGAGGCCTCCAGTGGATGGACTGTGTGACTCAAGAGGTGAGGCCTCCAGTGGGTGGACTGTGTGACTCACAAGAGGGGAGGCCTCCAGTGGGTGGACTGTGTGACTCACAAGAGGGGAGGCCTCTAGTGGATGGACTGTGTGACTCACAAGAGGGGAGGCCTCCAGTGGATGGACTGTGTGACTCACAAGAGGTGAGGCCTCCAGTGGGTGGACTGTGTGACTCACAAGAGGTGAGGCCTCCAGTGGATGGACTGTGTGACTCACAAGAGGTGAGGCCTCCAGTGGGTGGACTGTGTGACTCACAAGAGGTGAGGCCTCCAGTGGATGGACTGTGTGACTCACAAGAGGTGAGGCCTCCAGTGGGTGGACTGTGTGACTCACAAGAGGTGAGGCCTCCAGTGGGTGGACTGTGTGACTCACAAGAGGTGAGGCCTCCAGTGGGTGGACTGTGTGACTCACAAGAGGGGAGGCCTCCAGTGGGTGGACTGTGTGACTCACAAGAGGGGAGGCCTCCAGTGGGTGGACTGTGTGACTCACAAGAGGGGAGGCCTCCAGTGGGTGGACTGTGTGACTCACAAGAGGGGAGGCCTCCAGTGGGTGGACTGTGTGACTCACAAGAGGAGAGGCCTCCAGTGGGTGGACTGTGTGACTCACAAGAGGAGAGGCCTCCAGTGGGTGGACTGTGTGACTCACAAGAGGTGAGGCCTCCAGTGGACGGACTGTGTGACTCACAAGAGGTGAGGCCTCCAGTGGGTGGACTGTGTGACTCTAGAGGTGAGGCCTCCAGTGGGTGCACTGTGAGACTCACAAGAGGTGAGGCCTCCAGTGGGTGCACTGTGAGACTCACAAGAGGTGAGGCCTCCAGTGGGTGGACTGTGTGACTCACAAGAGGTCCGGCCTCCAGTGGGTGGACTGTGTGACTCACAAGAGGAGAGGCCTCCAGTGGGTGGACTGTGTGACTCACAAGAGGTCCGGCCTCCAGTGGGTGGACTGTGTGACTCACAAGAGGAGAGGCCTCCAGTGGGTGGACTGTGTGACTCACAAGAGGTCCGGCCTCCAGTGGGTGGACTGTGTGACTCTAGAGGTGAGGCCTCCAGTGGGTGGACTGTGTGACTCACAAGAGGAGAGGCCTCCAGTGGGTGGACTGTGTGACTCACAAGAGGGGAGGCCTCCAGTGGATGGACTGTGTGACTCAAGAGGTGAGGCCTCCAGTGGGTGGACTGTGTGACTCACAAGAGGGGAGGCCTCCAGTGGGTGGACTGTGTGACTCACAAGAGGGGAGGCCTCTAGTGGATGGACTGTGTGACTCACAAGAGGGGAGGCCTCTAGTGGATGGACTGTGTGACTCACAAGAGGGGAGGCCTCCAGTGGATGGACTGTGTGACTCACAAGAGGTGAGGCCTCCAGTGGGTGGACTGTGTGACTCACAAGAGGTGAGGCCTCCAGTGGATGGACTGTGTGACTCACAAGAGGTGAGGCCTCCAGTGGGTGGACTGTGTGACTCACAAGAGGTGAGGCCTCCAGTGGGTGGACTGTGTGACTCACAAGAGGTGAGGCCTCCAGTGGATGGACTGTGTGACTCACAAGAGGTGAGGCCTCCAGTGGGTGGACTGTGTGACTCACAAGAGGTGAGGCCTCCAGTGGGTGGACTGTGTGACTCACAAGAGGTGAGGCCTCCAGTGGGTGGACTGTGTGACTCACAAGAGGGGAGGCCTCCAGTGGGTGGACTGTGTGACTCACAAGAGGGGAGGCCTCCAGTGGGTGGACTGTGTGACTCACAAGAGGGGAGGCCTCCAGTGGGTGGACTGTGTGACTCACAAGAGGGGAGGCCTCCAGTGGGTGGACTGTGTGACTCACAAGAGGGGAGGCCTCCAGTGGGTGGACTGTGTGACTCACAAGAGGGGAGGCCTCCAGTGGGTGGACTGTGTGACTCACAAGAGGAGAGGCCTCCAGTGGGTGGACTGTGTGACTCACAAGAGGAGAGGCCTCCAGTGGGTGGACTGTGTGACTCACAAGAGGTGAGGCCTCCAGTGGACGGACTGTGTGACTCACAAGAGGTGAGGCCTCCAGTGGGTGGACTGTGTGACTCTAGAGGTGAGGCCTCCAGTGGGTGCACTGTGAGACTCACAAGAGGTGAGGCCTCCAGTGGGTGCACTGTGAGACTCACAAGAGGTGAGGCCTCCAGTGGGTGGACTGTGTGACTCACAAGAGGTCCGGCCTCCAGTGGGTGGACTGTGTGACTCACAAGAGGAGAGGCCTCCAGTGGGTGGACTGTGTGACTCACAAGAGGTCCGGCCTCCAGTGGGTGGACTGTGTGACTCACAAGAGGAGAGGCCTCCAGTGGGTGGACTGTGTGACTCACAAGAGGTCCGGCCTCCAGTGGGTGGACTGTGTGACTCTAGAGGTGAGGCCTCCAGTGGGTGGACTGTGTGACTCACAAGAGGAGAGGCCTCCAGTGGGTGGACTGTGTGACTCACAAGAGGGGAGGCCTCCAGTGGATGGACTGTGTGACTCAAGAGGTGAGGCCTCCAGTGGGTGGACTGTGTGACTCACAAGAGGGGAGGCCTCCAGTGGGTGGACTGTGTGACTCACAAGAGGGGAGGCCTCTAGTGGATGGACTGTGTGACTCACAAGAGGGGAGGCCTCCAGTGGATGGACTGTGTGACTCACAAGAGGTGAGGCCTCCAGTGGGTGGACTGTGTGACTCACAAGAGGTGAGGCCTCCAGTGGATGGACTGTGTGACTCACAAGAGGTGAGGCCTCCAGTGGGTGGACTGTGTGACTCACAAGAGGTGAGGCCTCCAGTGGGTGGACTGTGTGACTCACAAGAGGTGAGGCCTCCAGTGGATGGACTGTGTGACTCACAAGAGGTGAGGCCTCCAGTGGGTGGACTGTGTGACTCACAAGAGGTGAGGCCTCCAGTGGGTGGACTGTGTGACTCACAAGAGGTGAGGCCTCCAGTGGGTGGACTGTGTGACTCACAAGAGGGGAGGCCTCCAGTGGGTGGACTGTGTGACTCACAAGAGGGGAGGCCTCCAGTGGGTGGACTGTGTGACTCACAAGAGGGGAGGCCTCCAGTGGGTGGACTGTGTGACTCACAAGAGGGGAGGCCTCCAGTGGGTGGACTGTGTGACTCACAAGAGGAGAGGCCTCCAGTGGGTGGACTGTGTGACTCACAAGAGGAGAGGCCTCCAGTGGGTGGACTGTGTGACTCACAAGAGGTGAGGCCTCCAGTGGACGGACTGTGTGACTCACAAGAGGTGAGGCCTCCAGTGGGTGGACTGTGTGACTCTAGAGGTGAGGCCTCCAGTGGGTGCACTGTGAGACTCACAAGAGGTGAGGCCTCCAGTGGGTGCACTGTGAGACTCACAAGAGGTGAGGCCTCCAGTGGGTGGACTGTGTGACTCACAAGAGGTCCGGCCTCCAGTGGGTGGACTGTGTGACTCACAAGAGGAGAGGCCTCCAGTGGGTGGACTGTGTGACTCACAAGAGGTCCGGCCTCCAGTGGGTGGACTGTGTGACTCACAAGAGGAGAGGCCTCCAGTGGGTGGACTGTGTGACTCACAAGAGGTCCGGCCTCCAGTGGGTGGACTGTGTGACTCACAAGAGGAGAGGCCTCCAGTGGGTGGACTGTGTGACTCACAAGAGGTGAGGCCTCCAGTGGGTGGACTGTGTGACTCACAAGAGGTGAGGCCTCCAGTGGGTGGACTGTGTAGCTGAGATCTAGCCTCATTATCCAGAGAAAAGGCATTTCTATCCTTAAACATCAGATATATGGTAGAAACCTCAAAGTGCTTCTATTCTATGGCCCAGTGAATACTTGTGCTAGAAAGGGAATCCTCCCTTTTCAAGAGATTGCTCATTTCCTTACCATCTGCCAGAAAAAGAATAATTTATAACATGATTAAGTTTTCTAAAAAGGCATTTAGGCCGCTCACTCCCTTGGAGACAATTTGTTTCTATTATAAAACAGCATGTTTAGCTCAGCCAATGAGAAGGCAGACATTGCCTCACATTACCGAACGTGTATTATTGTGGTCGATTTCCCCTCCTTGCCTTTGAGCAAAAGGGAACTTCTGACTGACAGGTGGAGCATCCAATCAAGAAAAATGTGTTTCCAGCAGAGCAACACCAGTACCTAGCGTCACTAATGTGTAGACAAAAGGGATTATAAAACAGATTCATTATGGGAACTTTGCTCCAAAGTCCCCCAACATTGTGACTCACTCAGGCTCTGCCAGATGTTCACGACAGGCAATAATTGTGAGAGGCACCTGGACTGTGAGCTGGTTTTGAAGTCCCCGTCAATAAAAGCTCCCGCCTCTTCGAGTCACTGTGGGCTCACCTACCTCCAAAACCCAAGGAGAGCGCGTTACTGGAGCATGTACTGCTAGAGTCTTAGATCCAACCCTTGGAAGAATATAGTCTGTCACATTAATAAGTGTCATCATTTCTGAAGCACACGCCACAAATTTAACAAGCATTGGCAAAGCCAGAATATCTCACTTATGTGAGGCATTGGCTCTATTACTTTTTAAAGAGAGTTGTACAGAAGCACGGCTGCGCTGAAGTGCTGCTGAAAGTTAAATAAAACTATGACGCAGCTAGTGCTAGCTGCATTTGATCACTTTTTAAGTCTCGCCGGTAACAGCAGCGCACCTGCAGTCGCTTACAAATCTATTGTTCCTTAAAAAAAATTCTAAAAAGTGCTTAGAGCCCACCCATTAATTCCTATTGGTTGGCTTCCTTGTCACTCTCATTTCTTGTGTTTTCATTTATCAGCAGCAGCTGGTTTCATTTTGCCGTCACTCCAGACGGCTTTGGGAGGATTTTGGTTTCTCCACTTTAGATTCGACACAGACAGCTGCTTGCAGCCCGTTCCAAGCATCTGAACTCAATTCGAGTGTTTCTTTTAAATGCTGCGTCAAATGTATTGCTTACCTTCATTTTTTCCGTTTCTCTTAAGCTATATTACTTTTTGTGATGTAAGCATAGAACCGGCATCTTTTTTCAATAAACCGAGCAGAATGAGATCACTTGTTTTCTGTCGGTCACAAAATTCTACCACAGAACTTGACTGTGTAAGAGCCATTGCAGTTACACTGGGGGTGCCGCACAATTGCAGGAAGTGATATAATGCGGTATAAATTGGTTTTGGTCAAACAAATAGAGGCACGTGTTATGAAAAAGCACAGGCAAAGCCAACAGATCGTGCCAACGTGAGATGCACTGGCTCTGTCAATGTTTTTTTTTAGCCATGTGGCACAGCATTCCAGCTGCTCTGCAACATGGCTGAAAGTAAGGAAAGTAACAGTGCTATGGTGTGGCTAACCATTGCCTGCGTCACATCGCTTTCTTCCCCTTCACTTTATGTCTAGAAACACATTGACAAAGCCAACAGATCTCGCATAGGCTAGACCTATTGGCTTTGTCAATGCTTGTTTTTTTTTGATGGCTGGTGGAAAAAAGGGTGAGGAAAAACAGAGGGCATGTGAGGGGAAAAAAGTGAAATGACGTGGCCAGCTGTATCCACGCCACAGCACTTTTTTTGTTGTTATGGCAGGTGGAAGAGCAACAACACAGAACGGAGGGAGGGCATATGAGTGGGAGAAACAGGACAATGGAATGTGGTGGGGAAAAGGGCTATGATGCAGGCAGCTATTTTGTTATAGCAGGTGGGAACAGGGCAACATGGAAAAGAGGAGGCAGAGTGGGAACAGGGCAACACAGACAATAGGAGGGAGGGTGGGAGCAGGGCAACATGGACATCGGAAGGGAGGGTGTGGGCAAGACAGCACCGACAAATCAATCAGGGAATTGTAAGCGTGCTACTCACCTGTGAGGGTCTCAAGGCGCTGAGGGGGGTCCGCAGATCTGTTTAGCCGCAGAGCCAGGTCTTGAGGGTCTTTCTGAAGGTGTTCAGGGAGGGGGCGCATCTGATGTCTGTCGGTAGCTCGATCCAGGTCTTGGCTGCAATGTGAGAGAAGGATCTTCCGCCTGCTCTGGCACTGTGGATGTGCGGGGTTCCGGCCAGTGCAAGGTTGGAAGATCGGAGGTTTCTTTTGGGTACGTGGATTTTGAAAGGGACTCTTTTCTCCACTGGGAGCCAGTGGAGACTTCATAGGTGTTGGCTGATGTGATTGTGTCGGAGGATGGCGAGGACGAGTCTGGTGGCGGTGTTCGGTATTGTCTGGAGTTTGCGGAGTAAGGGCTGGTTGATGCCGGCATAGAGTGTGTTTCCATAGTCCAGTCTGCTGGTGATGAGTGCATGGCTGACTGTCTTCCTTGACTTAGGGGGGATCCTTTTGAAGGTCTTGCAGAGGATGCGGAGGGTGTTGAAGCAGCTGGAGGTGACGGCGCTGACCCGTCGGTTCAAGGTGAGTGATGAGTCGAGTACTATGCCGAGGTTCTTGGCGTGGTCTGAGGGGGTAGGTCGGCCACCAGGTGCTGTCCCATGCAGAAGGGGTGGTACCAAGGACGAGGACTTCTGTCTTCTTGGCGTTGAGCTTCAGGCAGCTGTTGGTCATCCAGACTGCGACGTCTTGCATTCCTTTCTGGAAGTTGAGTTTGGCAGTGGTGGGGTCTTTAATGAGGGAGAGGATGAGCTGGGTGTCATCAGCATAGGATACGATGTTGAGGCCGTGTTGTCAGACGATGGCTACGAGGGGGGAGAAATGTAGTTGTTGAAGAGAGTGGGGCTCAGGGATGAACCCTGTGGGACTCCGCAGGTGATTTTCGCGGGGTCGGACAGGAAGGGTGGGAGTCTGATCCTTTGGCTTCTTCCGGTGAGGAATGATCGGATCCAGTTCAGGGCTGTTCCTTGTATGCCTGCATCCTGTAGTCTAGCGACTAGGGTGTGGTGGGAGACGGTGTCGAAGGCCGCTGATAGGTCGAGTAGGATGAGGGCTGCGGAGTGGCCTTGGTCCAGGAGGGTGCGGGTGGGAGGGTAGGGGCAAGCCAAGAAGGACAAAGGGAAGGGAGGATGGGACATGCCAACACGGACAATGGGAGGGAGGGAGGTAGCGAGGGTACACAAACAAAGGAAAGAAGAGTGGGACAAGCCACCACAGACAACACAAGGGAGAGAGGCGGCAAGGCAACACGGACAACAGAAGGGAGGGTGACGGCAAATCAATGTGGACAACGGAAGGATGGAGGACAGATGGGGCAAGCCAACACAGACAGGGGAGGAACACAGATGGGAGAAGTACATGAGGGAGCAAGCTGAAAAAGACACTTTCTAATAGAGTGCTTAAAAAACAAAGAAACAAGTAGCACCTAAAAAAATGAGCTGTGGAAGGACACAAGAAATGCATCCAGGGGTGGGATAAACACACAAAGAGGAAAGGATCCAAAAGCAGCTGACAAATAAGAAGCACGCAAATTAGAGTGACAAAGAAACCAACCAATGGTAAGCAATGAGCTTCTCCAAGCCCAATGATGGAAAACAAAAGGTTTCAAAAAGACAGCACATGCGATTTCTAGGTAAGACCTAAAAATTGTCTCTTGGCCACGCACAGTGGTGCTCATTTCAAAGACCCTATAAAAAAAGGTGCACGCCGGGATTTTAAAGAGTTACACAGAGATCTCTGCAACAAATGCCCAACCCACTGAGATATCTTATAAGCAATAGCAGCCCTTTCAATTGTTTAAACAGAACATATGGAACAAGCATTTGCAATGCAATAGGTCTCGCATTTACACAAGTTTAAGCTATTGGCATTGTAAATGACAATGCCTTTTATTTATGTACAAAAAACAAAAATAAAAGGCATTTTCATTTGCAATGTCAATAGCTCAAACTCGCGTAAATGCGAGACCTATTGCATTGCAAATGCTGGTTATCCATCGCTCCCCCTGCGGCCACTCTGGGCTCCCCATGCGGCGATGCCTGCAGCAGCCCTGATTGGCCCCTGCGGGTAGCCATGCGGAGGTGGAATCGGATAGCAGATGAAAGCAGATCGACTGCCGCCATTTGTACGGAGGCTGCTATTTCTCCAGGCGATCTGTAGTTTGAAGAGTCGCGCTGTACTCCTGCAGCGAGGCGGTTGACGGGCGCTGTCACGAGCTGTCACTTGTAGCTCTCACGCAGCTTTCGCTTTGTTGAATTTCCAACCTTTTAAATGAATTAGTCTGTTGCAAAAATGAAGGGAATTAATTTCTCAAGAGATTGGGGATATCCGCCCCCTCGTCTGCTAAAGGATAATTGCGGATGCATTCGATGGCTACCTGAGTGTTTCACTCCGCCACGAGAACTGTATCAAACGTCAAAAAATGTGATCACATCACACCCATCCCAATTTTACTCAGGTGGCTGCCGATCGAAGCCACAAGTCGTACTGTTGTTTTTTTTTTTTCCCAAGCTTGGCGTCGGAAAGCTGCAGGGGGATTTGAAGAAGCACTTTTAGCTGAAAGAGAGGACGAGGCGCTGCCGATTTTGGAATTTGGAACCTAGTTTACAATCTCGATGTCTGCTCAACTCTCTGTGACTAACAAGCATTGGCCGCACGCTCGACTCGCAATTAAAGTTTTTTTTAAAAAGACAAGCCCAGCGGAGCATGGCGCGCGCGCACGCTTGGGGGCGGGGGAGCGGACCCTTTGAAGTGCTCCCAAAAGGCGGATTGCATGGCGGCACGATGCGCATGATTGTGCACGTGCTAGCCATGCAATCCGCTTTTTGGGAGCACTTTTCAAACCGGCTCTCTATAGTCTCGCTTTGCGATCGCTTACGCGATAGCAAGGTCGAGACCTAAAAAGGAACCAACCCTCTCAACAGCAGCCAAGTGGCTCAAATCCTCCAGCTACACATTTTTGTTTTACCAGCACTGGGAGTGATGCTGTGAAATGCAAAGCGTTCTTGCCACTGCCGCCTCGCCCAACTTCCTCAACTGCCATTTCACCGCTTTGCGACATGCACCATGGTTCAATCAATATTTCAAAAGACAAGAGCAACCAATATGTCCTTGTGAACTGGGTATTTGCAAGAAAGCAGAGAACAATGTTCACAAGGAACTCATTTTATACAACATTATCAATTCGCCAAGCTAAAATTACTTGCAGCTGGTTGAGTCAAAACACGTTCAAGCGATTTTAAACAAGACCTTAAATCTATTAGGTCACGGCAGAAATTATTACCATTTATAATATCTGTAGTTTAATAAACAAAAAACCCAAGAGAAGGATTATTTACTTCAGCCGAAGTAAATATAATGTATTTCTTATTCATCATTTGTACTGTAGCTCTAGATCTTAACACAGTTCCATCTCATTATTGCACTACAAGCACAACATGGTGAAAAGGTGAAAAGGTGAAAAGGTGAGCCCCAGTGAAGCGATCTTAGCCTAACAAGGTGAAAACTAAGTGAAAATTAAAGGAAGGTCATTAAAAAACATCAAAGAGGAGCTTCCAACAATATGATGAATCTTTCTCGCCCTCTCTTTGTAATTGTCGACGGCGTTTCGACCCACTCTTGACATGGGGTCTCTTCAGGACAGCGTATCTGTGGACTAATGTGAGAAGATATCAGTGCGAGCAGTGGAGTTTGTATTAATAGCGTGCTCAGAGGCGCGCAGTGGCTTACCTATAGAATCTTGTATTTGAATCTTGTGTGCCCACAGGTCTGGGGACGAGAACCGCTGGACAATGCAGGGTTTCAAAAAGCGCTGGGTCCGTATTTATTGGGGATGCGTTAGAATTGGCACATCTCTGGGGATTCAGAGTTAATCATGAAGAACGGGATACGATGGGTGACGAATTAAGCGTCAGCCTGTCGGACTTCTCAAAGGAGGGTTCCGATGGGGTGGCCATGGTTCGGCACAGAGCAAGCTCAGTTTCCTGAACGCGCCTTCCTGTACACCGGAAACCCTGTTTTTTATGCAGGTTCATGTATGTTCATGTTGAGCTGCATGGCCTTGGAGCGATTCCTGCCTTCATGCTGCAATTCCAAAATCCCCGAAGAGGAAATACAGAGTGTTATTGCGAAAAGGTGTTTTAATACCAACCTGGCTTCCCATCACCTTGGCCGCAGGTGCCCGCCATCCCCGCGTCACCGGGTGTCCTTTACCGCGCACCTCTCCAGGCGCCCTTTCTGTGGTAACCTTACATGTCTAGACAGTCCTTCTAAGACAGCACGTTCATGTTTGGCAGCCTACTCAATAGACACAGCCAGGAAGCTTCACTGAAACTTCGAATTCCCAGTTCAGCCAGCACTAAAAGATAAAAAAAATAAACTATGGCATCAGATGGGCCATCCCCATCCAGGACAAGTCCCGGCATGCCCCTCTATGAGCACAGACTGTTGCATCAGCAGTCACGTGGGGCATGAAGCACTGCACACCCGTGCCTACTTCACACTCACATCAGGACACTACTCCTCAGAAAAATAGAACGGGGATTGTTTAGAGACGTGGTAAGGTTACAGACTTCAAGCTAAAAGAGATGGGTTCCAATCCCAGCTGCTATACTCGCCAAAATGGTGTGATCTTCAGCAATTAACTTTACCTCCCTATGTCTCAGAGGCTAAACCTATCAAATATTGAAACTTTTGGCCTTGTAATCAGGTTTATAAAGGAACACTCGTTCATTGCACTGTCGCTCGTGAGTCCATTGCAGTAACTGCAGCAGCAGCAAACAGCAGGTGTCAGGTCTGCCGAGTGCGACTGGGGGATGCATGGAATTTGCGAACACAGGGTGAAAATGTGCAAGGAAAGGAATCTGTCCTGCTGAAGCTTTCGGCTCCGAAAGTCCTCAGGGATTAACCTTTGGAAGCGTCTGATGCGAGGGGGCGGGCGTCAAGTTGTTCTTTTTTAGGTCTCGCTGAGTCAGCGCGCATGCGCTGCTCTGAGAGACTTTAGTAAGGGCTTTAAAAAATGCTACCGCCGGCTACAGCTTGCAGTGCATGTGCGCGGGCGCGCGATTCAGCAGAGGCGCCATATGGCATGATTACTGCTGCGCGCGCACCACTCGCGCACATGCACTGCAAGCTGTGGCAGGCGGTAGCATTTTTACCTTGCTAATCGTGGCACCGGTGCTTTACTTTTAACATTAAAAGTAAAGCGCGGGTGCCACGATTATAGCAAAAGTAAAGAAATAGAAACATACGTCTATTTCTTTACCTTTGCTATAATCGCGGCACCCGCGCTTTACTTTTAATGTTAAAAGTAAAGCACTGGTGCCGCGATTAGAAAGAAAACAAGCATTGGCATAGCCAATAGGTCTCGCCTTTGGGACCTTATAAGTGTTTAGCCATGCAACAGTTGCATGACTAAATACTTATAAGGTCCCAAAAGCGAGACCTATTGGCTATGCCAATGCTTCTTTGCTTTATTCACCAGACTTAAAAGTTATTTATGTCACTCCCATGTTTGTGAAGCTTCTAGTTTCAAAGGTTTCGGTAAGCACTAGGTATTTCTTCAAATGCAACTGTAATAACACAAACATAATGCCAAATTATACATCGAGCACCACGCCCTACTAAATAAGGAAGGACACGATGGTTTGCGCTTAAAAAAGACGAGGCCCTGTTGCCTAATTTGATGCCACTTAGTCGATCTCAGAAGGATGAAGGGCCACATCATGCCCGAATTCCGACCTGCGACCTACAGGCACCCCACTGATATTAATTGTATTCAGCTTGGAATTCCAGAGCAGCCTTTGTTTTGAAAGATTCGTTTCCCAGTTGTCTTTTCATAAGGACAGTCCCTCCGTTGGAAACTACAAATAGCAAAACGTAACAGCATGCAGGTCTCTTTGTCCTTCTCAGATATCTGTCGTTGCCTGCTTGGGTCCGGTTCCTGCACCTCTTCTGTCCTGCTCCGGTTCTATTCTTGCCTGCCTGGGTCCGGTTCCTGTGTCTCTTCTGGGCTGCTCCGGTTCTATCCTTGCCTGCTTGGGTCCGGTTCCTGCGCCTCTTCTGTCCTCGGTTCTATTCTTGCCTGCTTGGGTCCGGTTCCTGCACCTCTTCTGTCCTCGGTTCTATTCTTGCCTGCTTGGGTCCGGTTCCTGCGCCTCTTCTGTCCTGCTCCAGTTCTTTTCTTGCCTGCTTGGGTACAGTTCCTGCGCCTCTTCTGTCCTGCTCCTGCCTGGGTCTGGTTCCTGCGCCTCTTCTGTCCTGCTCCGGTTCGATCGTGGATCTGCTTCAGTTTTTGATCTGGTTCTTTGACTGCTTTTGCACGCTTACCATCTTTTGCTTGTGCATGTGCTATTCTCATCCAGGGTTATCCCATGCCTACTGCGGTCCCATTTCTGTTACAGTCGTTCCCTTTCTCCGCTTGTGCCATTCCTTGATCTCGCTCTCTGCGTGCTCTGGATAGGATTCTTCTGCAGACCCTGCTCTGGGTCCAGTCTTCACCATGTTCCACACTTACAATGACCAGTTTCCGGCTCCGGTCCCTTTCCTACTCTGTTCTCATTCTCTGCGCTTGTCCGGATTCTATTTTGGTTCAATTTCTGCTCACATTCCATATTGCCCTTCTTCCATTCTTGCCCCAGATCTATTTCTACGCTACTCTCTCTCTCGCTTTGGACCCATTCCTATTCATTTCATTTCAAAATCTTCATTTCGGTCAATTACGACCATAAAAGATACAGTTATAAACACTTTAGTTTAAATACAATTGATATGAGTATATAAAAGTTACAATTGAACATAGTAGGAGCATTTTAAAAATAGCAGTTGGTTTACCCATTTCATCTATCGCCATTAAAACGTGTATATTACAATAAAACAATAAAAGCTAGGCAAAATTAGCAAGGGCAACATTGATTTAAAAAACATAACTTTTTCTTCTATATATACATCAATTTCTATTTGGGTAAAGGATTCTAATTACAAATTTTCTTTGTCAGTTCGATAATTTCAGAATCACAATTTCCAATAAACACCCATAGATCGTAAAGTGCAAGTGCAATAATCACTAAAAACATTTACAAAAATATACACAATCCTAACCTGTTATAACTTCAGCCCAGCTTTGGCTCTTATAAGGCTCACATTGAATAAATATCTGCTTACACTAAAAACAATCAATTGTGAGGTGTCTGTCTTCAATATACGTTCAGCCTCACTACAACATCTAGGATTCAGGTTTTTGCAAACTGGCTTTATCCACCTTTTCCTAGGTCTCTCATATTTAGGACAGAAGAATAATATATGTAAATCATTTTCTTTATTATTGTTTGAACATAATACGCATAGTTCGCTACTTTTACCATCATGAATGTTGCTCCATCTTGATTTATTGGCATTTGTTTGAAGCACCCCATATCTAAACTTCATGAACAGAGATTTCGCTAATTGTGGCCATACCTCGTCCAGAAAGGGTTCAAACTGTGCTACATCTTTAAACAAAAGAAAATGAGATGTTAATGACCCAATAAAGGGGCTATGTAGCACGCTATTGTTGATGTAGGCCCAAAAGGTGGACTTTAATAGTTTCTTACAAGCTAGTGTCAGCTGGGCTGGTACTTCCCAGTAGTGAGATAAGCCCAACTTCGACATCCACAGAGCAACATGTTTAAGCCATGGGATGTCCCTACTCTTATTGTTTCTCATAATCTCTTCTAGGCCTTCCTAATAATGTAGCAACTCTGGGGTTGACCATATCCTCACCCAAAATAAAAGTGGTCTTAATAAAGCATGGCGGTCAGTGCGTTTGATATTTAAATCAATAAGAATCGGAATTAGGGGAGTTCTAATGGGGAGGCCTAATAGTTTCCTTAAAAACTTGTTTTCTCCCAGTTCAAAATTCTTTTTGCAGAAAGGTCCCCATATTTCAGCTCCATAAAGGGAGGCAGATTGTGCTTTATATTTGAATACTTCTAAGGCAGGGGACACGGCCTTTGATGTGCTGTCCCCATGTTTCAGCTCCATAAAGGGAGGCAGATTGTGCTTTATATTTGAATACTTCTAAGGCAGGGGACACTGCCTTTGATGTGCTGTCCCCATGTTTCAGCTCCGTAAAGGGAGGCAGATTGTGCTTTATATTTGAATACTTCTAAGGCGGGGGACACTGCCTTTGATGTGCTGTCCCCATGCTTCTTTAAAATAGGAAGTGAGTTTTGAAGCAGAATTAACTTGTTTTTTTCAATTGCGGCTTCCAGGATAATTTGGTGTCCAATGTGATGCCTAAATAATTAAAGCTTTGCACATATTCTAATTTTTGATTATTAAGCACTAAATTCTTTTTCAACAATCTATGAGGGTTTATTGAGATGTATTTAGTATTGTTGGAGTTAATTTCGAGACCCTTCATAGTACAGAATTTATGGAAGGAGTCCATTAAACATTGCAATCCTTTTGGGGTTTGTGAAATTAGGATGGTATCGTCAGCAAATAGAAGCGCTGGTACTGAGTCACCCCCCAACTTAGGTGCATCATTCTGGCAGCCATTCAGATAATTAGGGATGTCATTTACGTACAGAGAGAACAGAGTGGGCGCCAGTACGCACCCCTGGCGCACACCCCTTCTCACCGGGATTGCCTTGGTAAGTTCACCCCTCGGGCCCCATCTTACTTTTGCAAAATTATCATCGTGGAGCCTGATTATTTGTATGAGTAGTTCACCTGGGATCCCTTGCAATCTCAACCAGTCCCAAAGCAGATTTCGGGGTACAAGGTTGAATGCTGCCTTTAGGTCTACGAAGGCAATGTACAGGTGACCCCCTCTTATGTGTATGTATTTCCAGCATAAACCTGTAAATCTAAATACTTGGTCGATCGTACTAGTTTTGATTCTGAATCCTGCCTGAAATTTTGAGAGAACCTTATACTCTTCAATCCACTCATTTATTCTATTTAAAATATGCCTAGCAAAAATGTTTTGTAAAATATCAATTAAACTGATAGGGCGATAGTTTGCAGGGTCATATCGATTACCCTTTTTAAAAATCGTGATAATTTCTGCCCCTTTCCATGTTTCGGGTATCGGTGTGCCTGAGGCTATTGCGTTGCACAAATGATTTATGTATGGTCCCCAAACACTAATATCATGTTTGAGTAAGTCTCCCGGAATTTTGTCAGGTCCGGGAGCTTTCCCCGGTTTAACTGCTTCAATTGCCACTATTGTTTCCTTCATGCTAAAATTTAAGTTAGAAATCTTTGGAACAAAAACCCAGTCTTCAATAGTGCCAGATTGCACACATTCGGAGCCTGTATAGAGACGGGAGAAGTGGTCAGTCCAGGTATTGGCGTCCAAAAACAAGTCCTTCTTAACACTTTGTGACTGATTCCCCTTCGCTATTGTTCTCCAAAAACCGGACTGATCTTTAGACTTGACTGTACTAATCAATTCTGCCCAAATATCATCCCAAGTTTTTTTCGCAATCGCAAGAGCTCTCTTATATTTTATCCTTTTTTCCCTAGTTGCAGTTAAGTTGTTATTTTTTATTGCCTGGATAAGTTCTACTTTTGCTACCCGGCAACTTTTGTTGTACCAGGGATTAGCCACTTCGTCCCTTTCCTTTCTTCAGTAGTACTCTCCTTGGGTATGTTACTTATAACCGGAGTTAAAGCGTCTACAAGGGTGTTATGTAGATCTAGCGTTGAAGTTTCATCATCTAATAAGTGAAGGAAAGATGTAATAGTGTCCGCAAAGATGTTATAAATGCATGCCATGGATTGGCTGTTTCCCAAAATACTGGGCCACTTTAGGGCACGTCGGTTGTTACTTAATATAATGTCGTCCACAGTAGTGCTATTATTTCTACTACCCCAAGAAGTACAAAGGAAATATTGAGGCGCTAGCGACAGTTGTAGGGGACGATGGTCACTCTCGGTTCTTGGATCTATTTTTAGGTCGAGGACATGTGACCAGAATTCTATCGACACCAATATGTAATCTATATGACTCCGAGAGCTGCCTCTAAAGAATGTAAATGCATTTGGCCTATCGGAGGGCAGACTACCATTGCACGCTCTTAATCAATTACCTGTAGTGAGCTTCATAATTTGTGCAACTGCTACAGTACACCGCACTTCCTGGTTACTTTCTATGGCTGGAATATTACTTGCCATATCTTCACCCTCAAAAAGGTTGTCAAAACCCGCCACAGGTTCATAGTTGCAATTAAAGTCTCCACCAACAATTACCCTCATCTTTGACCGCAAAGTACTTAAGAAGGAATCAAGCTGTTCTATTGTTAATGATTCTTTGGTAGCAGGGCTTGGTCTGTTATAGATATTGATTAGGTGTAGTACTTTTCCATCCTGTGTAATCAATTTTACACCAACCATGTCCTGTGACGGTATGTACAGTGGGATAATTTGGATTTCAAGGGTTATCCTTATCCATATTGCAAGGCCCCCTGATGGCCTGCCTTTTGCTGATGGAATGGCATTCACACTAAATGTCTTGAACCCCACTCTATGTGGAGTTTCCAGTGACCAGGTCTCCTGTAGAAGGCAGATGTCGCTTTGTTCAATGTATTCATGCCATACCATGTCCGTTAAATGTCTGTTTAGCCCTGCTACATTCCATGAGGTAAGACGTACTTCCATCTGCTTACACGGTTCTACGGACGAAGGTACCCCACTTTCCACAATGCCATTAGATAAGGTTAACATATTATTTTCCATTGGCTGATCCAGGTGTGGCCCTATAGGGGAGGCTTGTGAACTACCCATGACTCTTGCCCTCACCTGCTTTGGTGGTTCTTGAATCCCATTTATCTTTAGAGCACACTGTGGCACTTCTGCGTTCTGCATTTGTAAAGGCAATAAGTGGACCATGTTATCATGTGGCTGTGAAATGACAAAATCATTGTTCGTTTTTTGATACGCTACTCTCTCTCTCGCTTTGGACCCATTCCTATTCTGGTTCCTTCCCTTCTCGGGATGAACTCCTGTCCTGGTTTATACAAACTCCAGCTGTAGCCCTGTTCGGGTTCTACACATACTCGGGATCCATTCCTGTTCAAGTTCCGATCTTGCGTTGGTAGCATGGCCGTTGTATCTTTATTTGACCAATTCAATACCTGTTTTTGTTCATTTCTTTCTTTTGTTTCCTTCCTTTTTTAGGTCTCATTTTACCCTTCTGCTCTAGTTCAGCTATTCTTCTGGTTCTATTCCTGCCCTCAGCTCATTCTTAATAAAGTACAAATCCTGTGCTCGTTTCATTCATGTTGTTATTCAGAACTTTCTCTTCATCAAATCCTGTATGGTCCATACTCCTGGTTCTGCTCCATTCCGGATCTCGTTCTGCTCCGGCTCTGGTTCCATTGCCAGAGGATAATGACCATCGCTAGTGCCACGGATGCTCGGCTCCTCTAATGTCTCTAGTCCCGTTACTGTTATTCTACTCTTGCTCTGGTTCCACTCCATTCCCGGTTCGATTCTGTGGTTCCGTTGTTGCACTGGTCCATTTGTATCACGAGTCCATCGCGTCCTTGGTCCCACTGCTTCTCGGTTTCCATCGCTGCTTGGGGTCAGGTCCTGCTCTTCTTCAGTTCTCCCTCCGGCGTCTTTGCATCTCTGGCTCAGTTTCCTGTTCCGTTGCTCGCCCACTTCTTCAGCGTATTAAACTCATGCTCTGGTCTTGCTGGATTCTCACTATTCCTTAGATTCCGCTCTGCTTCTCTGGTTCCATCGCTGCTTGGGGTCGGGTCCTGCACTTGTTCAGTTCTTCCTCTGGCTCCTTTGCAGCTCTGGCTCAGTTTACCGCTCCGTTGCTCGCCCAGTTCTTCAGCGTATTCAACTCATGCTCTGGTCTTGCTGGATTCTTACTATTCCTTAGATTCCGCTCTGCTTCTCTGGTTCCATCGCTGCGTGGGGTCAGGTCCTGCTCTTGTTCAGTTCTTCCTCTGGCTCCTTTGCATCTCTGGCTCAGTTTCCTGCTCCGTTGCTCGCCCACTTCTTCAGCGTATTCAACTCATGCTCTGGTCTTGCTGGATTCTCACTGTTCCTTAGATTCCGCTCTTCTCTGGTTCCATCGCTGCTTGGGGTCGGGTCCTGCACTTGTTCAGTTCTTCCTCTGGTTCCTTTGCATCTCTGGCTCAGTTTCCCGCTCCGTTGCTCGCCCAGTTCTTCAGCCTATTCAACTCATGCTCTGGTCTTGCTGGATTCTCACTGTTCCTTAGATTCCGCTCTTCTTCTCTGGTTCCATTGCTGCGTGGGGTCAGGTCCTGCTCTTGTTCAGTTCTTCCTCTGGCTCCTTTGCATCTCTGGCTCAGTTTCCTGTTCCGTTGCTCGCCCACTTCTTCAGCGTATTCAACTCATGCTCTGGTCTTGCTGGATTCTCACTATTCCTTAGATTCCGCTCTGCTTCTCTGGTTCCATCGCTGCTTGGGGTCGGGTCCTGCACTTGTTCAGTTCTTCCTCTGGTTCCTTTGCATCTCTGGCTCAGTTTCCCGCTCCGTTGCTCGCCCAGTTCTTCAGCCTATTCAACTCATGCTCTGGTCTTGCTGGATTCTCACTGTTCCTTAGATTCCGCTCTTCTTCTCTGGTTCCATTGCTGCGTGGGGTCAGGTCCTGCTCTTGTTCAGTTCTTCCTCTGGCTCCTTTGCATCTCTGGCTCAGTTTCCCGCTCCGTTGCTCGCCCAGTTCTTCAGCGTAATTCAACTCATGCTCTGGCCTTGCTGGATTCTCACTGTTCCTTCGATTCCGCTCTTCTTCTCTGGCTCCATTATGTTTTTCTTGTCACTTTTGATCTCTTTCTGTTCTCTAGTCTTGTTGATCCTGGGATTTCATTGATGTGTTGCCGCTCTTTTTGTGGTTTCATTCACATGATGTTACCATATCCTTGTTGTTGTTTATTCCACTTACTACTTCGCCAGCGCTTTAGTCTCCTCTTGATACGAGTCTGTACTTTCTATGGACGGCTTGCTCCGTTTTCCGTTTAGTGACTTTTCTGCCTTGCTGTACATTTAACTGCATCTCTATTTACACTCTGTCTCATACTACGTGGCTTTGCTTGAATTGGCTCTAAAAATGCCCCTCCATTGATCTTTCAATCAATCAGTCAGAATTCTTTTATAAAGCAGTAGCAACCAGGAAGTGCCCGCTCTTCTCTGGGAAATAGTCACCCTGGTGCACAGTAATGAACTGTAAGGTTTTGTAACATTTGCGTACAAGAAATGTTTTGTAACAAGCATTGAAAATACAATAGGTCTCGCCTTTAAGTTAAAGCCATTTGCTTTGCGAATGGTATTGTATAGCAAAGCAAATGGCTTTAACTTACTGAAAGGCGAGACGTATTGCATTTGTAATGCTTGTTTTATTTTTTGTGAGGGTACGGGCAAGCAAAGTGAGTCAGGGCAAGAGGTTTAAGAGTCCAGTCCTCGATTCAATGAACCCACCAGGGACGGACGAGCCTCCTCAGTTTTGACCCCCACCTATGGAACAAGCCACAGGAAAGCCTCCGCAGGGAACCCCCTCTTCTTCCACTCGGGGAAAAAGCCTCAGACCCCATTGTTCATGGAGGCCTGGGAACAACACAGGGTCTGACCAGGCGCACGGACAGGTAGCGTTGGTAGGGTTTAGCCACTCTCTCATAAGCGCTATGCGACCGTTGGTTAGGCGCTATACAAATATCAATGAACATAACATGACACACTGACCTCAAATGCGGACCTCCATGCTAATAATAGTCGTGCAGCGGACCCCAAGCTCCAAGGATTGTTTGATGGATGCTCGAGAGTTAAAAACTGCAAAAAAAGAGTGTGTAATGTGTGAGCTTAGTGCCTTCGAGTTTCGTTGTACGTGATGTGCGTGCCTGTGCTTCTTGCTTTTGATATGTGTAATTTGTGACATCATCGCTTTACCAGTGTGCGCGTTTGTGTGTGACATTCCAAGAAGTCTTTATGTGATGTGTTATCGGATATGTCCTACTAAGTATAAATACTGTGTCATACTTTTCCTTCGGATTTTTGGGCGTTACAGTTTGATACAGCGCCAACTCGACCCGAAGGTTTTAGATCTCTTCACATGAGCACCCGTGACGTCACACACAGTAACATTCATGGTATTGTCGGCCTGTGTGTGAGAGAGTCTCTTGTTTGAGGGTGCGTGCGTGTGCAGAACATGTTTGTGAAAAGTGCTATGCGTGTAGTCTGGGGTTGGTGAACCCTGTGGGTATGCGGGTTCCTGGGTAGGCGTGCTTGACGGGTGGAGAAGTGTGGTTCAATGGTCAGAGTGGCAGATCTCGATGCAGAGCACTGGTCCGGGACCAGGGTTTGATTCCCGCCGCGGCAGGGTCTCGGGCTATAAATTCCTCGGACCGGATATTCTCGCCTCAGTGCCTATTCTAATCATGGGTCCCACGCTGCAACTCTGGGCAATAGCTTGCTTAATCTCCACAACGGCCCCAACAGCGCTGGGATGCCTGGCCTCACCATGGGGGTGCCCAGGAGTGGACACTTCACACGGAAAAGCCAGGAAGGGTTCCTTCAGCGGTATGAGTACAGCGCTGAGATACCCCTAGGGGTGATTCGGCGCTATACAAGTACATACACATTTACACATTTACTGTGCCTGGAAGGATGAGTGTGCCCTGAGCCTCTCTCGGGGCCTGTGCTCCGCTTCTACAAGGGAAGAACGTGGCAGGCACGTGTGTATAGTGAAGTGTGTCATCACTCCTCGGGTGTTGTGACGCCCCTCCAGAACCAGCAAGGGGGGGCAGACCCTCCACCCCTCTCTGACGCTGTTTGAGGCCGAAGGAAGCCTCCTCCCTTCCCTCTTTGATAAGAGCGGGACTGAGGGGCCGAGGGGCCGAGGGAGGAAGTGTGCAGGGGTCGGCGGGCTTGTGACGGGCGTAGACATGCAACACGGATGGAAGTATCCTGCTTACCACTAGTAGTGTAGCCTCCCTCCCCTACTCCTGCCTACCAGCAGGCAACAAGGGTCTGGCGGGTCTGAGAGACTAAGGAGAGCGGGGGTATCAGTCAGGGAGATTCATGGGGGGGGGGGGGGGGGCCGCAGGCGGGCATCGAGAGTAGATTGAGGGCGGGAGAGTTACCAGGCTTGGGGGCAGAGGGAGATCAATGTCCGAAACATGCTTGAAGCCCCTCACTTTTAACCCAACCAGAAGATTTCTCTTTCTTAAAGGGGCTTCGGGGAATCAACAAAACCAAGAGTGATTTGCGCACATGACGGGCAGACTGAATATAGCCTCGGCTCCCAGTCAGGCAGCTTAGTCTGCTGCGGTGATCCGGTGTCAGACTCATTCAAAAACCTTTATTCGGTCTTAAGAACAATAGTCCATAAAAGTACCTAAAAATAATGCACATAACTATAAACACACATAGGGTTTTAGAACACTCGTATAATAAGGAGTATTTAAAAGTACTAATAAAGCCTTTTGAGGTATGATACTAATACGTCAGCGAATACATCAGATATCCAAGCGAGCTGAGCAACACGACCATGACAGGACATAAGAATGTGACGCATAGCTATAAACACACAAGCAAAATTCAAATTAGCAAAAGTTTAAAAAGTGTTTAGCGAGGTGCACAGGGAGAAATTCAGGATTCAAAAGTGATATCGGAGAATACATCGGAAACAAGGGAACCTAAGATGCAGAAACAGAATAAGATGGCAGTGCGCGGTTAGAGAATAAGGGATACAAGCTGTAATCGAAAGCAGGGGGGGGGGGTTAGAGAGATGGTAGAAAACCTCACATAGGGTCAGCCATGCGCTCCTACTATCCCCCATTAAGTAACCCTTCGCATCTACGGGTCCAGTGCCCTGTGCCATGCTGTGCATAATGCTTTGTCGGACTGGCCCGACACAGTGCGTCTGGTCCTAATTGCTGCTTTGAAGAATCCACAGACAGAAAAGACCATTTCAGGGGGAGCGCAAGGATTGTAAGTGAAGGAGAGCGGGGCGGCAGCGGGGGGGGGGGGGGGGGGGGGGGCTGGCCTCCTTAATAGGGGAATCAAACAGTGCTGTTGCGCTAAACTGTGCAAATCGCAGAAAAACATAAAATGCAACAAAGATTGTACAGTGGGATTATCGCAGGGTCAACAGAAAACCGTGTTCCCTTCTGGATCTAAAAAATGTTTAAAAAAGAGAGACCACCAGTGGATTTCCCCATCTCTGAAGTGGAAAAGTAAAGATGGCTCCCACCTAGACAACGCCAAGGCCAAACGCAGCGAGTCGTCGTCAGTACAAAGGTGACCATAGTGCTGCCGCACCAAGGGCTTGGATAGCTCAGATTCCAGCTCGATATTTGCTCAGTGAGCCTTAAATAATAATAATTTTACCTCGGCCTTGGCGTTATTGGGGATACGGCTGGGTTCAGAGTACCACCAGGGTATGCCGAGGGAGCCGAAAGTATCTCATTAAATAGCTCAACCATGGTACGGAGAAATAACAAGACCTCATGTCCAATAGTCACTTAATGTATATTAACTCCTTCATGTCAGTAACTTTAATAAACAGTCTTTGACGTGAAAACGAGGTCGAGATATGGGGATTCACGCATGTGTTGATTTTGAGATTAAATGAGGATGTGAATTATTTTTAAGTACTCGACTTCGGATATGGGCGGTATTGCTTTAAACAAGGAGTGTCGGTGGGGCGGGCACATGTGGACGCAATACGTGCTAATCACGGTGTTTGCCGGTGGGGTTGGTTACATAGTTTTTAAGTTAGTGAGTGAGCATTGGGTGGTTATTCAGTTATGTTGTGCGCGCATGGGAAGAACAAGGCGCTTGCAAAAGTAGATTACATCAGGTATGTAAGAGCTTATATAGAGGATAATGGGAGAAGTGACAAGAATGTGGTGTGGGGGAGTTTACATACAGGGATGAGCGCACCATATGAGTTTGGTGGAAATATGGGGTGGTTTGGTGTTGAGAAATTTGGGTTAAAAGCGTGGGGCACAGTCATAAGGACACAAGTATAAACGCATTTCTGTTTGCTGGATGTTACACGGGTGGGAGCAGCGGGGCAGATTAATTTACACTATGTTTTAGTTAATCGTGGGGTTATTTATGATGATTTTTCCATGTAATCGTTATATGATTAAATTAGTGATTGGATGTTATTATTACTATGATCTTGTGGCTGACAGACGCATATATATTTTTTACATACTACAGATACCCCTGAAGAAGGTTTAAAATAAACCGAAATGCATTGGGTGTAAAGATCGTAAATAGAAGAACTCGGAAATCTGTTTAATTGTTCTAGAATAGGCCTGGATGGGCAATTTTGGAATAAGCAACATGCATAAGATTGTGGAATTCTGAGTCTTTGGCGTGTTCGATTAACTATGAATAAAAGCATGATTAACAAGAATAAAGACTTGATTACTGTGGTTTAAATGGATGAAATTCAAACACTAGTGAATAAGGCTGTGCAACCCTTTTGGATCTACAAAAGGCGGGTCCATATTTTTGGCAGGGTTACTGCACATGCCGTGCACATTGACACCTGCAGGCCATCGGGTTAGATTCAAAGGAGGTAGATCAGTAGGTTCAGAGTCTGCTACAGTGTTCTGTTTTTAAGGTGCACGTCACCAGCTGCAAAGCCAAAAAGATAGTTTGGTTGGTCGATGCACCTGCTGAGGGGAGGGAGACAGAGAGACAGAGAGAGAGAGAGACACAGAGAGAGAGAGAGAGAGACACAGAGAGAGAGAGAGAGAGACACAGAGCGAGACACAGAGAGAGACACAGAGAGAGAGAGAGAGAGAGAGACAGACAGACAGACAGAGAGACAGAGAGAGAGAGAGAGACAGAGAGAGACAGAGAGAGAGACAGAGAGACAAAGAGAGAGAGAGAGAGACACAGAGAGAGACACAGAGAGAGACACAGAGAGAGACACAGAGAGAGACACAGAGAGAGACACAGAGAGAGAGAGAGAGAGAGAGAGAGAGCGAGCGAGCTTGTATTATACAAACTCCACGTGCTCTGCCTGTGGGAGGCAGGTACATGTGGGGGTACAAGAGGTGTACAAGGAGGGAGGGGTTGAATGGAAGAGGAGCACGCAGGGTCAGGGGGGAGGGAATAAAAGGCGCACAGGGGAAGGAGGGATGAGAGGGAGGGATGAGAGGGAGGGGTTGGTGGATGAGGATGAGAAACAGTCCGGGACGCACAGGAGAGTGTGATGAATAGCGGATTGAAAAGGATAGATATGTAAAGCTATCCATCATGCCGTTCAAAGCACGCACTCATTTTTAGGTGGAAGAATATAGCCTAACAGCATCAGGTAAGAGAAATACTGGGTTGAGCCAAGCTGCGACAGACAAAAGTCCAGCCAATGGATGAAAGAGGCTGCTCATAGAGTCAATGGCTGAGGGGCTAGACCCAACGCCCAATCTAGCTATGCCACAAGCAATAAACCTATCCGACAGCTCTACCCTCGAAACCCAGACCAGAAACCTATCATGTAAAGAACAGGTCTATTTGCCAGGTGCGCTGACAACTCAAACGTAAAAATGGGGCAATCAGCTTTTGTGTCTGGTGTTTCTCTTTGAATCCATTATGAGATGAACAAAATGTTCACATTTTTCACAAGCAACCACCAGCAAGTCCTAACCTAGAGCAGACTGGGCATGCAAGATTTGTGGTGGGGGTAATACCACGCACAAAGTGACAAAAAACGTTTGCACAAGTTATTCCCCATTGTTTACTGAAAAAAGAATGAAGTCTAAAACCACAATCCCTGCCGTGCACAAGTGGTACCTGCACCAGGGTGCTTCTATACCCACTGCAGCCCCCACAGACTCCAGGTGGGGCTTCCGCCTCCCGCATTTCAGAGTTGGACATCTGGGGGGGGGGGGGGGGGCGGTTGTGGGGTAGGCACAGAAGTTTCATTAAACATTACTTCGGATCTTCAGAAATAGAATAGCATTAAGTCAGCTGTGAACAGTCAGAACAGGAGACGGCACCGCCTCCTGCGCAGCATGCTGAAGTGCCATAAAAAGACCTTATACAGTTCTTTATCATGGAAGGGTTCCAGTGTAGCCCCGCCAGTCTCCAGTCATGTGAAGTGCCCATTCTGTGAATAGTAGTGGGATCCAGAGGTAATATCTTATCCAATGCGTACATGAAGCACCTGGTGAGTCGCGTCTCAAGAAGCCGATGTGTCGACCTCATTATAACGAACCTACGACAATATCTTCTCAGCAGGCCTTGTGATAACGAGCTGTGCAGCCGGCTCTCCAGCAGGAACACTTCTAAAAATTGTATTCTTGATTCAGGCAGCAAAATAGCATTTTTAGGTCGAGCCTATTATACAGAGCATGAGCTGTCTGTCGTGAGACAAACTGAGCTTACCAACAACATACAGGGGCTTGGAGCCTGCACATTGCTTACCATTGGTTGATTTTCCCGTCACTCTCACTTGCCTACTTCTTATTAGTGCCCCAGCTTGTCAATCTTGTGTTTGGCCCTCCCATGGAGCATAGCCTTTTTACCATCTCTTGATTGTCTGGCTTGCTTTTCAAGTACTACATTATTAGGTCTCGCCTGAGCCAGCGCATGCGCTGCTCGGAGACACATTTAGTATACGGGTTTACAAAGTGCTGCCACAGCCGGCCTAGCGCTTGCGTGCACGCGCGCAGCCGCCATCTGCCTCCCTTCCAGAGCGATCACTGCTGCGCTTGCACCACTACTGGGATTAACACAGAGCGCGTCCGATCACTTTCGATTTCATACACAACTTGCATGGCGTCCTCTTGTTCTTTTCTACTTCCTAATTGGATAGCGCAGGCAAGGCATCACTTCCGGAGTGCAAGTAAGCAGTGCGTGCCCCCAATAAGTGCCTCGGGGGAACAAAAAGCACTCTTCCATACATCAAACAGGGATCACGCAATTACTCGAGGTCAGCTTTTTGATGACCTATAAAATCTAGCGACTGGCCTATGCACTTCTCTTTCGTTCGTCTTTCTTCGGTTACGTTCCTTCCTTTCTTTCTTTTATCACCCCCATCCCCTCTCCACGTTGCCCCTCCCCCATCCACTCATTGCCCTGCACGTATTTTGTCTAACTACCCTGCTCATTTCTCGGCATCATGTGTCTCTACAGGGCCCATTCTCACACTGAATTCTGTCCCACTCAGCTGTGTCTGATGCATGCTGCTTGCTCACCCGACACCCTTGCCAAATTTTGCCATCACTCTACTCCATTCTATGTGGTCTCTTTCATCTCTGTCCCATTTTGTTAACTCTGGTGCACTTCTTTGCCCCAGGTATTTGTTGCTGCTCCATCCTGCATGCTCGTTAGACTCCCTGCCAGGCTCTCTTATTAACTTTTCCCTCAGTTTGCCTCAACCCACTCGCTGTTTCTCCCTTACACACTTCATCACTGCTGCCGCTGTGTGCTTACGCGACAACGAATTAACCCCACGAGCGCTCCAACGTCAACTGCTCTGCGCGTTCCTGTCCTACATTTCATAAATGTTCATAAATCATGCTAAGTGGGCTTCCCCTCTTGTTACTTGTGCTCTGTGTGCTTCCTATCACCGTAGTTGTTTTTACTGTTGATGCTCATGCAATGTGTGGTTCCACTTTAGCTGTTCATGTATGCACCTATCCCAGTTGTTCATGCGCCTAGCTTAGCTGCCCAGTCTACGTGTGCCCCTACGTTACCTGTTCTTGCGCAGTGCAGCTCCGCCCCCTAGAAGTTGGCACCATGTGTCCCCTCTCAACTCAAGCTTCCCTTGCTCTCCGCTCCCATCTGCCCCTGCAGCCTGTAGGAGACCTAGACCCCCTCCAGACCCGCTCCTCTGGTACTAGGGAGCTTTAAGAGTAATCCGAAGGTGCGAATTTCCCCCATGGTCTCGGAGTGCTTTGTGTCTCACGGGGAGGGGCGGAACTTTTTCATGCTGCCCCCTGTGCTTTTCTGTCAATGGAGATGGCAGCCCCGGACCCCTGCCTGGAGGGTGGGCTTCGCTGAGCTCACTAGCATCTCCGTGCCACTAGGGTCTTAGTAATATTAACCCCCAGCGGACACAGGTTTGAGGTACTGTATTATATAGCGCCCACTCTATTCGTTAGACGCTTTATTATCTATAAAACTGCAGGTGCCTTAAAGTATTCCATTCCTGTTAGCAACAACTATTCTCTGAGTTCCTTTACTTTTTATGGACGTGGCACTTTAAATATGCAGTACTTGCGTTATCGAAGAATACGGGCTGCGTGTAACACCCTCCATGCTCAGATGTCATTGTTTTCTACCTCTTCTATCCTCGTCTGGGCCCTCTGTCAGTTGCAGGGCCCTGGTATCCACCCTAGCAACCCCCACCCCACATTTCTGTAGGATACTCGCTTGAGCTATCATCAAGACGCGTGTCCCACAGCTCTCTGCACTGTACCCATTTTAACCTTTCGTTACCAACACACAAGCACTTCCTGCAAAGACCTGTGTTTGATCTGCTTTGATACAGCAGAGTGAAGGGCTCGCTGCTTGTTTGGGTGTCAGGAGCATGTTGGTCCCCATGTGTGCTTCGGCGTCAGCAGCTTGTTGGGCCTCCTGTGTGCTTGGCTATCAGACTGACTGACTGACTGGAGGATTTATAAAGCGCACTTTTGCCGTGGCGTCTTGGCGCTGGGTGAGTATGATGCAGACAACAGCAGATCTTAAGACCTTGGAAAAAGCCAGGTCTTTATCTTTTTCCTAAAAAAGGCCCCATTTGATTCTAACCTGATTATCTCCGGGAGGGAGTTCCACAAGATGGATGCTTGGTAAGCGAACCCAGTTCCTCCCCATCTGACTCTTTTTGTTCTGGGGACACAGACCAATCCTGTATTGGCAGACCTGAGAGAACGTTGGGGCTGGTATGCAGAAAACAGAGTTTGAATGTCCGCAGCCCCTCCTCCATATATTCCTTTATGCAATAAGCATAGGGCTTTAAAGTTCACTCTGACGGACTGTGAGCCAATGTAGTTCCTTAATCGCCGCTGACGTCGGGTGATACTTAGGTAAGCCATGTAGTATCCGAGCCGCAGCATTTTGAAGCGATTGAAGTTTTTTGATCTGTCCCTTGCCAGCTCCCAGATAAAGGGCATTACAATAATCGATTCTGGACAAAACCAGAGCTCCGACCACAGTTTTCCAAAGTGACGAATGAAGGGTAGAATCTTCCGCAGGATTTTTAATGTGAAAAAGCATGCGGAGGAAATTTGATTTATTTGTGAGGCAAATTTAAGGTCTTTATCAAGCACAAATCCCAGATTCCTGGCCTTTGGCACCGGGACTGGACAGGTGCCTGCCTCTGGTGGCCATCATATGTGTCTCCATATAGAAGGTAGTTGCTCAAACTCTAAGACCTCAGTCTTTTCTGTATTTATCTTTAAAAAGTTCGAATTCATGCATGCCATTACATCTGTAAGGCAATTGCGGAACCGCTCAGCTGTTAGCCCAACACTTTGGGTCATAGAGACCACTAGTTGGGTGTCGTCAGCATACGACACCAACATTATGCCATGATCTTTAATTACCTGTGCCAGGGGGCTGACATATAGATTAAATAGTGTTGGTGACAGGGCTGAGCCCTGTGGGACTCCACAGGGGCGATGGAATGTCCCCGATTGCAGGCCATTCCAGTGGATCAGTTGTTCTTGTGATGTCAAGAATGATGTGAGTAGAGTCAGAGCCACATCTTCAATACCCGCATCCTTCAATCGTTGCAGCAATGTGCCAGTGGGCTCCCTGCTTGCTTGAGTGTCAGCAGTGTGCTCCCTGCTTGCTTGAGTGTCAGCAGTGTGCTCCCTGCTTGCTTGAGTGTCAGCAGTGTGTCTGTGGGCTCCCTGCTTGCTTGAGTGTCAGCAGTGTGTCTGTGGGCTCCCTGCTTGCTTGAGTGTCAGCAGTGTGCCAGTGGGCTCCCTGCTTGCTTGTCAGCAGTGTGCCAGTGGGCTCCCTGCTTGCTTGAGTGTCAGCAGTTGTCTGTGGGCTCTCTGCTTTCTTCGGTGTCAGCAGAGTATCCCTGGGCTCCCTGCGTGCTTGCATGTCATCAGGGTGTCCGTGGGCTCTCTGTTTGCTCAGGTGTCAGCAGTGTGTCAAGCATTGGCATAGCCAATAGGTCTTGCCTTTGGGATCTTACCAGTTTTTAACCATGCAACAGTTAATGTTGTTGCACCAAGGATATTGTGCTGCATAACCAAATACATATAAGGTCCCAAAAGCGAGACCTATTGGCTATGCCAATGCTCGTTTTTTGATAAAGCAATCCAGGAGATTGCATGTGTTTTCCTGCTGTCTCCCTTGAGGACATCTCAACTCCTACACTCAGTGTTGCTCACTGCTGCCCGAGTGCTTCTCCCGGAATCCTTCCATGGTGCTATCGCCCTCAGGTCTCCCCTCCTTCCTTTCTCGCCTGTCAGCTTCTTGCCACCCGCTTATGTCGCTCTTTTGACTGCCACTTCTCCTAGCCACCCTGCCATCCATGTTGCTTCCCTCACCTGCGCTTTCTTTCTCTGTCACCTGTTACTTCTCCTCCCATCTGCACACTCCGTGTTGCCCCACGCACACCCTCCATATCCCTCCTCCACCTCCACCCTTCCTGTTGCCTCCCCCACCCACGCTTAAAAAAAAAACCACACACTTTCACATTTCTTTATTTCTTTTAATATGCTGATCCAACTTCAGAACTTGGATTAGGGCACCTATACCCTGGTACCTCTGCCACTCACTACAACCTCCTCTGATGTCTACACCTCACCTCCCTATGCCTTAGGACCTCCACAGGTGCCGACACCTCAGTACCTGTACCCCTGCGTATTAATAGAGTACCTCTAACCTCCCTATGCCTTAGGACCTCCTCTGGTGCGTACACCTCAGTACCTGTACCCCTGCATCTTAACAGAATACCTCTAACCTCCCTATGCCTTAGGACCCCCACAGGTGCCTACCCTCAGTACCTGTACCCCTGCGTATTAACAGAATACCTCTAACCTCCCTATGCCTTAGGACCTCCTCTGGTGCGTACATCTCAGAACCGGTACCCCTGCGTATTAACAGAATACCTCTAACCTCCCTATGCCTTAGGACCGCCACAGGTGCCTACACCTCATTACATGTACCCCTGCGTATCAACAGAATACCTCTAACCTCCCTATGCCTTAGGACCTCCTCTGGTGCGTACACCTCAGTACCTGTACCCCTGCGTCTTCACAGAATACCTCTAACCTCCCTATGCCTTAGGACCCCCACAGGTGCCTACCCTCAGTACCTGTACCCCTGCGTATTAACAGAATACCTCTAACCTCCCTATGCCTTAGGACCCCCGCAGGTGATTATACCTCAGTACCTGTACCCTGCGTCTTCACAGAATACCTCTAACCTCCCTATGCCTTAGGACCCCCGCAGGTGATTATACCTCAGTATCTGTACCCCTGCGTATTAACAGAATACCTCTAACCTCCCTATGCCTTAGGACCCCCACAGGTGATTATACCTCAGTACCTGTATCCCTGTGTATTAACAGAATACCTCTAACCTCCCTATGCCTTAGGAACCCCACAGGTGATTATACCTCAGTACCTGTACCCCTGCGTATTAACAGAATACCTCTAACCTCCCTATGCCTTAGGACCCCCACAGGTGATTATACCTCAGTACCTGTATCCCTGCGTATTAACAGAATACCTCTAACCTCCCTATGCCTTAGGACCTCCTCTGGTGCGTACATCTCAGTGCCGGTACCCCTGCGTATTAACAGAATACCTCTAACCTCCCTATGCCTTAGGACCCCCACAGGTGATTATACCTCAGTACCTGTATCCCTGCGTATTAACAGAATACCTCTAACCTCCCTATGCCTTAGGACCTCCTCTGGTGCATACATCTCAGTACCTGTACCCCTGCATCTTAACAGAATACCTCTAACCTCCCTATGCCTTAGGACCCCCACAGGTGCCTACCCTCAGTACCTGTACCCCTGCGTATTAACAGAATACCTCTAACCTCCCTATGCCTTAGGACCTCCTCTGGTGCGTACATCTCAGTACCGGTACCCCTGCGTATTAACAGAATACCTCTAACCTCCCTATGCCTTAGGACCCCCGCAGGTGATTATACCTCAGTACCTGTACCCTGCGTCTTCACAGAATACCTCTAACCTCCCTATGCCTTAGGACCCCCGCAGGTGATTATACCTCTGTATCTGTACCCCTGCGTATTAACAGAATACTTCTAACCTCCCTATGCCTTAGGACCCCCACAGGTGATTATACCTCAGTACCTGTATCCCTGCGTATTAACAGAATACCTCTAACCTCCCTATGCCTTAGGAACCCCACAGGTGATTATACCTCAGTACCTGTACCCCTGCGTATTAACAGAATACCTCTAACCTCCCTATGCCTTAGGACCCCCACAGGTGATTATACCTCAGTACCTGTATCCCTGCGTATTAACAGAATACCTCTAACCTCCCTATGCCTTAGGACCTCCTCTGGTGCATACATCTCAGTACCTGTACCCCTGCATCTTAACAGAATACCTCTAACCTCCCTATGCCTTAGGACCCCCACAGGTGCCTACCCTCAGTACCTGTACCCCTGCGTATTAACAGAATACCTCTAACCTCCCTATGCCTTAGGACCTCCTCTGGTGCGTACATCTCAGTACCGGTACCCCTGCGTATTAACAGAATACCTCTAACCTCCCTATGCCTTAGGACCCCCGCAGGTGATTATACCTCAGTACCTGTACCCTGCGTCTTCACAGAATACCTCTAACCTCCCTATGCCTTAGGACCCCCGCAGGTGATTATACCTCAGTATCTGTACCCCTGCGTATTAACAGAATACTTCTAACCTCCCTATGCCTTAGGACCCCCACAGGTGATTATACCTCAGTACCTGTATCCCTGCGTATTAACAGAATACCTCTAACCTCCCTATGCCTTAGGAACCCCACAGGTGATTATACCTCAGTACCTGTACCCCTGCGTATTAACAGAATACCTCTAACCTCCCTATGCCTTAGGACCCCCACAGGTGATTATACCTCAGTACCTGTATCCCTGCGTATTAACAGAATACCTCTAACCTCCCTATGCCTTAGGACCTCCTCTGGTGCGTACATCTCAGTACCGGTACCCCTGCGTATTAACAGAATACCTCTAACCTCCCTATGCCTTAGGACCCCCACAGGTGATTATACCCCAGTACCTGTATCCCTGCGTATTAACAGAATACCTCTAACCTCCCTATGCCTTAGGACCTCCTCTGGTGCATACATCTCAGTACCTGTACCCCTGCATCTTAACAGAATACCTCTAACCTCCCTATGCCTTAGGACCCCCACAGGTGATTATACCTCAGTACCTGTATCCCTGCGTATTAACAGAATACCTCTAACCTCCCTATGCCGTAGGACCTCCTCTGGTGCATACATCTCAGTACCTGTACCCCTGCGTATTAACAGAATACCTCTAACCTCCCTATGCCTTAGGACCCCCACAGGTAATTATACCTCAGTACCTGTACCCCTGCGTATTAATAGAATACCTCTACCCTCCCTATGCCTTAGGACCCCCACAGGTGATTATACCTCAGTACCTGTACCCCTGTGGATTAACAGAATACCTCTAACCTCCCTATGCCTTAGGACCTCCTCTGGTGTGTACACGTCAGTACCTGTACCCCTGCGTATTAACAGAATACATCTAACCTCTGCCTTTGTGCTGCACTAGAGCCTCAGTATACTCACTTCAGCGTCTGACCCGTCCTGCAGCTATGCGCACTACCGCCGGGGGGTGCCCAGGAGCGTATGCGCTTTGCCATGGTTTTGGCAAAACTTCATTATTGGGGGAGCTTCCAGGCCCTCAATGATGTATAGAAAAGAAATGTGTAAAAGGAAAATATATTTTGTTCTCATTGCACACCTTGCCTTAGTAGTCACTAGCACAGTAAGGAACTACTTTGCGTGTGGACGGTGTCTTTGTGACAAGGATGAATGCAGTTACTCACACTGAAGTTATCCAATGGCTGAAGTGGGCCTGCCCACTGCCACCTGCTATACGCTTAGTGGCCTGAAGTAAAATATGAATGACACAACAGCAGACCAATGGATGAAGAGTGCCCGCGGAACGCCCCAATAAGAATATATTTAACCTCGGGGGATGGTCATGAGGACCCAGTAACTTCCCTCTCAGTGCAGACACTTGGAGACCAAGGACAGACCTCTCAGTACAGAGGACAGACACCCTGGCTCAGCCTCCCGAGCTGGTCATGAGTTCCCAGGAGGTCCCTCTCAGGACAGAGTACTGAACCCCAGAGGCTTGTCGTGAGAACAAAGGTGGTCCCCTCTCAGTACAGAGTACTGAACCCCAAAGGCTCAACGAGGGGACAAAAGCGGGTCCCTCTCCGTACTGAACCCCAGAGGCTCCTAGTAAGGACGAAGGTGCTCCCTCTCAGTACAGAGTACTGAACACCAGAGGCTCGTTGTGGGGACAAAGACCGTCCCCTCTCAGTAAAGAGTGTTGAACCCCAGAGGTTTGTCATGTGGAAAAAGGTGGTCCCCACCCAGTACAGAGTACTGAACCCCAGAGGCTCATCGTGGAGACATAGGCGGTCCCCACCCAGTACAGAGTACTGAACCCCAGAGGCTTGTCATGTGGGAAAAGGTGGTCCCCTCTCATTACAGAGTACTGAACCCCCAGAGGATCGTCGTGGGGTCAAAGGCTGTCGCCCCTCAGTACAGAGTACTGAGCCCCAGAGGCTCGTTGTGGCGGACAAAGGCAGTCTTATCTAAGTACAGAGTACTGAACCCCAGAGGCTTGTCGTGAGAACAAAGGTGGTCCCCTCTCAGTACAGAGTACTGAACCCCAGAGGCTCAACGTGGGGACAAAAGCGGCTCCCTCTCCGTACTGAACCCCAGAGGCTCCTAGTAAGGACAAAGGTGGTCCCGCTCAGTACAGAGTACTGAACACCGGAGGCTCGTTGTGGGGATTGAAGGACTGTGGAAAAACGCTAACATGGCTATCGTGCCACCGTCTAGAAAGGTTTGCACGAACGTTGCCCTTGAATGCCCAAACCCTGCCAATCCCGTGCCCTCCCCACCACAGGCACAGCTGTGCACACAAGAACCCCCTACACGCCATCTGCCACCGAGCCAACTCGGGAAGATGGCCCTGGACTGTTTCCCACACCCTGCTCCGGGGTACACACACCTGCCTTCGACAACAGCTGAAAGCTGTGAACAGGACCATCAAACACTCTTCCTGTGTGGACTTAACACCCCCACCCTGTGAACAGCGGAATCTGGCCCTTTACGACCTGGGAAATACAACCAACATCAAACCCTCTGTTTCCCTCCATCCTGCTTTAAGACTCTTGTGTCCGGACATCAAAGGCGGGAGGGGCGGAGCTATGGGTATAAGAGATTGTACGCCACGGAATGAAGTGGCAGTCTTAGCAGACCAGTTTTGTGTTTTATTTCAGGAGACTGCCCTAACCCGGGTTAGCAAAAAAAAGCTGGTTTTCCCGTTTCAAACCTGGAGTCCCGTGTCCACTTTGTCTTTTCCTGGAAAGGTGAAACGTAGATTTAGGCGTGCCCTGCGCCGCTGGCCTGTACCTCACTGTAACTAGTGGGAAGTCTTCGGAGGACAGTTCTACAGAATGGCGCCCGAAAGTGGACACCTCCAGAGGTCGTAGGTCAAGCCCGGTGGTTGTGGAAGGGTCCAGTGATCAACATCCAAGGGAGGCGCCCTACACCGATTCTGTCCAAGTTGTCAGCTTGTAGACCTGCTGATCTCGAGAAACCGATACCCGCTACCCGGTCTGGGCTAATTGGCCTACGACCCTGGCTGGGGTTCCTGTCGGACGGTCGGATTCCAGGAAAAGGACCGGGACCCACGGCTGAGACGACAACACCTTTAAATCGGTCAGGTAAGGGTGGGTCTTACAAACCCACCTATTTTAATTCGGAGTTGCAACCAAATCAGTGTATATCGGGTAATTTGGGTAGTCTTCGGCCTTTGCAAAGTCCAAAGCCAGTAGTGATTGGGTTTTTTGTTACACTACTGATTATTTATGGTAAATCGGATTTCGGATAAGAAAGAAAGAAAAATGCCAAGGCTCAGTAAGTTTAAGAAACTGTGTTGTTGTTTAAGTTTAGAACAGAGGTTAGAAAAGAATCAACCGGTACCCCTCCTGGTACACCTCTTTATGAGATGTATGTCAAGACGGGAATAGCTCACATAATATGGACGTCTATTTGGCGGAAGTGGACCAAAAAGGACTGCGAACGTCAATGGCCAGAACATGGGTCCTTCGATCAAAACATATTAGAATACCTCGAGCAGATACTGTTTTTAAATAGAGCTCGTCAGACTATGTTCGAATCTTCTCGAGCCTGGCAGAAGGAAGCTAATTAACAGCAAAAGAAAGCCGATAAACATGCTCGCCGGCACCAAAAGACATTAGAAGAGGGCAAGAATAGGCAGACCGAGAAAGATACGAAAGAGGAAGAAATGATACGACAGGACAGGAAGTTTAGAGCAGAAATGGAAGGATGCTATGTATCCAAAGAAAAGGATGTAGAACCAGAAAATCAAGACCTCCTTATGAGGCAGCTATTGGAGGATAGGAAACCACCCCCTTATAATCCCTCACCTATCTACCCTATTCTAGTACAACGGAATGATCAACATGACCGTTTGCAACAGCCAAACGCTCCCGCACCCGAAACCCCGCATCAGCCAGTCACTGAAAGTTGGCCCACTGCCTCCAGCTTAAGCCCAGCGCACCTAACTGTCCCACACCCACCCCAATTTCCCATTCAACATCAGCCCATTACAGCAAGCGCGGTACAGCACACCGCTACACACGCGTTCACCTAGGAATCACCAATAACGGACACACAGCTAGTCGAGGATCCCAGCACACATACTACTAGACACAACATGTCCAAGGCAACAGGCGCAGCAGATGGGTGGAAAGATTAAGCATTAAGTGTGGCAAGAACCCTATTTACCCCCAATGCATATTTTCTCCGGTCCCATCGGAATCAGACAGAAGAAAACGGGGTTGTATTACAACAGGGCCATTAATGGATGTCTGACTCAAGCTACACATTCGATAACATTTGGCAGACAATGAGTCAATACGCTCCCGAACAACAGTTTATGGTATTCCTCAGCATGTGCACAGAGATACAGGAAGACTGGACGACATTCCTATCCCCCCCCCCCCCCCGACACCCATTTCCTTACAGAAGATGAAGGACGAGGTAAAAATGGGTCATGTAGTGTCACACAAGTTAAAACACTTCCTGTTGACACTCACGCAGTATAGGAACAAGCTCATAACACGCATGACTGGAAGCGAGCTATCACGGATGAACCCTATGCGAGAGGTACCTCCCCTTCTTTCACCCAGGTACTCCGGCCATTACTCCAGACCCAACTGCCAATCCCCCAATCCTTGGCCGACCAGAGATAGGTCCCCACATGGTCCGACAATGGGTACACATGCCTTGGCAACGATCTGACATATTGCAGTTCAAGGCAGCGTTACCGGACCCACGTAAAAACCCCACAGCCTGTTACAAGGAGTTAGAACAACAGCTTAACGCCTCCATCATGACGTACACGGACATAGTGATGTTCTTTGGTAGCGTAGTCCCAACAGACACATGGACAGAGATACACGGAACCGATCACGCAACTCAATTAGGAGACACATGGAAGGCTTTAGAACAGGCAGACCTAGATCGAAAGGTAGGAGATAAACCGCCACAAATAATACTCGACTTACCAAAGAAAATAGTCACCCTGATGAAAGAAATACTGAAACCTAAAAATATAATATGGGACAAACTGACGGCGTGCAAGCAGAGCAAAGATGAAAGCGTCTCGGACTTCTTTACCCGCTTTGAACAGACTTTCACTGATTATAGCGGTCAAGATCCATCCACTGAAGGCGGCCTCCGCCTCTTTGTGTACAAATTTGTTGAGAATTTGTCACCCGACATATCCGTCCTCTTAAAGACGTCCGAAAGCTCCTGGCAGGCAGCTACTAAGAGCCGGTTGCTTTTCATGGCTAACTACTACGAGCAGAGAGTACATGAGAAACAGGAAAAGGAAGGTAAAAAGTTGAAGGACCTGAAGACAAAAGCATTGCTCCAACAAGCTTATCCTACACCCCAAGTAGCCACGGTTCAGACCAATAGGCCACACCCAATGAATAGACAAAGACAACCCTTAGGAAAGAACCAGTGTTCATATTGTAAACAGGACGGTCACTGGTCTAATAACTGCCCTGTTCCCGCCGCCAACATAGCCGCCGGCATAACAAGACCATGTGCACCCCGACCATTAGCCACTCAACCAATGCAGGGGCAGGGTAGGGGTAGAGGACAGGTGACACCATATCGGCAACCCAAACAGGTGTCAAATTACTTTGACAAATCAACTGAAAGGTCCCGGAACTATTATACGGAAGATTATGACAGTGAGGAAGGTGAGGTTTACCAGACAGCATAGGACAGCCAAGAGAGGGGAAATGGGCCAGTACAGATTCCAACTGACCAAAAGGGACCTTACATTCGTGTAGGCCTTCCAAATGGGAAGCAGGACAATTTCCTAGTAGATACTGGGGCAACAAGAACTTCTGTCTCACACGCTCTGGTCCCTGGGGCACCCCTTTCAGGCATTACAAATGTTTCAGTAGGTTTTGCAGGTATCCCTGTAGCCAGCCCCGTTTCACTACCCATCCCCTTGCAGATAGGCCCATACACCGCACATGCTCCAGTGGTTCTCACGTCTGGCTGTGCGGAGAACCTACTAGGCCTAGACTTGTTGAAAGCCTTACACGCTACCATACAGTGTTCTCCAGACGGTGTACAGGTGACTATGAATGCCCCTGAGGTTACAAAAGCCTGTTTTACCTCCGCGTTTCAATTACCGCCTGAGTTGTCCACACTCCCAGACGCCCTATGGGCCCAGTCCGACACTGATGTTGGATGCCTGGACAAACCACCCTACCATGTACAGCTAAAAGAGAATGCCCACATGCCTCGCATTCCCCAGTATAAAATACCTGCAGACGGTCAGCAAGCACTAATCCAGATAGTACACGATCTAATCGAGAAAGGGGTAGTAGAGGAGACGAGAGGGAATGTATGCAACAGCCCCCTTATACCGGTCAAGAAGAAAGGTCCAGCGGGTACCCCACATGTCTACCGACTGATAAATGACCTACGCGCTATCAACAAGATAGTCGTTCCCCAATACCCTGTAGTGCCCGATATTACCACGCTACTAACTATGATCCCTCCTACTGCCACACATTTCACTGTCAGACCTCAAAAATGCATTTTTCTCCATCCCCATACAGCCAGCCAGCCGGGCTATATTTGGATTCACGTTAGCCGGCAGAAGCTTCCGGTTCTGCCGAGCTCCGCAGGGGTACACAGAGAGCCCTAGCATCTACAGCCAAACCTTGAAAAGTCAGTTGGACACCATGACCCTACCCCCCACTTCAGCACTTATACAGTACGTCGATGACCTACTCGTCGCTTCCCCTTCCGAAAAAGAATGTCGCGAATGCACCATCATACTGCTACTACATCTACACAAACACAAACAAAGTTTCCCTTCCCAAATTACAGTACTGCCAACAAGAAGTTACGTATCTCGGACACCTCCAATCAAAGGAAGGGAGACGTCTCACACCAGATAGGATACAGTTAATTTTTAACATGAGCAGACCTAGTACTCAAACAGCAGTCCGGGGCTTCATAGGTATCACTTCATACCTAGTTGCTGCCCGTGATGGTTGGTTGCTTCAGCCGGTAGCGATACCCGCAGCCCTATTGGCACTTTCTCGAGTCGTGTCCCAGGACATCTATCACGACCGTCCCAGCGGTCAGGTCAGTGGTGTCAGAAATTTGTCAGAGGATGATACGTATCATGTCCCACTTTTTGGTTTTCTCGGCCTTAAGTCATATCTTCCTTTGCCTGGAGTGGTGTGATCATCAAACAATTGCTCATTTCTTAGGTGAGGAGGTATGGCCTCCAGCGGTGTGTCGTCCGTTTCTTTTTGTGTCTCTTAGTTGTGCATCACTGAAGGTTATGGACCTTGGAACCGCCTCGCTTTCTTGGTCTGGCAAGTCGTCATCTACCCATCGGTCATAGGGCAATGGCAGAGGCACACGCCTGCAGTGAGTGGCATGTATCCAGTTCTTCCGCCCCTCGACCTTGACGGCGGTTCTCGTGGCCAGGAGCACTTGCTGCGGTTCTTTCCAGCGGGGTTCGAGGCTCTTCTTCCTCTGGAAGTTCCGGGTTAGCACCCAATCGCCCGGCCGTATGGTGTGGCCGGGTCCTTCAGGAATCGGGGGGAGGACGTCCTTCACCTGTGCATGTATAAAACGTAAACTGTCAGTGAGCTGTTTTAGGTAATCTATCAACATTGGGTACTCTATTTCGGAAAACCTCCTCGGTCTGGGTACTCCCCACACATTGGCGGGTCTAACGAACACCACCTCATGTGGCGAGAGTCCGGACCGTGTGTGTGGGGTCGTTCTGGTGGACAGCAAGGCCAGCGGTTGTGCATCTGGCCATGACAATCCGGAGCTTGCACAGATCTTAGATATTTTAAGCTTGAGGGTGCCATTGTATTTTTCCACCAATCCGGCGGATTGCGGATGATTTGCGGCATGAAATTTCTGCCCGATGCCTAGACCAGCGCAGACGTCCTGTATGACTAGGCCTGTGAAGTGACTTCCGTTGCCACTCCATATTAGGCGGGGTAACCCAAATCGCGGAAAGAATTCCTTCAGGAGGAGTTTGGCTGTCATGGTGGCTGAACAATTTTTAGCGGGGAACGCTTCTACCCACTTGCTGAAAGAGCAGACCACTACCAACACATATTTTAGATTGTTCACCCGTTCCATCTCAATGAAGTCCATCTGTAGGGCTTCGAAGGGGAAGGAAGGAGGAGCGAAGATGCCAGGAGGTGTTGGAGTGCCTTTGCCGGGATTGTGCATGAGGCATATCATACAGTTCTTAACTAGGTGTGTGGCTGTCTTGGAGATGTTCTCGTTGGCCCAGGTCGGTGCCAGGAGTCTGCATATTCCCTTAGCACTGATATGTGCCGGTCCGTGGGCCATTGTTACTACCGGGAGGACATAGGCGTCAGAGCATCCATCTCTGATGTTCAGAGAGGTCTGTCCAACATCCCTTGTTGTCTAATTGGGCGGTCTTGTCAGCCCATACCGCTCTCTCTGTCTCAGTTGCTTCTGCCTGTATTTCCTTCACACTGTCTATTGAATCTTCAATCATCCCTCCCTCGGGTACCCATCTGGCCGGACCTGCTACATACATTCGGTCTGATCTTTGTTTTGCTGTCTCCCTGGCTGTCTGGTCAGCGAAGGCATTCCCTCGTCCTACGTCGTCTGTGATCCGTTTGTGAGCACTGCATTTCACTATGGCCAGCTGCTTGGGGCGTGTCAGGGCATCAAGCAAATTGCCAATCAAGACACCATGTTGGATACGTGTCCCATGGGATGTGAGGAACCCTCTGTTTGTCCATAGTCGGCCAAAGTTATGTGCTACTCCGAACGCGTACTGACTGTCTGTATAAATAGTCACCCGTAAATCAGCGCTAAGTTCGCAAGCTCTGGTGAGCGCTACGAGTTCGGCTGCCTGTGCTGATTGTTGGGGTATCCTAGCTGTCTCTACTTTCGTCTGTAATGTGGTTACTGCATAGGCTGCTGTGGTTCTCTCATCAGGTAGCTTGAAGCAAGACCCGTCTACATAGAGTATGCCATCCGGTGTACTTAGGGGAAGGTCTGTCAGGTCAATTCGTCCTTTTGTTTCTTCCTCCGTCCGGAGAAGGCAGTCATGCGGATCAGTAGTGTCCTGGTGCCCGTCAGTAGCGGGCAATAAGGTGGCTGGGTTAAGTGTGGTGCATCTCTGTATGGTAATGTGAGTGGCCATGAGTGTTAGCTCGTAACTGGTCAAGCGTGCACTAGTCAGATGTTGGGTCTTTGTCTTGTTCAGGAGGGCCTCAACAGAGTGTGGTACGATCACGGTGAGGGTATGACCCGTTACTAGCCCGGCACTTTGTCGTATCGACACAGCTGTAGCAGCAGCGGCTCTTAAACAACTCGGGAGCCCTTGGGCAACTGGGTCTAGGGTTGCTGAGAAATGGGCGCATGGGCGTTGTTTGTCGGCGTAGGGCTGGATCAGCACGGATAATGCACATCCGCCTTGTTAATGTGTGAAAAGGAAAAAGGGCTTGGTGTAGCAGGGGGAACCTAGTACGGGTGCAGAGCATAAGTCTTGTTTGAGTGTCTGGAAGGCTTGCTCGCTTTCAGAAGACCATGGTATTACATCGGGGACTTCCTTTGTGATCAGTGCGAGTAAAGGTTTGACTGAGAGAGTAATTTGGGCTCGGTCAAGACTCAGATACAGGATGAACGGAAACATCGAAGCACAAGCAACAGAACAACTGAAGAAGAAAAAGGAGAAGTACTGTAAAATAATACACAGAAGGTTCACTATATGTCTGGGCTTACTACTGATCGTCTGGATGGCACTGACTATCATCGGATGGGTACTACATGACATTCTGCCAAAAACAGTACCCAAAAATCTGTCAGAACATGAATATGCCACAATGCCACCACCTGAGGGCCACAGACGATGAGAATATGTGAACACATTCCTCCAAATGTTACATCAACACCATCTCGTCATGAATGTTACAAACTGCTGGGTGTGCGGCCTGATACCGCATTCCACTCAACGGGGAACGCCCTTCCTTCCCCTGCCATTCTCAGAGAATGGGTCCGCATGGGCCCTTTACAACATATTCACAGGTGCATATCTAAGCACTCCAATCCAGGCTCCTGACACTCCATTTGGGCCTCAGAGAAGAGCAATAGTAAACGGAGTAATGGCAATGATGGACTATCTTAAAAACAATAATACCGGGACTCCAGACGAAAACGAAAAATATGAATGGTGGAACTTAACATACTATGTGGCCAGCTTCAAAGAAAGAGAATGCAACAGCAAGGCACCGCCAGACGTCTGGGTGGTGCCACACAAAGGAAATCTGTGCCTCCAAGGGAAAGGCGGGAATAGCAAGGCCCAACTAGGCACCAGCATATGCGACGACACATACGCCTTCTCCGAAACAGCATCTCCGCCACTGGTGACAGCACAAGGCACCTACTTTGTCTGCGGTGACAAAGCACATACATGGCTCCCAGCCAACTTCACAGGGACTTGTTACATTGCCTTCCTCCTTCCACCAACATATACTGCCACCGCAACCCATCATCAGGTGGGATTCAAAAGAAAAAAGAAAAGAGACCCTCTGAATTCCGAAAGCACTGCTGGCCAAATAGCAGGCGACTTCAAGGGACTCAATTTCTGTGGTCCGATGGTCAACAGCCAAGAGGTCAGGCATCTGTCCAGAGTGGTCGAAGCCACTATCAACGAAACAGCAGGAGCACTGAGCAACGTCATGGCAGAGGTCCAAGCGGACCGTCTCATGACACTTCAACACCGCATGGTCCTAGACATCATCCTGGCAGATCGTGGTGGTGTATGCAAACTGATCGGATCCAGCTGCTGTGTGTACATTCCAGACAACGCACCAACAGTGTATCAGGCCATCCAGAGACTGCATAAAATCGCTGAATCCACACGCACAGAGGACGGGAGTTGGTCCTTAACGAACTGGGTATGGGAGCTAATCACAAGCTGGGGCTGGAGAATAATGACTGTCGTCGGAGTCATCCTTGTTGTTTTGTTCTCATACTGCCTCTGTATCCAGTGTGGACCGACACTCTGTGGATTTTGTGCCATGTGTCTGACACCCACACCTGTCAACATTCACAAACGGAACGAACGGAAACCACAACAACAAGAAATCCATGAACTCATGCAGATACGCCTCTAGGGTTTGCCATTCAATGGCAAAAGGAAGGACTGAAGGACTGTGGAAAAACGCTAACATGGCTATTGTGCCGCCATCTAGAAAAGTTTGCACGAACGTTGCCCTTGAATGCTCAAACCCTGCCAATCCCGTGCCCTCCCCACCACAGGCACAGCTGTGCACACAAGAACCCCCTACACGCCATTGGACTGTTTCCCACACCCTGCTCCGGGGTACACACACCTGCCTTCGACAACAGCTGAAAGCTGTGAACAGGACCATCAAACACTCTTCCTGTGCGGACTTAACACCCCCTCCCTGTGAACAGCGGAATCTGGCCCTTTACGACCTGGGAAATACAACCAACATCAAACCCTCCGTTTCCCTCCATCCTGCTTTAAGACTCTTGTGTCCAGACATCAAAGGCGGGAGGGGCGGAGCTATGGGTATAAGAGATTGTACGCCACGGAATGAAGTGGCAGTCTTATCAGACCAGTTTTGTGTTTTATTTCAGGAGACTGCCCTAACACGGGTTAGCAAAATAAAGCTGGTGTTCCCGTTTCGAGCCTGGAGTCCCGTGTCCACTTTGTCTTTTCCTGGAAAGGTGAAACGTAGATTTAGGCGTGCCCTGCGCCGCTGGCCTGTACCTCACTGTAACTAGTGGGAAGTCTTCGGGGGACAGTTCTACAGGATAAAGAGTGTCCCCTCTCAGTACAGAGAGTTGAACCCCAGAGGCTGGTCGTGGGTACAAAGGCGGTCCTTTTTCCGTATAGAGTACTGAACCTCAGAGGCTCGTTGTGGGGACAAAGGTGGTCTCCACCCAGTAGACTACTGAACCCCAGAGGTTCATCGTGGGGACATAGGCTGGCCCTTCTAAGTACAGACTACAGAACCCCTGAGGCTCCTAGTAAGGACAAAGGCGGTCCACTCAGTACAAAGTACTGAACCCCAGAGGCTCGTCGTGGGGACAAATGCGGTCCCCCCCAGTAATGAGTACTGAACCCCAGAGGCTCGTCGTGGGGACAAAGGCGGTACCCACCCAGTACAGAGTACTGAACCCCAGAGGCTCATTGTGGGGACAAAGGCAGTCTCATCTACGTAGAGTACTGAACCCCAGAGGCTCGTCGTGGGGACAAAGGCGGCACCCACCCAGTACAGAGTACTGAACCCCAGAGGATCGTCTTGGGGACAAAGGCAGTCCCCAACCAGTACAGAGTATTGGATCCCAGAGGATCGTCGTGGGGTCAAAGGCGGTCTTATCTACGTACAGAGCCCAGAGGCTCGTCGTGGGGACAAAGGCGGTCCCCACCCAGTACAGAGTACTGAACCCCAGAGGATCGTCTTGGGGACAAAGGCAGTCCCCAACCAGTACAGAGTATTGGATCCCAGAGGATCGTCGTGGGGTCAAAGGCGGTCCCCTCTGTACAGAACACTGAACCCCAGAGGCTTGTCGTGGGGTCAAAGGCTGGCCCTTCTAAGTAAAGAGTACTGAACCCCAGACGCTCGTTGTGGGGACAAAGGCGGTCCCCACCCAGTACAGAGTACTGGACCCCAGAGGATCGTTGAGGGGTCAAAGGCGGTCCCCTCTCAGAACAGAGTACTGAACCCCAGAGGCTTGTCGTGGGGACAAAGGCTGGCCCTTCCAAGTACAGGCTACTGAACCCCAGAGGCTCCTAGTAAGGACAAAGGTGGTTCCCTCTCAGTACAAAGTACTGAACCCCAGAGGCTCGTCGTGTATCCAGCACCTAAAACCCGACTGTACCAGCAGAGGAAGGTGAGAACCAGTGGATTCAGGGGTCCCTGTATCCAGCGCATAGAACCTACGTGCTCCAGAGCAGGGTGTGGATGGCAGATCTTGGGGGCCCTCTAAGGAGATCCAAGCTGACCCGGAGCAGAAGGCTGGCCTTTAGTGCCCAGAAGCACTCATCAAATATAGCAAGAACCCCAATGCTGCCGGGTCAGAGGTCATGGGCATCGTACAGATCCGGTCTGTTGCCTGTAAGGGAGGTCTGGTACTGGCTTATAACAAACTGGCGTTCCTGCAGAATGCACTGGTGTGAGTGGGGGGGCAACTGAAGGCAGGGCTTTAAGTGGGATAAAAAAAACTAGGGAGGTCACTCAAAGGGGAGGGCCGATGTAATTAAAGGCGTGGCTTAAAAACATGTAAATTGAAAATCCGTGCTTAGCATAGTGTCACGTGACTGAGTATTTTGCTGCTTCTGTCATTCCATCCATATATACAACACAACAAGCAACATTACACCTGCAACAAGCCAGGACTATTTGGCTTTGCCAATGGATGTTAGTTGCATATGTTAAATAAGCACCAACTGCGGCTTTGTTGTTTAGAATATTGAAAATATTTCAGTTCTGACCGGATACGACTATGAATGAACTATAACGAGTCTCTGAACTTATGTCAAAAGCAGTAAGGGGAGCACCGCTGAAAAATTAAGATTTATTATTTTCACCGAGGGTGGGGGCAAAAATAGAGAGCCCGAGTGGGACCCGTCTCAGCCCCTGCTTTTTAGGTCTCTGGACCATCCAGTCTGCCGAAGGCAGAACCGGAAGTCGAGAGATTTAATGACTTGGAGAAGAGGGGCTTGAACCCGCCCCTCTTCTCCCCTGTTCTCCATTGGCTGGCCTCTTGAATGCTGGCCAGCCATTGGAGAAGAGGTCAGTCATTCAGATCAGGCCCCGTCCTTTTCGGATCGGGGGGCGTGTTTTTTGCAAGAAGTCTCAAGGAGGAGATAACAGCAAAACACGCCCCCCGAATCCGAAAACGACGCTGCCTTTCTCCGAGGCATTTCTGCTCTGCCTCGGAGAAAGGCGGTGGTGTCTTCCGGTGCCCTCGGCTTGTCTAATGAAATCCGCCGAGTGGGAGAGCAACAGGAGTTGGAAGCGCCTTTCCTTGGAGACTTTCGCCGTAAGTTCGGGCTCCTGAAACTTTTAGTTTTGCTTTTTGAGTGCATGTTTCAGTGTTTGCTGTCGTGGTGAAGTGCCGGCGAGAGACTCGCCAAGAACGCTTAAGACCGCTCAGTTGCAGAAGAAACTGTTCCGGATTGGCGGAGGTGTGCCAGGCATGGGGCAGCAGAGAAAGTTTGTGAGTAAACACTTCTGTGATGTTTGCAAGAAAAATGAGTACCGACTGTGGGCGACGATGGGTGAAAGTACTCGAGTTTGTGTTCCACCTCGTTCCTCTATTTCAGCAGATAAATGGCTCCAATTCTATTTATTTCTTCTTTTTAATGTTTTTTTGTTATTCCTGTCGCTGTCCCGAGGTTGCCAGATCAGACGTCCAAGTCTGCTCTGTAAATGGACCTTTGCTTTTTTTGTGTGTTTGTTAGTGATTGCACAATAAAAGGCTTGATTGGTGAGGACAGAGCAGTGACAGGGTCGAGCGAGGGCAGGCAGATCGGTAACAGTTGAAGCTAGGAACACAGCTGGCGGGGGGCTGTGCGGTAAGGGGGTGCTTCTGCGGGGGGGGTGGGGGAGAAATTCTGAGGTTTGAGTGGTGGGGCGGAGGAGAACGGTGGTGGCTATCCAGCCTCTCTGCACATAACAGTGGTTGGTGTTATGCTGGGTGTGTGATGGTTGTGGTGGCTTGAGCTGGTGACGGTGACTAGTGAGGAAAGCTTGGCCACTGCAAGGGTTAATGCTGACTGCTGAGGCGAGTGACAGACATGGATACAAACAATGGCGGTTCAGGAAGAGTCGGCTGCGGTGGCTGACCACTGTGAGAACCGTGGTTGCTGGGCATGGAGGACGAACACTTTATGCTGTTGTGAGGGACATGGTGATTGCCTGTTGAGTAGTGATGGAATAGTGGGAGCGTAACTGGCTAACGGACTAAGATTGCTGGTTTTAGATTGATAAAACAATGACTGGAGAGGCCTAGGCCATAGAGTTGCGATTGCTGGGCGGGTGGCGCAGCACCTATTGCTATGGACGATGAGCAGTGACTGCTAGGGTGCAGTACGGAAAACATTAGCTGGATATGGGCAGAGTCTTACTGCTGTGGTTGGAGTGAGTATAATGGTGGTTATTGGACCTCAAGCTGTGGCGCATACCCGTGACTGGTGATAGATGTGAGGCCAGAATCTACAGTTGTAGAAGCAACGTGTATTGAATGTATTCTGCAGATGTCTGAGTGGGGCATGTGTAACATGCTAGGCTGGGTGGGGAGGGGGGTGGTGTGTGGGAGGTGTAGCCTGCCAAGGGCTATAGTTCCGTTTCCCAGGCTGCTGAAATCTCTGGTACCTAAAGGGAGATCCAGTTCCTGTAATCTCATTTGGTGACCTAAGTGATTGTTGATCACCGCTAAATTGGCCAAAGGGTCAGAGTTGAACTCTCCTGGCTACTGACTCAAGGGTTTTAGATCAGAGGAAATATTTTCCACAAGACAGAGCCACAGCCCATTGGACTGGTGATGTGACGCGTGTCATATACTTGCATGGTGTTTACTTCTGTGCTTCAGATTGGAGACTGGTATCAAGGTGCCTACAACCTCGAAGAGATTGCTCTGTAGTGCAAAGCCAGTCATAGATGCTTTATCCACCAGGCAACAACTGTAATATGATGACCTAACCAGCTTAGAACCCACTCGGCAGTAGCCAGTTCTTAAGCCCCATAGTCTGTGGGCTGAGTCCATCTTGCTTTTCTGTGAGCAAAGTATACAAGCATTTACAATGCAACGGTCTCGGCATTGTTAAAGTTAGAGCTATTGGCATTGCTCATGACATTTTTGTTTATGTTTTTGTTTTTAAATCATGTAAAGAAACGGCATTGTTATTTACAATGTCAATAGCTTAATCAGTGTGTGTGTAGGTGGCTCTGTGTGTGGGTGCAAATGCAATAGGTCTCGCATTTGAGAGTGATTAAGCTATTGACATTGTAAATAACAATGCCGTTTCTTTAAATGTTTTAAAAACAAAAACAAACAAAAATAATGTCATGAGCAATGCCAATAGCTCTAACTTTACCAATGCAGAGACCATTGCATTGTAAATGCTTGTTAGAACTGCCGGCGCTGAGCTCCGGCTGGACCCGGCCCACTTAAAGCCCTGGCAGAAGGGTTGGAGTCCCTTGTGCCACTGGACTCCAGAGCCACATATCCCCCCACCGAGGAGCTTTCAGACCGCCCCCTCCCATTCGAATGAATAAATGACTAACTTAAGAGCGGACAATAACCTGGTGTTAGGACTGGGGGCCTCCTGTATGGTGAGAGAACATAGCTCGAGCTGGGAGGGGGGTGAGGTGCACAGCAGGTGGCGCTTTCAGCTCTCCAGCGTGGGGGCCACCTCCTCACTCCATCAGCATGCCCAACCCCCTCCCAATCCTGCGATGCCAAGATAGGTCTATCCGAACCCCCCCTCCCCCCCCTCCTCCCTCCCCCACAAGGCGGCGCCTCCCAGCTGCTCGGGGTTGGGGAATAACAGGTGGATAATCTGCGAGCAGCCAGACTCCCCCCCACCAACTACCGGTACACAACCCCACCCCCCCCACCACCAAGTACAGGCTGCGACCCCCCACCGCGCACTAATTACATTTCCACAACATCAATTTCACCCTCGTCAACATGACGCGTTCCGCAGCTCTGCCCGCAGGCGGAGGGGGTGACCCGCGATAATGAGGCACTCAGAGGGGGGGGGGGGGCAAGGACGGGGAGGGGGGCAAGGACAGAGAGAGGGGCATATGACACTCTTCTCTGAGAACAGGACGGGGGGGGGGGGGGGGAATCATGGGGGGCAGGTTATGGCTCAATCCTGCTCTGGTAACGCGACCAGAATCTGGAACTCGCTTCCTCCATCCCTCAGAACCACCACCTCTTTCCGGACCTTCAAAACAGACAGACACTTCCTGGAACAACTCAACCCATTTCTTGACCACTTCGACCATCTACCACTCACATGAGGTCAACTTTGTAAATATGTATTTTACTCCTGTTTCAACCTAACCTTTCATATTTTTTACATTATAAACATGCACCTTGTTAGCGTTATAACTGCATACATGTAATTTGTTAGCGTGATCAGCCTATCTTGTGTACCTACTATGACACCTTTGGGTAAAGTTTGGAGAGAGAGGAGACAGGGAGAGAGCGGAGACAGGGAGAGAGGAGACCGGGAGAGAGCGAGAGAAGAGAGAGCAGAGCGAGAGAAGAGAGAGCAGAGCGAGAGAAGAGAGAGCAGAGCGAGAGAAGAGAGAGCAGAGCGAGAGAAGAGAGAGGAGAGGAGAGAGAAGAGAGAAGAGAGGAGAGAGGAGAGAGAAGAGAGCAGGAGAGAGAGAGAAGAGAGAGAGAGAGAGAGAGAGAGAGAGAGAGAAGAGAGAAGAGAGAAGAGAGGAGAGAGAGCAGGAGAGAGAGAGAAGAGACAGGGAGAGAGAGAGAGAGAGAAGAGAGGAGGAAGAGAGGAGAGAGAAGAGAGCAGGAGAGAGAGAGAGAAGAGAGAGAGAGAGAGAGAGAGGCGAGAGAGAGATAGAGGAGAGAGAGAGAGGAGACAGAGGAGAGAGAGAGACACACACACACACACAGTTAACTATCGCTCCAACCGGGCCACTCACTTGGGGGAGGCAAAGAGAGAGGGGCACATAACACTTGGAGACAGAGCCACTCACAGGTGGGTAAGTCACGCGGTGGGGAAGTCACGCGGAGAGAGAGAACGGAGCACATATAACACTCCTCAGAGACATGCCTACTCACACGAGACCTTAGGGGTGGGGAGGCGCAGAGAGAGAGGCAGAGAGGTACAGGAACCATAAGAGCGTCAGACAGGTGATGCACGTCAGTGAACGACAGAGAGAGAGAGAGAGCAGCAGAGAGGTGAGGGTGAGTGATAACCCTCATCAGAGACGGTCACAAACAGGAGTAAAGGAACCGGAGAGAGTCACAGAGGCAAACAGAGCTAATGCACATCAGAGGGTAAAATGTTTATCAATACATGTATGTGTGCGTGAGAGAGGGAAAGATGGACCGACGTAAACCAGGAGACAGAATCAAACAGAGCCGATGGGGGCGGGGGGGGGGGGGGGGGGGGGGAGGAGAGAGAGCGAGAGAGCGAGACAAAGTTATGAGGCATCAGATTCAAATCATAGTGGGAGGCGATGGGTCCACCGGGCCCGAACCTCAGTTCAAATCCAGGCTCCGGCGCTGCACAGAAAAAAAACCGTGTGATTCCCGACTCTGTGGCACACATTGGGCATAAAGCTACCGTTCATCGTCCTCACTTATATACTATGGTATTTTCTGTTGGGCACAACTCACCAGTCACCAACAGAGGTCGGCGTGTCAGATGTCTGCCCCTACTGTGCAGGTGCTCAAAAAAAGAAACCAAAGGGCCATGAGGCGTCCATCACTGATGCACTTGAAAAACAGAGCGTATTAGCCCTAGCCTAGCCCTAGCCGCATCATAGGTCAAAGGCCAGCAGACGGCCCAGCTGTCTGGTTTGCTAAAGACATCTTGGGGACATTCAGAAAGCTTCCCTGGAAATGCATCACGCCCGTTGTTTACCACTGTTCGTTTTAGGCAGCCCATCCCGAGTCCATCCCTTCGCTTGCCCAAACCCCATTGTATTCGCCCACCAGTGCTCCAGTTCTGTAGGCAGGCCTTTAAATCTTGTTCTTATCTTGTCACATTTGCTGTACTTTCAAAGACAGAGGTCAAATGCCGGGCTCTGTCTTCTAGGGAGCTTGGTGTTTACTTTACTTTCTCGGACTACAAAGTGAGAGGATTTATGTGACAATCATGCTGGCTACTGTGTATGTGCTGGAGGAAGGCTGCACAATGTTATTTTTTTTATAGCACAGAACTACATTTAAATGTCTATAAATGAACTGTGCAGAAATTTCAGAATTAGAAAAGCCCAATTGAAGCACATTTTTGAGTAATTCTGAAGCGTGGTGGCCACAAATATTTTAAAACAATAAAAAACAACAACTCACTAGGTGATGAGCTTTCCACACTATCGTTTGTCTGCTGTATACTTTATCAGCAAAACTGCATGTTCACGCAAATGTAATGTTCATTTCAATTGAAAATGTGTCGTCTGTAATGGCAGTGCACTACCACACCATCCATACCCCACTTTACCTCACTCCACTCCATGCCACTGCACTCTACTCTGCACCTCTCCACACTATGCCACTCCACACCAGACCACTGCACTCTACTCTGCACCTCTCCACACTATGCCACTCCACACCAGACCACTGCACTCTACACTGCACCTCTCCACACTATGCCACGCCACACCGGACCAGACCAGACCACTGCACTCTTCTCTGCACCTCTCTACACTATGCCACTCCACACCAGACCACTGCACTCTACTCTGCACCTCTCCACACTATGCCACTCCACACCAGACCACTGCACTATACTCTGCACCTCTCCACACTATGCCACTCCACACCAGACCACTGCACTCTACTCTGCACCTCTCCACACTATGCCACTCCACACCAGACCACTGCACTCTACTCTGCACCTCTCCACACCACACCACTGCACTCTACTCTGCACCTCTCCACACTATGCCACTCCACACCAGACCACTGCACTCTACTCTGCACCTCTCCACACTATGCCACTCCACACCAGACCACTGCACTCTAGTCTGCACCTCTCCACACTATGCCACTCCACACCAGACCACTGCACTCTACTCTGCACCTCTCCACACTATGCCACTCCACACCACACCACTGCACTCTACTCTGCACCTCTCCACACTATGCCACTCCACACCAGACCACTGCACTCTACTCTGCACCTCTCCACACTATGCCACTCCACACCAGACCACTGCACTCTACTCTGCACCTCCCCACACTATGCCACTCCACACCAGACCACTGCACTCTACACCTCGGTCTGTGAAACGGACCCAGAGAGACGAGAAAACAGACAGATTGTCTGCGTCAGAAATGTGACCTGGGACGGAGAAAAACGTGACGCACTTCCTTCCTCACAGCCTAAGATATCAGCAGACACTCGGAAACAACGCAATCAGCTGAGACCCAAAATCTTAAAGCAACAACACATGTAGATACCTTTGACCCACGGTCTATTAATCAGCAACCAGGCTAAGGCTGGGCATCAAAAAGCTATACCTGTGGGATACCCTACAAAGAGTTCACAAAAATACAGTTATGTGGGCCCAGCACAAGTAGGCCTCCAGGGACTCTACAGAGGAGCCGAGTAGAAGAGGTAAAGACAGTCAGAAGGGCCACAGTTTACAAGAGTGGTCAGAGGTGAGCGAGACTTTGATCATAGCACATGTACCACAGAGGTGGACACGGACCAGTGAAAATAGTCACATGAGGAGGACAACCAGACCTCAAGGAAGAGCGGAGCACCATGGACCAACTCTGAGAAGACCCTAATAGTAGCTTAGATGGACAGTGCAGCGGGGGATGCGACATGCTTTAGGGCCTCAGGAGAGAACCCTTTCTTCGATGTGCTATCCTTCCACACGACCAGCTGACGGGAAGAGGTTTGTCGATAGGACTGTAAACCCATCTCCCTCATGGTAGAACCAACGTCCAACGCCCAACACACAATACGGATCATCTTACTCATGTCAATCTACGCATACAAGATACATCGACCCGCTCCTTGAACATCACACACACAATAATGTGTATTAATTCTGAGTACCAAATCTCTCTCACCCTCCCGCTCTCGTCCCATCTTGGTCAGGGCTGGTCCTTCGCAATCTCCTCTTCCTTGACTCAGTGATGCCCATGTCACCCCAAATCCGAAGACCTAACTCCCACCCCAGAAGGGTCACCAGTCTTTGAAGGCCTCAGAGCTCCTTACCAGCCACAAGCCACTCCTTGGTTCACTGGGAGATCTTTCCTGTAGGCCAAGGATGGTTAGTGGGTACAGGAGGGCATCCTTGGCAGTACCGTCACTTACCACTGGTGTCCCTCGGCGACTACCACCCTACGACTGGTTTACCAATTTATCACCCTGGTGTGCTTGGCTCTCTAAGGTAGCGAGCCGAGCCAAGCAGAAGGCGGCAGAGGTGGAACTCCGATCCTTTTTGATGACGTAAATTAAACTAAGCGTCCAGTCGGACTGGTAACTTTGTAAAAAAAAAAAAACAGTATTTGTTTATCTACAAGTAGATGAAGTAGAGCAGACGAAGCAATGTGCACCAATAACGTGCACAGAGATAGAACCCAAAGAGTTTTACCCAAATTTAGGATCAGGCCTTTGGAAAAGAAGGTGGTTACTACTTTCAGCAGGGTTAGCGGTTCTGGAGACACCCCGTCAGGGTGTTGCTAGCAGTGTGAGCATCACTCGGGGTTGGTGGTACTTACTACAGGTACCACTCAGTGGGTTGACAGTACTGTGAATACCAACCTAGGGAGAGTTGGTGGTTCTGTGGATATCATTCAAAGTGTTGGTGGCGCTGTAGGGTATCACTGTGAGAGGGTCGGTGGTAATGCTGGTACCACTTAGAAGGCTGCTGGCACTGTGGGCACCACTGAGTGGGTGGTGCTGATGGGTATCACTCCAAGAGGGTTGGTGGTATGTAGGTACTACTTTGAGAGAGTTGGTGGTACTGTGGACCTTACACAACTGACCATTTGTTCATTTTTCACGTTTGAGAGTCCTAGGTTGCCATGCGGCCTGGTAGCCGCTCTCTACTCCATAGGTGTTTGGGTTTACCTGCATCTCTACTCTGAAGAAGCGCCCTCTTCTCTCTTGTATGTTCAGCAGAGGCAGGGTTACTCCTCAAGGGTGTGGGCTGCAGCGTCTCCTCTACTCTAAAACAGTCTGCGATCCACAAACCGTAAGAGACCCGCAATGCCCTAATGCTGGGCCCAAAACCGCAGCAGGATCAGAAAAGCATCGCTAATGTGGCTCAAAGATCTTCCTTACAGGACTCCTACAAGGCCTATCGGCTTCATAACATGATTTACCCTCTCCACTAACCCATTAGACATCAGGTGATAAAACCAAAACTGCACCATTTAAAAAATGACTCGCCTGAAAAAAAGAATAGTGGGGCATGGGAGCTTGAACTGTAGTACCCCACATGTGCAGTCCAAACGGACTCCATTGGCCCTCTGGATATTTATTAATTTCCAATGATAAGGTCATATCCGTGAGTGTCACATTATGGGTGGTGCAGTCGAAGCAATTCCTGATGATCAATCAGTTTACTCATCTGCTTCATTCCCAGTTGCTAACCGTCCATTCTTTTTTGTACAAACAAGGGGTCGGGCCAATACCAGCGTCCAAACTAGGCCACATTATAACTTGAAACATACAAAAGTGGTTTGGACGTGCTTACATACTTGATATAATTATCAATAACCACCTTGACGTCTTGAGTGGTCATGGTGCTTTATTTTCACCATTTATTTGATTTTTTTTTAAGAAAAAAAGAATCAACATTCAATTCGTGTCATTGGAGAAAAACACAGTGCATTATACAATTCAATAAAAAGATAGTGACAAAACATTAGACATACTACGGAGACTGCAAAAACAAATCAATGCATACAAATAATACAAACAATGACAAGAGACCGACCAGTCCTAAATGACATGGCAGGGCCATGATTATTACGTTTTGAAAAATGCACCATGCCAATTACAGCTGGGCCACACAGTGATTACAGCAGGCAGAATGTGCTGTATGCATAGAATGCAATGCTGAGTGGGGTCGTCGACGCGTTTCTGAACCTGTTTCAATTTCAGGGGGTTCCTCAGACTGACGTGGTCGATCACAGATACCGGTTGAAAACAAATTTCTTTATAAGAAGTGATAAGCGGATAAGCTTGCCTGATTATACAGGTTTGAGAATTTCTTTATCGTAAATTAAATCTTGTACGTTCAGAGGTAATAAATCGTCTCGCATTTAAGTCGAGCGACGAGTTTTCAGCATGTGTTTACTTGTGACACTAGATTGAAAACTTTGGAACTAATCGGCTTGTGTTTAATGTTCACTGCTATCTCGAACAGCCGAGAGTGGGCATGAACGATTTACGCCCTATCACGGCGGAGGGTTGAGTTTCATTATTGATGAATTTTTGTTACCAGTTCCTGCGTCTAAAAGTCGTTTTCCGACACCGCTCGCTCGCCTCGTCATTCCAGCAGCGGTTTTATACTCAACATTCAAAGGCAAATGTTGGGTTCTTTACGGCAAGCTTTTTTTCAGAACATAAAACATTGTCCCAAGTAAATTGCTTTGTTCCGCTACCAATATTTATAAATGTGGAGTTAAAACAATATAGCGAAGAATAAATAATTACGGATTCTACCAACATTCGTTAACCATTGGAAGTGTATACTATATTATAAAACACATTTGTAATCTCCAGGCTTGACTATGGCAACAGCCTATTCCTCGATGCCCCATTTTCACGTAATGAAAATACAACTAGCCCAAAACGCTGCTGCAAGATTCCTGCTCTGCCTTCACCCCAGAGAACGCACTACACAGGTCCCGCAAACACTCCACTGGCTACCTGTAGCTAGACAAGCAATGTTCAAGGGACTTTGCATCGTCCACAGTGCCTCCCAAGGACAAGAACGTGTAGTTTCTTACCCGTCGGTGTAGTTTTGCAGCTTGGAGACTTTCTGGATTGACTATGCTGTGCATTATTCCGCCATCTGGTGGTTGTGTCCAGAATTGTAGTCTTTTTTCTCTTTTTTTTTCATGGCCTAGGTGAGCGTCGACATACCCCCATTTGGTGTCCTTCGTGACGTCGACGTGCTTCCTCTGGAAGCTCCCACCTTTGGTCACCATCTTCGGATTCTTTTTTATTGTCTTACTTTTCTTTTCCTTTTATCTTTAGAGTCTTTCTCCAGTTTTAATCCCTTTCCTCCTGTCTCATCTTTCTGGCGGAGGAGGGTGGGATCGCTAGTGAATCCAGAAAGTCTTCATGCTGCAAAACTACACCGTCAGGTAAGAAGCTATACGTTTTGCAGCGTGAATCTTTCTGGATTCAGTATGCTGTGCATAGACTTTGTAGCGGTTTGTCCTTATTCTGGTGGCTGGGTGGAAGATGAGCTCCGGTTACTGAATATGTGTTGTAAGACCTTCTGTCCCACTAGCGCTTCCTTGTTCATTTGGATATCTACGCAGTAGTGCTTAGTGAACGTGTGCACTGAAGACCAAGGTGCAGCTTGGCAAATGACTTGAATTGGTGTGTTAGCTAGAAACGCAATTGTTGCTCACTTCTTCCTTGTTGAGTGAGCTTGAGCTGCTCCTTGTAACGGTTGCCCTGCTTGTTTGTGGCAGAGCAGTATGGTTTGTGCAATCCACCGTGCAATGGTATTTTTGGTAAATGGTCGTCCCAAAAAAGTGTTGGCAAAGGAAACAAAGAACTGCTTAGTTTTTCTGCACTCCTTTGTTCTTTCTATATAGTGCATCACAGCCCTCCTGGCGTCCAGTGTGTGTAGCGCCCTTTTTGTGCTTGTAGCTGGTTTTTGGAAAAAACTAGGTATTTCAATTGGTTTGATTGATGAGGATCCGTGACCCCACCTTCGGCAAAAAGTGCGGGTCTGTTCTCATTACAATTCTATCATTGTGTATTTGCAGGTAGGGCTCCTGCAGTGTTAGCGCTTGCAACTCACTTACTCTTCATAGTGATGTGATAGCTACTAAGAAGGCTGTCTTTAGCGTGAGCATGTGCAGTGTAGCCTTATGAAAAAGCTCAGATGGTGCCTTCATCAGTTGAGTTAGCACTACGTTGAGATTCCATGCTGGTGCTGGCACCCTGTTTGGAGGTGCGATTCTCTTTGCTCCTTCTAGAAATCTTTTTACTACTCCCATTTGTGGGATGCGGACGTCTGCCTGCTGAGTCGGTCTGCTTCCACATTGTCCTTCCCCGGGAGATGTATTGCTAGTTAGTCAACTTTTAGTGGGATGGCCCATGTCCATATCTACTGTGCTAACCCGGATAGTGCTACTGTTTGTGTTCCTCCTTATTTGTGGATGTAGAACATGGTGGTTGTGTTGTCCGTTTGGATCAACACCCCGTTACTGTACAGCTCCTTCTGAAAGGCTTTTAAGGCTAGGAACACAATTTTTAGTTCCAGGTAGTGGATGTGCTTGACCGCATCCTGCTGCGACCATAGCCCCCCTCACCTTGAGCTTGTTCATGTGCGCGCCCCACCCCAGCTGGGAGGCGTCTGTCGTGATGGTTACTGTTGGAGCTGGTTGTGAGAATAGTTTCCCCTGCGATAGGTTTTGTTTGTTCCACCAAGCTATTTCCTGATGCACTGCATATGTGACAACCACTAGATCTTCCCAACTCCCTGTTGGCTGTGACCATTGCTGCTGTATCCATTCCTGGAATGGGCTCATGTGGAGTCGAATATTTGGGACCAGGTGTATGCAGGACGCCATCCTTCCCATTAGTTTGCTCACCATCCTCACTGTCAGAACGTGCCCCTTGCGGTACAGACGTGTTTCCTTATATCCAGTATTGCCAAAGATCGCTTTGTGCTGGGGAACACTTTGCCTTTTATGGTGTCAATCTCTGCTCCTAAGAATATCTTCACCTGTTCCGGCTCCATTGATGACTTTCCCCAATGGATTGAAAAACCCAGTTGGATCAGTGTTTGTATCGCCTGTTGGATGTGCTGTTTGCACTGGCCGGGGGAGCTTGCTTTGACGAGCCAGTCGTCGAGGTAGGGGTATACATGTATTCCCTGCCTCCTTAGGTGCGCTGCTGCTACTGCTGCTCGGCATTTTGTAAACACCCTTGGAGCGGATTTGAGCCCGAATGCGAGCACTGTGAGCTGGTAGTGAGTCTTGTTGATCACAAATCTTAGTAGGCGTTTGTGTCCTTTGTTGATGGGGATGTGCAAGTACGCGTCATTTAAATCTGTAGTTGCCATGTGATCCCCCTTCCTGTACCTGGGGTATTACTTCTTGCAGAGATGTCATTTTGAATCTTTGTGTCCTTATGAACTTATTTAAGAACCTTAGGTCCAGGATAGGCCTTAGCGTTTCGTCCACTTTCGGAAGTAGTTTGACTAGACCCCCTGGTTTCTTTCCTTGTACGGTAAAATCTCTATTGCCTCTTTGTTGAGCAGTTCCTGTACCTCTAGTAGCAAGAGTGAAAATTATTTTGCTGAGTGCGCCTGGTTGCTTGGCTTCTTGTTTTGAGGTTGTTTTAGTAGTTCTATACAGTAGCCGTATGGTATGATGTTCAGTATCCATTTGTCTGTTGTGACCTTCTTCCATTCCTGGAGGAAGTTCCTTATTCTGCCTCTTACTGGTGTCATATATTCGGGGAAATGTTTGTTTTGTGAAATCTGTTCTTGGACATTTCTTCTCTTTCGATGCTCCCCTAGAGGTGTGTCACGGGGCTAAGGAACTGAAAGAGTGATGGTATACTCTGAACGGAGGCGATCCTCTCCTCTTTTCACAGCCGGAGGATCCCTCGGATTGGTTTGTGTCCCCAAGCCCACACCAGGAAGCATTCAAACCCTCATCCAAGCAGGGCCCCTTTAAATCGGAGCTGCATATTGAGGAACACACCTCCAGGTTGCGCGTCATCAGCCCGTATCCTATTAAAGAGGAGGGACAAGAGGATGAGACGACGGACTACGGACGCAACCATCGGAAGCAGAGCCAGATTGCTACAGAGTGGAGTTGGTGGCGAAAACGCTCAGTTGTTCCTGCAGACTGCGAGAGAGGAGTGTTCAGACCCCACCGAGAAGCCAGGAGGTCAACGTCCCCACGCTTCGCCCCCCAGCCACGCTCCAGCGAGAGCGTGGCTCTCACAGGTGTGTGCACGGTTTGCGGGGAAGGCAGGAAGGCGGGAGAAGGTTGCTGAACCCCAGTTAGGGAAACCCCACATCCCTGACCATCCCGACCGCCCTCCCGTCTCACGCACAAGTCCATGAGAAGAGGAAACCCCCTTTTTCATTTTCTTTAGGAGCACTGGGTATTTTTTCTCACTCCCTTTTCCCTCTGGTGACGGTGACAAAACAGAACCTCTCACCAATACGCTCTTATATTTCTCTCAAGGGAACTTCAAATCAAGGAACTTCCATGGAGTACCGAGAGCATCGGATACACGAAAACCTAAGACTGGGATTATTGGGATGAGATGTATTATCCCCGAAATAAACCCTGGCAACACCGACCCGCCGAGTTTGTAAAATAAAAACCTCACGAGTACCCGTTGTTGTGGACCTCCCTTCTTTGACCTGCTCACAAGGTGTTATCTGGGCGGGCGTTTGTCTTTTGGCGAAGTCACTTGTAGGTGGGTAGTTGCCCTCCTCTCCGTGCCTGTCATCGTCCATTTGAGCGACCTCGAAAGGACTAGCCTCATGGCTGGTACTGCCAGTTCTGCTGCTGCTGTCCCTGCTGCTTCTGGCCCTGGCCGTTTCCCTGATAACCTTGTTGGAAGGTTTGGTGCGAGGTACTTGGTTGGTTGCCTCCCCTACCATTTGGCCTTCTTGAGTGTGTACCCCTTCTCATCCCTCTGAACTGCAGTGCTCCCATGGACCATGCAGTTTCGTTGTCTTTTTTTAGTTGAGTCAACTTTGTCAACTGGTGTCCCAAAAATGTGTTCTCTGTTGAAGGGCGTGTTCAGGATGTTGTTCTGTACATCAGGCTTGAAGCCTGAAATCCTAAGCCATGCGTGCCTTCTCTCTGTCACCCCAATCATCATCTGCCTGCTGGACGTCTCCGCTGCGTCCAAGGCAGACTTTAAACATGTGTTGGCCATGTTCTTCCCTTCCTCTACCAGGTGGGTTGCCCTTTGCTGGTACTGCTCCGGTAGATGCTTCAGGAGTTGCCCTAATTCCTCCCAGTGCTGGTATGCATGTCTGTTGATTAGGGCGTTTTAGTTGGCAATGCGCCATTGAATTGCTGCACTCCGTTCTACTTTCTTCCCCGTGAGGTCCATCCTCCTACTCTCCTTGTCAGGAGGTGGTCCGGCATTTGTGGGCACATTGGCCCTTTTCCTAGCTGTTGCAGTAATTATTGAATCAGCTGGCACCGATCCCTGAATGTATGCAGGGTCCTTTGAGGAGTGCTGGTACTAATTCTCGGTTCTCGGGGTCATTGATTAACATACAGCTGGTTCCTTGAAAGCCTCTCTGCCCTGGTCTAGCACACTAGGCAGCATGGGCAGGAATTGACTCCTTGTTTGTGTAGGTAAAAGAGTCTCCAGGAGAAAACAAGCCTTGGGCTTCACCTCCTCCAATTTCACTCCATATGTCTGTGCAGCATTCTTGACCACCATATTGTAGATTCCTAGGTCGTCTGGTGGTGAAGGCCTCGAAGGGTTTGGGTCTACTCCTTCTTCCGGCATTTTGGCGTCGAGGTCATGCCACTCTAAGTCTTGCGCCTCAGAGGACGTTGAGTCCTCGTAGGTTAGCTGTCCCTCCTTGCCTTCCACCTCGAAGTAATACAGGGCCTCTCCCTCCTGTTCTTCGACCGGTTCAGGCGTTTTCGGCAGTTCAGGGTCTTCAAATCCCCTTTCGACCTTGGCCGTGGGCTTCAGCAGAATGGTGTACGGACTCATCTTGTTGTCGAAGTCCTTTTTCCACTGCAGGAAGCTCGTCACAGTGGATTTCGCAAAGGAGAAACTCAGGAACGCTAATATGGTGTCGTTTTTATCATCACATATCGTGTACCTGGAAATCCCAGTCAGCCTCGAACCAGGACTGCAATGGCACCTTTGCCATGGTACGTATCCCATTCCGCCTCTGCACTGCTGTGGCACAGCAACAAGTGGGAACATTTTAAAATAACACCAGTCAAGAGTGTTCTGTTCTATGGGAGAAAGCGCAAGGTCTCCAAGGCCTCGTCGATGCCACTGGGAGAGTTCGATGGATGCTTAAAGTGCACAGGCCCTGAGCACAGCTCTGGCCTGACAGACCATTCGAGGCCAAAGGCTGGTCTTTACATATGATGCTTGGGGTGTCAAATTCACACAGATGGCGACAGATGACAACCGTTCACAGATCTCACGGCAACAGGAAGGGAAGCAAAGGCTGCAGAAGAATCAATTGGCCTGGGTAAAATGTTAGTTACGCTGGAGTAATCGGAGTAATTTCAGTAATCGAGTATTACCCTTGTGGCATGAAATTACAGACAATTGCAATTATGCCCAAGTCATTTGGATATGAGGGTGCATTTTCTGCTCCTGTAATTAAGCGTAATTTTGTCGTAATTTTACACTGCATCAAATGACGTGATTTACGCCTACCTAGAATCAAGGAGCCAGCATGAAGCGGGTCTTCTAATCGCCTTATTCTTTTTTACGTACATTGAAGGCTGCATAATTCAAAGGACATTGTCAGGATGCACATTTCAGAGCCATCTTAGACGAGAGATCCTTGGTAAACATGCCGGAAGCTCAAGAATCCAGGTATTATTGACTTATACATAAATGGTGACTTTTACGTTAGGTGACCTTTTTAGCATTAATTTTTAACCAACCTCATTGCATTTCCTCAGACTCCATTTTTAATGGAGGACTGTGCAGATTTCGCTTTAAATTATGCATGTTCAGACGAAAAACCAAAACAATCATGAATCATAAATAGGGCTCCCGGTTTTATGGTATTTATTCTTTTAACATTTTCGTCTGAATTTATCCATATTTATTTTTTGACCATCTCATTGGTATTTGTCCATACTTTGTGTTTTGAGTATAAATGGAGTCATATAATGGTATAATTCCACATTTATTTAACTCTTAGATGTGCACTCCTATGTGGATGCCTGTCAAATGCCTGTCGATGCCAAATTAAGCCACATATAACAAAACACTACATCCATAGGTAAATAATAGTATTACACTATAAATATAGGTTACATATGCCAGTATTTGAGGAAATCTCAGCCTATTTTTTGACCCTCTGCTGCCTGTCTGCTCAGCTGTTGCCTGGAATTCATGAAAGACAGCATGGAGGGTCTCACAAGACGCACAATTTTCAGTATTTTTCCACTTTTAAACATAAATACAGGAAACACATTGTCTGTATTTATCTACAAAAATCACTAAAAACGGAAAACTGGGAGCCTTAACATAAAGCAGCAATTTTTTCCATATTTAAAATGCCAACATTTTAGGTCTCCTTATGTCAGCATTCGAACTGCATAGTGTCAACTGGGAGGGAGTTTACCACTGTGAGGTGAGGTCTCTCGTCCAGGGCAGAGTTCATTCATCAACTGCAAGTTTTTATCAATTTACACCTAATCCAGGCACTAAAACCTCCCCCCAGAATTATTCAGGCACCGAGATCATTTGTGACTTTCACATTAACGTTCTGAAGAGCATTTTAGGATGTTTATTGTAATCAGAGAATGATGCTTTAGTAATTTAAATTAACCTTAATCTATACATAATTTTGTCTTAGATATGTAGGCTGAACACAGGGTTAAAAATCTTTTCCAAAACGTACGTCCAATGTCTGGAAAACAACATTATTTGGACAATTTTCATAATTTGTGCTTTTTGGTTGTAATTGAATGCATAGATCTAACACTCCATAAGAGACTTGGCATGTCTGATGGCACAGAATATGGAATATTATGAAGACGTGTGTGTGTGTGTGTGTGTATATATATATATATATATATATATATATATATATATATATATATATATATATATATATATATATATATATATTACCTACTGGCGGTCGCCAGTAGGTAGTTATAGTTAGGACCCTGTTTCCATAGGAAAACCGCAACATTCTATTTGGAATAACTTTGACGCCGGTCGACGAATCCTCGCGAAATTTTCAAAACTAATGGGGCGCTACGCTCCGCTCCTACCCTGAAAGTCTCGGGGGGGATTCGTCAAGCGGGGGCTGAGAAAAAAGGGGGGTCCCAAAACGCGTTTTTCCCATGCATTTTTCCATAGGACCTTTAGACACAGCTACAGCCCGAACGGCTAAACAGAGTTACTTGAAATTTGGCAGAGAGGTAGTGTACAGGTCAAGGAAGTGCCTTTTGTAGGTCTGGTGTAAATCTGTTCAGTAGTTCCTGAGAAAATAGCATTTAAATCAATATATATATCTGTGGCAGCTTACGGTGCGCTTACCGTGCGCTTACGGTAAGCTTACCGTACGCGTACGGTGCCGTGCGCGAGCGTGATTCTGATTGGCTGTTAGATCTTATTAAACATTCGAATCGGTCAAAACCAGGAAGCAGCGGCCGCCATTTTCTCTCTCGCACTATGAGGGGGGGAGGAAAAACAAAGGGTGAAAACATGCAAAGGGGCAGGTTAAACAGCTCCCAACCACCTAGACTTTATCAAGGTGTCCCAAAAGAACCCCCCAAGCAAAAAATTCAATTAAATTTTTATTCGAAAAAACGCTGATTACGCTTACCGTACGCGTACGGTAAAAATTAATTTAAAAAAAAACAGTATCCACACTTCCCCACCCCCGTGTGCAAATGGTTCCCGGAGGGCACCATTTGTACATGGCATATATTACAATAGAACATTTAATAGATTACCTTTCATAACGAAGGGCATAATATGTTCTCCGTGAGCGGACGGTGCGCGAAGCGCATCGTGCGTACATTGCCCATCCAGCGTAACGTGGGCACGCGGTGTGCGTAGCGCACCGCGTGCCCACCATGCGTGCACGGCACTAACTGCGTAAACTGGGCGCGCGGTGCGCGAAGCGCACCGCGTGCTCACTGTGCGCGCACGGTGCGCGCACGGAACAAACTGCGTTAAGTGGGCGCGCACGCCACGAACGGCGTAAAGTAACTTAGCATTTAAAAAACCGTACAAATTCACTGAAAAAACCATAGGTTTCACACACGTTATAGTTAGGAATTAGCATTTAAAAAACCTTGCAAATTCAGTGAAAAAACCATAGGTTTCACACGTTATACTTAGCTGGAGATTTTACTCATAAAAAACCAATGAAATTCCCCCGTTATAGTTAGTGCAGGCAACTATAACTCACGCGACCGCAATCCTCTGCTGATGACATATGTGTCTTTATGAAAAAAAAATATTTGTAATATATGTATAGCTAAAATTTAATGGAAGAAGACATGGGCAAATAAGTGTCTAAATACAGTATTAGCATCAGCAGAGGATTGCGGTCGCGTGAGTTATAGTTGCCTGCACTAACTATAACGGGGGAATTTCATTGGTTTTTTATGAGTAAAATCTCCAGCTAAGTATAACGTGTGAAACCTATGGTTTTTTCAGTGAAATATATATATATACAGAAACAAAGGTTAAAAGGGACATTATAGTTGGGTGAAAACGTCCGTTGAAACATAGGGTTTCAACAAAACGAGTGAAATGCACCAGTGATGGCATCTCAAGTAACTAGAACTCGCGCCCCAGCCATGTACAGTCTTGTCATCAATGATGTCATTCCAGATGTTGCAGTGATGTTTTCAGTGAGGTCATAGATCGTGTCATGAGTGATGTGATATGCATTGGCAGTGCAAGACGAGGGTGCGAGTTATAGTTTCCTGGGGGCTTGAGTTATAGTTATTTGAGATAAATGTAACTGGTGATTTTGTTAGTTTAAAATGGTTTGATTTAACTGACATCTTCATCTAACTACAACGTCCCTTTAATCTTTGTTTTTTTCGGTAAATGTCTATGTTTTTTTCATGGAAAATAATATATTGTTACCATACCCGACTAAAACCTCACTTTACCCTTTGTTTTTTTCCAGTGAATTTCTAGGCTTTTTTTCAATGTAAAGTAATTTTATTACCATACGTAACGCCAGCCGCACGGCTGACACCGCCTTTGCATTTAGAATTTGATTTACAATGAAACTCATTCTTGCATAAAACACAATTTAAATATTAGCCCATTATCCCCCCTAAAAACACACATTACTCAAAGCACTGAGACATAGCTGCCGCCTCAGGCACACAAGGAAGAGTAACCGGAGGGTGCTCAAAAGCTCTTCGTCGCTAAGAGTGATGACATCAGTGAATAAATCATGCAACCGAACATGTGCATAACACGGAACATGTGAAATTAGGTCTTATATCGTCATATCGTGATTCAGGTGACATTTATAAGCCACTTCGGCCTCGGGGTTGTAAATCTCAACAAAACCCCTCACTGCCAATAAAAGACCATATTACACAGTTCCCCGTTGTGTATTTTAAAAATGTAACTCGATGTATAGTGGTTTCTTAAAGTATACATGGGGTCTGATGTCCGATGCACAGAGTCCCAGGTAATGCCCTTATCAGGTTGCCACAGGGGTAGGATGGGGTACCCTAGTTGCCCGGTATCAGAGGTGCATCAGAAGCAGGTCATTCAGCCCAGGGGGGCAGGCCCGGCTTGGATGTCTGACAGACTCAATGGTGTCTGCCAAGCGGCAGCCGGGGTCTGATGTCCGATGCACAGAGTACCAGGTAATGCCCTTATCAGGTTGCCACAGGGGTAGGATGGGGTACCCTAGTTGTCCGGTATCAGAGGTGCATCAGAAGCAGGTCATTCAGCCCAGGGGGGCAGGCCCGGCTTGGATGTCTGACAGACTCAATGGTGTCTGCCAAGCGGCAGCCGGGGTCTGATGTCCGATGCACAGAGTACCAGGTAATGCCCTTATCAGGTTGCCACAGGGGTATGATGGGGTACCCTAGTTGCCCGGTATCAGAGGCAGATCAGACGCAGGTCATTCAGCCGAGGGGGCAGGCCCGGCTTGGATGTCTGACAGACTCAATGGTGTCTGCCAAGCGGCAGCCGCTCCTTCTATCTGTCCGCCAAGACCAGGGACCCCCCCCCCCCCCACACCTCCGAAACTCCCCCTCCCTACAAGAGTTCAGAGGAGTTCGACTGACTACACCCAGCAGCAGAAATCACCCAGCCCCTAGATACCCTCACAGGTGAAAAGCCGCGCTATACAAATCCCATGTGATGGATTGACGTCTCAATGGTGAAGGGGTCTTGATAACCGGTTACAGAATAAAGACAGATGACGTCTGATGCGTTATTTAGTCACAGACCAATCAGAAGAGGTGGGGATCATGACGCTTGAGCATTTCAGTTGAAATCAAGAAACCAAAATATTGATGGAATTCTGGCATATTTAATGGAATAATAGAATTAAATGTCTGCTCTACCAATGTCTTTATCACTGCATGGCTTGGGGTCACCATTAAGTTAATGGTTCCCACCACAGCATGACTGCGCATGGCCCCTTTTATTCTGGACCTTTTAAGACACGGCACCCCAAAAGTGTTGCACTACTCACTCGCCCCAAAGTTAACTGCCTCATAAGGAAAGGTTTTTCAGCAGCCAATGGTTTATACCACCCACACTATTCCAGCTCACTGTTATCTACAGGGCACGGCAGTCCTGCGACACAACCAATAAAACAGTTTTCTTCTAATGATTTTGCAGTAGACCTGTGTCCTACAGGCTGTGCCTCCCCGTGGCCTCTACTTCAGGCCGAGCCTCCCCGCGGCCTCTCCTACGGGCCGAGCCTCCCCGCGGCGGCCTCTCCTACAGGCCGAGCCTCCCCGCGGCCTCTCCTACAGGCCGAGCCTCCCCGCGGCGGCCTCTCCTACAGGCCGAGCCTCCGCGCGGCGGCCTCTCCTACAGGCCGAGCCTCCCCGCGGCGGCCTCTCCTACAGGCCGAGCCTCCCCGCGGCGGCCTCTCCTACAGGCCGAGCCTCCCCGCGGCGGCCTCTCCTACAGGCCGAGCCTCCCCGCGGCGGCCTCTCCTACAGGCCGAGCCTACCCGTGGCTCACAGTCTGTGCCTAGCAGTTGCCTCTCCTACAGGCTGTGCCTAGCAGTTGCCTCTCCTACAGGCTGTGCCTAGCAGTTGCCTCTCCTACAGGCTGTGCCTAGCAGTTGCCTCTCCTACAGGCTGTGCCTAGCAGTTGCCTCTCCTACAGGCTGTGCCTAGCAGTTGCCTCCTCCACAGGCTGTGCCTAGCAGTAGCCTCTCCTACAGGCTGTGCCTAGCAGTAGCCTCTCCTACAGGCTGTGCCTAGCAGCTGCGTCTCCTACAGGCTGTGCCTAGCAGTTGCCTCCTCCACAGTCTGTGTCTAGCAGTTGCCTTTCCTACATGCTATGCCTACCTGTTGCCTTTTCTGCAGGCTGTGCCCACCCAGCGGCGGTTCCTCCATTAAGGAGGTGCAGCGCCGCCCCACTAATCAAATTGCCCCCAGATATGGAGAAAAAAAAATGGTAATAAACGTCATTTATTAGCATTTTATTTTTTAAAACAGGGAGCAGAGCGTCAGGGCGGGGCTTCCTGGTTTCTGCTGCTGCCAGTCACAGCAGCAGAAAGCAGTGATGGGCGGGGCACTTTATGCTTAAAGCGCACTTGTCTTTTTGGCCGGCTGTCTGGCGTGGTGCAGTCACACACGAGCACTTTAAATTATATTTTACCCTCCTTACATACCAGCCGCCACTGTGCCTACCTGTGGCCTCGTCTACAGGCCACGCCTAGCATGCCCACGTGGTGCTAGCCTTTAGATTTAGACATTCATCCTTGAGTTCTAAAGATTATCGATTATGTACAAAGGTCTGTCCTGTTCATGGTCTTCGATCACAGTTTCTGAAGGTATAAAGCTTTCTTTTCAGCTCTGAAGACTGGTGCTGTGAAGCCGGCTGGTGGAGGGGGCTTGAGAGTGGGGGGCTGCATGCCTGCTTCTTGAGGACAGACATCCAGGAATACAGCAAATAAATCGAGGAAACCTCACAGCACACAGGTCTGAGCAGACCATGCAACGATACTTTTGGGTTTCAAGGGGCAGAGCATTAAAGCATGCACATCCCAGTGCTTGAAGTGTCACGCAGGTGGGATGCCTGGATACTGTACAGTCACCTTGTGTGTGTCGTCTCCAAACGCAGCACACTTCTACAGGCGTTGGCCATGAGGCGTTCACAACCACAGTGAACACGTCGACCCTTGGTTGTCTGTACACAGAATAAACAGGACATATGTGGGCAAGAGAAGAGGCGAAGAAAAAACAAACAATCGACTGAAAATGTATCGTTTCAAAAGGTCAACTACTTTTAAAAAAAAAATGCAAAAGTGGGCTTTAAAATAACTGCAGCACATTTTAAATTGATGTCGAGGGGTTGGGTTTGGGCAGGTAGAGAGAGGAAGTTAGGGCTATTGTAATAGTCAGGGTGAAAGGTCAGTGGAAAGGCTGTAGATTATGGTAAGGGGAAGGTTTGGAGTTAGGATCAGGAGCGGTGTTACATTTATGACGTACGGTAAAGGTTATGGTGAAGAGTAGAGTAGGGGAGACGCGTGGGCCGGTGAGGGCTATGTTCAGGGGTTGGGATACGGTTAGCTTCAGGGTTTGAGTTCGTTTAGGTTCAGGTGCTGGTTAGGCTCTGGGGTTGGTTTTGTTTCAGAGGTTTGGTTATGATTAGGTATGGTTGGGTTAGGTCCAGGGGTGGAGCTAGGGTTCAGTTAGACACAGGGGTTGGGTTAGGGTTAGATTAGTATCAGGGGTGGGGCTATGGTTAGGTTAGATTCAGGGGATGGGAGATAGTGGTTCAGGGATTGGTTTAAGGTTACGCTAGATTCAGAGACTGGGTTAGGTTTGGGGTCCAGGATGGGTAAGGGATAGATTAGGATCAGTTTCGGTAAGTTTTAGGTTAGGTTCAGGTTTAGGGTTGTGATCAGATTATGGTCAGGGGTTGGGTTATATAGGTTCAGGGTTTGGTTGAAGGTTCAGGGTTGGGCTCGGGTTAAGTTTGGTGCAGGGGATGGGTAAGGGATTGATGGATTAGGATCAGAGTGTGAGTACGTTTTACGCTATGTTCAGGGGTAGGGTTGTGATCAGATTATATTCAGGGGGTTGGGTTAGATAGGTTCAGGGTTTAGTTTCAGGTTAGGTTAGATTCAGGGATGGGCTCGGCTTAAGTTTGGTGCATAGGATGGGTCAGGGATTGATTAGGATCAGAGTGTGGGTTCGTTTCAGGGTAGGTTCAGGTGTAGGGCTATGATCTGGTTAGGTTGAGGGGGTGATTAGTGTTGTTAGATTCAGGGGTTGGGTTATGGTTAGATTCAGGTGGTGGGTAAGATTTAGTTTAGATTCAGGTTTAGGGTTATGATCAGAGTATGTTCTGGGGTTGGGTTAGATAGGTTCCCTGTTTGGTCCAAGGTTAGATTAGATTCAGGGTTGGGCTCGGGTTAACTTTGGTGCAGCAGGTGGGTAAGTGATTGATTAGGATCAGGGTTTGGATTAGGCTAGGTTCAGTGGTAGGTTTATGATTAGGTTAGGTTCAGGGGTTGGGCTATATAGGTTTAGGGTTTGGTTTAAGGTTAGGTTAGATTCAGAGGCTGGGTTAGGGTCAGGAGTTTGATTAGAGTTAAAATAGGTTCAAGGACTGGGTTTGGGTTAAGCTTGGTGCAGTGGGTGGGTAAGCAATAGATAAGGATCAGAGTTTGGGTTGAATAGGTTCAGTGGTAGGGTTAAGATTAGATTAGGTTAGGTTGAGGGATGGGTTAGGTTGGTTGAACGTTAGATTTGGGTGCTGGGTTAGTGTTAGGTTAGATTCAGGGGTTGGATTATGATTAGGTTCAGAGTTTGGTTTAAAGTTAGATCCAGAGGATGGGTTAAAGGTCCGGTTAAGACGTTTGATTACAGTTAAGTTAGGTTTAGGGGTTGGGATCTTGTTAGAGTCAGGGTTTGGTTCAGGGGTTGGGAGAGTAATATGAATTGGAAGGCCGAGCGGGACACTGGGACACTAGAACGCACAGAGGGGAGGAGCTTGGCGTCGCCTGTAGTCCTGCGCCCCCTAAGGAAGGCAGCAGGTTGAGGGGGCTAAGCTTACAGGGGTAGGAAGGCAAACTAATGGCAGTTTTAGTTTGTCACTCATTGTTATTTTGAAAGAGTATTCTGTTTTTCATATGAAAGCAGTGTTTTCCATATTTGCTGGGGTATGCCAGCCTGTGCCATCTTATCCAAAGAAAAGACCAGGCAAGCAGGGGGCAGAGAGTTAAGGAAGAATTGAAGCCAGTGAGAGAAGACTGAAGACAGAGTAACAGGAACAAAGAGGAAACATGGTAGAGAGGCAAGAGTCCTGTGATGCGGAGGGTAGGGCGCACAGGAGATGGGTGAGAGAGAAAGAAGGGAGGAAGACTGAGTGAGGGAGAATGTAAAAGGGAGAGGTGGCAAAGAAAGTGAAGGTGAGAAGAGAGCTAAAGAGATAGAGATAAAAAGGGAATAATAAACGAAGAGAGAAAGATACCAGGAAAAGCGCCAGTGAATAAAGGATGAGAGGCAGAGGTGATGATTGAAAGGGAAGGAAAAGAAGGGAAAAGATGGGGAGAGGGAACTGCGGAAGAGGAAAACACGAGAGAGAGAGAGAGAGAGAGAGACAGAGACAGACAGAGAGACAGAGACAGACAGAGAGAGACAGAGAGAGACAGAGAGAGACACAGAGACACAGAGAGACAGAGGAGAAGGGCAAAAGAAGAGATAGAGCGAGAGGGCAGAGAGAGCAGGAAAGACTGCGCACAAATACAACAAGCTATCCACATCCTAGGCCAGTCCTGTCTCCAATTTTCCCCTGCTCGATACTTTCCATAAATAAATAACAGAGGAAGCGATAAAACTGCGTTCGCAAAGATACAGCAATCAACCCCTGCAAAGAGGTCATCGGAACCGTCCAACACTCAATCCCCTCCGAGGCACACGTCACACTGACAGTGATTTATAGATCCGGCCCTCAGTGCGTGGTAGGGATCAATACAGCAGGAGAGGAGAGTCAGGGCTGGGGGGGGCTCAGGCAGCGGACACCGCTTGCGTCATGAGGTCATCACGTGACTAATACAGCACAGGGACAGGCCACTGAGACCCAGGCGGGCTCAGGCAGCAGACACTGCTTGCGTCATGAGGTCATCATGTGACTGATACAGCACAGGGACAGGCCACTGAGAACCAGGCGGTCTCAGGCAGCAGACATTGCTTGCGTCATGAGGTCATCACGTGACTAATACAGCACAGGGACAGGCCCCTGAGAACCAGGCAGACTCAGCCCGCGGACACTACTTGCGTCCTGAGGTCATCATGTGACTAATACAGCACAGGGACAGGCCACTGAGAACCAGGCGGGCTCAGGCAGCAGACACTGCTTGAGACATGAGGTCATCACGTGACTGATACAACACAGGGACAGGCCTCTGAGAACACACTGCTTGCGTCATGAGGTCATCACATGACTGATGCAGCACAGGGACAGGCCTCTGAGAACACACTGCTTGCGTCATGAGGTCATCACATGACTGATGCAGCACAGGGACAGGCCACTGAGAACCAGGCAGGCTGAGCCCGCTGACGCTGCTTGCGTCATGTGGTCATCACGTGACTGATACAGCAGAGGGACAGGCCACTGAGAACCAGGGGGGCTCAGGCAGCAGACACTGCTTGCGTCATGAGGTCATCACGTGACTGATGCAGCACAGGGACAGGCCACTGAGAACCAGGCAGGCTGAGCCCGCTGACACTGCTTGCGTCATGAGGTCATCAAGTGACTGATCCAGCACAGGGACAGGCCACTGAGAACCAGGCGAGCTCAGCCTGCGGACACTGCGTGTGTCATGATCTCATCACATAACCGCCTGCTCTTAAAAAAGCTTTTACAATCACAAAGTGGAAGGGGTCTCTTGGGGTCCCTTTGTAAATGGGTTACAACCAATTTAAAATGAGCTGTATATTTTTAATGTTTGGTGACCGCATTTCGGTCGCAAAGCATTCTTGCGTACCACTGCGATTCGAACTGCAAACCAAATGTGTGGTTCAGTAATAGGTTACCAAATTGCACAGAGGGCTTCCTACATCCCCAAAAAGCCTTTTTGCGTACAGAAACGGGCAGATTCTGCGAATCGGCTGTTTGCAACCGGCGCAAAGGTTTATACATGTGGCCCCTGGCACTAAAGCAAAGAGGACGGGGGGCGAGATGGTGGGGAAGGAGGGAAGGGATCTTTTGTGGGGGGCTTACTTCGAGGTGCTGGGGTCACTGCTCAAGAGCCCCGCGGATACAGCAAGCGTGGCGGTGAGGGCACGAGCTGCTCCTTGAGACTGGGGTTCCACCTCCTTCCAGACACCTGGGGGTCAGATCTGTGCGGGGACAGGGTTCCCGATCTTGGTACTAACTGCACAATGTGTAAAATGTAACTACTTAACCCTACCCATCCTATACATTCCTCTTCTCTCTGATCCATTCCATACCTTTGATGGGTGATCACAACTCCCTTCGGTTTTCACTCAGAACCGAGTGACTCACTATATGCCCTTTACATCACTGCCAGGTGCACCTCAAAAGCACTTCTTATGCCCTCTGTGTGTTCCTAATTCATCTCTTCCGGACAGATGCCAGGAGTAGACTGTACGTTGCCCTAGTGTGGGCCCCATACCTTGTTTTTTGGGGGGTCAAGTATCTCTCTGCTCCTGGTAGCTGTCATCTGGGTGGACTCTGCAGGTATTTACAACTCATCCCTTGCAAACCATCTCAAGCTGGACTAAAAATACTTCTGCATGAACTGAGTAATACTCTATGGTCCTGGCACCGCGCGAGGGGCAGCGGCTACAGCTTTGGACCATCAAGTAGAAATAATCACCCTCAATATCCCTTAGAAATGACTTGTGAGCAACGCTCCTGCACTGTAGCTAGAAGTGAGTAAGTCCTACAGGTCGCTTCTGTCGGACCTACAACAGATCCCAAGTCATAGAGTACACTCGGGCTTCCTTGTAGGCAACTAGAGGGACACTTCAGGAGCTTAGCATCTGGCTGACAAAGAGTGACACTTCTTGTACTGCTGGTTTACACTCACCTTTATTTTACATAGATTGCCTCAAAGTTAACTTAATCAAGGCCAATCTAAATACTTCCGGTAGGCCAACAATAAAATAGTAAAACCCCCTCAGTTTATGGTCACCAGACCAACCCTCTCTGCCGCACGCCCTCTCTGCATCACCTCACGGGCTCCACTCGCATCCATCCAGTCTACAGGGCTCATGGAACTCATCGCCACCGCTCTTGTATGATTTCTAAGGAGGCCAGACTGAATTTCATTTTTTTTTTTAAACTCCACTTGACTGGCATTGGTCATCCCCAAGACTGGACAAGGCAAATCTAATCCCCGCTCCAAACTGGTGGAGGCGTGGCCGTCCTGACGGAGACACGCTCCATATTCTTTGGTCCTGTCCGATACTTCAACCTTACTGGACTCCCACATGGAATGAATTAACACGGAGAGGTACTTTATTCATCCGTGATGTTGGCCTTAATCCATGACCTTAACACTTACACAAACAGTGACACCTCCTTAGCTACAACCAAGATAGGCATACTATGGTAACTCACTGGCAGTGATTCTGCAACATAGAATCCGAAACCGCACGAATACTGTCACCCTTGGCACTATGTTGACACACAGTCCACGTTTGTGTCCGAAGGGATTTTGCACAATGGTGGTACCAGATGTGAGTTTCCACAAATCGTCACCTTGAACGACAATATGGGGTACGAAACAAATAAGGAAACCACGTTATGCAATACATAATTTCCCCCTACGTCTGCCAGAGTCTAAATAAGACTTTTTAAATGTTATATGTCTTGTTTGGCTCTTTTGTCTTTTGGGTCAGTTTGTAAAACAAGGTACAATCATGCATTGTGATTTGTGATCTATGTGTGACTGATTACTGGGATTCTCATGCACACTGATGAATCAGTCACTCAGTAGTGTAGGTTGCTTTTCCCAGTCCTGATGAATGGCCAATAGACCCCTTGTGAGTCTGAGTACGAAAGAAACATGTTGACCTCACGTTTAAGAAACTGATCACGACTGCTCTTTAGGGCCGCTGAATCCCATAGGAGCATGACTGTTAATTAGGTTAGCGAGCTTCACTGGGCAAAGTTTACTCAAAACCAGCCTCACTAGACCCATTTTAAATCACCTTTTCCCACCACACTACACACTCTTCACACCCCACATACCCACACTTCATAATATGGCAAAATCAAAAGATCTCCAGCAATGAGCCCCTTCGCAGGTGCCCGTCGGGCATTGCAGCGCCGGCCCGACGAGGAGCCTTCCCAGGTGATGAAGCACGACACCTCTCGGGTGTGAGAGGGCACTAGCTCCTATTGGAGCGTATTCCACTGATCCGACATAGCACTAGAACTCAACCTTTGTCTAAGGAACTGCACACTCCTGTATTTAAGTTTTTAACTCACTGGCAGCGCCACCCTGACAAAGTGCCTTGAAGCGATGGCAGTAACAGCAGCTCACAAGAGACTCTTCTACAAGCTTAATGACCAACCACAACAAACATTTGCAATGTAAGAGGTATCGCATTTGCAAGAGTTTAAGATACTGGTGTTACAATGCCAATAGCTTAAACTCTCGCAAAAGCAAGACCTATTGCATTGCAAATGCTTGTAAAAGCGCCCCATGCCGCACTTTCACTTTAATGGGGGCCACACCATTTTGTGTGTCAAGTTGGCTCTGTGCTAAAACCGTAGCGCTGCACCTTTGCAGGAAAGCGCTTTGTGCCTGCAATAGGGGAAAATCATTCAAGAAAAGAGTGCCCACAGACTGTCGATAAAACAGACCGTGTAGCAACACAAGTAAAAAGTCCAGTCCTTATGGGAGGTTACAAATGCAGACAAGGCGGTACTAAGGAGGGACTAGTAAGCCTATTCATGAATCAAAAGCAACCGTTTAGAAACCACAGTAACAGGAGCCAATTGAAAAGGTGGGCGGAGCTTCCCGTCCATACCTGAATACAGCATGCCTCGCAGCACAGCACATGCGCTAACCCCGGCTCGACCTAAACAGGTATAGACACCCCAAACCTCTTCTTAACCATGGAGAAGTCTTCAGGTGTCGAATGCGTCATTTCTGGGAGACGCGTACCCAGCTCACCTCTCTTAGGAATGAGACCGCCCTTGTATCTGCTCGTCTTGGGATAGCCCTCCGGCAGAGAAGATCAGACAATGACTGAAGACCGCATCAGAGAGACACTGACCATGACCCGACGTTGGTGCTTCGTGTGACCTTCAGATGTACCTCACTGGATCCTTACTGAAGGGGGGGGAATGCCGCTGCCCGCGTCCCAAGCAGTGGGACATCAGCAGGGCAGCATGTTAGTGGCCGCCCGTCGGAGCCTTCCCCTTTGCTGCCTCGCGCTCGAGGCTACGCCCACTAAGGTAATACTCCCTTTAGTTGGAGCGGGAGGCGGGCCTTTGGGGGGCGGGGGGCGCGGCTTGCCCCCCCTACTTAGGAGGCCCCCTCGCCCAGTTCCTCCTCTGTTTCCTGCCGCTCCAGCCTGGACACGCGATTTCGCCGCCGCCAGCGTCGTCGTCGGGATCATCGTCGTCGTCGCCGCCGCCAGTCATTACGGTATGTCCATGCTCTTGCCTCCCCCCCGGCCCCGTCCCTGGGTTAAGCCCGGGTAGTACAGGGGCCCTGTGGTCGGATACCACGGGGGGGGCGGAGATGGTCGTGTGTGGTCGGAAGCGGCAGGGTGGCGGTCCGTTGCGGGACAGGGGCAGATGTAGCGACGCAGCAGGGTTAGGGGCGGGTTACGAACGCCTTAGGACGGTCGCCTATCCTGGCGTCGGGTTTGTCAGGAGCCCGTTGTTGTCGGCTAAAACTTGGTGGGAGCGTGAGCCGCTGTGTGGAGCAGCTAACGGCACCTATCTGCAGCCCGCCCCCCTGATCTCAGCAGACCCCACACACCGAAGGCATGCGCGAGGCCATGAAGAGCACATCTCATCATGTCAGCGCGTGCAGGTTCACTTCGGGACGATCGATACTCTTCTCCGATATCTCTTGCCCGATACAGGTTAGAACATTATGAATAATTACTCTCCTTTGCAAGCAAGAAAACAGGTCCAGGAGCACAATTTTCATGACTCTGCTTGCCAGCGGCAGGGCCCCCTTTGGGAATAGGAGTTGGCCTAACAGCTAGGGCGCTCAACTGCGAACCTGGGGAACTAGGTTTCGAGTCTTGGCAATGACTCCGAACAGCCTGTGATTCTCGGCAAATCACTTAACCTCCCCGTTCCTCTTCCTGATTGCCAGATGAAAGGGGGAGTGCTCGGAAGAAGTCGATCAGCATAGATAGTGCGTAAAAAGCATTCCGCCTCCATGTCGAGCAATTTTCCACCCCCATTTATCAAGGAGCAGTGAGGAGCCGGGCAGCGTCCGAATACCTCATCCTAGGCGGGGGGGAGGGGGGGTGGAGACTGGAAATGCACGGAACAGACATCATTATTCCCGGTGAAAGTGAGCAGTTGATAGGGAAAAGCACCAAGGAACTTGCCCCATTTGTTTAAAAGGTTTCGCTATGCGGGTGTTCGGAGCTCAAGTATTCCGTTAGCTTTGGAAAAAGCTCTCTATGGCGCACAGTGGGTTAGATGGCGTTCGAATGTCCTGTCCGACTGATGCCGGTCGCTCCTCCTGGTCTTGCGTCGGGTTTCGAGTACCGGTGGACGGAGCTCTGGGAGAGCTCAGGCTTTGCATGTATGAAGGCCCCGGGTCGGCTCTCGGCATCTCCAGATTTCTGCTTGCTTGGTTTGGTTGGGATGTGGACCCGTTTCATTTGTCGGGCGTAGTTATGGACTTTGCCCGATTACTGGGGGGCCCCTGGTGGTGCGGGGGAAATGGCGCGAATGGGTTGTGTACGTCTGCTGGCCCAAGTACCTGAGTATGTAATGTAGATACGGGCCATGTACAGAGCCCCGTGGCCGAGCCCACACCCGGTGTTTCTGGGCAAATCACTTAAACCCCCTGTGCCGCAATGCGTAATGTAAATACGATGCTATGTACAGCACCCCTGGATCTGCGTGACGAGATCCCGTGGGCGGTGTGGTCCGCTGGCTGCACCGCCGACCCGGTGCAGGGAACCAGGGTTCGAGCCTCGTTGCCCAGTCAGCTTGGAGCCTTTTCCTTCCGCAGCATCGGCTTCCGGTCTCCGGGTTTTTGTTTTCCACGAGAGAGAGAGAAGGACTGTCCCAGGACAGGGACAGAGAAGACCGCTCTCGGAACAGAGAGACTGCAAAGACACGATAGAAGCGTTTTGCGAAAGTTAGGCAAGCTATGGAAGAGCACCAAACAGGACCTTTTAGATGCTGGTCTAGTCTCAGAAATACGGCAGGAATCTTGAGAAGGTGTGAGGGTCTGTTACACCGCTGTAGCTCGCAGTTCAGAGTCTGAGGCCCACAGCAGCCCCAGAGAATGTCTCAATACAGCGCAGGTTACTTGGAGTTTGGAAATCGCTCCACTGTATTTGTTTCACAAAGTGGGCGTAATTAGTCATTTTATGACACGTTTTCAAATATCCATCGGTTTTGGACACAGTTCTGAAACGAAGGGGCATATTTACAAGCAACTTCTAATGAGTTCATAGTGTCGCGCTAATGACAAAAGGCCCTGCGAAATTTTATTGTCACAGTATAATTCGGGTAATTAAGCGTTAGGCGTGTTCGCTGCAAAATCAGAGTGCAGGGCCCAGGACACAACACGAGCTGCCAGAATTCAAGCAGCTGTTGTGTGCAGTTGGCAGCTGTTAGACCGCGTAATCCAACCGGAGCTCCTCTGCAGACCCTCTTGGTGGGCACGCATCCTCAAGTTTAAAAATCAAACTTCGACACAGGAGAATCCATCGCTGCGACAAGGCGCCGTGACGCGGTCCAACACAGGACTGGCGCGACGATGTCCAGCTGCCCATGTGCTTGAGCTGCAGCAATGCACTTCGCGGTCACTGTGCCGCAATAACTGTTTTGCGAGGACCAAGGCACAGGAAGCTAAGGCGAAGTGTCTAGGAGCACACAATTGGGTAACACCTGGGATTGGAACTCGCGCCCCTGGGTTCCAAATTAAGCTTTTCACCCACCGGGTCACACAGGCAATCTCGACCCACTTCTCCATTTTCAATACTTTTATCGCCCACACGTCCCGTGCAGGAGGGGCTTCTGCACAGTCGCTGCACCTCCCTGGCACTGAATAAATCGGCAGCGCCCAGCTTTGTCCTTCCCTGCACCCGGGGAGCGCTAACCTTCCCCGGGCCGCTCCCAGCTCTACAACAGCCCGCCAGGCGCACCCCGGGACCAGGAAGTCATTTTCAGTGGGCCACTGCATAGTCTGAACGGTGGAATTCGGGGTCCTTCGTATACTCGGTGCTCCCTGCCTCCTAGAACAAAGTGTGCATCACTGTGTACTTTGTTTCAGTCATGGCACCGGATGCTGCATTTCTTTCCACGGCAATTCCAGGCCGCACATAAATGTCAAGATAACTCGTGTGATTCGTTATCTTCCTGGAGATAGGTCAAGAATTTGTATAGTGGCGGTTTTGACTTCGGTGTGGTTAGTGCAGAGGGTTAAAAATGCCCGCTGCAAAGAGCGTGTGCCAAGTAGATTCCAGAGTGCGTATGATGTAAATAGGTCAGCAGGTTACTGTTTCAAAGGAGGCATCCTTTTGTTACTTGCAATGTATGTCTTAAAGCCCTTAATGGTCAACAGTGAGCTACGAACGCTCATCCTAGAGCTGCATTCACACCACTAAGCATACATTATTACAATTTTGATTAGTGTTGCAAAGAGGGTTAATTTGGCCAGAAATAGACTACGCTTGTGCTTCTCCACACTAAGCAACCTTAAACTATTTGCCTGCCAGTAGGGATGACATGAGTCTCCTACGCATTGAGTCCTTTGGCTCAGGTAACCTTTCCTATACACTGATTCATATGCATATGATTGATTGGCTAGGCGGTATTTGTGTGAGATGCAAAGTTCTCGGACACCCTACACTGGTAGGAGTGGCGCTATATATAACTAATTAAATGCATCTGAGAGTGTGGTTATGGAAACTTGGTCAACTGTTGAAGGGGGCTAGTGAGGGAATCTGTGGTGGGGGCGGCATTGGGGGGGCGCCAACAACATTCTTGCACAGGGCACCACCATCGCCACGGCATCGCCGTTTACCGCGAGAGTGCGTGAGTTCTACAACACTTTTAGTGGCGTGCTATGTTACATTAATCATAACCAGCATAGCGCAGGATACAAACCAAATTAATTCCGGCAACTAAGAATAATTTTCTAGGGATACCCAATGAAACTTGTTTATCGGGCAGTAAATCACAGATTTCAAACTTTTCCTACTGAAACTTATGCTTCCCTGCACAACTAGCTAGTGCTTGGCCCATTGCTATATGCTGGAGAGAACCAGGCCCGAAGTCTCAGCGCCTTACTTATTAGCATTGCAGTGATTCTGGGAGAATCACTTATTCTCCCCGTGCCTAATAAGAAAAGAGTGTGTCCCTGGTGTAGCGTCATTTGGTGCGCAGGTAAAGCGCACTAACACTGATACCTTTCTGGTCGTGCAGCACTACCATAAACTGACAATTTAACTTGCAGGCTGTTTCATTCCCGAAAGCAGCGAACTGGATGCCTCCAGCGCTATTCACACTATCGCCCCCAAGCTTTCCTTCCATACCTGGCTTCATGCTGAACATGCATGGCTTTGATATTTCTAACGTACCCTTTGCCAGCCACTCGCGATTTTAATAAGGAAGTAGGCCTGGCTGATGGTGATTAAAATAGTCACATGAGAAAATATTGGTTAAATGTTTGAATTCGGAATACTGATTTATTATTGTGTAGTTCCACGCTTAGGTCAAGTGATGCTGCTGCCTTTCATCTTTGGGCTTGCTATTCGGAAGCAGCTGGTGTAATTTTTGTCATCAACTCACACTCACAGTGGCAGCTTAGTCCATACAGACAAGTCAGCAGCCTGAGCTGTTTTGGGACAAGCTGAAGGCCGGGGTCTGGGTGTCTGATATAACACCTTGAAGGTATTTATTAGTACTAGTTCCTCGCTTACGTCAAGAGATGTGGCTGCCTTTCCTATTTAGCCTTGCTAGTCGGAAACAGCTGGTGTAAGGTTTTCTGCAACCCAGTCATAGTGGCAGCTTAGTCTATACAGGACGTAAGTGCATTGTGTGCTGGGAAACTAAGGAGCGGGTCCATTTAGTAAGCACAAGGAGCACAGGGGGCGTTTCGAGCTCCAAAAGGACAGCTGAAACAACCAAGTTAGTTCAGTGCTAGGCTACATTCGGTAGGGCAATTCCAGGCGTAAAGCATTAAGCCAGACAGCCCGGGGAATTCGGCAGGCGTACGATTAGCTAGGAATTTGTTCAGACTGAGGGAGAGTATATCGACCACAATTAATTGTGGAACAAAAAAAAAAAAAAAAAAAAAAAAAAAAAACTTTAAAAAGCAATGCTGTAGATTTACGGAGAAGGCTGTGGGGATAGGCTTCAGTGATAAGGCCATGACTTTTCTGGACGGGGCATTCTTCTTCGACTGTGTCGAACTGGGAAAGGAAGTAAGGCGGGCTTTAGACCTCTTTCTTCTACCTGCGTTGGCACGTCGTGTTAGGAGTGATTGTCAAAGGTTTTGCCTTCAGCCAGTCTAGGTTATCACCCATCCACTCCAAGCTAAAGTGTTCCTGGTGATATTGGGGCCGCATTTACACAGCTCAGTATTTGGCCCCTGGGGTTGTCAGTGTCGTGAATTACTAAATTTCACTGAACGGGAGGTGTGGCCGGGTTTTAGACTAGCAGAAGTTTGGGAGTGCAAGCCTCCACCTAGGGGTGGCTGGCTGAATTTGATGAACTACTTCAAACGTTTCACAGCACTGCACGTGGGAGAGTGTCAATGACCTGTGCATGCTTCAACCAGACACCCCAGAATGAGTGTTAACTACCTGAGCATACTTCAACCAGACACCCGTGAATGGCATGCCCTCGTCTGCATGGTAATAATTGAGAGAGCTGCTCTCCACAGACATTTGACAGGTTAATGGGCAAGGCTAGCGGAAAAGCCAGGTGTATTGTCATCATTTAAGGCGGACGTGACCCAGGTATTGGCAAAATAGTGACACTGCCAACTATGAAGATATGAACGAAATCATAACTGGGGCCCACAACAGATTATTTGATGAAATAAGAAGTTTCATCTTCAAGCCACGATGTCTGTGCATCGAATTACCTATAGCACAGCAACACCGGTATAACAAGGACCGTAGGCAAACTTATTAACCCCTTTCAGCAGCAGTAAAGTCCAAAAGCTAGCAAGAGTAGAATGCTTAAAACGAGGAGATTTTGCTGAGATATGGATCATTTGTAGTAAACAATGGGATAATAAGATGTGAAAGGAAGGGAATTGAGATACCCGCGATGTCAGCTTGTGTTTATATACATGGGTAAAGTGGTTAACTCACACGTACCTTCACCCTGCTTATTGTGCTGTAGCTCTTGGGAACACAATTTCAAGCCAGGAAGGCACCTAATATGGCCAATTGAGCCAGGGAGGAACGAAATCATAACTGGGGCTCACAACAAATTATTTTATAGCAATGAGTAGTTTCCTTTTCAAGCCATGATGTCGGTGCCACGACTTACCTACAACACTGCAACACCGGTGTAACACGGACTGCAGGCAAAGATATTAACTCCTTTCAGCAGCAATAGAGTCCAAGCTAGTTGCTATCCAACAAGCAAGGACTTGGATACGCTGTCCCAGTGGAGAGTAAGAAAAGAGTGGGAGAACAGCGGGACTAGTATAAGACTCCAGCGTCCAATTTAAGGTACCTTAATTTGCAAGTAGAGAGGCCAAAACCGGGAGATGTTGCTAAGATATGGGCCGGTTTGTAGTTAACAATAGACTAATACGATGTGAAAGGAAGCAAATTTAGGTAACAGTGATGTCAGCTTGTGTTTATATATGTAGGTGAAGTGGTTAACTCACACGTTACTTTCACCCTGCTTATGGTGCTGTAGCTGTTGGGAACATAGTTGGCCAATTAAAAAATCTTAAGGGGATGGCAGGTCCATAAGCGCCTATTTCACCAATGCCTTGCACCGATGCCATATTTCCAGCCCGAAAATCAGATTTAGGTGTTACCCTTCTCGCCCAGCCTTTCCTTGGAGCCAGGGAGGGGGGGAAACGTTCACAAATTTGGGTCCTCAAGCTGAGCGTTGTACCTTCGGCAGCTCAGTCAGCTATATCGGCTTTATCCGGAGTCATGAAAGAAGAATACGTCCATTTAGCAGTTACATAAAAATCTTCTGTCCTGCTAAAGATATCATGCAATCCCCCGCAGCAGCAGCTGCTTTTCAGGTACCATGACGCTATCTATACATCACCTTTGTAGACAAAGCGGAAATCAACACCGTAGTGCTAGGATATGAAGGGAAGCGATGGATTGACGAATTCAGCTATGGTTTAGTTCTGACTCCATATGTAGGTGCTAGATCTTCCCATAATTACGATAGGAAGATCTGCAGTGGCATCGCTTATAAGGCTAGTAACTCCAGTCACGCCTAAGCTGAGCGGCATTGGGGCCAAGAGTCATTCGTGGTTAGTCTGCCCTGGGCTTCTGAGTAATGTTGCAACTTAATGCCGTATATTTACGGTTTCAGAACAGGACCCATTATTTAGCCCGCTACAAGCTGGCTCGCAGGGGTGGGTAACTATAAACAGCGAAGGGAGGAAGGGGGGCTCTGGCAGCGACGGTAGCCTCCCCAGAGCTGTGGCGGAGTTACAGGGCGATCTGGATGCAGACGGGTACAGTAAGGGTACCTCTGCGACAGGCGGTACAGTAAGGGTACCCCTGGCTCGGGCACCCTTACTGTGCCGGACAAGGTCCAGGAGCCGAAGGGGGTTCTGGGAAGACCGCGACGGCGCCCCGTTAGTCCTTCGGGCGGTTGGGGGGCCTGACCAACCGGGGGTGTGCCACAACACGCTCCGCCCCTGTCAGAAGGGGCGGGAGTAGGAGACAGATCACGTGACCCAGTGGATGATCTGTAAATAATTATGTGCCACACTGCCGGGCATCGACCCACCGTGTGTGCTGGCTCACCAGGCGGGCGGAGCAGCAAGGGGCTGCCTGCCCTGGATCGCCCGTAAGATAACCCAATTTTATTATCATACTATGTTGTATGAAATAAACCTGCAGCAGTTCTTCACCCACAAATAAAGTGTCAGTGTAATCATTGGGTGACGTCTGTGTATGCGTGTTGACTGAAGCGGATGACGGTGTGGTCACTAATCACTCTTACCCATCCACAGGGCTGTTCCTCGCCCCTCCCCTTCCTCTTCTCCCAACACTCCTGCGCTTCCCACCCATATCACAACCCCCACCGCGCCCCCCCCCCCCACTAGTATCAAACTGACACACGGCTCTTTAGCATCATCGAAGCTTCGTTCTGAGGGGCTTGTACAAAAGCCGTATTAGTGAAAACAAATAAAAAGGATTGAAGACCGTAAGTGTTTTAAAGAGAAGCCCAGGCGCGTGATTAAAGTGTGACCCAGTAACACACCCTGTGCAGTGAGACACACACACACACAATGCAATGAAAATCTGCTGTGGTAACAGGTCAGCGGCACTTCCTGCAACCAACGACGCACTGCGACCCCCTAAAGCAAACTCATCAATGGCTTTATTTGATTCGACACCAGCAGCCTCCCTGCTGATATTGCTACTAAATTATTAAATAAGTAATGGAATGAAATATGCCAACGCAGCTCGCAAGACATCACGTTCAAAGTGCTTAACATTTTCATTCGACGACCGTCACTCACTGCAACCGGTAAGTAAAGTAATGTGCTAACACTGTCCTCAAACCACCCACTGAACTGTCATCTACACAGACAGAACAAGCAGGCTTCCAACACAACACACACAACCCATACAGCTAGGTATCACGATGCCAAAACAGCATTAAACACTACCTAAAAACACTCAACACCCAGCAGAACACACCAGACAAAACGAATCACCGTGCCCTTCATTAATCACTACCCAACACACACAACATCCAAAAGGAAACATCAGACAGAGCAAAGTATGCACAACTAACACAGCACACACATCCCATAGAGTTAGGTATCACCACGCCCAAAACAGCATTAAACACTACCTTACACAACACCCAAAAGAAAACAGAGAACGAAACATGTGCATCTAACAGCTAACAGCACACATCCCACGCAGTTATACACCACAATACCCAAAACAGAATTAACCACTACCCAACACACACAACACCCAAAAGAACACTCCAAACAGAACAAAACACGCACATCCCATGCAGTTGGGTAGAACCATGCCCAAAACAGCTTTAACCTCCACCTAACCACACCCAGAAGAACACTCCAAACAGAACAAAACACGCACATCTAACAGCACACACCTCTCATGCAGCTGGGTATCACCATGCCCAAAACAGCTTTAACCTCCACCTAACCACACCCAGAAGAACACTCCAAACAGAACAAAACACGCACATCTAACAGCACACACCTCTCATGCAGCTGGGTATCACCATGCCCAAAACAGCTTTAACCTCCACCTAACCACACCCAGAAGAACACTCCAAACAGAACAAAACACGCACATCTAACAGCACACACCTCTCATGCAGCTGGGTATCACCATGCCCAAAACAGCACTAACTACTACCTAACAACACACAGCATCCAACAGAACAAAGTATGCACATCTATCAAAGCACGCACATCGAACACAGCACACACCTCTCATGCAGCTGGGTATCACCAAGCCCAAAACAGCACTAACTACTACCTAACAACATCCAGAAGAACAGCTCATGCATTTGAGTATCACTATGCCCAAAACAGCTTTAACAAACACAACAGAACACCTCAGACAGAACAAAGCATTCACATCTAACACAGCACGCACATCCCATACAGTTCGGTTTCACCATGCCCAAAACAGCTTTAACCTCCACCTAACCACATCCAAAAGAACACTCCAAACAGAACACGCACATCTAACACACACGTCATGCAGTTATTTATCAACATGCCCAAAACAGCATTAACCACTAATGAACACCCAACAGAACACCTCGGCCAGAACAAAGCATTCACATCTAACACAGCACAGATACGCCGCAAGTAGCGGGCCATGACTGTGCTGAGAACACACCCGTTGTTGACTTGCCACTCACACATCCTCAACAGCACACAGACAGAACCCTGTAAACAGAAATCTTTATTGTCCAGTTCATTAAAACAATCACCATATGCGAATATTTGATTTCTTTTTGGTACAGCACACGAATGCCATACGGCGTCTTGGCGCGGAGGAGTCGTGGCGCTAGCAGTGTTGTAAGTGGGAAAAGAGAGGTGTCTAGACGGAGCTAAGATTGGACCGCAAAGAGGCAGGCTTTTAGGTCTTTCCTGAAACTGGGCAGGGTGGTCTGTGGTTTCAGATAAAGAGGGAGGCTGTTCCAGAGTTTAGCCGTGCTGCCTATGAACCTCCTGCCGCCCCAGTTTGCCAACTTGAAACGGGGAAGGATGACGTTTCTGGCTGAGACCGGGCGCAACGCTGGGGCAGGTGACACCACTGAAGCCTCTAGTTCAGGTGTTCAGGGCCTGAGCCATGCAGGGCCTTGTGGGGGATTCAGAGGGTTTTAATGGGATAGGTTTTTTGTAGGCAGCCAGTGGAGTTTGTGTAGAGCCTAGAAGGTTGACTGGAGCTTGGACTCCCTATTAGCAGCCGGGCAGCGGCATTCTGCCGTCTCTGCTGCTTTCTTAGCAGTCTCTGTTGCACATTGCGATAGAGAGCGTTGCAGTAATCAAGTTTTTGATAAGAACAGCATAAAAATCACTGTATTCTGGAGTTCATGGGGGATAAAAGGAAGAATTTCTTAACTTTTCCCAAGCTGTTGAAGCTGGATGAAGTGAGAGCGTTCACCTGTGCTCGGAAAGTCAGTTTAGCATCGACTAGGACGCCCAGGATTCTGACCTTGAAACAATATAGAACAATAACTTTTAATTTATTTCTTAAACAAGTATCAAAAGCATAAAAAGCCACTTTCTTTTGTGGCGATTTAAATAGAGTTTCATAAGTCTATACATGTGGTGAGTGTACAATTAAATTATAAACGGTATCTAGACAGTCTTGAGGAGGCGAAGCCGTCACCATGGATCGGCTGCATGTGTGGTCAGGAGCACGATCAATTCCAATAGAGCTATTGGACACGAAAAAACCAAAGGCGAGCAGGATGTGGTCCCGCGGCGAGTCGTACGTAGCGGGTTGGAGGATTTTCTCATTTCCCCTCTTCTGGCCGTCGGTGTAATTCAAAGAGGAGAAAGGAAGGATGCGGATACAGATCATGTGAACCTTTGAGAGTGGCATGCGTTGGACACGGAATCTACATGTGTTGTGATAGTTTATCTATGCACATGGGGACTTTAGACATATTTGGAGAATCGAAAAGCTAAACAACTATCCGTACTATTGAAGCATTGATTGATAGCGAATTACCAATTCCATATCCTCATTTCCCGGAATATTGGTCGAGGAAAGCTCCATCTTCCAGGATCGAAGGCTAGATGAGCACAAAGGACGTGTGCTAGTGAATCTTCGAGATACGGGTAGAATCACGAAGATGGAGTCGATCTATTATATGCCCATTTAAAGGTCATTTCTCGGAGATCAAAAAACCCAAATCTTAGCCATAGAAATTGGAATTTTGTTTATCGGTAAATCACCCAATCCAGACAGTTTGGCGGCGGTGAGTTTCTATAGGAAGCTGCTGCAAATGGACTGTGCCGTTTAGCACGCGGATGTGCGAATCCAAATCTCTGGAATTTAATGCAATTATTTTCTTGAGGTATTGTTTGTAAGCGTGATAAGACAGGGTAAGGTCCCTTGGTGGAGTCCTTAGAGGTCTCTGTGTGGCGTGAATGGTAAGTGACAATGGGGTGCGACAGGTCTGTGCAAACTCTCGGCTAAGACGGTGCATTGGGGGAACCCTCCTCCGCTTTCGGTAGCTTCTACCAGAATTTGAACAGTGCCCTCTATTTGATCCAGATCCGAAGGAGCAGACCAATTTCCAGTCGGATTGGTCTTTCCATCGTGGAGTTAGGCACCCAGAACAACGATTTATATAGATTAAATTGAGCCCGGATTAGCCAATTGTTAAGTTTTCCCGGTAACAAATCCAGGCCATAAGTTAGCAACAAGAGGTACTTTGCGTTTAATACTCTTATCGGGGTCTCAATCATGGACCTGATGTTTGCTGCACTGATTTTACCAAAGCAAACAGGATTCCTGCTGCCTGAGTGAGCAGATTTTGCATGTGTTGATTATAATGACCTGATCAGGAGTATTAGACTTATCCTTAACAAAAAGAGAAGTTGTCACAGAGCCTTCTCTGGCGCGGCTCCAAAGATATGGAACTCTCTTCCACCAGAAATACGCAGAATCTCCAGAACAACTGTGTTCACACTGGAAGTCAAAAGATTCCTGATGAATAAACTCCTTCACTAATTGGGCTGGGCTCTCTGGCCCGCTGACATTGTTCCTACTTCCTTTGTTTCTACATTTACCATTACACTTTTTTGTCATACTGTGTCTCACTTTCGTTATCCTGTTCTATTGTGTAACATAACTTCCTTTTGGAATTTTCATGTACCTTATGATCATTTGTGTTTTTAACTTGCTGTTTACATTATTGTCCTTCGAATTCAAGTTTGATTGTAAAGCGCTCTGATATCCTTTGGAATCTGGTTCGCGCTATATAAAACTTTATAAATAAATAAAATAGGAATTCATAAGATGTTGTGCTCAGATTCTCCTAGTTTCCATTGTAATGAGTCGATGCGTATCCTTTTGAAAACGGAATTATTTTGGTCTTTTGTTGGCTGATTTCAAGACTGTTTCGCTTGCAATACTTTTGACGGTTATCGGGCGAGTGCTGGAGCTGTATCGCAGTGTAGACAAGAATAGCCATGTCGCCTGCGAGCTGTGACACCCGAAGAGCAAGGCCGGTTAGTTAAGGTGGATATGACCTTCCTTTGCAAACGCTGGGCCTATGTCCATGACGAAGAGATTGAATAAGATGGGTAACCGGGGGGCATCCTTGCTTCTTCCCTTTGGTGATGAAGATCTTTTCTTGTTGAGGTATCGTCTGCGTCCAGCTTGCTTTGTATCCACTTGTTTGGATGCTGCACACTCATGGCATTAAGCATCTTGTCCGGTAGTTCCCAGTTGCTAAGTGTGGCCCAAAGCAAATTCCTATCAATCCTGCCAAAAGCCTTCTTGAAGCCTCTGAAGCGAGCAGAGGGGTTTATTAGCAGTAGGTGACTAGTGAACGAGTAATGCGAGCGACATGAGATCATGGACACTGCCGCTTTTTTTTCCTAGATTCGGCCTGAAACCAGGGACCGAGACTGTGGGTTGATGCCCAGTCCCAAAGCTCCTACAAAGCCAAATGTGAAGTATTTTGCGTCCACCTCCAGCAAGGCTACGAGTCTTTAGTTTGACGGGCCATTCCTACTGTCTTTACACGGACACGTTGGATGTAGGACCCCTGCAATGATGGTGGGTATTCTAGCTGGGAAGTAGAAGTTTTCAACGACTCATCTCAGCGCTTCCAGCCAAAAGGTAGGATTGGTCTAAAGATGCTTGCTGAGACGCCGCTGGGCCCGGGTGGGGCATCTTTTCTTCTTTTTGCTAGACGATCGCCGTTGCTCCCGCGTGCGAGTGATGGAGCGGGGATGCTGTCCTGATGCTTCGCCACTAAGGTTTCAATTTCCTGATACTTAATTATCATTTGGAAACAATCAGGATAGGGGGTATCCTTGCTTTGAGTTTGTTTGTTTGACTTTGGCTGTATTGAATCTTGTTACTAATATTTTCCCCAATCGTGGCCTTGAATTGGTTATTAATAGGAGACCCGTCGCCAGAACCCAGAATTGCTTGCAGTGCAGGCTTTCTGCAACAATATCGAGTTTGATTCTTTTCGCTTCCCATATTAGATTTTTATATCTGATCCGCTGGCGTGTCATGGCCTTTTTTCCTTCATCGTTGTCCATTTTGTTTGTAGATCTAATAAATCAGAGCAGCCTCCTTTTCTCCTGCCTTCGTGAGACTGTAAACTACATTTTTTGGAGTGTTGTTTGTTTTACGGATATGGCTTCGACTTCATCGTGCAGGGATTCCCAATTGATTCATCGTTCAAGACCATGTTATGTGGTCGAAGGGGTCACTGGTTTGAGGAGAGCTAGGAAAATATCTATCCCAAGAGATCCCACCGGACCCCGGGCATCCAATCCGATAATGATCTTTGACCGACAGCGACCATTTTAATCGGCTTGCTTTGGAGGCTGTAACGCTGCTTTCTGTAACTTTTGACCAAGGTAGAGAGTACTTGGTGATCGCTCTAAGCAACATTTTATGGGCAGTGGTCAGTTTCATCATTGGTCATACTGGCTACAAGCAGCAAGGAGCCAGGAATATAGTCTGCTACTGCCCTAGGTTTTGCGCTGGCGACTGGCGTGTGTAAAAGCTGCAGATTTGCCAGAAGGTAAGTGTTCGTTAAGGGCCATTACACCCACAGAAAGGAGGGACTCCAGTCGGCGCAGGCCAAGTGGGTCAGTTCTTTGGGGCAGAGGAAGGACAGTGGCATTTACCAGAATCATCCTCGGCTCCAGTTCCGTATGTGCTCGGATTGAAGTGTAAAATGGGTGAGGGTAAAGTTGCCCGTAATTAAATGTTCAAAATTCGTATTTGTTCCAAGAACGTAGGTTATATAATTGACAAGCAAGGTAAAGTTTGAGTGAAGGGTCTGTGGGTTAGGATTGGGGTCCAAAGTTACCAGTTTCTTTGAGACGGCTTCGGAATGACCAGTTGACTCCTAGAAGCCGTGGCATGCTGATGACTAGAGCGGATAGCTCTAGCTCGAGGGTTGTTTTGACCAGGATTGCTATGCCACCGACTGACCTGCCCGGTCAGAAGGCTGGTCAGCTGGGGGATATTGAACTTTGCATTCTGGAAGAAGGGGTGGGGGGTACTCCAATTTCCACATTTCACAGTCATTGCATCATTTTGAAGTATTTGTCCAGCCAGCTATGTTCTATAAACAGAGAGGCAATTATTTTTAGTAAATTAATTTTTGTTTCATTATTTAATTGTATTTAAAATGTTTTTTTTTTCTTTTTAAACAATATTTTATTGCATGGATGTATCTATATGTATTATTTATATAATTACATGTAAACAATTTTTAAATTATAATATACATTAAAAATATTAACTTAACTCCGCCTCTCATCCTTCTGATGTAGATAAAATGAGTACCATTGAGTTGGGTAACAAACATCTGTTATTCAGCGCCAAGATACACTTGGGTGAGCGTGCGCTTCACAAATATGCATTGTGTTTTGTTAGCCAGGATCAGTTGTGAGTTGTATATTTAAAGAGTTCCACCTGCAGGATCGGTCACCTCGGTTGTTGACATTTATAAGAATTTCATGATCATCATCAGGGGTGGGGGAGTGTAAACAAGTTGTCCCTGCCTTTCACCCACCACAGTCCAGATAGAAGGGTGGATGGTTCTGATGCTCCCTCAACCATGAGACCTACAACCACCTCCGTTACATAACAAGTCGCAGGCGATTCACCCTCTGAATAACTCAAGCAGCACTCATCTGATCTAGTAAGACCTCCGGCCACGCCCTTCAAACACCAACAGCCAATACCTTGTCTCAATCGAACTAAAGTCATTTCTATCCAATCAGAGTCCACCTGCATCCATTCATGGCTAATGTTCATGCAGCCAACACCCAGCTCCATCCAATCTCTGACCAGCCAATGCGTATCTGCATCCTCCCACCATCCATCTACAACCACCCAATGCCCATCTGCATCCACCCACTGCCCATCTTCAACCGGCAAGTGCCCATCTGCATCCATCCAGCATCTACCGCCATCTGTCCAAAAGCCACTTATATACAACGAAAGCAATCTCCAAGAACTCACCTGCATCCACCCACCATCCATCTCCATCCACCAACGTTCACCTGCATCCATCCAACACACATCTGCATCTATCCAGCATCCGCTTCTATCTGTCCAAAGGCCACTTCCGCCCAACAAAAGCAATCCCCAACCGCCCAGCGCCCACCTCCATCCATCCAACACCCATCTTCATCTGTACAATGGTCACTTCTATCCAACCACAACTATTTCCAACCACCCAACATCCATCTGCATCATCCAACACCTACTTCTATAATACCAACCTCCATCTGTCCAAAAGTACTTTCCATTCAAACACAGAACTCTCCAACCAGCCAACGCCCAGCGGCATCTATCCAACACCCATCATGATCTTACACACACCCACCTCCATCAAATGCCAATCTTCACCCAACCAAATCATCGTCAAACAAAAACTCCATTTACACCCACCTAAATTTCACCTAAATCCATCCAACACCCATCTCTAGCTGGCAAATGCCCATTTCAAGCCACCAAGCGCCCATATTCAGATGTCTGGTGCCCTCCACAGCCCTTCAATGCCAATTTCGATCTATCAAACCCCCTTCTCCGTCCTTTCTTGCAACATAAAAATCTTGACGTGGCAACGGAGATGTGACCATATTACAGTGCCCATCCTCCAGATGTGAAATACAGCACCTCCTCCTCCAGTACCGTTCCATTTAAAGCGCTGCTTCCCGCTGCCTTCGTCCAGGACTTCTGAGTGGTGCTGTAAGCACACACCCACAGTTTGCACAGCACGGAGTGCAGTGCGTAGCAGTCGCAATAACAGCACCAGAAGAGATTCGTTGCATGGATAGGGGGCTAGTATGCCAACTCTGCATCTTTTACCCTGCGCATCTGCACCATACCTGCATGATGTGCTCCACATTTTATGTGGTAAAAATTATGCGGATAAAGCCCCCTGGGAGGTGCACTTGCGCCCGAGTAGTAACCCGGATTAGGGCGTCAGCCTGAGTTTGCGCCTGAATCTAGATTGGCACTACACTTGGAATGGGGGTGTAGGGGTCTTCGAGGTGTGGTGCAGCACTACACAAGTGTCCTCATTCAGTCATGCATTCATTGAAGATGGGGAGACCTGGGGGCCCCCAAAACGCCTCTCCTTGCCTAAATTTCCATGTTTTAAAAACTGAGCGTCAGCTTGCACCGTGTTGAAAACCCTACGCTCCTCCACATGCAGAAATCACTTCCGGGTCAGAGGGCACTTCGTATGACATGGGAAGATTGAGAGGTCAGGCCAATGAAATTAAGCTAAGAAATTACACTGTGCTGGTCTGATGTCAAGATGGTGCTCACCCCCTAAACCCCGCCCCCTTCACCCCCACCTCGCCCCCAAACAAATCAAGCAGCTTGGTTTAAGCCCCCTTTGTAACCAGGGGCTCCAGACGGCAGAAGGCCCGGATGTCTGATCCCTGGCACAGGGTCCGGGCGCCAGGCCCAGTGCCAGCTGTTGGCACTGGTAGAAATGGGTTATTAAAGAAAACCTCAAACATTTGTGTGGAAAGAATTGGAGACAAAGACCACAAACCCAGCGCAGAGTGCAGTTTTAGTATAAAGGAGGGTTATTATCGGCAGAGCAGCAGACACCACGGAGGCAAACACGGGCACAATGAACCCCAAAAGGGGGAGGTTTGAAGAGGACCGAGTGAAGCAAAGACAAGCAGAAAGGGCCCGGGGCCCAGGAGCTCCAGACAAACACGGACACAAGAAACCCTAAAGGGGAGGCTTGAAGAGGAGAACAGAGTGAAGCAAAGACCAGCACAGAGAGCCCGGGGCCCAGGGGCTCCAGACAAACACGGGCGCAAGAAACCCTAAAGGGGAAACTTGCAGAGGAGAACAGAGTGAAACAAAGACCAGCACAGAGAGCCCGGGGCCCAGGAGCTCCAGACAAACACGGGCACAAGAAACCCCAAAAGGGGAGGCTTGCAGAGGAGAACAGGGTGAAGCAAAGACAAGCACAGAGAGCCCGGGGCCAAGGAGCTCCAGACAAACACGGGCACAAGAAACCCCCAAAGGGGGAGGCTTGAAGAGGAGGACAGAGAGAAACAGAGACAAGCAGAAAGGGCCCGGGGCCCAGGAGCTCCAGACAAACACGGGCACAAGAAACCCTAAAGGGGAGGCTGTCAGAGGAGAACAGAGTGAAGCAAAGACAAGCACAGAGAGCCCGGGGCCAAGGAGCTCCAGACAAACACGGGCACAAGAAACCCCAAAAGGGGAGGCTTGCAGAGGAGAACAGGGTGAAGCAAAGACAAGCACAGAGAGCCCGGGGCCCAGGAGCTCCAGACACGGGCACAAGAAACCCCTAAAGGGGAGGCTGTCAGAGGAGAACAGAGTGAAACAGAGACAAGCACAGAGAGCCCGGGGCCCCGGAGCTCCAGAGAAACACGGGCACAAGACACCCTAAAGGGGAAACTTGCAGAGGAGAACAGAGTGAAGCAAAGACCAGCACAGAGAGCCCGGGGCCCAGGAGCTCCAGACAAACACGGGCACAAGAAACCCTAAAGGGGAGGTTTGCAGAGGAGGACAGAGTGAAACAGAGACAAGCACAGAGAGCCCGGGGCCCCGGAGCTCCAGAGAAACACGGGCACAAGACACCCTAAAGGGGAGGCTTGCAGAGGAGGACAGAGTGAAACAGAGACAAGCACAGAGAGCCCGGGGCCCAGGAGCTCCAGACAAACACGGGCACAAGAAACCCTAAAGGGGAGGCTGTCAGAGGAGAACAGAGTGAAACAGAGACACGCACAGAGAGCCCGGGCCCAGGAGCTCCAAACACCGGCACAAGAAACCCTAAAGGGGAGGCTTGCAAAGGAGAACAGAGTGAAACAGAGACAAGCACAGAGAGCCCGGGGCCCAGGAGCTCCAGACAAACATATACACAATACACCCCAAAAGGATGAGACTTGCAGAAGAGAAGAGATTAAAACAGAGACGCGCACAGAGAGCCCGGGGTCCCGAAGCCGGAGACAAACATGTAGACCAGGGCTTCGCCGAGATCACGGGGCAACGGAGGCTCGGAGTTTGTTACAAGCAGGGAGTGTAGAAAATAAAAGGAAATGAAGACAGAAATAATGAAAAAGGCAAGACAAACCAAAGGCTTCATTCAAGAGCCTGCGTCACTAGGTCGGGGAAAGCTCCCAGAGGACGGTAAACAAAGAAGGCTTCGCCCCCTTCAGGGGGCACAAGGAGATGGCACCATCAGCTGGAACCCGTGGTAACAGGAGGATAAGGAGGAGGGAGATAACAAGGTGAAGACGGATACGAGGAGTCACTGTTGTGTGTTCCACCCCGCCTCACCAAGCAGGAGGTTTGTGCTACCATATTTGGTGGGAGCAACCAGCCTTGATTCGGCCTCTATATCAACAGTGTTTCTTGTTTTCATGCAGTGGTCGAAGTGTGTGTGTGGGGTGTGGGGGGGGGGGGGGGTGGAAGGGGGTAGTATCTGAGAGGCATGACGTGCCCATACTTTAATTTTAGAAAAACTGTTCCCCTACTTTTTGTCAAAAGACCACCGTCCCAGGATGGTTCATTCCGAGAGCTGGGATGCTTTGGCTGAAGTGTCAGTGCTGTGAAACCGAGGGCGCGGCAGACAGCTAAACAAGCCTTCCTGCCAGGGTGCCTCCTGCCTGAAAGAAATGCAAACATGTGCAGCTGCTCAATCTGCATATATAAAGCCTGCTTCAAACCTGGAATTGGATTTAATTGATGGATTCACTAGAACAGTGATACTCAAAGTACGCCCGGGGAGGAGGGGGGGCACGCCGCCCTCCTGACCTCCGGGGCAGAAGCGGCAGCACTGGACTGCTGTCTGCTCCACTCAGCACCAACATGGAAAAGAATGTTAAACACACAGCAGGCACTTATTTAAAGGTTAATTACAGTTAGGGAAAGGAAGTAACTAGGCCCTTAACTTTAGGAACGCCTTCATTTTTAAAGGCAGCCACTAGATATACATGGTTTGCTTTACCTACACCCACTTTACACCTCCGCTGGCATCAGTGTGGCCCTCGGTCACACCATAGACCACATTTTGCAGCCCATGGGAAAATGTTTGAGTACCATGCACTATAAGCTTTTAAATGAAACGCTTTTTTTTTTTTAATAGCACAAACTTGACCCGAAGGTATCGAGTGCTTTACACGAGCACCAGTTGTGTTACAGGAGGACACATTAATTTTTGATAGGCACGTGGAGATTAAGCGATTTGCCCAGAATCACATGATGTTGCGTGCTTGCCGAAGCTCGAACCCGGTTCCCCAGATTTGAGGTCGACCGATCTAGCCTTTAGGCCAACTCCTCTCCCCATTTATTCTTTTTGAGAGGTGTGGTAAGGGACCTACCAGCTCAGCTGTGACGTGTGTGCTTTTAAAAGACAATTATAAAAATATTTGCACTGCGTCCAGTCTGGGCATTACTAAAATCGACATCATAATACTCCATTCAGCACATAAATAGCCGTAAAAGATACATAAAAGCCTGAAGAAAAACAAAAACAAGAAAACTTATAATAACAGGTACTTTAAACATGATGCGGCAAACCACTCCAGATAATCACAGGTCACAGTCAATCCAGGGCACAACCGTGACCAAGATCATAATACCCTGTGCCCCCGCTCGAAGAGATATGATCAGACACACCCCTGGCAAACATCGCGGGTACTTAAGAGTTGAATATAAAATAATGCAACCTTACATTTCCTGAACCTCAAAGGTTTTAACATTGGCTTGATAAATAGTAAAAGATAGCATTTACAAAATGTGCACAAAAAAAAAAAAAAGCGCATCACGGACTGATCTGAGCGTCCATCATAACCGTCAAAAGGCGACCCCCGGCACTGGCCCGGAGCTCAACAAGTAAAGATCTCTCCTATCGTGAGAGGCATAGCACGGCACAACACCGAACCCTCAGGGACGAGGAGCATAAGATACTCTGTAACAGCTCTTTTGCTGGTTTTATTTTCATGTCTCTGGGAGGACAAAGGTCTAGGAAACGCAGCGTCGCCATCTTCTCATCTTAGTATCTTAACGTAAGAGGCGCATCAAACGTCGCTGGTAGATTCAATGCAGGGCAGGTTTGTCGTATATTGGCCAACCAGGGGATTGAATGGCTCTTATCCAAATGTAGTCAATCCATAGTAATACCGCTGCTCAGATTCGCCTCCGCATCAACCCACAGTCAGAGGGGTGCAGCCTGGCTTTACCTGGGATCTACTCAAGGCTATGCTCCGAGGGTATAATATAATGGCAGTTCGTAACGGGTAGGTGCAGGATCGGCCTACAGGGACGATATTCTTCGATCTGAAAGGTATTAACATTATTCCCCCCAAATCCCTGCCCCATAACGCACCGTAGATACGCGCGGAGTGTTGTAGATATTCAGAAACGGAGATGTCAGTCCGCTAACATCGCCCTGAGGCAAGTTGGCTATGACACCGGCCGCTCCGCAAAGCTTCAGCCGCGAGTTGCTAATCCACAGCTGCCAGGAAGATGCACTATTATAAAAAGCCCCAAAATCATGCACACTTCCCAAGGAGTTCCACCTCACCACTAATTTAGACATACTTTTCTGCCTTACCCACAACCCCTAATGTGTGATTTTCCATAATTTGTAACCATGTCCAACGCACTCATTAAAACCACACTGATAAGGACAAATAACTTTTTGGGTGTTAGCCCACATTTTTTAAATGAGTAAATATCACCTGTACAATGACCTTGACCATACTATCAATGAGCGAGATGGGGGCAACAACATTTGGGTGACTTCCGATCCCCTCTTTAAAGATGGGGACTATTGTAAAAGTGTCCAAGATCTTGGAATCCTACCGCATAAGGAATTATTAAAAACATTTGTTATCAGTTGCCCCCATAACTCGATGTTCCATTTGATTAAATCCATGGGGACTCCATCCGGTCCCGGAGCGTTACCTTTCTGGCTCTGCCTAATAGCAAGAGTGACTTCCTCTAGGATGATTGACATGGTTGGAGAGTCGGAGAAGTTGTCACTCAAGCGCTCCTGTAAGCGTTCATCTTCCACCAAATGATAAGTCCCACTAAAATGTGTAACTCCTTCAGAACCTGGAACGGTACAACTTAGATGGGGGTTGGGTGGGATTGGTAAGTGACGCGCTTTCCAAGAATTCCCAGTTCCTGATTTCAAGGCCTTCTTTCTGAACCTCAGGATTTATTTATAGACTTTGCACACTTCCTGCACCACAATAGGATGTTTAGGGTTTGAAGAAAGGGCGTTCCTTAGCCTACGATTGGCTCAGGAACAATGACTGTCAAACCAGCGGTGAGTCACCTGCTCACGCCTAATTGGTTGCAAAAGTAACTGCCTAATGCTCTGGTTCAAAGTGTCAAAACGGCCAATCGTTTCAGCCCGTTGGACATCGGACTAACAATGCAGGAATGTCATAGGATGAGGCTTGAGCAGCGTGGTGACGGTTGCCCCCGGGTCTGTCAAATGCCACACGAGCCTCAGGCCATCACTGGTATACATACAGCACTATAGAGTTGGATACCTCAGGGGGCGGCGTTTTACCCACGGGGCAATGTCCTACAAAAGAGAAAGCCTTGTGAGCTCCCCATTCCATCGCTAGGATTTCACCACACGAGAACCATGTTAAAAACTGCCTGTTGCAAAACGTCTGTCGATTCCTGAAGCCCTGCCGCGCCCTCCAACTAGATCCACAAGATGATGTTCTGCCAGGTATCTGCCCAGCTCTCCTCTGCGATCAGGTCTCCCCCAGTGAGGATGGAGATGGGCCAAGTCTTGTACATAGTCTCCAGTTTTGCATGAAAATCCCCCCAGAGGAGAAAATTTGTTTGTGTATTTTTGCAGGGTCCTATTTTCCTTAAATCGGCTAAAAAAAGAAAACCAACTTATAAAATGAATATACTCAGGATTTAAAAAATCCTTATTATTGAAACGAATAAAAGTAAAAAAGTGCGGAGTTCGTCCTTAATAAGCAAAGCCTAAAGGCCGGATTTCCGGGTTTAGATGAGTCCAGACAGAGTCGTATCTCGCCGTAATCTGAGAGGACTTCTACTAGACAGAATACTGTGTATTTGTGAGTTATTTCCACAGATGACCTGACTATATTCACAGCAGGTTACCCTGGGGCTGTGGATTTTCTATAACTGGAACCAAATAGGTCTACGTCTCAGATTGCGGCGAGATACAATGAATGTTTTTTATCTCTACACTATTACACATTGACTATAGGAACACCAATGTTTCTTTACTCAGCCTTGAAAAAGTCCATCGGCCGAAACACGTGTCAGCTAATGCTTGCTTTGTTGTCACTCTTTGTTCCACCAAAACTGTGTAAAAATGCTGAGAAGAATAAGAAACGCACAGCATATAGTTTGACTTTGTAGTACTATATTACTGTTGAAATACAGTGACCACTGGGCTACTGCGTGTGCTTCGGTAACTATCACTGACATTTTCTGGTCGGGGGCTTGTGTTTCTATCTTGTCTATTACACCCTAGGTGGCGAGTGTGTGTACCACGAAAACACCAACCCACACTTAAAACTGCTTTCCTAAAAAAATTACACAAATATTTTCCTGAATACAAACAGAATCTAGATGGGCAATCGCTGTGGCATAGCCATCACCCCTTGTTGTTTATGACCAGATGAGGATGAAAGATCGGTAGAAAAAAAACCTAGCGGAACCATAGTAGTGTTACTTCCTAAAACCACGTAACTCAAGACCCCAAACAGAAGACTCTGTACTAAGGAAGGAGACTTAAAGATTATGATTGCGCAATCACCCCACCCCCCATTGAAACATGGGCCCAGGTCCAATCCACCAAACTCTGCGTGTCATCAGGATATTGTTGGCAAGAAAAAATGGGAACCCTCTATTGTGTGCAAGCCAATCTAAAACTTTGTTACTGAGCTCACGGTTAGTCTCTGCCTATGCTTTACGCAAAAGAGGAACTCCAATAAGAATGGCCACGTATGGGGCGCGCGGCTGGAGGCAGATTCATTTTAGTCTGGGTTAAGTGCGGCTTGCAGCGGGGTGGTCTTGCCAATCGCTGCTTTGAGAGAGCTCCAACTCTACTCGGCAGTAAACGGGTTGCTTCGGGAAAAACAGGGCGCAGCTCAGATGGGAGGTTGTCCCCAGACTCTGGTGCTAAAGGGATTGCATTCGGCTGGCTGGCATAGTCCCCTTCAGGCACTGCTGAGGTGTCTAAGTTATAGCGCAGCAAAAGGAAAATGGAGGATTCATCAGAGTCAGTCCCAGATCTCAGCGACCCTGATTGGCCATGTTGCCTGGATATTAATGCAATTCGCCGTTTCATAGTCTTGAGCCACTTAACAAAAGGGTCAAGTTCAGCAGAAAAAAGTTCCTTCATTTTTCCAAAACATAGAAGTTTAATTGGTACCTGGACAGGGATAGACTAGTAATTGATTTGTACCTTTATCTTGGTACATTTTTTTTCGATGAAAGGGCAGGATACGGATCACATAACACTTTGGGGGGCCTTTGTTACGCCACTGGCAGGGCCCTCTCTCAGACAAGGCCCTTTTTTAGATTATATAATATTTTTGGGAGGCATTATTTTAGGCATGTCCTGTCAGTTAACAGGGTTAATACTCCCTCTTCGCGTTTCTGTGCTTGCGAAGTGTTGGACATGAGACTTAGGGACTACTTTGAGGGGATTGTAGGACACATTTTCCATCAGATATGTAATTTGAATACTTTGGCCGCCTCCGTCTCGTTTGGAATCGGTCGTACCACTTTTAGTGGGCTGGGACGGTTCCCGACTTCGGTTCTTGAAGGTTCTGCTCTATTCGAGGTATGGGCGACCCTTTCCAGTAGCCACGGTGCTGCAGACAATGAGAAGCCAGAGCAGACTGTGCCTTCCAGAAAGATTCCCAGCAGGGAAAAACCCTTAGGGAAAAACCTCTGTTGTAGTTGGAGACTCCAGGAATGGAGAGGAAGGAGAAGATCAAGGAAAAAAGGCAGACACCAGCGAGAAGAAGGAGCTTGAAGACCAGAATTCCAAGCAAGAGCAGATAGTTTAAAGGAACCCAAACTGTAACAGGAGCCGCAAACAGAAAATAAAGGTGCGTCAATGGGAAGGAAAAGTACACCAAACAGAAGTAAAGGCACCAACAGGAGCGAGGACACATCGGCAGGAGCGAGGAGAGTTGCAACGCTATGAAATGAAAGGTTCAGCCCCTTATGTACTCATAGACAGGTAGTGACATAACCGGAAGTAAGCAGTCACCATCTTAGAAAGGGAAAAGATAATGAAAAGAATAGGAAAGGTCGCCATTTTAGAATGGTATAACAAAAATCTTCCTACGGCCTTCTGGGACCAAGACTATGGAATCATGGGAAGATGAAAGCAACAAGATGGCCCTAAAGAAGAATGAAATTCGGCAAAGTAAAATGAATCACCAAGTGAAAAAGTAAGTGAATTGTGCCCAACAGTGTTATATAGGAAGCCGTAGCCCCAAGACTGGAGCGCAGCATTCCCAACATGTAAAATATTTCACAACGGGCCACCACGTGAAGCTGTGGCGTGCCAGGCACCAAAAAGAAATGGGCATCGCAGAATGCACCCACGACGCCAGAACAGCAACAGCGGGCCACAGCGCAGGGCTGCGCCCAGTGAGGAGAGGGAGGCGTCAAGGGCTGCACCGTGCCTGCAAGGATGAAGTGGGCAGCTTTATGGGCCAAACCATGGCCCACGGTGCAACAGCCACTTAAGGTCTTTGCTTAGAGGTTCAGTCCTCTCATTTTCAGTTTTTGGCCTGCGGTGCTATGGTGGGGGTAACTCGCTCTTATGTGGAGAGGCGGCACCCTGCAGGCAGCCTTGAAGTATGACATTTTCTCTCTACAAAAAGAAAAGTGTGCCTTTTATAGGTCCTTTGAACAGGCTTAAGAAATGTTTGGGCTTGATTTGATCGCAGACTCCCCTTTGCCTAAATCTGTTTTATAGACTTATATAAAAAACACGCCGCTTAAAATAACAGGGCAGAGATATTTCCTTAGGACAGTCAACGTAATCTAGTAGTTCAGGAGAGCTCTCTGGGGATTAAGCCACAGCTCTACTTAGTCTGAAATCGACCTCATGGGCTCAGAAAGGAGGCCCGTTTGCGGAGATTAGATTTGCTCTTTCTCCGCATTATTACTGGAATTTTGGATAAAGTCCCAAAAGATTAAGTTATGTGCGAACACGGTCAGCTATATATTCCAGATCTTAATCATGCACTTTTTGTTTGGCCTGTGTTACAGGATACACGGCATTACTTTTTAAGGCCTCTGTTTCTTAGACAGAACGTACGTACCGCCGTGCATGTTTGTAATGTTTCCACCTAATGAAACAACAATTTTTAAAGTGTTTTTCGAACATTACTGGCATTGGGTGCATCATTGAACTGACATTGATTAGTTATATCGGGTTTATCACCTTAACAGGTTCAAGCTGTATAAAGCCATCCTCTTCAGGGCTGGCAGGTGGGTGTTAGTTAAACAGTGATGTTTCAATGATGTATTTACAAAACTGTAAACTTGCACATCGTTGTTATATCATGCGGACATCCATCTCTATTGGTCAGTACCATCTATTGAGCAGCACACGTCTCTCTAATCCTTGGGTCGATGTTCTTTAGGTGTGTAGGAAGGTAGGATCCTTCTGCATGGTTACCCTCACGTTTTGCCTGGTGCGAAGCTGTTTTTGGACTAGTCTGACTGGGATCCAGCTCATCAGGACCCCAGTCTATCTGCTTTTTCTCTAAATTGGTTATGTTCAGTACTTGGGTACATCCCAGATTGGATACTGGGGGACCCTTATCAGTCCCTAGTATATGGTACTAAGGTACCCAGGGCATATGTACCTCAGAGGTCCCCTATGGGCGTAAGCATTGATTATGCCACTCATGGGAGACCATTCAAAATGGAACTACAGGCCTGCCATTGCACCCTGTGTAAGTTGGTGCTAGCACTACTTACGTCAGATATAGGTTTCCTATATCTAGGGTCACTGCACTTAAAGTCACCCCTATAGCAGGCCTTTGCAATACTGAAGGCAGGGTGCTTGGATCTAAGTGAGAGGGTGCCCCTGCATGAGCAGGACACCCCTGCAGCCTACTGAGTCCATTCTCGCGGGTTGTCAGTGAAGCAGCCATATACTATATAAAGGGGCACCGCGTAACTAGGCGATGACCATCTCAAAACTGGCTGCAACGAATCCTATCATGTTTGGTATAATAAATAAACGGTGTGGGAGATGTGATTCCAAGCAATGGAAGAGCCCTCCGTTAGGCTCTCCATGTCCCTGGTACCAGTCTTCCAGACCCGGACAGCACAAATTGGTTGCTGCCGACCAGAGACATGATTCTGCCTTCCTGCTGCTGAGACAAGCTCGAGCAGAGGAAGGCAGAACATTAGGCATCCTGTCACATTGAAGTGTGACCACCTCCCAGACAGGATTTAGTGTATTTGGGCAGGGTGGGTGTGCTTGTCGGCACCACTCAGTCTGCATGTGGGGCACATTTGGTGTCCCCATGCATAGTTCAGTTCAAACCAGTCCTGGGAGTCATTGGCTCCCGCTTTGGCATGAAACTGGACAAAGGTCATGAAAGTAACCTCCCCTCTGCCGAGACCCTCCCCTGGGAGGGTCCCCTGAATCTTCCCAACCTTTCCCCTAGGGTACTTAAGGGCGTACCTGGCTGTAGGTCCCTAGATTCGTCATGGGAAAAGATTCAGATCAGACACCACTTCTACTTCTACCGTCTGGGCAGTCTGGACTTCGCTAGACATCGTTTGAGCCCAACTTAGTCTCCCTTCCAGTCTGCTGCATCATCTGTGTACCATACAGGAACCTTCCAAGGCCTGTTGGCATCAAAGACACCTGAAGGAATCTCCCTTGGAGTGAAGGAGTCATTCTCAGGCATCGTCTCTAAGTCGACCGGTCTGCTGATACTGAGCTCCTCCGGACTCCGAATGGCTCTGCAACACAGGTGGTGGATTTCCACAGCTCCCGAGGTCTGCTCTATCCTCTCACCGAGTTTGAGGCCAGTATTCCTTGTGGGGATTGCAATAACTGGACCCCTGTGCACCGCGTCAACTTGCAGTTGCAAAGGCTTGTTGACTTCTCTCAAAGAAGATCTTCGGGCCCCAAGTAGCCCCAAAACGGGCATCTCCTGTGACCAGAATCTTTAGACACACCGCATCGTGTGCATCATGGCCTGCATCTTTGGTGAGCTGCTTGAGGTCGCTACTCCAGTGTCTCTGCCCTGTGGGTCCATTTGAGGGTCTCCTTTGTTTCTCTTGGGCTTTCCCAATTGCTCGGGGTCTGCCCTGACTGCTACTTTTGGTGAGTTCCCTGGACCTTGCTGGTCCCGGCGTTGCTCCTTCAGCTCCTGCGTTGGTTGCATTTGCCAAGGCTTGTTTGTGCTCCCGCCGGAAACCGATCCCTCAGCACTCGACATCCTTCGTGGGAAAGCTCGTGCATGGCTCCTGTTCTTCCTCAGCATTGCCTGGTCCTCACAGCTACAGACTCAAGGTCCTCCTCAACTTTCCTGCAACACCCGACATTGGTGGGCATTTGTCTTCCAAGTCTCCTGGTCACTCCCGAGTCACAGATTATTTCCCCTCTGCTTGCAAGTACTTCTCCTCTAGGATCCACATTTGGATTCCACTGGACACTTTCTCCTCTTCCAGCAGTGACACTTTCCTGAAGTCCTCCATTGGAACCGACGTTGGTTTCTGACACCACTTCACACCTATGCACCCTGCTTCCCTGGTGTAGGTAACGTGGGTACTAGACTAACCACGGGTGGGGTGGCTCTCCAACCTTCTGTGTTCCACGTGGTTTCCTCAGGGTCCACTGGGAACGGTCCTTAATAATCCAACCGCAACTTACTCGTAGACTTGTACGGAGCACGTGGTTGTGTCCTCACACTGCACACGCTCTCTGTAGGGTTCCTAGATACTCACCTTGGGTGATTCCGTGGGTCCCCAGCACTTCTACATACTCTCGACACGGTCTTGACTCGAGTCGTAGTTTTTAAACCACTTTCTTAGTATATGGTTTGGTCCCCCTCTGGGGCCCATTGTGCATTTTGTGCTATTTACTATGATTTCTTGCAAAGTACTGTGCTTTTGTGCATATCTCTGGGTAAGAGATATTCCTTTGTGCTAGAGAGTATTACATAATAAATATATATTTTTTATAAATACTTGATGTTGTTCTTTTTCACTTAATCTATACTATAAGATTGCATTCTGGTTAAATAAGGTGCTTTACTCTTCTTCTGGACAAAGCCTGAAGGTTGCTCTCCACAGCTACCACTTAGAGAGCTTTCTAAGGTTGTCTAAGAACTCTTAAATCGCCATAAGCGTTGTCTGGAATGGTGTAAGGTCTCCACTTACAGAAGTGGACATCATATACCAGGTCAGCTTCTCACAAGGTGTTATGGGGATTATTCTCCCCATTCATTTGGGATTTTAAATATTGGTCTTTGTTTCATATTGCACTATGCACAACTAGAGCGTCTCCATTGAATGAAGCGTTTTGTAGTAAGATTTATCAACCTTCTAATGACTTTTTAATGTTTTGTCTTTTTGATTTATAATTTATGTACATTTTGAAGACACTTTTTTTTTTATGTTGATCGATAAGGTATACGTATTGTTGTTTTTTCCTTTTTAAATTGTGTTATTTGTTATGTGGACCTCCGCCGAATTCCTCATCATAACACATTTCTGACATTTGACTTTGAGAAGAAAACCAGTGGACGACAGGATACAAATGCTGTGTCACAACGTCAGAGAAACAAAAAAAAAAACTGTGGAGAAACAGAAAATGGATACTGTGTCACAATTGTAGAGAAACAGAAAACCAGTGGACAAACAGGGTCCACATACTGTGTCACAGTGACGGAGAAGCAGAAAACCAGTGGACGAACAGGGTCCACATACTGTTTCACAATGACAGAGAAGCAGAAAACCAGTGGACGAACAGGGTGCACATACTGTGTCATAATGACAGAGAAGCAGAGTCGGAGGAAGGTGCGGTGGGTGTTGCTGGAGAACGCCCAGCCAGGGGTAATGGGGTGGCTATGTTCTCCATCTCCATGCAGGCTGCATGGAGAAGGGCAGAGTGCGCATGACTGGTTTGGGAAGCCCGAAAGGGCAGACCAAACAGTCTTTGTGCACTCAGGAATGGGCAAACCACTCCTCTCCTGCCAAAGAGCAGAGCAGCCCCACCCATCCGCCCGCAATGCGCAAAGAAAACATAAAATGGTAATAACTAAAGGTTATTACCATTTTGTGTTTTGGCTTTCTCGCACTAAGAGAATGCAGTGGGGTGGTGCTCCTCCACCCCAGTGGAGGAGCCACCCCTGATAAAGGAACAAGCAAACCCCAATTTACCCTGTGTGCAACCCTCGGTTAGCTTGGCACAGAGCAGTCAGGCTTAACTCAAAGGCAATGTGGAAAGTATTTGCGCAACACTCCAACAGTAATAACCTCAATCACAACAGAAGAATGACCCCCACAACCAAATTAGAAAAATAGAGGAATGTTTAATAAATAAATCAAGACCGAAATGACAAAAATCCAACTAGTAGAAGCAGAGATATGCCGGTTAAAGATATCAGGGAAAATAGCACCAAAAAGCACAAAGCATCAACCGTGGATCTCTGGTCACACTCTACCGGGACAAAGTCACAATAGGAGTGCAGGCCAGCTACAGGAGGCCAGTGAGACCTGCTAAACAAGAGTTCCATAAATCCTGGTTGCAGACCGTTATGAGGTCCCATATCAAGGATACATCACATAGGTGAGGCAATTCGAGGTCCGGATCAGAGATGCGTTGCGCAGCATCAGTTATGGAGAGCTGCTATGTGAGATGCTGCGTCGTCGTTGAGGATGCTGTAGACAAGGTGGCAGGCAATGTGAAGTCCTGCATCGAGGACTCATAACTCAGCTGTAGTTCCAAGGAGGCTGTGGAGTCCTTGCAATGGAAAAGTCCGGCAGCAGTCCTTCAGGGCAAGAGACCTGCAGAGTGGCAGTCCTTACAGCAGCACAGCAGTCCTTTCTGGTAGAGTCTTCCACAGGTCCAGAAGTGTACTGAAGAGTTGGGGTCTGAGGTCTAATATTTATACCTGGCACTCTCTTTGAAGTGGGAGAGACTTCTAAAGGTTTCCACCCCTTCAGAGTGGAATTTCCTGCCTCCCTACCCTGGCCCCAGTATGTCTAGCGTCACAATAGACCAGTGACAAACTCTTTGTGTGAGTGCTCAGAGAGAGCCTTTATGATGTGCAAGTGTGGTAGGCGACAGATCCTCCCCCTTGTTAACTCGGAGTGTTCCAACCTGCCAACAGCTATCTTCTCTTTGTCTCAAGATCTGGACGCAAATAAACTGCCAGCTACACCTAGTCATGTGACCCGGGAACACGCTGCAGGCACCAAATGGTTGGGGCAGGAAAATGCTAACGTTCTAAACAAAAAGCCCGTTTCAAAATTGTGATTATGAATCCAACTTTACTAATAAAGAGCTTTTAATTACAATTCCATAGACACCAAACTCGACAGTCTACCTGCTCCCAATTTAAAGTTATCAATTATTAACTATAATAAGGCCCAATGTTATTCTATGGGACAGGTAGGCTTTCCTATAGTGAAAAGCAAATGTAAGTATTTTTCACTATCAGGGCATTTAAAACTTAAAGAGTCCATGTCCTACTTTTTCAATACATTGCACCCTGCCCTGTGGGAGTATTTAGGGTCTCTCCTAGGAGTGGTTTATATGTATTAAAAGGGAAGGTTTAGAGTGGCGGAAGGTTTATTTTGCCAGGTCAAAATGACAGTTTAAAACTGCACACACAGGCTTCAATAGGAGGCCTGAAACATGCTTTAAAGAGTTACTTAAGTGGGTGGCACACACAATAAGTGCTGCAGGGCTACTAGTAGCATTTAATTTACAGACCCTGGGCACACATAGTACCACTTTACTAGGGACTTACAAGTAAATCAAATATGTCAATTCTACCATGTTTAGGTGAGAGAGCACCAGCACATTTGTACTGGTTAGCAGTGGTAAAGCGCACAGAGTACTACAGCAAACAAAAATTAATTCAGCAAAAAAAAAATAATAAAGTGGAGGATATAGGCAAAAGGTTTTGGAGTGATGCTACAGAGAGGGCCAGGTCAAACAGCCACCATTTTAGTGGCATCTTAGATTTTTCTTTCTCATTTTATTGTTCTGCCACATGCTTGCATTAATTAAAAAAAAAAAAATAACTAATATCAGCTGGCCAAGACCACATCTGTTGTGTTTTCCAATGCTGGCTGTGAATGCATCTCCCTACCTCCCAGTTCTATTTCTTCCTTATTTTAGGTATTTGTTATGACAGGTACACATCTCCAGAAAGTTACCCAGAGCTTTTTCATTTCAGCAGGAGGCAGTGCACTTTGGGGAACTACAATATGAAAAATAGGTTGTGATGGGCACCGACATGAACATATGCCATTATGAGAATACTAAACATCTATTACAGAGAAATTCACATGCCTTAATTACAAAATGTCGTAAGGCTTCATTTACGTAATACATATCTACAACCTGAGGCATAAGAAGATAAACTGATTTGCCAAATCAAAGGTTTTTTTTGTTCAAGAGCCACAAATCTGAAATAAAACCAATGCCCTTGGGTACCAAAGTCATCGATTTAGCATCCAGACCTCATCAGCGCTCACGTGCATAAATCAGATGGCAAATTTTACATTATGTTAACTTGCCCGTTTGAAGTGTTCTTTCATCTTTTACCACTAACATTTTAGTTTGTGTTACAAACTTTGTAATAAATTAGTTTCATTACTGAAAAAATGAAATTTTTGGTGAGACCAAAACACAAAACAAACATTTCCAAAGACAACAGGTCTCGCCTTCAGGACCTACTGGCTTTCGCAATGCTTCTAGGCGATGCTGAACAGCATTGGCTAAAAGCTATGCTTAAAGCTGCAATGATACAACCACTGTCGGCATCGGAGTCATACAGTGCGCATGCACATGCGTCATCGTACAAGTGCATGCCTATAGAATGATGCGGACGCCATTGCAAATTTTTTTTACTGACGGATCTAAGAAGACCACTTAGAAAAGGTCAGAAAAAAAAAAAAAAAAAAAGGAAGCACATTGTAAGTGCACAAAAGAGGTTTTGTGGATGGCCGACAGACATTTACTGGCAGTCTAAAAATATATATGTATAAAAAAATTTTTTTTAAAAGAACGACGGAGGTAGCGGACAACAGACGATTTAGTTGGGGAAAAGAAACAGAAATTCAGTGGGGATACATGAGTGAGAAGAGAGGGGGTAAGAAAGAGGGGTAAGAAAGAGGGGTAAGAGAGCGAGACAGAGAGAGAGAAAAAACAAACAGCACAGGGCTGATATTTTGGGTTGGTGGATGAATACAAACGAGACAGAGCTGGAAAACACATGCACTCTAATGAGATGCTTAATCAAACAGAAAAAAGTAGTTCACTAAAGCGAGCAGAAGATAACAAGGTAAGAAGACAAGAGGATGGTAACAGTTCAAATGCTCCAGTTGAGGCACAAAACACAAGACGGACAAGGAAAGCCATTGGATAAGAAGCAAACAAACATGAGTGACAATGAAGCCAACCAATGGCAGGCAATGGGCGGGCTGTAAGCCCCTGTAAGTTCTTGGCAAGTCCACAATAGTCTTTTACGACCATACAGTTTGTGCTGTCTGGTAGGCGAGACCTAAAAAACACAACATAAATTAACTGATGAACATTTAATTAAGATGTGAAAGGGTTTTAGCACCTCCTTCCACATTAACGCGATTGGTTGTAAGCCCTCAACGTTAACACCCTCAGTGCCCACAATTATCAGTTTTAAGATTATTTCTATATTTCTCTTGGACATCAGCAAGCAATGGTCAGTTTGGACATCCGAGATACAAAGTCCCCACAACACTGGGAGATCAAAGGAAGATGCAATGTATGAATCAGCAGGATTGTGCCTCCCCCGTGCAAGGAAGACGAGGCCACATCCTAGGAACCCATCTATGGGCAGCCAGAAAGTAAAAGGCGTGAAGGGCGAGGGGTCAGCGACCAAGCTACTGAAATGGTGCCTCAGTGACCATCTCCATAACTCAGTGACTGCGGTCAGGGGACGGATATTTACCGTTAAGCAGAGATTCACAGACATTCTAATTTATTCAGGCAAGCTTTAAGCAACAGATCGTTTGTTTAGCACTCTTAAAGCAGAACTCCTGACATGAAACGTATTATAAAAACATTTATAAGTCGATGCAACAATCATAAGCTACATAATAAACACAGAAATGTAAAGACCCATAAATATCAAGTGACATACAAATGAAACAAAAAACAAAAGAGCGCACATGTCTATACCTTGTAAACACCGCTGTCTACTTCCCCACCACATTCTGAAGTGTGAAGAGCAGAATCAGATTATCATTAAAAAAGAGTTGACACGTTTCAACTGATGCAACTGCCCAGCCTTCCTCTGGGCATATGAGATTTCTCAAAAATGCCTTGTGTGTTATATAATTCACTTTTTTTATTTGACACATAAAGCCTTAATGTGCCTAAATATACTTCATCTTACACCTAGCGTAGAGTTTCTTTACAACTAAACCACCCATTCTGTGTTAAATAGTAACAGCCCAACAATAGGTCCATAAAAAAATCCCAAGGGTCCAACCTAGCAGTGTGCGAAATTGTTTTTGCGTAATTACATTTTTTTCCAGGTAAATGACGTGAAATTATGCATAATTACATGAAATTCAAATCCAACATCAAGAGCTATACTTTAGCACAAAACGTGCCTTGGCACCAATTTTGGACAAGGAGAGAGTGCATTTTGCAGCAAAACAAGATCGGGCAGAAAAATAACGGAGCAAGGAACAGCTGCTTGCGTTACGGTCGTTCGTGATATTTCCGTGCACTCTTGAAATAAATTTGTAAAGAACAGTGCATAGTTATGCAACGTGGCGTAATTTAGGGAATTTCACGAAACAAGTGTATAGCGTAATGTCCAAAATGACATGAATTACACCAGCGTAATTTGAACTTTGCCCGGGCCTCGTCCTACTTTTGTTCAACAGCTGGGTCCGTCGAAGCTCACCGGCTCAAGACAATTTGACCGGTTGTTCAGACTGGACCTGACATTAAAAATGAAACAAACTTTTCACATTTCCAATAGTGGAAAAGGCAACACTCAAGACAAAGTAGAGATGTCTTCAATCTTACTTTTGTCCTGAACGCCAACCTTTACCACGTGATCACAAGCTTCAGTGAAAATCTGAGAAGGAATCCTCCCAGGTCTGCTGGGCTCAATACCCGAGCATAGGATGTGTAGGAAGCCACTGCCCTGGACACGCACCTCGTTTGGTTCACACTGGGCCGCAAGGAGCACGCACTAGGATATAGTCAGCCAAAATAATACAGTGCTACAGTGTGCAAAGGAGTCAATGTGGTAGTAATGGAATACTGGGCCAGAGTGTACTCATTAATACTGCAACAGTATACGAGAGTGCGACAGACAACCCACTGAAACTGCGATACTGTACGAGAGTGCGACAGTCAACCCATTGATACTGCGATACTGTACGAGTGCGACAGTCAACCCACTGAAACTGCGATACTGTACAAGAGTGCGACAGTCAACCCACTGATACTGCGACACTGTACGAGTGCGACAGTCAACCCATTAATACTGCGATACTGTACGAGTGCGACAGTCAACCCATTAATACTGCGATACTGTACGAGAGTGCAACAGTCAACCAATTAATACTGCGATACTGTACAAGAGTGACAATCAAACCATTAATACTGCGACACTGTACAAGAGTGCGACAGTCAACCCATTAATACTGCGATACTGTACGAGAGTGCGACAGTCAACCCATTAATACTGCGATACTGTACAAGAGTGCGACAGTCAACCCATTGATACTGCGACACTGTACGAGTGCGACAGTCAACCCATTAATACTGCGATACTGTACGAGTGCGACAGTCAACCCATTAATACTGCGATACTGTACGAGAGTGACAATCAAACCATTAATACTGCGACACTGTACAAGAGTGCGACAGTCAACCCATTAATACTGCGATACTGTACAAGAGTGCGACAGTCAACCCATTAATACTGCGATACTGTACGAGTGCGACAGTCAACCCATTAATACTGCGATACTGTACGAGAGTGCGACAGTCAACCCATTAATACTGCGATACTGTACAAGAGTGACAATCAAACCATTAATACTGCGACACTGTACAAGAGTGCGACAGTCAACCCATTAATACTGCGATACTGTACGAGTGCGACAGTCAACCCATTAATACTGCGATACTGTACGAGAGTGCGACAGTCAACCCATTAATACTGCGATACTGTACAAGAGTGACAATCAAACCATTAATACTGCGACACTGTACAAGAGTGCGACAGTCAACCCATTAATACTGCGACACTGTACGAGAGTGCGACAGTCAACCCATTAATACTGCGATACTGTACGAGAGTGCGACAGTCAACCCATTAATACTGCGATACTGTACAAGAGTGACAATCAACCCATTAATACTGCGACACTGTACAAGAGTGCGACAGTCAACCCATTAATACTGCGATACTGTACGAGAGTGCGACAGTCAACCCATTAATACTGCGATAGTGTACGAGAGTGCGACAGTCAACCCATTAATACTGCGATACTGTACAAGAGTGACAATCAACCCATTAATACTGCGATACTGTACAAGAGTGACAATCAACCCATTAATACTGCGATACTGTACGAGAGTGCAACAGTCAACCCATTAATACTGCGATACTGTACGAGAGTGCAACAGTCAACCCATTAATACTGCGATACTCTACGAGAGTGCGACAGTCAACCCATTAATACTGCAATACTGTACAAGAGTGCGACAATCAACCCATTAATACTGCGATGCTGTATGAGAGTGCGAAAGTCAACCCATTAATACTGTGATTCTGTACGAGTGCACCTGTCTACCAGTTAATACTGCGACACTGAACTACAGTGTGTTAAACAGTCAACCCATTAATACTGCAACACTGTAAGAGTGCACTAAGCAGTCAACCCATTAGTATCGACATACTGTACGACAGTGTATCAAACAGTTAACACATTAATATTGACACTGTACAACAGTGTGCTAAAGAGTCAATGTATTAGTAATGGAATACTGGGCTAGTGAGTGCCAAAGAGTGAACTCATTAATACTGTAATACTGTACACCAAACAGTCTAACCACTAATGATGTGATACTGTACGAGAGTGCACCAAAATAAATCATGTATTAGTAATGGAATACTGCACTAGTGTGTGCCAAAGAGTCAACCCATTTATACTGCACAAAAGTGCGCCGAAGAGTCAACCCACTAATACTGCGATACTGTACGAGCGCGCGCCAGTCTACCTATTAATACTGCAACACTGTACAGGAGTACGCCAGTTAACCCATTAATACTGTCATACTGTACGACAATGCGCCAGTCAACCCATTAATACTATGACGCTTAATGAGAGTGTTCCAGACATCCCATTAATACTGCAACCTGTACAAGACTGCGCCAATCAACCCATTAATACTGTGACATGTACGAGAGTGCGCCAGTCTACCTATTAATACTGCAACATTGTACAAGAGTGTGCCAAACAGTCAACCCATTGATACTGTAACACTGTACAACAGTGCGCTAAAGAGTCAATGTATTAGTAATAGAACACTGGGCTAGTGAGTGCCAAAGAGTGAACTCATTAATACAGTGATACTGTATGAGGGTACACCAGTCAACCCACTAATGCTGCAATATTGTATGAGAGTGTGCCAGTCAATGCATTAATGTTGCAACACTGTATGAGAGTGCCAGTACCAGTCAACCTATTAATACTGAAATACTCTACAAGAGCCTGAGAGTCAAACCATTAATACTGCAATACTGTACGAGTGTGCCAAACAGACAACTCATTAATACGGCGATGCTCAATGAGAGTGCCCAGGACAATCCATTAAAAGTGCAATACTGTACGAGAGCACACCAGCCAACCTATTAATACTGCGATACTGTACAAAAGTGTGCCAATCAACCCATTAAGACTGTGATACTGTACAACAGTGGACAAGTCAGGCCATTAATACTGCGATACTGTATGGGAGTGCACCAGTCAACCCATTAATACTGTGACACTGTACAAAAGTGCACCAGTTAACCCATTAATACTGTGATACTGTACAACAGTGGACAAGTCAGGCAATTAATAATGCAATACTGTATGGGAGTGCGAAAGTCAACCCATAAATGCTGCAACACTTTATGAGAGTGCACCAGCAACCCATTAACACTGCGACACTGAACGACAGTGTGCCAAACAGTCAACCCATTAATACTGCAACACTGTAAGAGTGCACTAAGCAGTCAACCCATTAATATCGACATACTGTACGACAGTGCATCAAACAGTCAACCCATTAATATTGACACTGTATAACAGTGCGCTAAAGAGTCAGTGTATTAGTAATGGAATACTGGGCTAGTGAGTGCCAAAGAGTGAACTCATTAATACTGTAATACTGTACGAGGGTACACCAAACAGTCAAACCACTAATTATGTGATACTGTACGGGAGTGCACACAAAAAATCATGTATTAGTAATGGAATACTGCACTAGTGTGTGCTAAAGACTCAACCCATTTATACTGTACAAAAGTGCGCCGAAGAGTCAACCCACTAATACTGCGATGCTGTACGAGTGCGCGCCAGTCTACCTATTAATACTGCAACACTGTAAAGGAGTGCGCGAGTTAACCCATTAATACTGTCATACTGTACGACAATGCGCCAGTCAACTCATTAATACTGTGATACTGTATAAAAGTGCACCGGTCAACTCATTAATACTGTGATTCAGTTTGAGAGTATGCCAAACAGTCAACCCAGTAATACTGCGATACTGTACGAGAGTGCGCTTGTCAACCCTTAAAACTGCAATACTGTACAACAGTGCGCCAACCAGCCAACCCATTAATACTGTGATACTGTACGAGTACACCAATTAACCATTTATATGCAAAATTATACAACAGTAAGCCAGTCAACCCATTAATGCTGCAACACTGTTCAATAGTGTGCCGGTCAACCCCTTAGTACTGCGATACTGTATGAGGCTGTGCCAAATAGTCAACCCATCAATACTACGGTACTGTACAAGAGTGCGACAGTCAACCCATTAATACTGCGATACTGTACGAGAGTGCGACAGTCAACCCATTAATACTGCGATAGTGTACGAGAGTGCGACAGTCAACCCATTAATACTGCGATACTGTACAAGAGTGACAATCAACCCATTAATACTGCGATACTGTACAAGAGTGACAATCAACCCATTAATACTGCGATACTGTACGAGAGTGCAACAGTCAACCCATTAATACTGCGATACTGTACGAGAGTGCAACAGTCAACCCATTAATACTGCGATACTCTACGAGAGTGCGACAGTCAACCCATTAATACTGCAATACTGTACAAGAGTGCGACAATCAACCCATTAATACTGCGATGCTGTATGAGAGTGCGAAAGTCAACCCATTAATACTGTGATTCTGTACGAGTGCACCTGTCTACCAGTTAATACTGCGACACTGAACTACAGTGTGTTAAACAGTCAACCCATTAATACTGCAACACTGTAAGAGTGCACTAAGCAGTCAACCCATTAGTATCGACATACTGTACGACAGTGTATCAAACAGTTAACACATTAATATTGACACTGTACAACAGTGTGCTAAAGAGTCAATGTATTAGTAATGGAATACTGGGCTAGTGAGTGCCAAAGAGTGAACTCATTAATACTGTAATACTGTACACCAAACAGTCTAACCACTAATGATGTGATACTGTACGAGAGTGCACCAAAATAAATCATGTATTAGTAATGGAATACTGCACTAGTGTGTGCCAAAGAGTCAACCCATTTATACTGCACAAAAGTGCGCCGAAGAGTCAACCCACTAATACTGCGATACTGTACGAGCGCGCGCCAGTCTACCTATTAATACTGCAACACTGTACAGGAGTACGCCAGTTAACCCATTAATACTGTCATACTGTACGACAATGCGCCAGTCAACCCATTAATACTATGACGCTTAATGAGAGTGTTCCAGACATCCCATTAATACTGCAACCTGTACAAGACTGCGCCAATCAACCCATTAATACTGTGACATGTACGAGAGTGCGCCAGTCTACCTATTAATACTGCAACATTGTACAAGAGTGTGCCAAACAGTCAACCCATTGATACTGTAACACTGTACAACAGTGCGCTAAAGAGTCAATGTATTAGTAATAGAACACTGGGCTAGTGAGTGCCAAAGAGTGAACTCATTAATACAGTGATACTGTATGAGGGTACACCAGTCAACCCACTAATGCTGCAATATTGTATGAGAGTGTGCCAGTCAATGCATTAATGTTGCAACACTGTATGAGAGTGCCAGTACCAGTCAACCTATTAATACTGAAATACTCTACAAGAGCCTGAGAGTCAAACCATTAATACTGCAATACTGTACGAGTGTGCCAAACAGACAACTCATTAATACGGCGATGCTCAATGAGAGTGCCCAGGACAATCCATTAAAAGTGCAATACTGTACGAGAGCACACCAGCCAACCTATTAATACTGCGATACTGTACAAAAGTGTGCCAATCAACCCATTAAGACTGTGATACTGTACAACAGTGGACAAGTCAGGCCATTAATACTGCGATACTGTATGGGAGTGCACCAGTCAACCCATTAATACTGTGACACTGTACAAAAGTGCACCAGTTAACCCATTAATACTGTGATACTGTACAACAGTGGACAAGTCAGGCAATTAATAATGCAATACTGTATGGGAGTGCGAAAGTCAACCCATAAATGCTGCAACACTTTATGAGAGTGCACCAGCAACCCATTAACACTGCGACACTGAACGACAGTGTGCCAAACAGTCAACCCATTAATACTGCAACACTGTAAGAGTGCACTAAGCAGTCAACCCATTAATATCGACATACTGTACGACAGTGCATCAAACAGTCAACCCATTAATATTGACACTGTATAACAGTGCGCTAAAGAGTCAGTGTATTAGTAATGGAATACTGGGCTAGTGAGTGCCAAAGAGTGAACTCATTAATACTGTAATACTGTACGAGGGTACACCAAACAGTCAAACCACTAATTATGTGATACTGTACGGGAGTGCACACAAAAAATCATGTATTAGTAATGGAATACTGCACTAGTGTGTGCTAAAGACTCAACCCATTTATACTGTACAAAAGTGCGCCGAAGAGTCAACCCACTAATACTGCGATGCTGTACGAGTGCGCGCCAGTCTACCTATTAATACTGCAACACTGTAAAGGAGTGCGCGAGTTAACCCATTAATACTGTCATACTGTACGACAATGCGCCAGTCAACTCATTAATACTGTGATACTGTATAAAAGTGCACCGGTCAACTCATTAATACTGTGATTCAGTTTGAGAGTATGCCAAACAGTCAACCCAGTAATACTGCGATACTGTACGAGAGTGCGCTTGTCAACCCTTAAAACTGCAATACTGTACAACAGTGCGCCAACCAGCCAACCCATTAATACTGTGATACTGTACGAGTACACCAATTAACCATTTATATGCAAAATTATACAACAGTAAGCCAGTCAACCCATTAATGCTGCAACACTGTTCAATAGTGTGCCGGTCAACCCCTTAGTACTGCGATACTGTATGAGGCTGTGCCAAATAGTCAACCCATCAATACTACGGTACTGTACAAGAGTGCACAAGGTGCACCAGTCAACCCATCAAAAGTGCACCAGTCAAACCTATTAATACTGCAACACTGTACAGGAGTACACCCGTCAACCCATTAATACTGCGATACTGTACGAAAGTGTGCCAGTCAACCCATTAATACTGCGATGCTGTATGAAAGTGTGCCAGTCAACCCATTAATACTGCGATACTGTACGAAAGTGTGCCAGTCAACCCATTAATACTGCGATACTGTACGAAAGTGTGCCAGTCAACCCATTAATACTGCGTTATTGTATGCATTAAGATTGAAATATTGCATGACAGTGTCAAAGAGTATTCCCATTAATATCAGAATACTCTGATACACAAGATCAAGGCATTGTCATACAATATTTCAAAAGTCATCTTATTAATATTGGAATACTGTAGAACAGTGCACAGCAGAGACAACTCACTACTATTAGAATACTGTACAAGAGTGCACCGAAGAATCAATGCATTAAGATTGAAATATTGCATGACAGTGTCAAAGAGTCGTCCCATTAACAGCGGAATACTGTACAATAGTGCACCGAAGAGACAGTGCAGTAAGATTGAAATACTGCTTGACAGTGTCAAAGAGTCCATTATAAATAATGGGGTAGCCCAATAATCATCACCGTACCCGGGTACAATGCAGGAATATAAAGAATGGTCCGTGACTCATTCAACGTGAACTTAGTTCTAATATAATAAATCTTTGTTGTGTTAAAGCTACAACACTGGTATTTAATCCCAAGTAAAAACCACTACGATATTGCAATCAAGAATATATTATGGAGGCATGCACAGAATTTTAGAGAACAAAATTACAGATGCGCCAAAGAAGCAAATATCATTTGTAATGCATTTATTTTTCAATTAGACTCGAAACACAGTTTTATACATTTAGTGGTAGGTTGCATGAAGGGAGAAGGAAGGGGGATTTAGGACATGCTTGTGTGGGGCAGTGAAAGTGAAGATCATAGGTTTAGGAGTAAACAATTCAAACGATTGTAACGATCAACTGGTAAAGAAGACCAGTATCAAGAGACCTGGCCGCCATTAGAACATATATTTACAATAATGCTTTCAATCCAACCATGCAAAAATGCATATTATGAAAATGTTGGACGGGTTAACACGTACAGGTCTTGTGTGGGTGGAGAGCGTCGACGTTTCGGCTCGGCTAACGCAAGGAGGGAGAGTTGGGACCTCAGCTGCGAGTCTTCTTCAGGACGCGGTAAAGCAACCTAATCCTGGTGCCAGGCTGGCATCACAGGTCAGCCGAGGATCCAAGAGAAAGCCACTGATCTCAGTCATACGATCATGCTAAGAACCTGGGGGAACGGCCAAAATCGCCAGAAACAGGAGCCAGAACGTGGCTTCCTCACCCCTTGAGTGGATGTATCCAATCACATCCAGGTTGTGGGATTAAATACCATTATATACCAGTGTTGTAGCTTTGACACAACACAGATTTATTATATTAGAACTAAGTTCACGTTGAATGAGTCACGGACCATTCTTTAGAGTGTCAAAGAGTCGTCCCATTAATATCGGAATACTGCACGAAGAGTAAACCAAAGAGACAACGCATCAATGTTGCAATACTGTACAACAGTACACGGAAGAGACAACGCATCAATGTTGCAATACTGTACAACAGTGCACCGTAGAGACAACGCATCAATGTTGCAATACTGTACAACAGTGCACCGTAGAGACAACGCATCAATGTTGCAATACCGTACAACAGTACACGGAAGAGACAACGCATCAATGTTGCAATACTGTACAACAGTACACGGAAGAGACAACGCATCAATGTTGCAATACTGTACAACAGTGCACCGAAGAGACAACGCATCAATGTTGCAATACTGTACAAGAGTGCACCGAAGAGACAACGCATCAATGTTGCAATACTGTACAACAGTACACCGAAGAGACAACGCATCAATGTTGCAATACTGTACAACAGTACACGGAAGAGACAACGCATCAATGTTGCAATACTGTACAACAGTACACGGAAGAGACCATGCATTAAGAGTGAATTATTGCATGACAGTGTCCTTGGAATATGTATTGAACACAGAGTGCTAGAGTTGAACTATTAAACCTGTAATACTGTGCTACAATGTGCCTAGGAGTCAACAAATTAGGATTGAAATATTGTGAGAGAGAGTCTGAAAGAGTCAGTCAGTGCTGGAACACCGAGTGACAGCAGGACAAAAAGTCAACTCACTGATACTGGAAGACTGAGTGAGAAAGTTATTGAGAGAAAGTAATGGCAGCAAATATATGAAAGCCAGCAACTGGGTAACGTATGGGCAAGTGAAAACAGTGAACCATGCACAAATAGTGACAGTAAACGAGTGATTGAGAGTGAATGAAAGTGAACGACTGATACTGAGGGGCAACAAGAGAGAGTGGACAGGTGACAATATGAGAGACACAGGGTGAATGAGTGAATGACCGCAAACGAGTGACCCTGAGAAACAAAGTGAGAGTGGACAGGTTGCAATGAGTGAGACAGAGTGAACGAGTGACTGACAGTGAACGCATGACACTGGGAAAACAGAGTGAGAGTGGACGGGTGACCATGATCGAGAGACTGAGATTAAACAAGTGTTTGACCGTGAATGAGTGACAGTGAGTGAGAAACACTTAAGTAAGAGTTTACAGGTGACTATGAGTGAGACACAGATTGAACAAGTGTTTGACAGTGAATGAGTGACAGTGAGTGAGAAACACTTAAGTGGGAGTTGACGGGTGACTATGAGTGAGACACTGAGATTGAACAAGTGCTTGACAGTGAATGAGTGACAGTGAGTGAGAACCACTTAAGTGAGAGTTGACGGGTGACTGAGTGAGACACTGAGATTGAACAAGTGTTTGACAGTGAATGAGTGACAGTGAGTGAGAAACACTTAAGTGGGAGTTGACGGGTGACTATGAGTGAGACACTGGGATTAAACAAGTGTTTGACGTGAACGTGAACACTAAACGGTGTAAGAGTGGGCGGGTGTCACAGGGACATTACGCGATTTGCCCAGAATCACAGGCTATTGAGCCGACGCTGAGACTTGAACCCTGATCCCCGGCTCCAAAGTCGGCAGCTCAGGCCGTGGCGTGTGACACAGAGAGGGGCACTGCCACACACACAGCGCTCCCTGCAGACAGGGGCGACTCTAGGCGCTGGAAGCTGGAGCACACGAGGAGAGACTTCACAGCAGGCAGCCCTTACATACCGCAGGGAGCGGAGGGCGAGTGGGAACAGGTCCGTGCTTAGAATGAAAGGAAGCCCAAAACAAAGGGAGGGGCTCACCTGGGGTGGTCCACAGGGCGCCGGCGGTGACGAGGAGGAGGAGAAGAAGGTGCCTGGGGGGCGTGGAGAGGGCCCCCGTGGGACCCATGCCCGGCCTCCTGCTCCAGGGGTCCCTCCTCGGGGGGCTGTGACTCCTCCGGGAGCTGGTCCTGGGACCCGTCACATCGTCCCCCACCTCAACGAGGGCTGCCGCGAGTCATGTCACACCCACCTGTGCCTCCTGTCTGCTTCTACCTGTCTCTCTCCTCGCTGCTTCTACCTGTCTCTCCCCTCCCCACCTTCTGTCTCCCCCGCGCTATCAGTCCCTCCTGTCTCTCTATCTGCTTCTGTCTTTCTCTCTCTCCCCACCCTTCCTCTCACACTTGACTGTCCATAGCCCCCGCCCCTTCCCTCACCCATCTCTGAGTCCATCTCCCTCTTTTAGCTCTATCTCCCCTCCCACATCCCTCCATCTCTCTGTCTCTCTTCTCACCTCTCACTCCAGACTGTATCTGTCTCTGATCTGGCAGCCCCAAACCTACCTACCTTTTATCCCGTCTATCCCCCCCCCCCCCCAAGTCTTCTATGCAGCCTGACTCTACCTTTTATCCTTCTACCTCCAGCTCCGTTTCTCCTACTTCCCACCCTACGTCTACCTGCTTTTTTCTAGGACTCTACCTCCGACTGTCCGTCTGTCTCGTACACCCTCTGCCTGTCCTAAGACCAGAGCGCCGGGTGCCCCCTGTTCTGTAGTAGTGGGCACCCTCCTACCTCCGGCACCTAGCTCCCTCCCTGTGGCACTCTCGGCCTGTCCCCTGTCTCCTGCGGCTCTCTCATCCAGTGGCCCGGTCCGGCCCAGTCCGGGGTGCCCTGACCCGCTTCCTCCCTGCCCCGGCTCCTACTTTCCGCAGCCTGTCTCTGCCTGAAGCCCCTCCCTGGCCCAGCCGGCCCCTTTCACAAGACAATAAAAGAGAGGGGGAGGGGAGGGCGCACATGGGCTCAGAGAAGCCCTCCTCCTCCGCTGGCTACTCCCAGCATCCCGGGTACCTCCGCCCCCTCCGCCCCAGCACAAGAGAAAAGGCGGAGACAATCCACACACGGCACGGGCGTTTCCGGTGCTTCAGAGCCAAACAAAAACCTGCCTGGAGCTGGAGATACCACCGCACCCGGGGTGGAGCGCAGGTTAAAAAACAAGTGCCCTCTGGGAAATGCAGTTCTGTGTGTCCCAGTGGAAGATTCCCCCGTCAGGGCCATTTTACATATTCAAAACAGACACCTGCCGGTGGGGCGACGGCAGTGGCACAGGGCATTATTCTGGGCTTTCCTTGGACTCAGCAAAGCTGATCTGTAAGGGTCACTGCTCGGGCCTCTGGTGTCCCCTGTCACGTGTGACCCCTTCAGCCAGTCTTGGCTTTTTAACCAGCAGCAATTTGTATGTTGGGACTTTTGACCTCAGACCGGCCAAGATTCCCAGGTCCCTGCAGAGTAGAGTGGTATAGAGTAGTGCAGAGTAGAGTATAGTGCAGTAGAGTGCAGTGGCATAGAGTGAAGTGATGCAGAGTAGAGTAGCGTAGAGTTCAGTGGCAGAGTGCAGTGTTTCACAGTACAGTGACGTAGAGTGGCAGAGTGCATTGCCATAGAGTGCAGTGGAATAACGTACAATGTTGTAAAGAGCCATGACGTAGAGTACAGTGGTGCAGAGTAGAAGTGCAGTGGCATAGAGTGCAGTGGTGCACAGTAGAGTGGGGTAGAGTGCAGTGGCATCGAGTGAAGTGCTGCAGAGTGCAGTGGCATAGAGTGAAGTGATGCAGAGTAAAGTAGCATAGAGTACAGTGGCATAGAGTGCAGTGGTGCAGTGTAGAGTGGGTAGTAGAATATAGTGACGTAGAGTGGTGTGGCATAGAATGCAGTGGCATAGAGTGAAGTGCTGCAGAGTGCAGTGGCATAGAGTGAAGTGATGCAGTGTAGAGTAGCGTAGAGTTCAGTGGCAGAGTGCAGTGTTTCACAGTACAGTGACATAGAGTGGCCAGAGTGCATTGCCATCGAGTGCAGTGGAATAACGTACAATGTTGTAAAGAGCCATGACGTAGAGTACAGTGGTGCAGAGTAGAAGTGCAGTGGCATAGAGTGCAGTGGTGCACAGTAGAGTGGGGTAGAGTGCAGTGGCATCGAGTGAAGTGCTGCAGAGTGCAGTGGCATAGAGTGAAGTGATGCAGAGTAAAGTAGCATAGAGTACAGTGGCATAGAGTGCAGTGGTGCAGTGTAGAGTGGGTAGTAGAATATAGTGACGTAGAGTGGTGTGGCATAGAATGCAGTGGCATAGAGTGAAGTGCTGCAGAGTAGAGTAGCGTAGAGTTCAGTGGCAGAGTGCAGTGTTTCACAGTACAGTGGCGTAGAGTGGCGCAGAGTGCATTGGCATAGAGTGGATTGGCATAGAGTGCAGTGGAATAAGGCAAAATGTTGTAAAGAGCCGTGACGTAGAGTACAGTGGTGCAGAGTAGAAGTGCAGTGGCATAGAGTGCAGTGGTGCACAGTAGAGTGGGGTAGAGTGCAGTGGCATCGAGTGAAGTGCTGCAGAGTAGAGTAGCGTAGAGTTCAGTGGCAGAGTGCAGTGTTTCACAGTACAGTGACGTAGAGTGGCGCAGAGTGCATTGGCATAGAGTGGATTGGCATAGAGTGCAGTGGAATAAGGCAAAATGTTGTAAAGAGCCGTGACGTAGAGTACAGTGGTGCAGAGTAGAAGTGCAGTGGCATAGAGTGCAGTGGTGCACAGTAGAGTGGGGTAGAGTGCAGTGGCATCGAGTGAAGTGCTGCAGAGTGCAGTGGCATAGAGTGAAGTGATGCAGAGTAAAGTAGCATAGAGTACAGTGGCATAGAGTGCAGTGGTGCAGTGTAGAGTGGGTAGTAGAATATAGTGACGTAGAGTGGTGTGGCATAGAATGCAGTGGCATAGAGTGAAGTGCTGCAGAGTGCAGTGGCATAGAGTGAAGTGATGCAGTGTAGAGTAGCGTAGAGTTCAGTGGCAGAGTGCAGTGTTTCACAGTACAGTGACATAGAGTGGCCAGAGTGCATTGCCATAGAGTGCAGTGGAATAAGGTACAATGTTGTAAAGAGCCATGACGTAGAGTACAGTGGTGAAGAATAGAAGTGCAGTGGCATAGAGTGCAGTGGTGCACAGTAGAGTGGGGTAGAGTGCAGTGGCATCGAGTGAAGTGCTGCAGAGTGCAGTGGCATAGAGTGAAGTGATGCAGAGTAAAGTAGCATAGAGTACAGTGGCATAGAGTGCAGTGGTGCAGTGTAGAGTGGGTAGTAGAATATAGTGACGTAGAGTGGTGTGGCATAGAATGCAGTGACATAGAGTGAAGTGCTGCAGAGTGCAGTGGCATAGAGTGAAGTGATGCAGAGTAGAGTAGCGTACAGTTCAGTGGCAGAGTGCAGTGTTTCACAGTACAGTGACGTAGAGTGGCGCAGAGTGCATTGGCATAGAGTGGATTGGCATAGAGTGCAGTGGAATAAGGCAAAATGTTGTAAAGAGCCGTGACGTGGAGTACAGTGGTGCAGAGTAGAAGTGCAGTGGCATAGAGTACAGTGGCGTAGAGTGCAGTGGGGTAGAGTGCAGTGGCATAGAGTGGTGCAGAGTAGAATATAGTGACGTAGAGTGGTGTGGCATAGAATGCAGTGGCATAGAGTGAAGTGCTGCAGAGTGCAGTGGCATAGAGTGAAGTGATGCAGTGTAGAGTAGCGTACAGTTCAGTGGCAGAGTGCAGTGTTTCACAGTACAGTGACGTAGAGTGGCGTAGAGTGCATTGCCATAGAGTGCAGTGGAATAAGGTACAATGTTGTAAAGAGGCGTGACGTAGAGTACAGTGGTGCAGAGTAGAAGTACAGTGGCATAGAGTGCAGTGGTGCAGTGTAGAGTGGGGTAGAGTGCAGTGGCATAGAGTGAAGTGCTGCAGAGTGCAGTGGCATAGAGTGACATGATGCAGAGTAGAGTAGCATAGAGTACAGTGGCATAGAGTGCAGTGGTGCAGTGTAGAGTGGGGTAGAGTGCAGTGGCATAGAGTGGTGCAGAGTAGAATATAGTGACGTAGAGTGGTGTGGCATAGAGTGCAGTGGCATAGAGTGAAGTGATGCAGAGTAGAGTAGCGTACAGTTCAGTGGCAGAGTGCAGTGTTTCACAGTACAGTGACGTAGAGTGGCGCAGAGTGCATTGCCATAGAGTGCAGTGGAATAAAGTACAATGTTGTAAAGAGTAGTGACGTAGAGTACAGTGGTGCAGAGTAAAAGTGCAGTGGCATAGAGTACAGTGGCGTAGAGTGCAGTGGCGTAGAGTGCAGTGGCATAGAGTGCAGTGGCGTAGAGTGCAGTGGCATAGAGTGGTGCAGAGTCGAAGTGCAGTGGCATAGAGTACAGTGGTGTAGAGTGCAGTGGTGTAGAGTGCAGTGGCATAGAGTGCAGTGGCGTAGAGTGCAGTGACGTAGAGTGCAGTGGCGTAGAGTGCAGTGGCACAGAGTGCAGTGGCGTAGAGTGCAGTGGCGTAGAGTGCAGTGGCATAGAGTTGAGCTTGAAGAGCATGCTGAAGCCAATCTACGGTGAGTCAATCAACCCGTGGCATCGTTATATGGAGGAAGCAGTGGAAAAGTTGGGATTAGCAATTGAAAACTGGGACCAGGGGATGATAAATTATCTGGCCATCAAAAACTCAGTTCATAAACAATGTTATCACCTGTCACATTGAAATGACCGAGCAGAATATGCAACAGGAAGAGGTCCGCCAGGGCTGATAACATCACATGCAGGGCACAGAATCCAGCCCTATCTCAATCAAGCTCTGGGAAGGAAAGCCCTACAAAATAGTGTATGGGCCAGACTAGTGCCCCTCCCAATTAAAGAATTAAACCCTGGGTGGAAGTCCCTTGAACACAAAATCAGATGTAGAATCCGCAACTTTAAATCTGAATCTCTGCTACACTTGATTTGTTGTTGTCCCGGTATGTTACAGCCCCGTCAGAACCTTTTAAAACAAATATAGCTGCGCAACGGGGTCCGAACAGAGAAAGAAGCAACCTCGGTTCTCTTTTCCTGCACCCTACCGCAAGACTTGGCCAGGTTTGGGAGATACATGGTCGAGCTGCGTCTTAGGAAGAAGAGGGGCCAGGCAATATAAAAGGCAATCTGGTTTGTTAAACAATTAGTCTCCAATAACCAGCTCGTGAAGACGCCGTTTTAACTACTAAACCTTAGTACCTGTATCAAGTTTGCAAAAAGGTTGAACTGACAATCTTTTGCCGTTTTACTAATGTATAAAATACATATTCCTATTCGGTGCTGATAATGCTGTATTTAAACCCATTTTTTTAAAGAATGTTTTTTAAACAATTGTTGTTCTAACTTTCTTTTTAATTGTATGTAAGTCATATTGCAAATGGTTTCAAGTAACTGTGCAATATAAATAAACATTAATTCATTCATTCATTCATAGACTTGAGTGGTGTAGCATGCAGTGGTGTAAGTAGATTGTTAAATGGAGTAAAGTGAAAGTGGATTAGAGTGGAGTGGTGCAGGGTAGAGTGCAGTGGAGTAGAGAAGAATGGCGTAGGGTGTAATGGCGTAGAGTGCACTGGCACTGACTGCAGTGGTGCAAAGTAGATTTAAGTGGTGTACAGTGGATTGGTGTAGAGTGTAGGGGCATAGAGTGGAGTGGTACAGATTAAAGTGCGTTGGCGTAGAGTGTACTGGCATACAGTGCAGTGTTGCAGACTGGAGTGAAGTAGCATAGAGTGGAGTTGTGCAGATTAGAGTGGAGTGGCCTAGACTGGAGTGGTGTAGAGTGCAGTGGTTTAGAGTAGAGTGGTGCAGAGTAGAGAGGCATAGAGTGACGTGGCATAGAGTGCAGTGCCATGGAGTGGTGCAGAGTGCAGGGGCATGGAGTAGTATAAAGTGGAGTGGTGTAGAGTAGAATGCAGTAGTGTGGAGTGGTGCAGGGTAGAGTGGAGTGGTGTGGTGTAGAGTGGAGTATGCATGGTGTAGTAGCGCTGCCACTATAGACAACATATTATCAATTGAAATGACCATTACATTTGCACAGACATGCAGTATTACTAGTAAAACTATAGAGCGCACAAATGATAATGTGTGGAAATGGCCTCAACTAGTGTATTGATTTGTTTCGATCATATTAAAGTACTTGTTTGAAATACACTTCAGAATTAATAAAAAATGTGCTTCATTTGTGTTTTCCTAATTCTGATATATTCTGATATACTTGCACAGTTGATTTAAATGTTGTTGTGTGCTGGAAAAACTTTTTCGTACCCCCAGTATCCAGCAAGATTGTCACCTAAATCCTCTCACTTTGAAGTCAGAGTAAGAAAAGTAAACACCAAGCTCCCTCAGAAGAAAGAGCCTGAGATTTAACCTCTGTCTTCATATGCACAGCAAATGAGACAAGATAGGAACAAGATTTACAGGCCTGTTTAAAGTCAGGAGCACTGATGGAAGAATACAAAGGGAGTTTGTGTGAAAAGGTTTTGCTCCTTAGGAGCTGGATATCCTAAAACAGATAAAGCCAGCCAGCAATTAGAAAGCCAGAACACGTGAGTTACAAGTCGATGGTAAGCAATGGATGGAAAGCATTCCCAAGGACGCTTTCTGAATGTCTCCAAGATGCCTTTAGCCAACCAGACAGGTGCGCTGTCTGCTAGGCTTCGACCTAAAGCCTACCTAATGACTCTATTGACTCAATTCACAAGTGTATTCACAGTCTAACCCAAATAGGCCTAAATGAAACTTCTTAAGTGATAAAGAGACTGCATATCTCAAAATAACTGACTATTCCATTCCTGCTTTATACACTTTACATAAAATTCATAAAAACAGGAAGGTCTACTGTAGATGGTTTTCAATTTATCTTGCAACCCTTTGCTGAATATGTTGATTTCTTCATTAAACCCTTCGCACTATTGTCCCACTGAATATCGACACCAACTAATCTGTGGCATACTAATATCGAGAACAGACTATCAAGAGACAAAATATCGAATGTAAGTGCATGTAGGGTAGTAACAATGTACTATTCCTAACCCTACATCCATGTACCATGAAGATATATGTACAGCATAGGTGCATATATGTGGGGTTAGGTATAAATCAAGCCTTATTTACCTGTTGATACTTTATTTTCAATATTCTGTCCTATCAATATTGTTGATTCAATATTCAGGGGGCACACCTTCGCACAAAGTACACATCACATACTAGTGAAGGCTCACAGTCATTAAGGAGGTAGAATGATTTATATTTAAAACCTAATTAGAGGTATTGGCAACAATGGATATTGAAAGTCTGTATATCAATATTCCTCTAACCAAAGCTCTCACAGTTTTATATTCTACTTTAGAGACTGGATGTAACCACATAGAATACCCACCTCTTTTTTTGTGGAATGTGCCGCTCTGGTGCTCTGACTCAATCATTTCATCTTTAACAATACCTTCTATGAGCCAATCAAGGAACTAGCGATGGGAACAACCTTTGCACCAAATATAGCAAACATATATATTGCCGCCTTTTAAGAAATCCTAATATATGCCAATACCATTCTTTCAAATCCAGTATGAGAAGATTGGTACGGTATATAGATGACGTGTTTAAGATTTGGAGAGGCTCTAGGTCGAGCTTAGAATCATTTCATTAATGGACAAATTTAACATTTGGGTCTAATGATATTAAGATCAAATTCCTTGATTTAAACATCCAAGAAAATTCAGAAGTGCTTTACTCTGGTCTTTACACAAAATCAACAACTCGTAACACATTTCTCAGATACAACAGCATCATCTATGTAATCTTTGGGACTGTATGAAGCCGGCTCGCTATACACACTGTGCAGAGAATCTAGGGAGTCCGAGGTTGGTATACATAACCAAAGTAGATAATACTAAAGCTCTATTTGTGGTAGTGTGGATGAGCAGGTAGGCTTATCAGTGGGTAGTGCTAAGCATTTGTTGTACTCACACAGGCAGAAAATGAGACACACACTCAAGAACACATCTGAGACCAATTTGCAAAAATAACTTATTTTATATAATTTTTCAGACCTTTGCACACAGGTAAGCAATTCATTTTTTACAATTATTAAAATGAAAAAAAGCTCAGTATTGTGTGCAATTACACACAATGATTTCTGATGGGAGAAAATTAAAAAAGGCATATAACATTTTACAGTCGGTTCTAGGGGTGTCGTGTAGGTCCTATAAACCTGTATAGGATCTGCGCATTTAGACAACATAGTCTGTGGGATTGGTGTCCAGACTGATTCCAGACACCCCCATCAAGTATGTTCGCCTGTATACCAGCTCGCTCACAGTGCAACTAGAAACCCCTCTTACCAAGGAGAGACTGGTTCTTGGCAACTATCGAACATCACAACTCTGTCCCATCAGGGATCGTGGAAACAGTGCAATATCTTTTGCTCCGTCACTCGTGCTCACTTTGACTCAAAGAGATACACAGAATAAATGGTGGGGACGTTTTCAATAAGCATTTATTGAAATAGCATCATTCTAGTATAAAATAGGTGTGATGAAACAACCATTAGACAGAAACAGATATAAATAATTATAAGCACCAACAGAGTAAAAGGATGGTAGATTTCTACCATTGTGATAAACGACAAATACAGCCAAGTATAAAAATACATGACAATAGAATGCGTACTCCTACTATGTAACGCTAACTAGATGTACCTAAGTATACCTAGCATGTATGTAGGTGTAAAGCCAAGACTCCCTCTAGGATAAAGTCAACCCCATTACCTGAAGTGAGAGACTGTGGGACCCCTTCTTGGTCTGGAGATGGTCATCCCCCGAGGGATGTCAGACCACTGTGAGCTGGTGTGTCTGCGTGCAGGAACCTCAGCGTCTCGCGTCTGTGTGTCAGCATGGAAGTCCTTTTTCTCCTCTGCCTACTCCAGCAAGATATGGTGTTTATATACCCAAAGTGTTAACCTCAGGGGTTCTACCTTGTTGTGTCATGTCAGACTTAGGATGACGGCAGGAATGACCCTTATACATAGTTATTATGCAGGAGATGGTAGTCCTTGTCACGGTTGTCCAAGCTCCTCAGGATCAGGGTGATACTCATATGGGTCCACCTCCTGATTTCCCCACACTCTGACTATACAAACGTTTACAGAGCATAGAGGTAATCAAGCGAGGGATAGGGTAGGGAAGGATCCGCGAGGGAATGGATACCTGAAATGAGAGAAACACACAGGTTAGCAAAATATCATTCCCTGACTACTCTCATTTCATTCTCGCTAAGACCTTTTCGTACCATCAGCCTTCTCTCTTCCTGGGTGTGCGGATTGTAAGATGCGTCTCTCACCAATGGGAAGCACCTTCCTAACCCCTTATAAAGCATAGAAGATCTCGGCCAACTCCAAGCATCAAGAAACAGAAAGAACGAAAACCCCCCACAGGGGTGGGAAAATGATGCTACAAAGTTTAGAGCTGGTTATGAGAATGTACAACACGGGAAACAGTAGATTCCTTCGCCAATGTTTTAAACACTACAGACCCTTGCAAATAGTCATGAATAAAGGCCTCTTGAGTCAGTTGCCGAAAGGCATCACAGCCCGTCCCAGAGTTAGCAAAAGAAAGAAACGAGCCTCTTTACTTCCTCACCGGAAGCCTAGAGGCGGTGACCAAATGTATCAAGGAATAGGGAAATGACTTCTCTCAACCTCTGATCCAGACGTCAAGAGGCTTACCACTCAGGTTCTTGGCATGCCCATGGTTTTCGGAGTCCTTCCGGGAATTCCCTGCCAAGGTACGGTGTCCCCCTTGGGGAGTCTGTGGTAGTCTGGCGAGACGCTGCGATTGTTCCCGCTTCCGAGGGAGGTCCGCGGCAGGTCCGCCACGGCGGAAAAAAGGCCCCAAGGTTCTCTCCACGCTCAGCCGAGCGGCGGAGCAAGACGGGTGGCTCTGAAATGAGCCCGGGTTTGGCGATGTCCTCGCTTTTGGCGTTCTCCATGAGAACGCGGTTTCTCCTTGCTAACGCGTCCGGTTGGCAATCTTGTCAGTATCACGTACGACGCTCCCAGCGTCGTACGCGATTATATGCGCGTGGCTCCTCCCCTCCGGAGAGGGCAGCCGGGAAAGGTAGTTCCTACGGAATGTCGGGGGTAGGCGCGGCTCGTTACATCACGGCCTGACAGTACGCCCCCCTCCCATGCGCCTCCTAGCACCAGGTTTGGTCGGATTCCGGACATAAAATGATCGCACCGCACGGGGGGCATGGACCCCTGAGCACGGTTCCCAAGAATCGTCTTCCAAAGTGTAACCCTTCCATGACACCAAGTACCACAGGCATCCGTGGCGGTACTTGGAATCTAGGATGCGCTGTACCTCATATTCCTTTTGCCTGTCTACTATCACTGGTGGCGGCGCTCTACGGTGTATGCCTTTTGCCGGTTTCAGCAAGCTGCAGTGAAATACAGGGTGGACTCTCAATGACCCTGGCAATTTCAGTTTATGGGCCACTGGATTTATTCTGCGCAGGACGGTATAGGGACCTATATACCGCGGATGAAAAATGTTACGATAACGGAACCGTAGGTTCTTTGTGGAGAGCCAGACTCTATCGCCTTCTTGGTATATTGGACCCTCCTGTCGGTGTCTGTCTGCCCACTTCTTGTAGGATGCCTTGGCCTTTTGTAGGTGGACTTGGATGCGTCGGTGGATTTTTAAGAGGGCTTTCATGTGTGCCGACACTGTCGGATGGTTCTGCACTTCACTAGGGATGGCCACGGGCAAGGTGTTTGCATGGAAACCCGTATTGGCCCGAAAAGGAGTTTCTCCTATCGAACAATGCCACGCATTGTTGTACGACAGTTCGGCCAACCACAACAAGGATACCCACGATTTCGCTGCTTCGTTGGCATAGCATCGTAGATATTTCTTGATTGTCTGGTTCAGCCTCTCCGTTTGCCCATCTGTCTGCGGATGGAAGCTGGTGGACAGAGCGTCTTCCACTCGAAGAGCCTTGCACCACACATGCCAGAACCGGGCTATGAATTGGGGGCCTCTGTCGGAGCTGATGACCCGGGGGATTCCGTGCAACCTAACTATATTGGTCAATAGTAGTTGCGTCGTTTGGCTGGCCGTAGGCAGGTTTTTACAGGGAATGAAATGGCCCATCTTCGTCAGACTGTCTATGACTACCAATATGGCGTTACAACCCTGATCCAGTGGGAGACCCAAGATAAAATCCATGCTGATTGACTGCCACGGTTGCGATGGAGTGGGTGGAGGCATTAGCAGTCCTTTGCTCTTGTTCTGTTCGCCTTTGGCTCTGGCACATGTTTCACATTGTTCTACCCATAGTTTCACGTCCTTGGCCAGACTACCCCACCAGAATTGCCTTTGCATCAGGTGCATGGTCTTTTTATATCCCGGGTGGCCTGCTATGACCGCGTTGTGACACCAGTTGAACGCCTTCAATCGGAGGGCGTGGGTAGGTATGTATAGTTTGTTCTCATGCAGAGGGGTGCCATGTTTGAGAGTTCTTCGAACTTCCTGAGCTGCCTACTTTTTCCACTGTTGTGGAGATCGGTTGCTGGTAACTTGTTCCAGGAACTGGTTTGCGGATATGGTACATACAACTCGCTCGGGGGGTATGATTGCTCTATGTTCTTCCTGGGGGGTTTCTTCCGCTTCCCCCTGCCTAGACAGCGAATCCACCTTTTTGTTGTCTGCCCCTGGTCTAAAGGTGATCACGAATTCATATCCTGCAAAAAATAACATCCACCTCATTTGTCGTTGCGACAGGTGTCTTGCCGTTTTCATTTACTGCAAGTTTCGGTGGTCCGAGTATACGGTTATCGGATGTTGTGCTCCCCAAAGGTAATGCCTGCACTCTTGGAAGGCGTTTTTTATGGCCAGAAGTTCCTTCTCGGCCACCGTGTAATTTACTTCGGCTGCATTTAGTTTTCTGGATAGGAACGCCACCGGGTGCAGTTGTCCTGTATGTTTGTCCCTCTGTGATAGTACCGCCCCTGTGGCAACATCCGAGGCGTCCGCCTCCACTATGAACGGGATCTCAGGTTTGGGATGTCGTAAGATGGGTGTGGTACAGAAGGCCCTTTTCATTTGCTCAAATGCTTCCGTGGCCTCGGAGGTCCAAAGAAAGGGGGTTGCCTTTCGCAGCAATCTAGTTATGGGAGAGGCCACCTGCGAGAAATGAGGGATGAACCTCCTATAGTAGTTCGAAAACCCCAAAAAGCATTGCACTTCCCTCACGCTCTTGGGAATGGGCCAATTCTGGACTGCTTCCACCTTCCTCTCTGCCATTCTAAACCCCCGGGGATTTAATATGACTCCCAGGAACTCTACCTCATTAACGCTAAACTCACACTTACTGAGTTTACAATAGAGACCATTGTCCTGTAGTGCGTGTAAGATGTGCAGGACGTGACTGGTATGTTGTTCCGCTGTGACCGAATAGACCAAAATGTAATCTATATAGACGATCACGAATCGGTCCACGTACTCTTTTAAAACATCATTATGGAAATACTGGAAAGCCGCCGGGGCGTTACACAGCCTGAACGGCATAACCAAGTATTCAAATAAACCAAAACGAGTTTTAAAAGCCGTCTTCCACTCATCCCCGTCCCGGATCTTCACCAGGTGGTACGCCCCTCTTAAGTCCAGTCGGGTATATATCCTGGCCTCCCTGACCTGATCCAACAACACCGGGATGAGTGGGAGTGGGTATCGGTTTCTAACGGTGTTTTTATTCAGTTGCCTGTAATCGATACACGTGCGTAGTTCGCCATTGGCTTTCGCCGTAAAAAAAAAGGGGGGATGCCGCGGGTGAACGAGAAGGGCGGATAAAGCCAATGGAACAGAAGTGATCCAGGTAAGTCCGTAGGTGTCTAGTTTCTGGTTCTGATAAGGCATAAACCCTACATGATGGGATGATGGCGCCTTCTATGAGATCTATTCGACAATCATAGTCGCGGTGTGGAGGTAGGTTCTTCGCCTTGGCTTCACAGAACACATCTCGATATTGCCGATACTCCGCGGGCAACACTACGTCTTTTTCGGCTGCTGTGGCTACCTGGTAACCCTGAACAAGGGACAAGACCTGTGAGGTATGCTCTTTCATACACGAGGACAAACAGTCTGGAGATTTGAACTCAATGGTTTTTTGTCTCCAATCCATGGTGAGATTGTGCTGCCATAGCCACGGCATGCCCAGAATAACTTCATATTGTGGTGCCTCGATAATGTTCAGTGCGAGGTTCTCCACATGGTCTTGTGGCGAACCTTCGAGCACTAATTCTACTACTTACGTGTGCTCAGTAACGGGACCGGATTTCAACGGCTTGCCGTCTACGGCTAATACTGTCTCTGGTTTGTCGCTGGGCACTCTACCGAGTCCCAGCCGCTGTACCAGCCCATAATCTATAAAGTTGCCGGTGGCTCCGGAGTCAATCATTGTCCGGACCAGATGTTGTTGCCGCCCGGTTCGGAGGACCATGGTCAACACTATGTGTGCGGTTGCACCCGGCACCCCTGAAACCCCCAACGACGGCACTATCCACTTGCATTCTGCTACCTCCTCCCCAACGAGCTCCCCGGTTCTACGTTCTTTGGACTCCGCTCGTACGGTGGCTACTTGTTTCCCGGAGTATGACACGTTCCTTTTCTTGGGCTTCACGGGACAATCCCTAACGTAGTGGCCCTTCTTTCCACAGTACATGCAGAGCCCCTGCACTCGCCTAGATTCGCGTTCGGATTTGGACAGTGGAGGCCTTAGTGCTCCGACGTCCATGGGCTCTGGAACGGCCTCGTTCGAGGGTGGAGAGGATCGGTTTGTTCTCTCTATACCTACCGGCCCTTTCTCTCTTCCTCTACGGTCCCCACCCCTTTCGGACATTCGGTGGTCTAACCGCAGAGTGAGGTTTATTAGATCCGTACAAGTGGTAGGCTGGGGGTCTATTTGGGCCAGGACGTCCTTGATTTCATCCCGTAACCCTTGGTAATACAGGGCCATTCGTTTTTCCTCTGGCCATGCCGTTTCTCCCACCAGCCGGTTGAAGGTAGTCATGCAAGTGATCAAATTCTTCCTACCCTGCCGCAGCTCCAACAACTCCCGATCCGCACTGAGAGTAGTGGCTCTCCTATCGAACACCCTCTCTAATTCTCTCCGGAAGGCTGTCCAATCAGAAAGTAGCGGATCGTCGTTTCTGACCAACGGAACCGCCCAATTGGTGGCGTCCCCGGTGAGATACGATATGGCGAACGCTACCCTGGATATGTTTGTGGAAAAAGAGGCAGGCCTACAAGAGAAATGTAGCGTGATTTGTGTTAGGAATGTTTGTATTTTATGTGGTTCGCCAGCATATCTTTCCGGACTAGCCAAGGGTATCGGTGGGGGAACATTCACCTGTATCTGTGAACTGCCTGTAGCCACATCAAAGGGGTTTCTTGACTGTCTATCAAGTCTATCCTTAAGCACCGCGTTCTCTGCTCGAGAAGCGGCTACTTCCTGTTGGACCAAACTCAAAGCTTGAATCACCTCTTCTAACATGGCCATCACTGAACAGAACCCTGACCGGGAGGAGACGTTTTCGTGGGTACGTGATTCTGTCATGGTTGTCCAAGCTCCTCAGGATCAGGGTGATGTTCATATGGTTCCACCTCCTGATTTCCCCACACTCTGACTATACAAACGTTTACAGAGCATAGAGGTAATCAAGCGAGGGATAGGGTAGGGAAGGAACCGCAAGGGAAGGGATACCTGAAATGAGAGAAACACACAGGTCAGCAAAATATCATTCCCTGACTACTCTCATTTCATTCACGCTAAGACCTTTTCGTACCATCAGCCTTCTCTCTTCCTGGGTGTGCGGATTGTAAGATGCGCCTCTCACCAATGGGAAGCACCTTCCTAACCCCTTATAAAGCATAGAAGATCTCGGCCAACTCCAAGCATCAAGAAACAGAAAGAACGAAAACCCCCCACAGGGGTGGGAAAATGATGCTACAAAGTTTAGAGCTGGTTATGAGAATGTACAACACGGGAAACAGTAAATTCCTTCGCCAATGTTTTAAACACCACAGACCCTTGCAAATAGTCATGATTAAAGGCCTCTTGAGTCAGTTGACGAAAGGCATCACAGCCCGTCCCAGTGTTAGCAAAAGAAAGAAACGAGCCTCTTTACTTCCTCACCGGAAGCCTAGAGGCGGTGACCAAATGTATCAAGGAAATGGGAAATGACTTCTCTCAACCTCCGATCCGGACGTCAAGAGGCTTACCACTCAGGTTCTCGGCATGCCCATGGTTCTCGGAGTCCTTCCGGGAATTCCCTGCCAAGGTACGGTGTCCCCCTTGGGGAGTCTGTGGTAGTCTGGCGAGACGCTGCGGTTGCTCCAGCTTCCGAGGGAGGTTCGCGGCAGGTCCGCCACGGCGGAAAAAAGGCCCCAAGGTTCTCTTCCACGCTCAGCCGAGCGGCGGAGCAAGACGGGTGGCTCTGAAATGAGCCCGGGTTTGGTGATGTCCTCGCTTTTGGCGTTCTCCACGAGAACGCGGTTTCTCCTTGCCAACGCGTCCGGTTGGCAATCTTGTCAGTATCACGTACGACGCTCCCAGCGTCGTACGCGATTATATGCGCTTGGCTCCTCCCCTCCGGAGAGGGCAGCCGGGAAAGGTAGTTCCTACGGAATGTCGGGGGTAGGCGCGGCTCGTTACATCACGGCCTGACAGTCCTGCTGAGTTTCCAAGAATCCTCATGTATAATGGATGAGGCTAGTTTTTTGGGAAAACCCTACGTCATGTAAGCAGTACCGTAACTACATAAAAGGTCAGTCCCAAGAACCGTTATGTAGTGTAATGGTAGGGGAGAATATAGGTAAAATGTTAGGTGACTACCTGAGCCTATATTGGAATACCTGTATGAAACATAACAGGGGTTTACCTTCAAGGTTTAGAGTAGCACCAGGTCAAGTCGAATGTTCCACCAGGGGATGTCTGGAACATCCCGGATTCGGCCAGGAGCAGAGTGCTGGATTTGTTGGCAGCTGGCGCTACGGAGAAGGGGATCACCTCAAAACAGGCTGCACGAGGGGACTTACAGGTAAGGCCAAGGGATCCCAAATGAGGTATCAGGTTGCAAGGGCCTCGAGAGCACAGCTGGTTTGTCAGTACCCAGGCCGGACGGGCTGGTTGCAGAGCAAGTAGGCCTGCCAGGCTCCTTGCGTCAAGATGGTCTGCGCAGTCACTGTCGGGGGCAAGCAGGTTGCAGGGATGATTTCTGGACAGCTGGGCCACTCACAAAGTGGGTCTCAGGGGGTTCAACATTCCTCAAGAGCTTGCTTCCTGAGTAGTTGGAGTCCGAATAGGACTGTTCGTCTTGGTATAGGTTGCAGGGGGTCCGGTATCCTGGGTAATGCTTTGGCACGTCTGAAGTAGGTCCTGGTGTCTTCACACTAGGTAGGGACACAGCTCTGACCCTCCGGAGCTGGTGTACCTCTTCTGGTTTGGTTGCTGCGTCAGCATCACAAGGGAGCGGCAAGTAGGTAAGTTGGAATCTGCGGGTTCGGTGCCTGCGGTCTGCAGGGGAGTAGCTCCTCTACTACAAGGGAGTTCTTGGGTGATTGCGAAGTTCTGGAGATCCTCTGGGGTTCTTAGAGTCCTCACAGTGGCATGACGAGACAGCACACCACAATAGTTGAACTTTGCAGCAGCAGGCAAGGTTTTGCGGCCAAAGCCCACAGCAGGCACTCGGTTCTCAGGTTCAGCAGCTCTTCTTTGTCCGTTTTCTTCTTAGGTCCATCGAATCTAGAGTTCAGGGTCTAGGGGTTCCACTTAAATACTACATTTTGGGACATTAGAGGGGGTGACAGGCAGTAGCCAATGGGCTACCTACCTTTAGGGTGTCTACACCCTCATATGACCACTTCTGTTAGGAAGTTGGCAGAACCCTGAACCTGGTTGGCTAATTCTATCCAAGGCAAGATGGAGGAATTAGAAAAGTGGGGTCCACATCACCTGCCCCACCTATGGAGTGGTGCTGCTGAATGTGGGCACATCTCCTGATCTAACACATTTTCCCACCTGTCCTCCCACTAAAAGTGAAGCAGGAAAAGGGGGTTAACATCCTCCATTAACTGGAGATGCTGAGGTTGCTTTTTAATGGCATCATCGCTTTTGAAGCTTTCCACCTTCGAACGCCATTCTGGCCTTGAGTAGGTGTGAAGCACCTCTGCCCAGATCAGGCGTTGTTCCTGGCCTCTGAGAGCGAAGGCTCTCACCCTATGAGGTCAGAAATATGCCAAGTGGTGGCAGACTGGCGAAAACAAGTCGGAGATCACACCAGGGTTTGATAGGTTTTCAGGGGGCTCCTCTAAGGGGCCCTCTGTGTGCATGTATTAATACATCCAACACTGGCATTGGATTTATTAAGATGAGATGTTTGGTACGAAACATCCCTGGGTACAGTGAAGCCATCATAACGCTGGGGATTCCGTAATGACGGGTGTCCAGCCCATGCACTCTATATGGGTTGACTGCGCACGCAGAGTATCCAAGAATTGACTTAGATATTGTAGGGTCATATCTGCTCAGGCAGATATGACCACATATGGGACATAGTGCACCCTGTTTTAGTGCAGTAAGGGTGACTTACCTATACCTCATGGAGAGTCTGTATGCATGGCGCGCAGGAAGGCGTGCCATGCCTACTCTTCAGTTTTCTCTGCACCAAGACACGCAGCCTGCATGGCAGGTTGCATGGTCTTTTTGTGCTGCAGCCCTAGGGGACCCTCTTCAGTCCCAATGCTCTAGGTACCAGGGGTACCATGTACTAGGGACTTGTAGGGGTTGCTGAAGCTGTGCCAATAGTAGTACAGATTAGGGAAAGAACTCTGGCACTGGGAACTTGGTTACAAGGGATTCAGTGCACTTTCATTCGAAATCACATCATGTTCCAGGCAAAAAGTGGGGGCTAGCCATGTCAAAAGAGGCACTTTCCTACAGGGACAAATTGCCCTATGGCCAGTTTCTAAGAATACATAAAATTTTTATTTAAAAAAGATTACTTCAAAGAAGCTAAAATCCTAGATTCTAAACTAATAGTAAGTGGTTATCCCTATTGTTTGGTTAAAAAAATCTCTCAAAAGATCTTGGTAACTGTTGGAAGTGGGGGTCCGAGTCACTCATTACTTAGATAAGAAGATATACGATATGACCACACGCTACAAAATCAACATATAATAATGGGTATTATTCCTTCCAGTGGATTGGTAGGTTCTAATCCCAACAACCGCTTCTAACCAACAGTCACGTTTACTTCTAACCATTCCCAAAAGATTAGGCAGGTGGTATTGCTAGAATCACACACGTTGCAAAACAAAAGAAATACTGCAAAGTGTAACAATATTCCCCCGTACTGTGCACTAGAGAAACAATGTCATACGTAACGCCACAACCATGTACTGTGCAACAGAAGGAATAATGCAATGCGTATCACTACCAGCATGCCCTGTGCAAGGAAGAAACAAAGCAATGCGTCACGCTACAATCATATACTTGAGCAATGGAAAAACAATGCAAGGCGCCACGTTACAATCATGTACTCTGCAAGGGAAAAACAATGCAAGGCGCCACGTTACAATCATGTACTCTGCAAGGGAAAAACAATGCAAGGCGCCACGTTACAATCATGTACTCTGCAAGGGAAAAACAATGCAAGGCGCCACGTTACAATCATGTACTCTGCAAGGGAAAAACAATGCAAGGCGCCATGTTACAATCATGTACTCTGCAAGGGAAAAATAACGCAGTGCGTAGCGCACCCAGCATGTAGATTGTCAGGCACAAATTAGATCAGGCGCCATAAGACAGTTCAATAGTTTGTTAGCCGCAGTAATGCAAAGTATAATACGACAGTATTAGGTGATCCGTTAACAGTTGCCCCCAATCATGGATCAAAGATAACACAAAAGTACTGCTTCTCACTCCGGCCCCTGTACTGTCCCTCCTTCGGTCAGCAGAGGCCTAGATCCGAGCCAAAGCAACAGGCTCGAGCAGCTGACAGAAGCGAGAGGCCGAGAGAGTGTACCTCCAGGCCCGCACCCCACCCCAGGTGGTGATCCACGTTACCTGGGGGAGCGCCACCCCACTCTCCTCTCCTCCTTCAGCAACTTGGGCCTTGATCCAGAACTCCATCAGATGGGCACGGCGAGCTCGGGCTGGTGGCTCAGCTCCTCCGGGGCTGCCGGTCCGGGCCGCTACTGCTTCACTCCAAGGCCCCGATTATCTGTCCCTCCTTCCAGCGGACTCAGTAGACACCGAGACCCGCCCTCAGCACTGTGGAGACCTACTTCGATTTCAGTGCACACACCACCCAGGCACTCCTCACCAACGCCGATGGTTGTACCGCGACACGCACTCTGCGTGTCCGAGACTCGACTCTCCTCTGGTGCACATGACGATCAGGCGCTCCTGACCAACACCTCAGCTTGCACCTCGACACACACCTTGCGCGTCCGAGCCTCACTTCTTTTCCCGGTGCACACGATGACCAGGCGCTCTTCACCAACAGCTCAGCTTGCACCTCGACACGCACCATGCGCGTCCGAGTCTCCTCTCTCCTTCCGGTGCACACAACGACCAGGTGCTCCTCACCAAAGCCCTGGCTGCACCACGACACGCTCCTTGCACGTCCGTGACTCAGTTTACTCCTGTGTGCCCACGATCACAAGGCATGACTTCTGAGGGTCTCAAGCTGCAAAAGCACACGCACACCACATTGCTTGGGACGTCTCCGGAAACTTTTATGTTCCTGTGTTTCCAAACAGGGAGCCAGCTCACCTCGGGCCCTTGGTGTTCAGGACGCAGCACAAAGCACAGTCCTGTTCAAGAAGGGGGGGACATCACCCACTGCAATGTCCCTTCAGTTTCTTCCTTAGTAAAAGCTACAAACTGCAGGCCAGCCCCAGATCACGAAGCAAGAGTCGGTCCTATCCAGCAGTCTCTTCAGCAACTCCTTCCTTGGGAGAGGTTCTTCTTGACCACGAAAGAGGTCAAAGCCTTTGCAGACTCGACCTGTTTATTTCGCCATTCAAAACAACACCAAAGTCTAGGGGTTTCCATTCTCTTAGTTATACCCCTTCATGTCTTTGAAGTTCTTTGTGCTCAAGGGTCCCTGACACCTCCCTAAATCAGTTCTGGGTGTCTCCCTCCCAGTGTCACCTTTCTCCCTTTGATACTGGGGGTCTGGATCCTTAATCACTCAGCTGGAGATGGGACAATTGGTTTATAGCACCAGCCCAGGCCTTTTCACCTCCCAGGCTTCTCCTCCCCCTACTCTCCAGATGAAGGGCAGCCTGGTGCCATCTAAACCCCTCCCTGGATCAAGACCTCCCCCAGCTCATCTCACCTCTCAGATCCAGACAGACAATCCACATTCAACAGAGACACACAGAAATGCTTAAAGCACAAAACTCAGCCACTTTCTAAAAGAGTGGTTTATGAACACACAGTGACAAAACCATCTTCACAGAAAGATGCGTTATGACACTGTGAGTTCATACATACTAAACTTCACCTCTCCATTATAAACTTACAGGAAACTAGGCTAACAAAACACAATACCCAGCCTCCCCCATTATGTCCAATGGGCATTATGGCCTTTCACCAGTGAATGGTTTTTCACTGTCAGGACATAACACACACCTCAGTAAATGTCCTGCCTTTTACCTACACTGCACCCTGCCGAGGGGCTACCTGTGACCTACCACAGGGGTGCCCCATGTGTATGCAAAAGGGAAAGTAAGGCCTGGCAAGTGGTTCTACTTGTCAGGACAACATGCTAACTTAGCATTCTGCATGCAGGCCCTACATTGAAGGCATGAGTTCCCTTCTCTGCGTGCCTTTGCATTACACACAGTGCACATCACTAGGGACTTTACTAGTAAGTCCAACATACTAATCATGGCAAACCAATTACCACTACACTTTAAATAGGGAGCCCTTGTACTTTGACACTGATTAACAGTGACAAAGTACCCAAAGCATCTAAATTGGCAACTCTAGGTCAGGAAAACGGTCTAGGGGGAAAGCAAAACATTTAGGGAACTTTAGCCAAAAAGGCCAAGTCCTACAGTAATGATTGTGATAGTTTACGTCATGTAAAAGAAACATTCCTAGATCCACACCTAATGTATAACAACATTTGGGACTGATTGAAACAACATTGAAAATATTGTTCTTAAAAATTGCCACTTGCTGTAAAGAGAAAGTTTCAAGTTAGAAAAAACAGTTTTTACTTTCAATACAAGTCAGAACATCAGAGTTAGACTAGTATAACCCTACAGAGAACCCATAAAAACACCTTAACACAACTATGTGCTCTAGAACCCATCAACAGTCATTACAGATACAGTAACTGTCAGGCTTGGAACACAACTTACAATACAAAATCCTACAGTACAATCAAAGGCAAAGAAAAGAAGTTCATGCTTTTTCCAACTGCACATCATCTCGAGACAAATGCACCAGAGAATGTTAACAGTGTGTATTATGTGCCAGATTGGATGTGCACAATGCCTTTGTTTGTAGACGATGTCTTTGAAAACCAATACAATCTGCTTGTCAGAAAAATGTGATTTATTGTGTTGAATGTCCCTGTGGTTTTCATTCCATAGGCAAACATTGCAAGAAGTATGAAGACGTATTCTACAAAAGTGATTAAGGATTCAATGTCATTTTCCTAATGCATCACTGGTAGAGCACTACAAACATGAATCACTCCGCCCATTAAATAAAATGATGTGTCCTAGAAGTGCTAAAATGCACAACTTGTAGACACAATAAGGATCATTTTCTGCCCATCAGAGAAAACAGGTTGATTTGGAAAGCTCAAACCTATAACACAAGGATTAATCTATGCGTAGAGTGGTGTTGCTTTGGAACCCTTTACTAGCTACTTAAGACTTTCCATCTGTCACTTGTCATGTCCTAGGTACACAGACCAATGCCAGTTGGCTCTGTTCCCGCTGTACATTTGCCCTATACCTTTCTAGCTATGGCTATTCTTCCCCATAATCCGCACTCACTGGTATTTGTGGTATTTGCATCATTCCTACGGTTTTAGACTCTGTTATTTTATGTAGATTTGTTGAGTGCCACTAATCACCCATGAGGGTATCCAGGTGTCAGACCCGGCAGAATAATTCAAGAGCCAGGTCTTCAGCTTCTTGCAGAATTCAAGAAGAGAGGAGGAGGTCTTCATGTGTTGAGGAGGTTGTTCTAGGTCTGGGGTGCGATGCAGGAGAATGCTTGGCCTCCCGTTCTGCTTTTGTGGATGCAGGGGGGAGTTGTCAGTGAGAGTGTGGCTGAGCGTAGGTGGCTGGAGGGTTGGTGAAAGTGTAGGCAGTTGTTCAGGTATATTGGTCCGATGTTGTGCGGTGCATTGTACGCATGTTTGAAGAGTGGGCTGTGTTTCTGGATGGGAAGCCAGTGGAACTCTCTGCTGTGTGGTGAGATGTGGGTGCGCAGTGGGAGGTTGAGGATGATTCTCACTGCGGCATTCTGGATGGTCTGGAGTTGATGTAGGAGATGGTTGTTGATCCTGGTGTAGAGTACCTTGCTGTAGTCTAGTCTGCTTGTGTTGAGGGCTTGAGTGATTGTGCATCTGGAGCTCTGGGGTTGCCATCAGAATATCTTGCAGAGCAAACGACAAATGTGGAAGGAGAAAGAGCAAACCACATTCACCTGCTCTGCCATGTTGAGCTTGGTATCCAGGAGGATTCCTAGGTTGCTGGCGTGGTTGGTTGGTGTGGGTGTAGGTCCAGACTCTGATGGATACCACGTGGAGTCCTACGGAGAGTTCTTGTTCCTGAAGATCAGTACTTACGTCTTATCGTAGTTGAGTTTCAGACAATTTAGTCTCATTGAGTCCGCTACATTTATCGTGCAGTTGGAGAAGTTGGTTCTGGAGGTCATGGACTTGTCGGCCAGCGAAAGGATGAGTTGGGTGTCATTGGCATAGGATATGATAGTGATGCCATGTGTTCTGATGATGTTGGTTAGCAGAGTCATTTAGATGTTGAACAGGGTGGGACCAGTGCTTAATTTGAGCCTGTGGTTTCCAGTGTTCATCACAGGCACTACAATTTCAGCACCGGCACGTATGATGGTCCGCCACATGGTGGCACTGTTATTTATTTTAGAGACAAGCACAACAACAGTTGTTTGTCAATTCACTATACCTTCAAATTACTAATACCTGCCTCCACCTCATTCTAATAACTTTGGGGGGGCTGGAAAAGTCTGAATTGTCAGACTTGAGGGCGTGTGATGGTTAGTAGTTGTGTTGGTACTGTCATGGGCATTGCTGAGAAGGGCAATGGGTGGTGCAAGCTGCAGTGGCCTCCTGACAAGGTCCCTGGCACTTATTTTTTCACAAATGAAGCACTAGGTACGACTAGGAGATGAACCAGCAGGGACTCCGCAGATTAGATTAGTAGATTCTAATGTTGAGGGTGGTAGTTTAACTCACCCTGTTTTTTCTGTCAGGAGGAGCCTGTCCAGTTGAGGCCCAGTCCTTGGATGTCTATGTCATGCAGTCTTCTGATGAGGGTGTGGTGGAAGACTGTATCGAAGGCTGCGGAGAGGTCGGGTAGGATGAGGCCTGCTGTTTCTCCACTCTCCAGTATGATGGTGGATGTCATCTGTGGCTGCGATGAATGCTGTTTCGGGGCTGTGCTTCCTCTGAAATCCAATTGGGTGTGGTCCAGGAGGTCGTGGAGTTCTAGGTGGGTTGTTTGTTGATGGCCTTCTCCATCACTTTGGCTGGGTAAGGGGGAAAACAGCTGGGTAAGACTTTGCTCGGCTCGCTTGGGTCAGACAGTGTTTTCTTGATGAGGACGTTGATTGCTGCATGCTTCTAGTCTTCCGGGATTATGGCAGATGTGATGGAGGTGGTGATGATGTGAGTGAGGGCAGTGGTGATTGGTCGCCCTCCCATGTTGCAGATGTGGTGGGGGCATGGGTCTGTTGGGACCCTGGAGTATTCCGCTTGCATGAGCGCTGCAAGTTCTTATTCAGTGAGTGTTATCTATTCAGTCAGGTGGCCGTCTCAGTTGGTGGTAGTCAGGTTGGTGATGAGATCTTTGTGGTCTGGTTATTGTTCAAAATTGCTGTAGATATTTGCTATTTTCAGAGGAAAATGGGGGAAAGAGGTCCCGATCCCTTAGTAACCGTATTATTGAGTTGAATGTAGGTGCGGTGTTTGCCCTTAACAGTGGGAGAACCCCCGTCCCACTGGCGATAAGATTTTGTAAACGTGTTTTATGCAGTTTTTATGGGACTTTCTCTTGGGTGAGCAACACCAAGTTACAGCCAACACGTGTTTTGCCCTTTTTACATGGCCATCATGGCTTCCTCAGAGCGTATAATAGTATCGAGGGACATGAGTATAGTCCCGTAGTATCGATTGGAAAGTCCTTAATTTCTAATAACTTGCAATAAATGGCACAATGCCCGCGATCGGTCTGTCCTTGCGGTCGGTAATATCCTTTGCTATTTTGCCTGTGGAAGAGTTTTGATAAGGTGTAGCAGAGTTCCTGTGATGGGGTGATGGTGTTCGCTGCGGCCTCAGGGGTGGTGAATTCTTTGACATTTTAGCAGATCTCCTTGCATCTGTTGGGGTTCGCCACTATGGATTCAGTTGGTGTCCGCATTTTTGATGTCTCTCAGAAGTTGGTGGTAGAGTCTGAGTGCAGCCTTGAAGGTGGTTTTGACATTATCATTGTGGCTGGTTTTCCATTTTCTGTCTAGCTGCTTGCAGTAAAATTTACTGTGTTCTCTGCTGTATACAATAACTTGATTTATCAATTTACAAATGACAACATCGCAATATTTCCCCCGTCTACACATGCCTGCCTCACATTTCATTGTTAGTATCCTTCCATTTACCTCATTTGTTGTTGTTTTTCACTGCTGATTTTTACATTGAGAATGTTACTAGTTCAGTCCAAGGTGGCATCTCTGGTTTGTTTCTTTTATAGCGTGCATGCATGGGCGTTTTTCTTGAATGACTTCTAAGTTTTGGCGTTGGATGTTTTTCCCCCATTTCACTTGCTTTTGTGTAAGATGTTCATCTCCCACCTCTGTTATACGTTGAGACTTCTTCCTTTCTGTATTGAAATACATTTTATTGTATTTTAGGACTCTTATTAGGCCCTTCTCTCAGTTGCAACCTTTGTGGCTTGTACTGTCTTCTGTTTTCCTTTTTTATCACTGTCTTTCCTGTACCCCATTCTTCTTTTTCCACTACTGGCCTTCTCTCATCTCCTTTCCTTTTTATACCTCTAATTTCACTCTTCATCATCCTTCCCAGTCATCTTGTACCCAATGTTGGTCAGTTTATTCTCGTATCTTGTATAAACATTCATATTCAAAGTTTTAACTTGGAATGTAAGAGGTTTAAATCATCCTATTAAGAGACAAAGAGTTATTTTCCATTTGGCAAAATTTAAACCAGATTTAGTATTTCTCCAGGAACCTTACTTCACAGACCCAGAGGCACAGACATTGAAAAGAGCCTGTGTCTGTAAAGGGCTTGTTTCCCCCACCCTAGAAAAATAAAACATGGTTGTTATTCTATGTAATAAACACCTTGATATTTCTATTGTTTCGCAGGAAACAGACTCGTGCGGTAAATGGACTGTTACCAAATTGTTAACTAACAAAATACGTATCACTGTTTTTAATGCTTTGATGTATATGCTCAATCCCAGAATGATGTAGTGTTTTGTTCTGATCTTGAGAAAAAAATGTCTTCAATTTACTGATGAATATTTTCCTTTAGCTGGAGACTTCAATCAAATATGCGACCCCTTGCTCGATCGACAATCATATGTTAAAGATATTCCACATAAAATGCACAAGCAGTTTAATTCCTTTCTGTCTCACAGACCACTAATCGATTCTTGGAGATTAGCCAATCCCTCAGCACGAGAATATTCATTCTTCTCTCCTGCTCACAAATCCCATATATTAGTTAGCAAATCGCTATCTCATACTCTTATCCAATCACAGGCTGAACCCATTTTACTCTCAGGCCATGCACCCCCAGATTTTGATTTATATTCTTTGCAGCCACTTCTAATAGATGGACATTTAATAACTCCTTACTCTCAGACACACACGTTTCTTCCTCTTTTCAAACATTCATTAAAGATTTCTTCTCTAGGCATCAAACACCCCTCTGTACGCCCTGAACTACTTTGGGATTTCTTTATAGCCACAGCTCAATACTTCATTATCATGTATGCTGCCAAGAAAAAGAAAACTTTTCTTGCCCAGCAAACCATTTTTTTATCTGACATTAGGACCCTTGAACATAAATACTATACTTCCCAATATCAGACGATCTTATAAGATTTAATTGCTGCTAAAATACACTTTAACAAAATTTCCTCTGACAATGCTTCTAATTATTTATTAAAAAGCAGTTCTAGATATTATGGAGTTCGTAATAAAATGAGCAAACACTTGGCCAATTACAATTAGGTTAGAAAAGAACACCACTAGATTAATTCTCTACAGTCTCCCACAGGTACTTAAATTTATCGAGATTCAGACATCATTGGGGAGTTTGTAAAATTGTACAAATCACTTCATACACCTGAACTTAGCCTAGATGTAAATGATATTGACTCTCCTCTTCTCTTCACTTCCCAAACGCCATAACTCTACTTTGGATTACTCCATTATAGATTGGGCAATCTGCCTTTCTGAAATAAATACACCCCTGTCACCATTAAAACAAAGTAAATCACCCGGTCCTGATGGTTTTTCAGTTGAGTTTTACTCTCAATTTTCTTCTCTTTTAGTTCCAAACAGCTTACCCTGTTCTCGTCATTTTCTGCTTCTAAGTATTCCAAAGCCACCTTCCTAGAAGCAACACTCTGCCGTATCCCTAAAGCAGGCAAAGTTCCTTCTTTATGTAAAAATAATGGACCTATTTCATTGGTTGGACTACAAGAGCTTCGCTAAACTCCTAGCTTTGCCAGGGGCGGCTGGTGACATTTGAAAGTGGTGGTTCGTAAAATGATTGGTATACTTCACCGTCGCGAGCGAGCGTAGCGAGCGAGCCCGAACCCCTATAAGGAGGGTTCGGGGGGGTCCTCCCCCCGAGAAAATTTTGAAAAAAGAGAAGAGAAATGGTGCATTTTCAAGCAAATTTGAGAAAGCAGGAAGGTTAATAAAGCAATTGTGAAAGTGCAGTTATAACATTAATAAAGAGATGTCATATAACATAGTTAGCTGCTTATTCAGTATAACCACAGAGCTTCATAACAGACTTCGAGATACAATGCATTTCTGAGTACCTCACTCACAGATGTTTTTTATTTAACATGTAATAATGATATGATTTTTAGCTTTCAGTATCTTTATGGAATATAATAGATCACAATTTTAAATTCAAACGTTTCTACTAAAGACACGTTTCGAAGCGTTATCTCAGCACAACTCTTGCATCCCCCTCTTTCTCTGCCTGCCATTGCGCTCCATGCTTCTGAAAGGTGATAAAAAAAAACACAAGCAGACTGGCCAGGGCCCTGGGAGAGAACCCTATTCCCTGATGATGAACTGCCCCACACCTGTTTATTGGTAAGGCGCCCATCCCTGCACTTTGAGCCCTCTTGGTAGCGCTTAGTTGTATTTGATTCAGGGTGTGAACTGTAAGGCCCATCAGGGAAGGTGGGTGTCACTCTGAGAGGATGATGACAACGGTTGGTGAGTGGAAGAAGGAGATAGAAGGACATGATACTGGGTTGGAGGTCGCAAATAGCATTTACCCCTGAAGAACTAAAAATAAATATCACAAGTGCTCGTGAAAATTAAATATATAGCACTATTATAAGGCTAAGTGCTCGTGTCATGTTACAAGTTATCATTTGTACAGACATCCCTAAAGCCACTTTAAAGCACAGAAAAAAATAGTTTTTACATCTACCCCTGCAGAAGGTTAATTATCAATCAGGAGGGAAACAGTGCACACAGCCATCCCTGGTGTGAATGCGCACTTGTTACTACTGTTGGTATTTTTCGCCCCCCCCCCCTTCCAAGGGATTGCCTATATAACGTGCCGCTAGTGGCACCGGGTCCAGGGGTGCGAGTGGCCCACTAAACTCCAATTAGGACTGTTTTTTACTATCAAATGAGGAGAGTGGCAATTTTACCTTCTTGCACGAAGTGACGAGGACACGACATCTTTGCTTCGCTGCTACTTCCTCTATATAAAATTGACCTCTGCTGCCCACCCCCTGCCTCTCACTGTCCCGCTGCCAGCCCGCCCTGCCTCTCACTCTCTCGCTGCCAGCCACTTAATTCCAGGTTCTGTCGGGCGGATTGCGCCAGGCCCGGATCCCGCCTGCTTCATCAAGCCTGAGCCTCTCTCTGCTCGGCGGTAATCGGAGCTCGCTAGGAAGAGACCGCTGTGGTCTGGGCCACAAATAGCCGTATTGATTGATTCATACACACGGCAGGCACCTGGGGCCTGCTATTGTTAACCCCCAGCCCCAGGCTCTCACCCAGGGGTGGGTCTCTATCGCGTGTGCTTTGACTGGCGGTGAGAAGATGGCCGCTCCCTGGGGCGTTCTCTGCGCGCGCAAAATAGCCCATTTCCTCAGTTTATAGAAACATGTCAGCAAACGGTTGTCATTTCACGGTGGTTGGTGTTTTCATAAGGAGATGTAAGACAGTCAAACCAAAACTACCAAGAATAAAGTCTAATACGATACTAAAATCAACGGGAATGTGCAACTTCGGTGAAGTCATTTGTAACTGGTAATCTACATTTTTTTACCATGGTAAACGCGTCTGTTAATAGAATGTCAACCACAGATATTGTTATCAACTTTTAAACAGTCATTCATCTTACATCTGTGATGCTCACAAGTTGTAGATAGAGCCATTATTATGGTATTTATAAATACATTATGTTTTCAGGCAAAATTCGTGACTCAGAAAGCTATGGAAGTCTACACAGTGATAGACAGTCGAGAGAAGACCTTTATCCCCTTAGAAGAAAAGACCAGGCCAGCGAGCAGAGGACAGGGGGGAGAAACGTCAAATCGACTTTTTGCACAGTGGTTTGATCTTACAAACAATAATTCGACATTTCCACGGCTACTGCCTTCTTAAGACACCAGCAACATTGAATGTGTACAGATGGACTTTTTTTGTTTTTGAGGTTGTTGTAAACGTTTACAGAATGTAATACTGCTTGAGATCTCAGCCAAACTCAGTCATTCTCGAACATTCTGATCACAGCATCCAGTTAATGTGCCAAGTACAATTCCTGCATTTATGGTTCACACAAAGCAACTGAATGTGAAATAAGCTAAACTAGGGTCCCATTCTGAAACAGCCCTGCAACAGCAGTCATGTTTTTATTCCCGGATCTGTAAACCCAGCAACACGCCTCACTTCAAGAAACAACGAAACAAAATTCCCGCTGCCCCCACCTCCTCCACTGCCGGTATAAGGATATACATCACTGCAGTTCTCACCAGTCACCACCAATGGACAAGTCCGGGACAGTAGAGTACACGACAAGAATTAATTGTCACCACACCACGATCAGTCACACGACGGGTCCTCCTGTCCTGTATGCACCGCCGCCACGAGGTTATGCATGCAGTCTGCAGACAGTGTGGCACCACCGCGTGCGTGATGACGCGACCGACTGCTGGAGTGCGCACCTCATGGCCAATCACTGTCGCTGTGTTCAGACATAAGCCACAGTGATTGGCCATAGTTGCGCAGGCACCCAATTAGCAGTTACTCGTAGGCTGCCGCGGGTCTGAGAGACTTTATCAGGCTCTCAGCCAATCCAGAGACGCTGCATTAGCAGCGCCAGCCCTGGATTGGCGAAAGAGCACGGATAGGGCTCGCCCGGATACCAAGAGACGGGGCTGCTGCATGAGGCAACCCTCTGCCTCTCGGCCCCCTCCTCTCAGTAGTAGTCAGTGGCAGACAGTGCGGCGAATGCGCATGCTCGTGCTTGTCGTGAGACAAACTCGAGCATGCGCAAATAAATTGCGAGCCGCTGCCTGTCAACTGTGTCAGTCACACAGTGCTCGCCCCCCGGCCCCACCCCCTTCATGTCCGACGCAATTATTCATCATCATTGCATTCATTGCCATTGCTGCCGGTCTCGGATTTGCTTGTGCGTTCGGTAAGGGGGGCTCCGCCCCTGCGCCCCAATGGACGCTCCGCCACTGAGCTTTGCGTATTGAATCTTTTTACCTCACCTAATTCTAGCAGAAGAAGTAGGTTTCATTAAATGCCAAATGGGACCCAACAATACTAGAACATTCTTTGATATTTTAAGTAAAGCCCCTAACCTTGATTATTCTCTAGCGGCCATACCTATGGACGCTGAAAAGGCCTTTGATAGACTTAATTGGCCCTTTATGCTTGAAGCTTTGCAATGGCATAGTTTTAGCCCAACGCTTCTTTCTTGAATCTCTGTTCTCTATGAGTCTCCGATGGCTTCGGCATTGGTTAGCGACATATCCTCTCAATATTTTCGACTTCACAGAGGCGTAAGACAGGGATGTCCCTTATCCCCATTAATATTCATTCTTGCCCTTGTCCCTTATCCCCATTATTATTCATTCTTGCCCTCGAACCATTTCTTGTTAAAATCAACCAAAATCCATCAATCTCTGGTTTTCATTATGATAATTAATAATTCAAAACAGCAGCGTATGCAAATGATATATTTCTTTATATTTCTAACTCTGAATCCTCCTTACCAGCTTTATCTCAAGAATTTTTCACCTTCTCCCAGGTTTCTGGTTATAAAACCAAAGTCCTTCCTTTAAACACATTTTTCACTAAACATCGGGGCAGCTCCTCCGCTATGTCTGAGGAGCGTCGCCCCACTGCTTTCACAGTGTGAGAAGCCAAAACATAAAATGGTGATAACTTTTAGTTGTTACCATTTTATGTTTGCTTTGGCTGTTTGGTCGGTCCTCTCGGGTCGCCCAAACCAGTCGTGCGCACTTTGCTTTTCTCAGAACATGACCACCCCTCTAACCGCTGGCAGATCGCCACATTTCGGCGATCCAGACCAATCATAACGCTGCATGCAGTGTTGTGATTGGCTGAGGGGAGGGAGCCTGGCTGCCTGCTTCCTGTTCCTATCAGAGACAGGAGAGCAGGAGCACAGAAGATGTGGGACCCGGAGGAAAGGTAGGTTTGAACATTTTTTTTTTAATTATGACCTCCCCTTGTGTTCCACCTGCACACGCACTCCCCCCCCCCCACCTGCGAGCCATGACGGCGGCTTCTGCTAAACATTCATTCTCTTCCTCTGGCTTCACCTGTACTCCTACTACAAATACATAATATGTGGTTTGATTTTCTATCACCATTACCTTTTCTCTCTCCCTGAGTCTTAAAGACCTTCTCCTCCACATTGAATCTTTAATTTCTTCTTTGTCACCCCTCTTTCTTTCTTAGTGGGGGCAACTAGATTCAATCAAAATGAAGATTTCACTCATTGTTCTTTATACCTTATCCATCATTCCCATTGGTATAGCCCAGTTGTATTTTTTAATAATTATTTCTCTAGTATCAATCAATCAATCAATCAAGGAATTTATAACGCGCACTACTCACCCGGAAGGGTCTCAAGGCGCTGGGGGAGGGGGTCTGCTACTGCTCGAACAGCCAGGTCTTAAGCTGTTTCCTGAAGGCGAGGTGGTCCTGGGTCAGCCGCAGGTGGACGGGCAGGGAGTTCCATGTCTTAGCCGCCAGGTAGGAGAAGGATCTTCCTCCGGCGGTGGCTCTCTGGATGCGAGGGACGACGGCGAGGGCGAGGTACGCGGATCGTAGCTGTCGGGTGGGCGTGTAGAAGGTCAGGCGGTCGTTGAGGTACCTTGGGCCCAGGTCGTGGAGGGATTTGTGTGCGTGGGTGAGGAGTCTGAACGTGATCCTCTTGTTGACAGGGAGCCAGTGCAGGTCTCTTAGGTGGTTCGAGATGTGGCTGCGTCGGGGGGCGTCCAGGATGAGACGGGCGGAGGCGTTCTGGATACGCTGAAGTCTTTTCTGAAGCTTGGCTGTTGTACCGGCGTAGAGGGTGTTTCCGTAGTCTAGTCTGCTGGTGACGAGGGCCTGGGTGACAGTCTTCCTGGTCTCAGTCGGGATCCATCTGAAGATCTTGCGGAGCATGCGGAGGTTGTGGAAGCAAGATGAGGAGACGGCGTTGACTTGTCTGGTCATCGACAGGGAGGAGTCCAGGATGACGCCCAAGTTGCGTGCGTGGTCCGTTGGCTTGGGTGCGGTGCCCAGGGCCGGGGGCCACCAGGAGTCGTCCCATGCAGAGGGCGATGGTCCCAGGATGAGGACTTCTGTCTTGTCCGTGTTCAACTTCAGGCGGCTGATGTTCATCCATTCGGCGACATCTTTCATCCCTTCGTGTAGGTCGGCTTTGGCGGTGTCGGGGTCTCTGGTCAGGGAGAGAATCAGCTGGGTGTCATCGGCGTAGGAGATGATGTTGAGGTTGTGTTGGCGTGCGATGGCAGCGAGGGGTTTCATGTAGATGTTGAAGAGAGTGGGGCTGAGCGATGATCCTTGCGGGACGCCGCAGATGACTTCGGTGGCCTCAGAGCGGAACGGAGGGAGGCGTACTCTCTGTGTTCTGCCGGAGAGGTATGAGATGATCCATTCCAGAGCAATCCCCTGGATGCCGGTGTCGTTGAGGCGTTGGACTAGGGTGCGGTGGCAGACAGTGTCAAATGCTGCGGAGAGGTCAAGGAGGATGAGTGCCGCTGTTTCACCTTTGTCGAGCAGGGCTCGGATGTCGTCGGTGGCTGCGATGAGGGCGGTCTCTGTGCTGTGGTTGGCTCTGAATCCGGATTGCGATGGGTCGAGGGATCCGTTCGTCTCGAGGAAGGCGGCCAGCTGCTTGTTGACGACCTTCTCGATGACTTTGGCAGGGAAAGGAAGGAGCGAGATAGGGCGGAAGTTCTTGAGGTCGGTCGGGTCCGCAGTTGGTTTCTTCAGTAGTGCGCTGAGCTCGGCGTGCTTCCAGCTCTCTGGGAAGGTGGCTGTGTCGAAGGAGGCGTTGATGATGTCTCGGAGGTGGGGTGCGATGGTAGAGGCGGCCTTGTTGAAGACATGGTGGGGGCATGGGTCGGTCGGAGATCCGGAGTGGATGGTGTTCATCATGCGTGTCGTGTCTTCGAGGGTCACTTTGGTCCATGTCTGGAGGATAGCGGCGGGGTGCGTAGGTTCGGTCGATGGGTGCGGGGGTGGAGCGCCAAAACTGTTGTGGATGTCGGCGATCTTGCGGTGGAAGTACGAGGCGAGGGAGTCGCAGAGGTCCTGCGAGGGAGTGATGTCGTTGTTGCTGGTGCTGGGGTTGGAGAACTCCTTGACGATGTTGAAGAGCTCCTTGCTGTCATGGGCGTTCTTGTCCAGTCGTTCCTTCAAAGATTTCTTCTTGGTGGTGCGGATGAGCTGGTGATGTCTGCGGGTGGCGAGTTTGAGGGCGGTCATGTTGTCGGTGGTCTTGTCGAGGAGCCAGGCCTTCTCGAGGGTGCGGCAGGCCTTCTTGGAGTCCTTGAGTTCATCGGTGAACCAGGGGGCCTTCTTGCTTCTGGGCCTGGTGAGTGGGTTCTTCAGTGGGGCGAGGTCGTTGGCACAGGAGGTCAGCCATTGCGTGAGGTCGAGGGCTGCTGTGTTAGGGTCCGTTGTCCGGACCGGTGGGTTCTGGCTGAGGGAGGTGGTGAGCTGGTCGACGGTGATCTTGCTCCAGTTTCTGTGGGGAACCTGCTTCGGGTGGTGGTGGACCGTGTTCTTCTTGAAGCTGAAGTGGACGCAGCTGTGGTCAGTCCAGTGGAGTCCGGTGCAGTGGCTGAAGGTGATGTGCTTGCTGGATGAGAAGAGGGGGTCGAGCGTGTGGCCGGCGTAGTGGGTGGGGGTGTTGACCAGTTGCTGGAGTCCGAGGTTGGCGTATCAAACTTTTTATGGCACAAAAAGAAATCTCGTATTTCCCTGTCCCAATTGAAACAATTTCGAAATGAAGAGGTGGTAATTTTCCTAACTGCGAACAGTATCACAAGGCTTTTTGTATTTGACAAAACACCTTTTGGTTATTAAAAACCCCACCTTCCTCTTAACAACTTTAGCTTCAATAGAAAAACTTTCATTTTACCTTTTTCTTTCAAATAATATCTTTCTTATTCTCCTACTCCCGCACACCTCTACACCCAAGTATTTCAATATATCTCCCGTATATTGCCTCCCTCTGCCTCTTCATCTATACTTCAACGTAATTGTCTCTTACCGATGTCCATCTTGTGTAATAACCTTATTAAATTTCGCAATCGACCTCTGTTTTGGAGATCACAGAGGGACAAGGCCATTGTTTGGATGAGAGACATATTTCTCAATAACAACCCTGTTTTTTTCCCTCAATTTCAAAACATATTTCTTTGCCCCTCCTCCTTCCAACTCAAATTCTCTCTTCTCATTAAAATCCTATTAGATATCCTTGTTGCCTTACCAGACGATTCCCGTCCCACATCAATGGATTCATCGTTATCTCACTTACTTTCCACACTACCAAGACCATCCTTCATATATAAATCTTTAATGACGGCTCCTCCCTCTCGATCCAAAACATGTAAAGAATTGTTGTGGGAGACTGACTTCAATTGCTCGTGTCCCACTTCCCTTTGGAATAAACTACGGCTCAAACTCCATCAAACCTCAAGAACAGCTACTGTCACTCAAGCACTTTATTGTATTTATAGTGGGCTTCATTATACACCAATATCTCTCTACAAATTATCTCTTAACCCCGATGCCCCCTGTTGGTCATGTCGCAGGCTGCACGCTGATCTTAAGCATCTGCCAGTGTTCCATACTCTTCCCTTCCAGCATGATGTCTGGAGACAAATATATTGTCTTTTTCATTCCTCTATCCCATTTAATATCATATACATTTTTGGGGGTTCTTTAGCTGATGGCTGGCAGCTATTGCTTCTTCACTGCTCCTTCTCTTCTGGGTTGTTTTCTCTGGGCACTTCTTGTGTAAGTGGGGCTGCCCTAATGAAGGCTATGCTGCCACCACACCGAAGTGGAGAGGGATGTGCAATAGTGAGGGAACTATAACGGCAGAGAGACGAAATACAACAAACATTTTTTTTAAATAAAGCAAAACGGGCGTATGCCACGTTGCCAGGCAGACGCTCTCTTGTGGTTTCTTTTCCCTACAGCGTTAAATAGTAGTCTCCTATTTATGTCCTTGGAGTCTCAGTGCTTATAATCACAGAAGAAAAGAAATGATAACAAGGGGGGGGGGGGGGGACTCGGAGTTGTGAGCAATGGTGCGCAAACAATAATAATTTGTTTTTAAAAGGCAGAGCAGACACTGGCTTCAGAGAAGGCTCTAGCTCACACCCTTGTGTCCCGGCCCAGCCTCCTTCCTTCACCGCCTTCTCCCGGTTCATGTACTGCATGTGCCGCAACTCTCCTGAGTTGTGGCGGACTCCTCGCTTCCCACCACTCTTCGGATCAGAGGTCGGGATGCTCCTCTTCTTCTGCGTCTTCGGTGGTGGCGGCGTCTTCAGGGTTCCTGTGGACAGCTTCCTTTGCCACGACCACTGCGTCCTCTTCCTGGCTCACGTTCTTGTTCGGGGCCCTCCTTTTTCCTACAGCATCTCTGTCCTCAGTGTATCCTTCTTTCGGTTCTCCCTCATTGGTGGCTCCGTCTCCTTTTCTCCTCCTCTGCTCTCATCGGATTGGCCCTGGGAGGTCATACCCTTGGCACGTGATTGGTCCGCTTCAAGACCACGGTGTCTCGCTCCTGCAGAAGGAAATGAGAGTCCTGCCTCAGTGTTGGCTCAAGGTCTCAGCTCTCGTTGTCTTCATCGAGTCGCGGGACATACAGCGACCATAGGAGCGGTGTCGGCGGCGAGGTGATAATTTGGGACGATTTCTCACAGTCCCCTCACAGCATATCTAAACACAGTCAATACAATGTCTGCTATTAGTCCAATAGCTGATCTTGCTACCTTTAGTTTCAACCTCCATGAATTTCAGAATGTTTATATAACCACTCAATATTAGCCTTTTGTAGTAACCATGTAGACAGGAATGGTTTAAAGCTGGTTATTTATTGGCTACATGGACAGCAGAGTCAGCAGGACCAACTCTACCAACAGCTCCAACAAGCATGCAATAGAATCACACAGTTGCTAGGTGACCACATAGTATAGAGCACTATAACCAGTAAAGCATTAAAGGGAAACATACCATATAATAAACATTAATATGAACAGTGGAACAAAGGTGGAATCACACAAGATACAACACCTTTATTGTTGATACTCTGTTTGTGTGTCGCCTTTTCCTTTTCTGATGCATTTTGAATTGACCATTTTAATAATAATTTATATCACCCCCCCCCCTTTCCTCTCCCTCCTAACCCCAGTATACTTCAAAAATCCCCAAAATGTAACTTATTCCTTATTTTGTTTTATAGAATATTTATATCCTAATACTAGATTACCATATATTTGTATTACTCTATGTATTCACAATCTTACGATCTATCCCTATTTACACATTTGTTTCTCCTTACACCTGTTTACTATTTACTGTTTTGAATTTGTTGTATTTCCTAATAAAGCTCTTTTAAACGTTACCACTATGTCTACCCTTTGTGTCTGAAAATCGTTCAGCAAAGAAATAGCTGTCCTTTGTTCTACTTTGTATCTCTTTCAACAATGACTTCTCTACTCTTCTGTTAGTTTGTTTATCTTTCATGAATCGTATTTCTACCCCTGTGCTCGTTTGTGTCTCTTTTAGAAGTGATATGTCCATCCTTTGAGCTAGTTTGTAACTCCTTCTGCAATGTACTTGCACACTCTTTGTGCTAGTCTGTATCTCTTTGGCAATAATTTGTCTACTCTTTGCACTCTTTCAGCAATGAAACATCCACCCTTTGTACTGGTTTGTATCTCTTTCAGCAGTGATATCTCTACCCGTTGAACGAGTTTCTTTGCAGCACTGGGTTCATGCAAGAGACCTCAGTGAGTTCTGTCAACAAATTGAACTCCCCGAAAAAGAACTTGGGGTCCAGATGGAGACTCAATAGGGGCGGAACAGGACAGGATTTGGCAGAAGAAACTGAGTTGTGTCTCTGGTCTCCAGGGTTTCTTGTATAGTGAGACTCTGGGACTGTAACAGGAGACACAGGGTCAATTGGTACTGGGAGGCAGATTGGTCCTCGCAGTTGGCAACTAACACAAGAGCTTTCTGCAGTTGAAAATTACCTATGACTGGGGCAATAACAGGTTGGGGAGTCCCCTACAGGATGGGGTAGCACCTCCCAGAAACAAGGAGGCACCCTGGTCTGGAGTACAGTAATATCGCCTCTGCCATATGCCGAAGGATGACGACACTTTAAGTGGCTCAGGGCGAGCACCTCTACCTAATGAGCAGACTTGACTGTCCCAAAGTTGGGCAGGATGATGGACATGCAGACTCACCCACTGGCGTAGCCTTTATTGACTTTGACGGATCCACGTCCCTCAGTTAATGCAGATGGTTGTCATCGTAGCCTCATCCCTGCAGGCTGCAGATGCTTGTGTCTCCTTTGCAGGCTTCCATCCTTGCGCCCCTTTCATGCAGGTCTCAGCCTGCTGCCTTTGAGCGTGCCCTCTAGGTCTGGGCCGCTCAGCTCCTCTTCCTGGCAGCGTAAAGCATCGTGGCTTCTCCAGCAGTCTAGGCTTGATCCTAGCCACGAGGGGACCAGTGACATGAAGGTGCAGTTCTAGTGGGTACCATGCCCAAGCTTATGCTGCAGAGCGTCTCCTCAACCACCTGGCTCTGGAGGGGCTCCATATGGTAAACTAGGGTTACTCAAGATGCGATGCCCAGTCATCCAGTGCAGGGTATATCTTCACAGGCACTTCCAGGGTGGAGGCCAGGAGAAAGGGCCAGTTGGTCAGAGGGATGTGTGTTCATGATGCAAACAACACATATCCCGAGCAAGGCTTCTTCTGTTGTCAGGCACCTCCTAGCACAACAAACAATGCTGTGCAGTAAGTGAGTACTAGGATTGCTACTTATCGGTAATCTAAGTGAGTACTATGATTGCGACTCATCTGTACTCTAAGTGAGTACTATGATTGCGACTCATCTGTACTCTAAGTGAGTGCTATGATTGCTACTTATCAGTAATCTAAGTGAGGACTATGATTGCTACTTATTGGTAATCTAAGTGAGTACTATGATTGCTACTCATCGGTAACCTAAGTGAGTACTATGACTGCTATTTATCGGTAATCTAAGTGAGTACTCTGATTACTACTTGTCGCTTCTCTAAGTGAGTACTATGATTGCGACTTGCCGGTATTCTAAGTGAGTACTATGATTGCGACTCATCTGTACTCTAAGTGAATACTATGATTACTAGTCATTGGTAATCTAAGTGAGTACTATGATTACTACTTGTCGGCACTCTAAGTGAGTTCTATGATTACTACTTGTCGGTACTCTAAGTGAGTACTATGATAGCTACTTGTCGGTACTCTAAGTGAGTACTATGATAGCTACTTGTCGGTACTCTAAGTGAATACTATGATTACTAGTCATTGGTAATCTAAGTGAGTACTATGATTGCTACTTGTCAATACTCTAAGTGAGTTCTATGATTACTACTTGTCGGTACTCTAAGTGAGTACTATGATAGCTACTTGTCGGTACTCTAAGTGAGTACTATGATTGCGATACGTTGGTAATCTAAGTACTATGATTACTATTTGTCGATACTGTAAGTGAGTTTTATGATTTCTACTCTTGGTACTGTAACTGAGTACTATGATTTCAACTCGTTGGTACTCTATGTGAGTACTTTGATTAGTACTCGTGCCCCCGAGCCATCAATTTTACTGCACTTCAGTTGGACCCAAATAACACATGCATACATACCCATGCCTACATACATACCTCTGCATACTTACAAACATACACAAAATGCCTCCTCACGCAAATGTTGATAGCATTCATAGTTTTATTTATTCCAGACATAAGTAACTTGTTACCTATGTGAGAATGACCGTGCCTATATCATATAGCACCTAGAGGTAATTGGATGGAGCAGAGGCCCCATAGTAGATCATACTTTATTTCAGGACACATGCTTGGCCCCTTGTGGTCTGATTTTGTTTTTAAGGCCTATCCATGAAAATCCACTTGGCAAAAACCATGTAGGTATCTCCACCAAGAATGACATGCGGTGTATTACCAATGCTGAGCATAAACGGGTAATGCCAGGACTTCTTCATGTCCTTATAGGATGTGAAGGGCCTGTTCAGCAGTATGACACTGATGGAGATGATGCGTAATGTTCAGAAAGGTGGGTGAGTTCTCAGATGTTTGAGAAGAGAGTATCATAAATGGGTGGCTAACTCGGAGGAGGACTTCTTCAAGGCTTGAGTTATTTGAATTTAGGTGTTTCAAGCAGGGAGTCAGTGCTCCTTAGCACCAAGATAGTGAAAATATTGATGATAGCGGGAAATATCTTTCCCCAGGTTATGTGGCATTTTTGCCAGAACAGAATGAAGCTGCATAAATTCTGGTTTACATTAGTATGCCTGCAAGAAAAATATCTGTCTGGAAACTGGACAGAGTTGATCCTAGATAGTGGAGATGGAGCTTCTCAAAGGATCAAGACCAGCAATGGCCTACATCAGCGGTTTTTAACCTCTTGAGTTCTGCAGACGCCCACTGAATGACTACTGGAAGCCGGGGACCATGGCCTAAGCAATTTCTAAGATTAGAACCTCAAAACCATACACAAAATAAAGAAAACATATATACATCGAACACATGTACTGATTATGAAATGTTTCATTCAGCTCACAAACAAAAAAATATAAAGACATCAAACTTTTTATTTCATTAGGAAGGCTGGAGCTTTTCAAAATGTAGTTTTATTTTTAAAAGATGACGCAATATCCTAGACTCCAGATTATCACTTTGTCTTTTCTGCTCCCAATGCATGCTCTCCTTTTGTCGACACATACCCACGCTTTAATTGAGGCAACCATCCATACTACATTCTGTATTCTGTACTTGACCTGCTCCCACGAATCAAGCTGAGGGCACAAGCTACGTTTTTAGCATCTAATTTCAAATGACCCCTTATTTGTAGACTTGATTAAAATGTTAAATGTTACTTTTGGCATATTACTGTATATGTACTTTATTAATCTGCAAATATTATTTAATTTTCTAAACAGTTGCAGATCCCTGCGTAGGCTGCATCGATCCCCGGTTGAGAATGCTGGCCTCTAACAGTTTCCTGCTGGCCCCACTCCTGCTAGTTATATTTCTGTCCAATTTACCAAATAGTTTAAACGCTGCAAGGAGATTTTGTTCTTTGGTATTAAGACGACAGTGGAGTGCGTTGTGATATGCAGACAATTTAGTGATTCTCAATCCTCCTCTGACTGGCTTTGTAGAGTTGAAATTCAAAGGCAACCCAAGAAAACCAAACACTTTTTGGACACCAGCCAGGTCCATTTCAGTTTTAGTCCCCACTTTTATGCCATCTATGCGATTTATAGATCTAAAGCGTGCTTTGTTGTCAGCTATACCACTAGAAATGCCCTAGCTCAAGCTATGCCTCCAGTTTCCAATGCAAGTCAATTTTTAGACCATTTTCCTGCTTTTCTCCGGGAATTAAAAAACAAATTCGACCTTGAATACCTTACATTCTATGCTCAAGAGGAAATTTTGGAGCTCAGTCAAGAGTTGATGGACCTTTATACCAACATTTCCAAATTCAAAGGCCTAGCTACAGAAAATGACTTGACTGATTCTGCTTATTTCACCTTATCGCAAAAGAGTTCAAAGAATGAATTAAAGAATGAACTCACCAGAGGTGCTAGGCCAGCTTCCCTACAAGATCTTCTCTAATTGACCATTCAGACAGTCAGTCATCACTTTAGGATAGACAAATCCTCTGTTAGACTATCATTGAAGATTACAACTCTTGATGCCAGATCTTATCAACTGTGGAGCCTCCAATGTCGATAGGAATATTCACTGGGCTTCGGATCATCAGGTCCCAGACTGTAAGGAAGAAGTTCCAGCTGCTGTAGAAGCTGTAGATGGAACTTTAGTGGCCTCCAGTTTAGTCATTGAGGAAACTCAACCGTTACTTTTCAGGATTCCTGCCCATTTTGAAAAAGACACCCATGATTTCTTCCCCTGGTTATATTGTTACATTAGGTATCAATTAGTTAGCTGAACAAAATACTTATATCAACTGATCTGCAAAAAAAATTGTTATGAGTTCAGGGTTTTGCGTCTCTCAATGTACAGCCAATTTCCTCTCTTCCACTAAAAGTCCTACGTTCCTCATAACAACTCCTCCCAGACAATCACAAATCAGTCAGAAATCCCTATCATCTATCATGAATATCTTAATGTTTTCCAGGAATCAACTACCAAGGAGTTACCACCTCATTTCCGTTTTGATTGCACCATTGAAATCATTCTTGATGCAATAGTTCCTTATGGGCGCATTTTTTCTTTGTCTCAACTGGAACGGCAAGCTTTAAAGCAGTACCTTGACGCTAACTTAAAGAACGAGTTGATAACTTTATCAAAGTCTCCCACCGGAGCCTCATTGTTTTTTTGTACCTAAAAAAGGTACTTCTGAACTTTAGCCCTGCATGGATTACAGGGGATTAAATCTAGTGACTATCAAGGACCTCATTGCCCCTAATTTCTGATAACTTGGAAGCTGACCAAGGGGTGAAGATGTTTATCAAATTATATTTGAGAGGAGCCTATACACCTGATCTGGATCCAATCAGGTGGTGAGTGAAAAACAGCATTAAGAACACCGCTTGGGGAGGAGGAGCCTAGCGCGCAACCAAGATGGCCGCGTAGGTGCGAGGCTCCCGAGGACCTCTGCGACCTCCTGAATTAATCCTGGCGATACCCTGTCCTTGTCGAGGGGACTGTGTCGGTGAACCCGAGCTGAGGTGCCACCCGTTTTTCGGGTTCGAATCGGACCCCGGACACCGGTGGGAGCACCGATCGAAGGCTGCGGCCTTCTCCGCGGATTGGGGTAGTGGGGCGATCCGGGGACAAAGTGAACAACAGCGGCGGGCGAGGCTGGGCGACTCCCGTACCCCGCGCTTTCACTTTCGCTTTCGCGCCCTCCTCGCCCTCAAGCGGGGTAGGGTTCGCGGAGCGGGGTGCAGTGGTGTGGCCTTGTCGGGGTGCCCGGCTGGCCCGCCGGCTGTGGGTCGTCCTGCGGTCCAGTGGTCGCCCTTTCCCCCCCCGGAACCCGTGAACTGGTTTATCGGCCCGTTCGAGGAGCTTGGCACGACGGTGGGAGAGCAAGCATGTCCACCAAACAAGATGGCGACCGGGCGAAGGTGAAGACGACCCGCCGTGGCCCGGCGCACCAATCCAACAGTATGGACCGCTACACTCTCCAGAAGGGATCTCCGGAGACATCGCGCACATCCCCGGCGGGCCCGACGGAGGCATCTGCTCAGCCGGTGGATCTGACCCTCCGGGACGTCATGGGCGCCATCGCAGAGATGAAGGCCTCGGTGGACCAGCGCTTCGACACCCTAGCGCAAAAAATAGACTCGGTCCTTGTGGATGTGAGCCTCGTGAGGGCTGACTTGTCCAAAACGAATGACCGGGTCGATTCCCTGACCCACACCACAACGAGCCTCACGACGGATGTGGTGGCCCTCCAGAAGGAGGTGCGCCGGCTCGGCCAGGCAAGCGCCCTGATTGACCGGCGACTGGAGGATTCCGAGGGTCGGGCCCGGAGGAATAATGTTCGTATTGTGGGGGTGCCGGAGGGACGAGAGGCGGAGGCGGCAGATCTTTTTGTGGAAGAATTGATCCTTACCCATCTCCAGCCCCGGGGGCTGAGTAAGCTTTTTGCGGTGGAACGTGCTCACCGGGTCCCTGGGGGCAGACCTAAGGCCGGTGCCCCGCCACGGCCTCTCATTGCCCGGATTTTCAACTATCGGGACAGAGACGCTATCCTGCAGACCTCCAGGCAACAGGGACCGGTCAAGCTTGATAACATGGATGTGCATTTCTACCCAGACTTTACTCCGGCGGTCCAAAAGCAGAGACTGAGTTTTCTCGGTGTTAAACGTCGCTTACGGGACCTGAACCTTAAGTACTCAATGCTTTTTCCAGCTAAGCTGAGGGTGGAGGTGGATGGTCGCACGCACTTCTTTGACCGGCCCGAGGCGGCTGGGGACTGGTTGGACACTCTGCCTGGAGATCGGGGCCGAGGGGGTGGGGGGGGTGCGGTCAGCGGGGAGGGCCCGCCGGATCAAAATTGAGGGGTGAATAATAGGCCTTGCTCTGGACAACATTCCTTTACCATTTATTGATCGAATATTTTCCCCTCCTATGGAGGTCGTTCGGGGTCTGTTGGGGGCTTCCCTCCTCCTCTGGGGGACTAGTTAGTTTTCATCTATGGGGCGACAGGCACACTGCACTTTGGGGGGGCTGTCTGGGCTCATGCAGGGGTGCAGGGAGGGGGGAGTTCTGTTGGGATGGGGGGGTGGGGGGGGTGTGTTGTTTGTTTGCACCGCAAGGCAAACCCGCTACTGTATTGTTGCTCTCAAGATGCTCTGTGGGGGACGACTGATTGTTTCTACGTACGATGGGGGGTAGGGATTTGACTGTGTTGTCATGGAATGTTAACGGCCTGGGGGATAGGATTAAGCGTGGTGTGGTCCTGCAGTTCTTGAAACGTATTTCACCAGATGTTGTCTTCCTGCAGGAGACACACCTTATAGGTAACTCCTTTCATGCTATGAATCGGCGGGGCTATCGTTTGGTGGCCCATTCGGGCTTCACTTCGGGCTCGCGGGGGGTGGGTATCATGATCAAGAACTCGCTCCCGTTGGAGATTGATGAGGTTCGCCATGATGAGAGGGGACGCTACACTGTCCTGGTGGGTAGAATGGAGGGTAGAGTGTTTATTTTTATATCAGTGTACGTCCCGCCTGGGTTACAAGCCACTACATTTGCGGACCTGGGGCGCCTCCTCCTGGACCTTCCGGGTGGCCTGCTGGTGGTTGGGGGGACTTTAATGCGGTAGCTTCTGGGTCTATGGATCGTCATCCCCCTAGGGACCTCCCCCGGGCACAGGCGTGGCTGTCCGGCCTTTTAGACTCGCTGGGCCTGGTGGATTGCTGGCGACTAAAGCATCCCGCACAGCTGCAATACACCTTCCACTCGGGTGCCCATGGTAGCCTCTCGCGGCTTGACTACATCCTTGTCCCGGCGGCATATGCTGGGAGGGTGGGGGAGGTGTGCCATCTGGCGCGAGGTATCTCAGATCACTCCCCATTGCTGTTACATTTCGATGTCTTCCCGAGGGGGGAGGGCAGGGTGGCTCCAATCAATGCATGGTATTTGCGCGACCCCACCATTCGTGCCGACTTGATCAAATCCTTACAGCGATATTTTGACGAGAATGTGGGGTCTGTCCCTTCGGCCATCTCCCTGTGGGAGGCTTTTAAGGTAGTTCTCAGAGGGGAGGCCCTCTCCTTTATCTCCCATGCCCGGAGGCGCGAGCGGGAGGAAGTGACCCGGGTGGAGGCCGAGATTGCGGAACTGGAGGGTGACCTGGGGAGCGGGGTAACGGATGCCAAGCTGCATGTTCTACATCTCAAGCAGGCGGCCTATCGGGCCCTCGTCACGGAGGCGGCCAGGGGCCTCGGTAGAGAGCAGCAGGGGCGATTGTATGATGTGGGTGATAAGGCTGGCAAATTGATTGCGTGGTTGGATAAGAGGGAGAGAGCGAGTCGTGTGGTTCCTTTGATTGAGAGGATGGATGGTGCGTGTGTCACCGAGCCGGAAGCCATTGTCTCCTGCTTCGCGGATTACTTCCGCGAGGTATACTCCCCGGTTTCCCCCTGCTCGGAGGAAGATTCCCATGCCCTGCTTCGGGACATCGCGCTGCCCTCCCTTACGGTGGAGGACAGGGATTTGCTAGACGCTCCTCCCACCTCGGACGAAATAGCCCTGGCTATTCGCTCGGTTGCGTCCGGCAAGGCCATGGGCCCCAATGGTATCCCCATCGAGCTTTACAAGCTACGCCCGGATGTACTAGCGCCCCACCTGCGCGCGATGTTCCTGGCGGCTCACTCGCAGGGTTCCCTCCCGCCGGACCAGCGTCTGGCTACAATCGTGGTGATCCACAAGGAGGGGAGACCCCGTGAGCGGGTCACATCCTATAGGCCGATCTCGCTCTTGAACGCGGAGCCTAAAATCCTCGCCAAGGTGTTGGCCAACCGGTTGGTCGGCGTGGTGGGCGATTTGGTCCACCAAGACCAATCTGGCTTTATACCCCACCGCAACACGGCTCTTAATCTGCGACGCTTGCACGGGGTGCTCGCGCGTGTCCCGTTTGTGCGGGAGCCGGCCATCTTGGCGTCCTTAGACGCCACCATGGCGTTTGACACGCTGGAATGGCCATACATCTGGGCGATGCTGGCGAAATTTGGATTTGGACCGGGATTCATTAGCTGGGTCAAATTGTTGTATTCGGGCCCATTGGCGCAGGTGGTGGTGAATGGGCGAGTCTCGGCCCCGTTCACGCTGGGGCGGGGCACGCGTCAGGGTTGCCCCTTGTCGCCGCTCCTGTTTGCACTGGCCTTGGAGCCCTTGGCGGAGTGGCTACGGTGGCACCCTTCTATCCGTGGTCTCCGCTGGACCCCCGAGCATGAGGACCGCGTGTCCCTCTACGCCGATGATATCCTTTTGTATCTCGCCTCCCCGCGTAAATCGCTGATTGTCCTGGTTGATGTTCTGCGCTCCTTCGGTCGTAACTCAGGCCTCGTCATCAACTGGGCGAAATCCTGTGTATATGTACTTTCCGGGGAGGCTCCGGCCCTACCACAGGACTGCCCGATCCAGATTGCCTCCCAGGGGTTCCGGTACCTGGGTATATATATTACTCTAGACCCGGAGGCCCGCTATGAGCGGAACTTGCTACCTCCCCTCCAGCGCTTGAAGGAGGACGTCGCGCGTTGGCGGCGTCTTCCGCTTTCGCCGCTTGGCCGAGCGGCCTTGTTTAAGATGATGTCCTTGCCGCGCTTTCTGTACGCCCTCCAGAACACTATGGACTTGGTTCCGGCGCGCTACTTCCGTGAGGTGGAGAGCCTCTAGCGGCGCCTGTTCTGGGACGGGAGGCCGCGCATTGCTCTGGCTAAATTGACGCTCCCGTGGTACGATGGGGGGGTCGCCCTCCCGGACGTTAAACGGTATTACTGGGCCTCCCAACTAGCTGCAATTAATCATGGCCTTTACGGGCCCGCCTTGAACCCGGCATTTGAAATGGACAAGACGCTCCTGCCCGGTGGCGATTACAATCGAGCGCTCTACTCTGGTGCGCCCGACTCCCGTCTGACGGGACCGACGCGTGTCATGGTGCGTGTCTGGCACGCGGCTAATGCAGCTATGGGGTGGAAGGACCGTTTGACCCGGGCGTCACCGCTATATGCGTCTGAGAGGTTGGGCTCCCTGTGGACATCGAAGGGCTTTGAGAAGTGGGACACGATCGGAATCAGCACGGTGGGAGATCTCTGGACGAGGGGGGGATTCAAAACTTTTGAGACGCTGCAGACGGAGTTTCAGCTGCAAGGCAGTGAGTACTTTCGGTACCTACAAGTCCGCCACGCACTGGGCTCCGTCTTTCCGGATGTCGCGTCTATTCCGGAGTCCTCCCCCCTGGAGGACAGAGTGCTGGATGGCCATGTCCCAGACAGCACAATCTCCCTTATATATAAAAAACTGATCAACGACAGATCGTGCCTGCTGACTGGTCTCCGCGAGGCCTGGGTTGCCGACGGGCTGGAACTGGACGACGAGGATTGGATTTCCGCGGTGGCCTCTCCAAAGGAGGTGGCCATCCCGGCTCGCCTTCGTTTCGTCCAGCTTAAGATCCTTCACCGGGTTTACGTGACGGGGCCAAGGCTTCTACGTATGGGCTTTGCTGGTGACGGATTGTGTAAGCGTGGCTGTGGTGCTGTGGCAACTTTCATGCATATATTGTGGGAGTGCCCAAAGGTGGAGCGATTCTGGCGTGGTGTGCATGAGGTTTTGAGTGTGGTTACGCGTGTCGCGCTGTTGCCTGAAGCGAGGAGATGCTTGCTGAATGTGTGGGAACCAAACGACTATTCGGTCCCGCAGACGCGGTGGGTGACTCTGGGATACATGATCGCTAAGCGCGACATTGCTCAATTGTGGGGATCCCAGAGGCCCCCGGCGGTGTTGGCCTGGAAAGAACATATGGATTGGTGCATGTTTCGTGAAAAGGTGGTGTATGTGGCGAGGGGTAAGCCTGGGGCGTGGGTGAAAATTTGGGGCCCCTGGAACGCCTACCGTGGGGGTATTTGTGAGCCGCCACTGCTACCGGCTGCCTCGCCAGCTCCGTCCCCCTAGCCGACCCCCCTCCCTCAGCCGTGGGCACGTGGTTCCCCAGTCCCTGATCTACTCCCATTCCCCTCTTCAGAGTTTTGCTGCTGGTTGGGATCCCCCACTTAGGGAGCACGTGCTGTCACTTTGTATGGCGGGTTGCCTTGCGGGTGTGGTTTTTTGTGTTGTTTTGTTTTGAAAAAAAGGAAACCGTATTGTGGGCTTAGAGTTATGTGGCCTGCGCTATTGATATCTCCTGATTTACCAATCTGCACCGCCAAGAGTCTCTCACTGTAGGTATGTCATATTCTTCTGCCACTCTAGCGGCCGGCCAGGTGGTTGTAGGCCCATACCTGTAACTTTTATCAAAATGCAATAAACGGTTTCAAAAAAAAAAAAAAAAAAAGAACACCGCTTGGGCATTTAGAATATTGAGTGATGTTGTTCGGCCTCTGTAATGCCCTTGCTGTTTTCCAACGTTTTATGAATGCTATCTTCTCTGATACTCAGACAATGATTGTCTACTAAGATGACATTCTGTTTTTTTCTAAGTATCCAGACGATTATCCATCTCATGTCAAATGAGTCATGCAGTGTTTAAGGGGAAACAAATTGCTAGCCAAATCTGAGACGTACCTGTTTGGGAAATATTCTGTGGACAATTTTGCATTATGTTCTTTCCTCTGAAGAAACAGCTATGGAAAATTGGGAAGCTCAAGCGATTCTGAATTGGTTCACCCCTCCTACAGTAAAAGAAACACAGAGCTCATAAGGCCTAATTACTTACTATCGGAAAGTCTGTAATATTTCTCTAGACTTCTCTCTACAGTGACCAATTTCTTCAAAATAATCAAATTCTTTCAATGGAATAACAACACCACACTAGTTTTTGAACTGCTTAAAAAAGAGTTTATTCGAGCTTCCATTTTGCAACAAACTGATGCCTCCAAAATCTTCATTCTCAAGACTAATTCCTCAGATCAATCTATGGGAGCAGTCTTGATTTGACTTGGTCAAGACGGAGAAGAACATCCCATCACCGCCTTCTTTAAATAATTTTCCCCAGTGGAAAGAAAATATTCAGTTTAGGAGAAACAATGACTGGCTATAAAGACAGCCTTTACCGAATGGCGAACCTTTTACTTGCAGATCAATTTCTAGTAACTGTCCGTACCAACCACAGAAAAATTCAAGTGCGCCAGCAGCCTGAACGCTGAATAGAAGACAAGCCCACAGGGCGTTCTTTTTCAACAATTTTATTTTTTACTCTTCCACCATTTCTGGATCTGAAAATGTTATAGCATAATCCCTGTCTAGGCGATAGCCTAATTCTGGAAATTTCAAGACCGTTAAGAAGATCATTGTTCCTCAAGCTTTTTTTTCTGTAACGACTTCCATATTTCTACTTTGTCATTCAGGCTGTTAGCGCATTTGAAGGGTCAAGAAACCAATTCAGCCTCCACTACCCAGAAAAACACTTACCTCAGTTTTCAGATAGAGAATACCAATGGCTTAATTTTCGTTAAAAAGAACGTTATGTTAAATTATGTTATAACAATTTTTTATGCACACTACTACCCGAAGGTGTCTAGGCGAATCTTTTTATTCCCTCAAAACATTCACAACGACCAATACTTCAGCTCAACCATGGCTCCTTGGTACCTAGACATAGAGGAAAAAGAGTCACTCAAGAATTGAGCCAAAGAAACTTCTGGTCCCCAACTTTCGTCATGACATCACAACCTTTATCAGTTCCTGCGCAAACTGTGCTCAAACTAAATCTGAAACACAAAGAAAGGCTGGATTATTATTAACGCCTGAAATTCCCTCCAAACACTGGAAACTCATCTGTCCAGACTTTATAGTACATTTGCCCCCATTGGAAAACAGCACCACTATAATAGTAACTGTGGATCATTACTCTAAAATGACTCATTTTTCAGACCGTTCCAAATTACCCACTGCTTCAGAGACAGATGAGATAATCGAGTCTGACATATTTAAACTTCATGGATTACCTTTAAAACATTTCTGTTTTTAGACTGCACTACATCTCAAAATTTTGGAAATCCTTATGTCAAAAACTTGGCGTCAAACATTAGATTGACTTCTGGTTTCCATCTTCAAGCCATAGACAAGCCGAGAGAGTAAACCGAACTGTCAAAGAGTACTTAAGATGTTACATCTCTGCCCCCTAAAACAATTCGAAATTGGTCCAAACATCCACTGGCTTTTCCTCCTTTTTTTGCCTTAGCTGGATTTCACCCTCAAAGCTTTCCAAACTCCTTCGAAAAATATTAGGTACCTGCAGTCCAAAACTCATTAGTAAGGTTGAAAGATGTCCGAAATAAATTACTACAAAATCTACAGATCACTAAATCTTAACAAAAATTACCAGCATAACAGCATAGGTGACCAGCCACAACTTATAAAATAGGAGACAGGCTATAGTTATCCTCCATCAATTTAGGGTTCACCCTTCCTTTAAAGTTTCCAATTTGAAACCTTATCTCTTTCGTAGAGACAATCGGGTTAAAAAGAGTCTATTTCCCATACTAGTCGATGGACAGCTTGAATATGAAGTTCGTGAGATTGCTACTTTTAATATTTTAAAGGCAAACTCTGTCATAGCCCCATTCCTGCGAGCGCACGTCTCTAGAGACGGAACACGTCACCGGCCGTCTGCCGAGCCGACGTGAACTACACTACCCAGAACCACTTGCGCGTCAGCCGACGTCGCGAGAGGACAGCTTAAAACAGGAAGCTGATTCCCGTGTCGCTGTCGGAAATTCAAAGATTTGGGCGTTTTCTGCTGCCACAGTTCCTGTTATTGAAGCCTTGGTCCGGTAAGGGTGCATCGCACCACTTGATTTCTTTGTCCCAGAGCCATCCTCCGTTGGTGAGCGGCTGCTCGTGCGGAGGCTGGCGTTTCTTGACTGGCAGCGCTGAAGCGCTCAAGATTTACTCGGCCTGCATTGTCGGCCGGCGGGGGGAGTCTTGATCAGCCAGCATTGTCGGCCGGCGGGGGGATTTGCCTCTACGCATCCTAAGGGTGTGGATCTCTCCCTCACCGGGTACTACTGGTCGTTATGGTCCCACAGATGTCCGTGTAAGAAGTATTACACTGGAACCTCATACAGCCAAAGGTCGTATGGAGCACAGACAGTTACGCTACTAAGCCAAACAACAATTAAGGGGATGTTCAAATGTGACTGGATGAATGTGGCTTGCTGTGTTATGTGATGGTAACATATCCACAGTCTTGTTTAACGGTATTATCTCTGGCTCTATCTTTAACAGGGGTTGGTAAGAGTGGTAGAGGTCTACGCTCTATCCCTGTGAGGAACGGTGGAGTCTAGAGGAGGGTAGGTGCATGGCAAGAATTCTGTGTTTGAATATTGAAGGGCGAAACTTAATCAGAGAGAGTGGGATCGTGCAGGCATAGTGATTGTTCTTTCTCTCGTTCCTGTAGAGATACCAGAACAAGCTCGCCCTCACAGAAGGCGCCCCCTCTACTTTTTGTTTCCATCACAATCCCTACCTGGATGATTCTTTTACTTTGCAGGTACAGAAGGTAAAGTTACCGGGCCAGGCTTAGATACCCGGCTTTCGCATAATGTGTTCTATGTGAAGGAAATGTTTACCGGTGTGTGTTCTATTTTTTCTCATTTCAGATCTCCCTCCCCGCTGTTCCCTTCCTTTCCTTCCCCCACTTGATCCTTCCGATGACCCGTGCCATTACGGCTTGTAGGCTTGGTTAGATCAAGAGGTGGACCACTCATTCATCAAACCGAGGACTGGTCAGCGTTACAAACTCCAATATCTTGAAGTTTGGAAAGTTTACAATCTTTGTGTTGTCTTTCGGGTTCTTGTGGGGTGGCTGCTTTCTGAGGAACAACATAAACATTAGGAGGAAGTTCTTAAGATGTAGTTTTTTATTTATGTTCTATGTGACTTCAATCCCATGATAAAGGTCTCAAGTCCACTTGTTCAGTTACTGTATGATCGGGAAGGAGTTGTGGAACTATCTTGGGTTCACTTGCGTAACTTGTCTCATTTTTTCTTCGCAGGTGCAGCACTGGACATGAGGGATGGTAAAAAAAATCAAAAAACAACTTTGGTAATTATTAGTTCTTCGAAAAGGAAAACAAATCTCTATTTTTTGTCTCTCAAGGGCTCCCTTGCTGTTTGTCCTCTTTTTATCTTGTTTCTCCTCTAATTATTTCTCTTTGAAAATAAGACTGTCAAAACTTCAAAGTAATTCTCCTTAACTTGCTGTCTAGCAGTTATTTCCTGTTTTAGTTTTCTTATGTACCCAATACCACCTTTGTTTATATCTTTACTTACTTTAGAAGGTGGGAAGAATTAAAAAAACAATTAAGAGTTTACACTAACAAAATTAAAACACAATTCCTACCCTTCCGGGGCTGTGGGCTGACTTCGCTAGATCTAAAATGGAGGTCATTTTGTATTATCTACTTTAGTCCATCTTAACTGTCCTCCCTCCCTTCGTGGGCACCAAAAAGCGATCTCCTCCCTCCAAACTCGCACCCACCTGGGATAATCAGGCCCATCCTGATGGGGATTGCTGGTATGTCCTGTATCAGTCTGGTCTTGGTGGGACCATGATTGGGATCCCGCCGGTCTGTCGGCTCGGTCTTCCTTGCTGAGGGAGGAGCTCCAGGGATGACCCGGGGTGCCTCCTACTTGGCTTCCTCGTTCCGCCCTTCCATTGAAGGATCGCACACCAATCCTCTCCCCTTCTTCGCTGGATAGCTCCAGGGTTCCTCTCCACTATTGTCACATTCCTCTTCCTCTCGTGTTCCTTCTCTTCCTCTCCTCCTGTTTCTTCCTCCTCCGGCCTTAAAACCTGGTAGGGAAGAAGCAAAAGTCTTTCTTTAGTGTTTGTCCTTTTGGTTTTGCTTTGCTGTTGTGTCCATATTTGGTTTTAACCCTTTCTTTTCATTTCAAAGGAGGTGGCACATCTTGGGGAGTCATCGTGAGCAGCTCTTCAGGTAAGTGATGATCCATGTGACACCCTGCAACTTTTTCTGGGAACCAGCAGACCAAATTCATACTCTCCTTCTAGTTAAGAAAGTCTATTCCAAATCCCCTTGTAAACGCGAAGATCCTAAGAGGATGTAGAGTGTAAGGATATTTCCCTTACCTTTGTTGCACGGGCATGCGTGGTGTGGGTGTCACCGCGGCTCCTCGTGCCTACAGGCCGCGCCCTAACGTTATCACCATCTGTTTCCGCAGAGTCCTCACAAGCCAAAGTGTTCTGTTCTTGAACATTTCAGAATGCGCACAGCGAACTGTGGGACACTTCTCTTTCCTGCATGCTCTTGTTAAAAAACGCCGCATGTAGGAGAATTTAAGTGAAATCTGGCCCTTTAGATCCTGCCAGATAAATAATTGAAGTTCTAAGATTGACAGCAGAGAAGGCCACTGTGCCTGTATGGTAAAATGTTTCCTACATTCTTGAAGTATATGTTTTGATCACTATTCACTTCCCAATCCAAGATGCCCGAACCACTTCCTGCATGATGCCACTTCCTATATTGCTCTGTAAAAAGGGAGTACATTTTAAGTCCAGTTGTTTCGCATTTCTTTCTGCTTGATTTCTCACTTACTGGACTTTGTGGACTCTCTGCATTCTCCAGTTCCTTCTTGGAACTCTCCTGTCCTTCCTCTTGTGGCCTGGCCTAGTCAGATGCAAGGTTGTTTTTGGTCTCCAGTTTTTTCCCTCCTGCTGGATATTATTTCTGGAGCCATCTTAGACTTCTAGTGCAATCTGGCGTCTGACACTAGGTTAGAGAGAGTCGGCCGTACTTACGAACCAAGAAGACTTTCTAAGCGTCGCCCAGCAGACCAGCTCAACAGTAATATTAATATAAATGCCTATAGATTTTAATGCAGATTGGGATTAACAAACCAGCAAAAGGCCTAAAGCATTTCTTGAAGGCTGGTATGTTTTAGGTATTTGTCGCCTATGCGCTGTCTTCCCCTGCTTAGACCAATAACGCCACTAGACTGAAGTACAGGATTGAGGCTTTATTCCAGTGTAATACAAGCGTTATCTCGTTCTTTATGGGGATAAAGGTGGTCTGCCGGCTTGTTATACTCCAGGATAGGGATAGGTCGGGTTCCTCGTGGTTCTCCTTCTCCTCGGCACGTTCCTGGGTAGGGGAATGCCTCCGATGGGGTCCGAAAAGGAAGGAAAGAAGTAGGGATTAATATACGACCCTCCACGACCGAAAGTTGAGGGGGAAAGGGGTGTGAGGGGTCACCGGGGTTCCAGCACCCAAAAGAACACTCGTGTTTGAAAATAAGGATGTAAGTGAGTGAGGGATTCTCGAAACACAAGACAACGTCCTCAGCCCGGGTGCCCTCCCGACAGCGAACTCCCTCCCCTAGCGCCCTCCCGGTGATTTAAGAAGCCCAGGATACGACCCCGTACCTTTCCCAGCCACACTCCTCCTGGGGTGTGGCGGGGCGAGAAGTGGTTCCGTTGGCCTCCTGGCTCACCGTCTCTCCCCGCTCCTCTCTGCTCCTTCGAACCTCGTTCTCCTCTCTTCTCCTCGCTCTCCTCCGCGTCTCCGATATCTCCTCCTCGGGCTTTCGCGCCGTCAGGTCTCCAAGCTTCCGCTTTACGGAACTCGCGACCGTCTGATTGGTCCTCTCCCGATGTCGTCATCCGAGCCGCACCTCCTTCCGCAGCGATCCAGTCCACGTTAAAGGGGCCATCAGCGCCCTGCAGGGGAGGTGTAAAAGTCCCGTCAGTTGAGTCCTGTACGTGGGTCTCCTCAGGTCCCTCGACCAGGCGACACATCCCCATCCCCGGATTTTCCCGAATGGGGGAAATAGGGTACCTCGAGAGAAAATCAGCATTGCCCTGTTCCGATCCTTTACGATGTTTCACCTCAAATCGATAGGGCTGCAAGGCCAGAAACCAGCGTAGGAAACGGTCATTGCGGCCTTTATTCCGCTGGAGCCAGGTGAGAGGGGCATGGTCAGTAAAGAGGGTGAAATGCCGGCCCTCCAGGTAATAGCGCAGCTTGTCCACCCCCCACCTCACAGCTAGACACTCCTTCTCTATGGTGGAATACACCTGCTCTCTAGGAAATTGTTTTCTGCTGATGTACAATACGGGGCGCTCAAGACCGCTGTCATCCTCTTGGGAAAGTACTGCCCCTATCCCAACCCCTGAGGCGTCTGTTTGAAGGATAAACGGTTTTTGGAAGTCAGGGGCGATTAACACCGGAGAGGAGGTAAGAGCGTTCTTGAGGCCCTGAAAAGCCGAGGCTTCCTGCGCACCGGGAGGTGGTAAGCGGGGCGAAGCCTGGGATTTGCGCAGGAGATCGGTCAGGGGGCTGGCCATTCTAGCAAAGTGTGGGACAAACCGTCTGTAGTAGCCTACTAATCCCAAAAAGGCCCGGAGATCCCTCTTCGTCTTGGGATAGGTCAAAGCCTGCACAGCTGCCACCTTCTCTTCCTGAGGCATAAGATTTCCATTACCGAGCAGAAACCCTAAATATTTAACCTGCTGATAAGCCACCCGGGATTTTTTTTGCGTTTATGTGGAACCCAGCTTGACAAATGCTGTCTAATACACTCTTCAAGTGTCGAAGATGGTCAGTCCATGTCTTACTGAAGACGACAATGTCGTCTAGGTATGCCGAAGCATACGGAAGGTGGGGTCGGAGAAGGGTGTCCATGGTGCGTTGAAAGGTGGCCGGGGCTCCATGCAACCCAAACGGGAGGACAGTGAACTGATAATGCCCCGAGGGAGTGGAGAAGGCTGTCTTCTCCTGGTCATCCGGAGCAAGGGGAATCTGCCAATACCCCTTGGTGAGGTCGATAGTGGTGATGTACTTGGCCTCACCAAGGCGTTCCACCAACTCGTCCACCCGGGGCAGAGGGTATGCGTCCTGTTTTGAAACCCTATTGACCGCGCGGAAGTCAATACAAAAACGGATACTCCCGTCCGGTTTAGGCACTAAAACCACCGGGGAACACCAGTTGCTTCGGGAAGGGACAATGACTCCTGTTTTTAGCATTTGTTGGATTTCCCCTTGGAAAGCCGTCCGCCGGGCCTCAGGTATCCTATACGGCTTTTGTTTGACGACCACCCCCTCGGGAGTTGGTATGGAGTGTACAGAGAGGTGAGTTCTACCGGGCTGGTCCGAGAAGACCCGAGAATATAGTTGTAGGAGGGTGGCAATAGCGTCTCTCTGAGAGGCTGACAGGTCGGGATTGATAGGCAATTCAGAAATGGTATTTGGTATAGGGGTGGAAAAGGAAACCGTTTGAGAGGGAACCGGAGGGGTTCCCAGCCATTTTTTTAGGATGTTGATGTGGTACAACTGGGTTTTGGTTCGGGACATCTGGAGAACGTAGGAGGTTTTACCCACTTTCTTCACTACCTGGAAAGGACCTTGCCACTCCTTTCTCATCTTTTGAGCAGAGCTGGGTAGTAAAACCAAGACCCAATCCCCTATATCAAGCTCCCTCCATTTCTTCCCCTTATCGTAGAAATGTTTCTGTTTGACTTGAGCGATTGCTAGGTGTTCATGTGCTAGAGTCCTTAATTTATGTAATCTGGACTGTAGTTGGCGAGAATAGTCAAGGAGAGCCTCCGCTTCTTTTGTGCCCTCACTTTCCCAACTCTCTTTTGTTATTTCGAGTAAGGTTCTGGGTTGTCGTCCAAAAAGGAGCTCGAAAGGAGAAGCCCCTAGGCTGGACTGTTTTTGACTTCGTAACACAAAGAGAGCCAAAGGCAACATTTGATCCCAATTTCTCCCATCCACAGACAGAAGTTTTTTTAGGGTTAGTTTGAGGCTCCCGTTGTAGCGCTCAACCAACCCGTCTGTCTGGGGGTGATATACTGATGTTTTGATGTGTTTAATGTTGAGTTGTTGGCAGACCTGTTTCATCAGTCGGGACACGAAGGGGGTGCCCTGATCCGTGACGATTTCCCTAGGGAAGCCCATCCTAGAAAACACTTCTATCAGACGTTGCGCTATGGCACTGGTAGTGGCTGCTCTGAGGGGAAAGGCCTCTGGATAGCGGGTGGCGTAATCCACTAAAACAAGGGCGTACTGATGTCCCCGACTCGATTTGGGTAATGGGCCAATGAGATCCATTCCCAACCGGTCAAAAGGTTTGCCTATAATGGGGAGCGGTTGCAAGGGGACCGCCGGAGGCGTATAGGGATTACGCCGTTGACATATGTGGCATTCTTGGCAGTATTTCTGGACCTGGGCGTATACCCCAGGCCAGAAGAAATGTTGCAGAATGGATTGTCCTGTTTTCTCCGCCCCCACATGCCCCGCCAAAAGGTGGGCATGGGCAAAAAAAAGAATTTGATCCCTGAATTCTGAGGGTACCAGAAGTTGAGGAACAGCGTCTTCCTTGGCTAAGCGGTAGAGGAGACCCTTCTGTTCCACAAAGGTGGGGTACGACTTGGTCGTCTGGTTTTGCTCGGCCCGGGCTTTAGACCATGCGTTAACTAAACTTGCATCATTTAATTGGGCTGTACGAAAATGTGTGTCCCTAGCCCAGGGTTCGGGGGTCAATACTGAGACGGGCCACTGTTTAGGGAAAGACAGCACTTCTCTCATCATAGAGGAAAAACAGGGATTGTCGGTTCCTAGAATGACGGGTTCGGGAAGCTCTGGGAGTACCCCTACGACTGCAGTCATTTTGGTCCCTGTAGGTGTTTGTAACTTGATCTTGGCTAAAGGGTAATCCCTCACCTCTCCATGAACACACCTTATACCAACCCTTCTACCTGGTAGGACCCAAGAAGGGAGAATGAGTTCCTGTCTGGCCACAGAATGCTTACAACCTGAGTCTAAGAGGGCCCTAACCCGTTTACCCTGAAGTTTGACACTCACGTAAAAGACCGGTCCGGTTTCCTGAGCGTAGAGAAGAGGGTGGGGTAGGTAGCTCACGTCCATTGGTTCCTCCTCCTTATCCCTCTTCTTCCTGCAATATCGAGCTATGTGTCCCCATTCCCCACAATCAAAACACTGGGGACCAGAAAAGGGGTTTTGCTCAGGTCGGGGTCCTCTGTTGCGTACTGGCTCAGGGTTCACTTTGAAGGTCTTTCGGTCTCCCTTCCCTTGGATGGTGGGTTTGAACGATCTCTCTGGTTCCTTCTGGGGCCGGATCTGAGCTCGAGCGTAGGATGTGGCCATATCCACAGCCTGTTCTAAGGTCAAGCCGGCATGTTGTTTTAACCAGCGTTGACTCGGATAGGGGAGGGCCTCCAGGAACTGTTCAAGGTATATTTTCCCCATTACTTCTTCCATGCTGGAGTCCTGGGGTTTCAGCCATTGGTCCGCCGCTTCCTTTAATTTGAAGAACAACGCCTTAGGTAAGTCACCAGGTGTTCCCCTCTCTTGCCGGAATCGCAATCGATGAGTCTCGTCATCCACTCCCAAGCGATCTAATATATATTGTTTTATGATGGCGTAGGTAGCGGTTCCGTCTTTATTGACAGTCTGATAGGCCGCTTGGGCTTCCCCCACCAACAAGGGGGCTAGATAGAAGGGCCATCTTTCTCCGGCCCAGGCACTAGCCCGAGCGGCTCTCTCGAAGTTCAAAAAGAACGCTAAGGGGTCCTCTCCTGGGGTGAACTTTTGAAGAGGGACCACGGTTCCAGGAGGGGCAGCCGCTCTAGTCTGACCCAGAGAGACCATAAGATGGGCTTGTCCCTCAGCCAACTTGACCAGGTTGTCTGCTTGCGTTTGCATGGCGGAGGTAAAGACGGCCCGATCGGCTTCTGCTTGGGAGGAATTCCGTTCTATGGCCCACTCCATCTTCGTCTGCCCTTCCCTCATTTGGTGGATAAGGGCGTCCATCCTGTATCGGGTGGTTGTTCGGTGATGCTCCTATCTGGCTCGCCACTTGTCGCCTATGCGCTGTCTTCCCCTGCTTAGACCAATAACGCCACTAGACTGAAGTACAGGATTGAGGCTTTATTCCAGTGTAATACAAGCGTTATCTCGTTCTTTATGGGGATAAAGGTGGTCTGCCGGCTTGTTATACTCCAGGATAGGGATAGGTCGGGTTCCTCGTGGTTCTCCTTCTCCTCGGCACGTTCCTGGGTAGGGGAATGCCTCCGATGGGGTCCGAAAAGGAAGGAAAGAAGTAGGGATTAATATACGACCCTCCACGACCGAAAGTTGAGGGGGAAAGGGGTGTGAGGGGTCACCGGGGTTCCAGCACCCAAAAGAACACTCGTGTTTGAAAATAAGGATGTAAGTGAGTGAGGGATTCTCGAAACACAAGACAACGTCCTCAGCCCGGGTGCCCTCCCGACAGCGAACTCCCTCCCCTAGCGCCCTCCCGGTGATTTAAGAAGCCCAGGATACGACCCCGTACCTTTCCCAGCCACACTCCTCCTGGGGTGTGGCGGGGCGAGAAGTGGTTCCGTTGGCCTCCTGGCTCACCGTCTCTCCCCGCTCCTCTCTGCTCCTTCGAACCTCGTTCTCCTCTCTTCTCCTCGCTCTCCTCCGCGTCTCCGATATCTCCTCCTCGGGCTTTCGCGCCGTCAGGTCTCCAAGCTTCCGCTTTACGGAACTCGCGACCGTCTGATTGGTCCTCTCCCGATGTCGTCATCCGAGCCGCACCTCCTTCCGCAGCGATCCAGTCCACGTTAAAGGGGCCATCAGCGCCCTGCAGGGGAGGTGTAAAAGTCCCGTCAGTTGAGTCCTGTACGTGGGTCTCCTCAGGTCCCTCGACCAGGCGACAGTATTATAATACTGTTGTAAAGAGGTGTTGACTGTTTGAATCACATATATAAACAATTGCTAAACTATCAAATCCTACTGAGACAATAAACATATATGCAGGCTAACAATAATAAATACAATATTTGTTTATAAATTAAAAATAAACACTCCAATAAATGAATATATGAAATGCAATAAAGGACACTTAACCAGAAAATGGCAAACATTGCATCCCAGGAACAGTGTAAAGAACAGAAAGAGGATCTGCCCAGCTTGTTTGAAATCCAGCAGAGAAGAGGGCTCACCAGTCCTAAGGACAGGAAACCTATGACCTCATTTTACAAAGTATAAAGAAAAAAGCTATCCTAGGAATCCCAGCCACAGGAGGCGAGGGTGTTATCGACAGTCTTTTTATTGATCAAGGGAGGGGCATAGTTTATTGTCTAACAGACAGATTAAATATACATATTTAAACTTGATGCCAGTGAGCGGGCAACTTAATGGATTAATCGTCTATTGGAGCTGAGATCTGACCCTAAACAGTTTTATGGCGCATTGGCTGTAAGGCTCAATAATGGAAATAACATGGGGTTCTGTTGTGTTCATCCTGGCGTCTGAATAAGGATTGTGCGGTCCTGGCTGGGGTCTGCCATAAGAGCCAGGTTTTCTGTTTTGGGGGGAAATGAAGGACTGAGCAGGTGTTTCTGATGAGCAGGTGGAGGTTGCTCAAGGCTTTGATGTTGTCGGATGAGAATGCATGCTTGCCGGGGGGGGGGGGGCATGGGCGAACAGGAGGCTGTCCGAGCGGAGGATTCTGGTATGGGAGTGGAAGCTGAAGTGGCGGTTCAGGTACGCCAAGCCTTGATTGTGCACAGTTTTGTATGTGTGGGTGTGTGAGGAGTGTGGGCGTGTTGACTGGGAGCCAGTGGACGTGTTGTGTGGGCTGGGAGTTTGAGCGTGAGCCTGGCTGCTGTGTTTTGGATGACTTGGCATGGAGTGTCTTGGTAAGATGTGCAGAGATGCCGGCATGGATTGCGTTTCCAGCTCCCTGGTGATCAGGCCTGTGTGGCGGTTCTATGAGTGCTGAGCAGCAGCCATCTGAAGGGTTTTTTGAGGAACTTGAGGGTGTGGAAACAGGAGGAGGCGACTGAGTTTATCTGTTTGGTTAATGAGAGTTGATTGTCCCCCACTTTTCAAGGTTCCTGGCTTGATTCAATGAGTTGAGTGTTTGTCCTAGCGAGGTGCCTTTGCAAAGAGTACCACCTCTGCAGAGCTGAGCTTCAGACAGTTGCTCTTTATCCAGTCGGCGACTTTGGTTGTGCAGGTGCCGAGCTTCATCCAGTAGTTGGGCTTGTGGTCGGAGATGGAGAGGTTGAGCTGTGTGTCATCGGTGTTCAAGATGTTACTGATTCTGTGGACGCAGATGATGTTTGCAAGCGGTGTCATGTAGACACTGAAAGGAGTGGGCCTTGGCAAGAATGCTTGGGGGACGCGGCAGATCAAGTTGGCTGAGGTGTGTGGGGTCAGGTTGACCGACTGGGTTCACCCAGGGAGGAAGGGGCTGATCCATCGGACTGCAGGTCTGTGTATACCGGTTTTGTGAAGGCTCTGGATGAGGATGTGGTAGGAGACATGTCAAATGCGGCTGAGAGTTTGAGCAGAATGAGTGCAGCTGTGTCTCCTCTGTCCATGATCATTCGGATGTCCTCGGTTGGGGGGGGACGGCGGTCTCGCCGCTGTGATTAGGTCAGGTTCTAGATAGAGAGGGACCAGGAAGTGGTTGTTGTTGAGGTGGTCGGCCAGTCATTTGTTGAGGAGTGTTTCCAGGACTTTAACTGGGAAAGGAAAGAGGGGAATCTGTCTCCTGATTACTGGAATCTTTAGGTCTGCTGTGGGTTTCTTCAGAAGGTGCAGATTGGTGGTGCGTTTCCACGGGTTCAGGAAGGTGGAAGGGGAGTATGGTGCATATAGGGTAAAATCCTTTGGTGAAGATGAAGTGTGGCCATGGGTCCAATGGGGCTCCAGAGTGGATGGAGTGCATGGTGGTGGCGGTTTCTGATGTGGTGATGGTGGGCCCGCTGATCATGGCGGTTTCTGGGGCGTTTGTCTCATCAATTAGGGGGGTTTGCAGGGCAGTGAGGGTGCGTAGGTCCAGCTGGGAAGCCAAGTTGTAGTATACTGCGCTGATTTTGTCACTGAAGTACTGGGAAAGCAGGGTGCAAAGACCCTATGAAGAGCTGGTGAGTGCACAGTGGGATAGTGAGAAGAAAAGGGGGCAGTTGAGAGGCAAAAAGGTGCAAAATATTAGGCAAAGGGGGTACAAAAAGGTTAAGGATTAAAGAGGTGGAAAGGGGCAATAAGAAAAAGAGCCAAGGGGCAGAACGGCAGGAGCAAAATGAGTGGACAAGGAGGCAAGACAATTGGGTGGATGGGGGGGCTCAATTCTACGCAGTCGAGCTAATCCGGGGTCCACAAGGGACAGGCCTGGTCAGAAGACCAATGCAGCAGGTAAGGGGTCAGGCAGGGCCAGGCAGCGCCTTCTCACAGCTCAAAGGGATGGAGCGGTACAAATGTATCAATGATTTATATTCATATTTCTATCACTGGGGGGGCCCGTGTCCCACAGCAAGTGTCACGTGACTTAAAGGCCCCTCCCAAGCGGAAGTTACATTCTGAGACCCAGAGTCACAGACCTCTGCTGCAAGGCAGACGGTGCTTCTGTAACCTAAGCGCAACAACACATTAACCTGTGGTGTGCATGGGAGAAGAAGGGAACCCATTGCGCTCAAATTGACATTTTAATTCCTTGGGGTGACGCAGAAGAAGACGCAGTATCCTAGAAGGTACTGCATCAGGTGCCGTATGTTTCCACCCATCGCATGTGTCCAACCCTTCAATCCACTGATTGAACCAATGCTCGCTCAATAGGAAGTGCATTTATTTGCAATCGGTTATAATATTATTAGGAACAATAACTGTTATCATCATTAAAGGAGGAAAGAAGATGTACCTGGAAAAATCGCGTCAATGCGCGGCGCAGACTGCGGGGCCTCCTGACCTGGCCCCGGCACTCATCTTTCTACAAATTAAGCACTGAGGGAGGCGCGCTTACCTTGGATTTACTTGGAAGCGCACAGTCCGCTGCAACTTTATTATCGAATGTTCTCACGTAAACTAAAGTGTCTGGACGAGTCGATGCAGTCTTAAGTCCACAAGAGGGATGAGTGCATATTTACTGACCTTTCACCCTTTCGTTTCATCCAGGAGAGTGATATGTAAGAGGCTCATATTCAGACAGATTAGACAAAACTACAAGCCGTGAGAATTCATCTGAGTCCTAACGCCGTGCGACGTCATTGAAGCCTGGTTCCTACTTCCGTGCACGTGCCTTTATTCTTCTGTTTAGTGTCCGAGTGGATTCCTGCACATATTCAAACTCTCTTCCAATCTCCGTTCCATTAACTGGCCACAAATATATATTATTAGTTTTCTCTAAACGTATGCAAAAGTCATAGTTTTTGTTTCCATTAAAATCTCTCGAGTATAGTTGTGGAGGGCACGCAGCGGAACGGGGTATTATCGATTAGCACCCGGTAATCGGCTCACGCCGACCTAGAGAGGTTTGTGTTGCCTAATTTTGGAGCAAAACAATTTAGCGCCTTGAAGTGAATGAATGAGCCTCATACTTGTCGGATGAATAGGTAAGGTGCTGAAGTACAGCCCGTTGTATTCCATTTTCTGGGGGGTGCTTTTTGGTGACAGCTCCACTTTTACTAAGCGGCGTCTGTACCCAGGGGTTCTTGTGAAAACCTTTAATTCCCCATAAAAGGGTGGGATCCGTGCATTCGTTCTTTGGTTCGTTCCATAGATGGCTCCTTTCAACTTCATCAAACGCTGCAGCATGGCCTGCACACCTGCACCAGATGCGTGTAGAATTCTCCTAGTGCCCAGGCCCTGCCCGTGATGCCAGCGCAGTCAATGCCATGATCCTGTCTTCGGAGCTGTGTCCCGTTGTAAACCTTGTTTGGCCTCAGAATATTGTTTGCAGTTACCCCCTCTGCCAGATGTTGAAGCAAAAATCACACCCTCGATGTCGAGATGGCCAGTCAGGCAATAATATTCGGTTTTTTAATTATCTCTAAAGCAATCCTCCAGTGATCTTGGGCCCAATTGATTTTTAAGGCTGGGTCACCAGGCATAGTGTGTCCATATAATTCATCAGATTGTATTTTCCATTTGTCTTCAGTGGTTGTTGCGTTGGGATTGCGCCCGGAGAAACCATGGAGTCGACCGTTGTCACCAGGGACCAGAGTCATCTGGAGTCTTTCCTTTTACAGGTCTTCAGCATAATACACCATTTGTTCTCCACAAATGTGTGTTTTGCCAGTTGGATCAGCTTCAAGTACATTTTTTACAATTCTCCAATTCCCATCGATGCCTGAAATGCCTTGGTGCCGTGCTGTGCCGTGTGCCGTGCTATAGTGCCGTGCTGTAGCGCCTCCGCTTGTGCACGAGTACATCACCTGCTGATTTACCTTCAAAGTAACTGAGGAGATCCTTCAGACTCGGACTTCGGACCATGCCGCTACGCGTCTTTGCACTCATTTTGGGTGACCATACCCTCTTGCACGTTAGCACCTACGGTTTATAAGAGTGGTGCACTTTTTCCTCTTACTAAGCCTTGAAGAAGTCCTGTTGGGACAAAACATGCCGCGTCGGCTATGACTCTTGTAATGTGTTTTTAACAAATGAAGTCTGAAGAATAATAATACAAAAGAATAAAGGAAGGATACTTGTTCTAGTATTTTAAAGACTCGCTGGATTCATTTGGGAGAACTTTTGTCGTTTTTCAATTATCCGTTATGACATTTCACTGTATGTCTTGAAACTGCATTTGATTATAGGTGTGTGCTGAGCTGACTTGTTTCTCAAAGTAGATCCCTGGTTGAATGATTTAAGAGTGTTGGCTTCTGGCGTATAATGAATGCTTTCCAAGAGGACCCATACATTGTCAGGGGATGGATGTTGGGAGATGCTAATGGGCCTCAGACAAAGTCTGGGAGAGAGGGGGCTAGTAGGGGGAAAGAGGAGAAGGAGGAAGTGGTCCAAGGATGGATGTTGGGGGAGGTGCACGAGCCTCAGACAGAGGCTAGGAGAGAGGGCACCAGCATTGGGCCGAGGAGGAAGTTGTCCAAGGATGGATGTTGAGGGATATGCATGAACCTCAGAAAGAGGCTAGGAGAGAGGGCACCAGCAGGGGGCAGAGGACGAAGCTGTCCAAGGATTGATGTTGAGGGATGTGCATGAGCCTCAGACAGAGGCTAGGAGAGAGGGCACCAGCAGGGGGCAGAGGACGAAGCTGTCCAAGGATTGATGTTGAGGGATGTGCATGAGCCTCAGACAGAGGCTAGGACAGAGGGCACCAGCAGGGGGCAGAGGAGGAAGTTGTCCAAGGATGGATGTTGGGGGTCGCTCCACCCGCCGCGTGGCCCATCCTCGTGTGCCCGGTCTCCATTGCTGCCGCCGCTGCCCGTGTTGTATCCACTGTTGTGTCCCCGATCTCGCTGTTGTGCCAGTAATTGTTTTTCTTTCTACTGTTGTGCCCCTGATCTCGCCGTTGTGCCAGTAATTGTTTTCTTTCTCAACTGTTGTGCCCCTGATTGTTTTTGTGCCTATACCGCTGTTTTTCCCCCGCTGCTCCACCCCGCTCCCTGCTGCTGCTCCCCCGCGGACTCACCCCCGTTCCCTCCAGCAGCACCGCACCGCTCCCCTCCCCACTCGCCACCCCGCTCCCGCATCCCAGCTGCTCCTCCCTCCCACTGGATACATCAGCTTGTGTCCGCGAGGTGGGGAGCTGTGACCTGACCTGACCTGGTCAGAGCCGGTCGCTCCACCCGCCGCGTGGCCCATCCTCGTGTGCCCGGTCTCCATTGCCGCCACTGCTGCCCGTATTGTATCCACTGTTGTGCCCCTGATCTCGCTGTTGTGCCAGTAATTGTTTTTTTTTCTACTGTTGTGCCCCTGATCTCGCTGTTCTGCCAGTAATTGTTTTTCTTTCTCAACTGTTGTGCCCCTGATTGTTTTTGTGCCTATACCGCCGTTTTTCCCCCGCGGCTCCACTGCTCCACCCCGCTCCCCGCTCCCTGCCGCTGCTCCCCCGCGGCCCCACCCCGTTCCCTCCAGCATCACCGCACCGCTCCCCTCCCCACTTGCCACCCCGCTCCCGCCTCCCAGCTGCTCCTCCCTCGCTACGCCCCCCCACTCTCCATTTATGGCAGAGTCCGCGCGTACACGCAGCGTTCACGCGCAGCGGGTGCACCGATTGTGCGCCGAAGGTGCGCCAAAGGCAAGCCCGTCTGCGCCCGTCCGCGCCTGGCCCGCGCCCAGCACCAGGACCCCTGACCCCTGCCATACCACACGACGGACCTACAACGTCGCCACCCTCAACGCACTCAACACCGGCCGACCGCCAGCATGCTACCGAGCCACCCCGAAACGCACCCACGGACCCTTCACCTGCCAAGCCTGCAAATTCACCTCCCTCCGGACCTGCACCGCACCCGCCAAGCCGAACACCAACAGCAACCACCTCAAGTGCATCCTGCTCAACACCCGCTCCGTCCACAGACACGCCATCGAACACTGGAACCTGCTTGACACTACATCACCAGACGTCGCCTTCCTCACGTAAACCTGGATGAACGCCTCCTCAGCGCCCGACATCGCCATCCTGGATGGATACAAGATCACCCGGAGGGACCGCGTCAACCAGACTGGAGGAGGCATCGCCATCGTGCACAAGAACACCATCCGCATCACGACCAGTTCCGACGACACTTTCACCGCCGCCGAACACCTCCACTTCCAGATACACACCGACCCCAAGACCACACTCAGAGGCACCCTCCTCTACAGACCCCCAGGACCACGCACACATTTCAGCGAAGACATCACAGACTTCATCAGCCTGCACGCCCTCTCCTCCGCTGACTACATCCTCCTAGGGGAACTCAACTTCCACCTGGAGAACAACAAAGACAGCAACACCACCACCCTGCTGGACAACCTCGCCAACCTCGGCCTCAAACAACTGGTGAACACCCCCACCCACTACACCGGCCACACGCTCGACCCAGTCTTCTCCTCCAGCAAGCACATCTCCTTCAGCGACTCCACCGGACTTCATTATCTGACCACAGCTGCGTCCACTTCAGCTTCAGAAGAACCACGACCCACCACCACCCGCAACAGGTTCCCCGCAGGAACTGGAACTAGATCACCGCCAACCAGCTCACCACCTCCCTCAGCCAGAACCCACCTGCCAGCACAACGGACCCCCCCGAAGCAGCCAACAACCTCACGCAATGGATCACCAACTGCGCAGACGTCCTCGCACCACTGAAGACCCCTCCCAGCAGACACGGCAGCAAGAAAGCCTCTTGGTTCACCGACGAACTCATGAACTCCAAGAAGAACTGCCGCACCCTCGAGAAAGCCTGACGCAATGCCCAGACCACAGTCAACTGGACTGCCCTCAAGCACGCCACCCGCAAACACCACCAGCTGATCCGCACCACCAAGAAGACAGCATTCAAAGAACGACTGGACAACAACGCCCACAACAGCAAGGAACTCTTCAGCATCGTCAAAGAGCTCTCCAACCCCAACGCTGGAAACAACGACATCACTCCCTCGCAAGACCTCTGCGACTCACTCGCCTCATTCTTCCACCGCAAGATCGCCGAAATACACAACAGCTTCTGCGCTCCGACCACGCACCCTACCACCAAACCATCGCCCCCCACCACCACCCTCAGAACCTGGACCCCAGTCAGCACCGAAGACACCATCCGCACGATGAACACCATCCACTCCGGATCCCCAACCGACCCCTGCCCCCACCACGTCTTCAACAAGGCCGACTCCATCATCGCACCCCAACTCAGAGACATCATCAACGCCTCCTTCAACACCGCCACCTTCCCGGGAAGCTGGAAGCACGTCAAGCTCAGCGCCCTCCTGAAGAAACCAACAGCGGACCCCACCGACCTCAAGAACTTCCGACCCATCTCGCTCTTCCCTTTTCCTGCCAAAGTCATCGAGAAGACCGTCAACAGACAGCTTGCCGCCTTCCTCGAGACGAACGGATCCCTCGACCACTCGCAGTCCGGCTTCCGAGCCAACCACAGCACCGAGACCGCCCTCATCGCAGCCACGGACGACATCAGATCCCTGCTCGACAACGGGGAAACAGCGGCCCTCATCCTCCTAGAACTCTCCGCAGCGTTCGACACCGTCTGCCACCGCACCCTAGTGCAGCGCCTCAGCAACACCGGTATCCAAGAGAAGGCGCTGGAGTGGATCATCTCGTTTCTCGCTGGAAGAACCCAGAGAGTCCGCCTCCCCCCGTTCAGATCCGAGGCCACCGAAGTCATCTGCGGCGTACCACAAGGATCTTCACTCAGCCCCACCCTCTTCAACGTATACATGAGCCCCCTCGCAGCCATCGCACGCCAACACAACCTCAACATCATCTTCTACGCAGACGACACCCAGCTGATCCTCTCCCTCACCAACGACCCAGCCTCCGCCAGAACCAGCCTACACGAGGGGATGAAATACGTCGCCGAATGGATGAAGAACAGCCGCCTGAAACTGAACTCAGACAAGACGGAAGTCCTCAACCTGGGACCATCTCCCTCCGCCTGGGATGACTCCTGGTGGCCCGCCGCCCTGGGCTCCACTCCCAAGCCAAAGGCTTCATCCTGGACTCCTCCCTCTCGATGACCAGACAAGTCAACGCCTTATCGTCATCATGCTCCAACACCCTGCGCATGCTCCGAAAGATCTTCCATTGGATCCCCAATGAAACCAGGAAGACGGTCACCCAGGCACTCGTCACCAGCCGACTGGACTACGGGAACGCCCTCTACGCCGGAACCACGGCCAAACTTCAGAAAAGACTCCAACGCATCCAGAACGCCTCCGCACGACTCGTCCTGGACATCCCCCTACACAGCCACATCTCCAGCCACCTGAGAGACCTGCACTGGCTCCCCGTCAGCGAGAGGATCACGTTCAGACTCCTCACCCACGCACACAAGGCTCTCCACGACCTGGGCCCCAAGTACCTCAACGACCGCCTGACCTTCTACACGCCCACCCGCCAGCTACGGTCGACCAGCCACGCCCTTGCCGCCGTTCCACGCATCCACCGAGCCACCGCCGGTGGAAGATCCTTCTCCTACCTGGCAGCCAAGACATGGAACTCCCTCCCCATCCACCTCCGGCTAACCCAGGACCATCTCTCCTTCAGGAAGCAACTCAAGACCTGGCTTTTCGAGCAGTGACGGACCCCCTCCCCTAGCGCCTTGAGACCACCCCCCCCGGGTGAGTAGTGCGCTATACAAATGTCATGATTGATTGATTGATTGCATGAGCCTCAGACAGAGGCTAGGAGAGAGGGCACCAGCAGGGGGCAGAGGAGGAAGCTGTCGAAGGATGGATGTTGAGGGATGTGCACGAGCCTCAGACAAAGGCTAGGAGAGAGGGCACCAGCAGGGGGCAAGGAGGAAGCTGTCGAAGGATGGATGTTGAGGGATGTGCACGAGCCTCAGACAGAGGCTAGGAGAGAGGGCACCAGCACGGGGCAGACAAGGAAGCTGTCGAAGGATGGATGTTGAGGGATGTGCATGAGCCTCAGACAAAGGCTAGAAGAGAGGGCACCAGCAGGGGGCAGAGGAGGAAGTTGTCCAAGGATGGATGTTGGGGGATGTGCATGAGCATCAGACAAAGGCTAGGAGAGAGGGCACCAGCAGGGGGCAGAGGAGGAAGTTGTCCAAGGATTGATGTTGGGGGATGTGAATGAGCCTCAGACAAAGACTAGGAGAGAGGGCACCAGCAGAGGGCAGAGGAGGAAGTTGTCCAAGGATGGATGTTGGGGGATGTGCATGAGCCTCAGACAGAGGCTAGGAGAGAGGGCACCAGCAGGGGGCAGAGGAGGAAGTTGTCCAAGGATGGATGTTGAGGGATGTCCACGAGCCTGGGACATAGGCTGAGAGAGTCAGTACCAGCATGGGGGAAGAGGAATAGAGCATCAGAGAGAGGACTACAATAATGGGGTAGCAGAGGAGGGCGTTCCCAAGGGACAGATGATATCGATGGACTAGTCTGGGCGAGTGGGTGTGAGGATGAATGTAGAGACATAAACAAACTTTCAGTTGTTCCCTCTCCTTCTTCCCCTTGAATGGTCCTCTCCTCCCCGCCAATCTTCTGCATTCAACCTCCTCTGAGTAAATCCTACTCTAAGTTGCTTCTTTGTCTGCCTTAATCTTTATTGTGATAGCTCTGAGATTGCCCAGCCCCCATTGCCTAGATCACTTTGCCTTCTCTGAAACCACATCACTGACACCTAACAATACCTAATGTGCTCCAACCTGTTCATACCACCAGACATTTGCATATATTTGCATACCTCCCACTAATGATCACACCTTACTCCTCCTAATCTAATTTACGACAAGGAAGCTGGAGTGAATGCATGCCACAATTTACCTCTAACCTTGGGTTCTGCACTACCGTGCTATTCACCATAAAGTGCTTCAACGCCTTGTGTGGGGTAATAAGTTATTTATCAACAGCATGAGGCAATGGGCAACATTTTGTTTGTGCACATGTACACAACTTCCTAAAAAGTAGTGCACGCCAGTGCCTGGCATGGCAGGAAAGTCTGCTTTCGTTTATACTTTAATTTACCTTTTTTTATTTATTTTTATGATGGGTCAATTTTACTTTTTTTCAAACAAATGCAGCCGGCCTTTCGATGGTAGAAATTTAACTGATATTACTTCTAAACGTCTAATGAGTGTCCCATAAGTTTACAATAAATAAATGTAAAAACCTGCAGGCTGACAGTCCTGGTGGCTTTGCCAATGCTTGTTTTCTTTGTATTCTATTACTAGCTCTAGTTTCCAAACTGTAAGGTACTAGAGTGCAAATAATAAAACCCTGAGTAGGCAGATACCGACTGCTGACGTGACATGGAGTGACTTTGGGAGGTGGGACGCAGACCATCCATCCGGTACCTCACTTCCGGAGTTTTCATCCCGGAGCCAAGGTCCATGCTGTTGAATAAGAGTTCTATTTTCACTGAAAGCACTCACTATTCTCTTACAGACTTTAAAGACCGCATTCTGAATAAGGTGGTTGTAGCACGCGCTGTGCGTTTCCCCGGGAGGCTCGAAGGGTGGGGGCCAGTTTCTTCCTGGGGGTCGGTTTATTGCTGAGCTGTAGGGCACTGTCTTTTGCAAATTGTTATAGGTTTAAAAACACCTACTGCAGAGGTCTGTTAATATCCTGCAGTATTCAGGCAACAATAAAAATGTCAAGATAACGCAGGTGATTAATGTTATTGCTGTAGAAGGATGGAATTGTGTCTGGTGGCAGTTTTGACTCATCTAAAGTAGCGCAGAGGGTTAACATAAATACTGCAAAGAACATGCACGATGCAGATCACAGATCAGCATTTTATGTGGATAGCTCAGTGGGTTACTGCTTTTCTCATAGACATTCTTATGTTACTTGCAATTTGTAAGTTAGAATCGTAATATAGCACAGCGAGCTATGAACTGCCATCAAAGAGCTGTGTGCAACTGCATACTACAGGTTAGAACGTTTTTTTTCCCCCAGTCTTTGGTTATCCTAATGTGGCTAAAACTGGTTTGTTTAGGTAGAAATAAATTATTATTACTATAACCAATCCTAACTACTGTGTTACATTTTGAACCCTGAGTTTGTGCTTCTCCAGACCCAGCACTCTTAAATTATGCCTACCCGTGTGAATGACGGGAATCCTACACCTTGTAGTCCTCTTTGTCTTATGTAACATTTTCCATACACTGATTTACACACGTTTGATTCATTGTCTCTGTATGTGTGTGATGTAAAGTGCTCTGACGCCCTACACTGGTACTAGAGGCGCTAAATGAAATACATGCTAGAGGGGCTATGGAGAGCTGAGAGATACTGTTGGAGGGTGATAGTGAGGGAAGCTGTGGTGGAGGAGGTGCTTGGAGGGGCTCCAAAGGTGCTGTTGCACAGGGCGCCACCAGCGCTAAAGCCAGCCCTGCCCCGCCCCTCATTGGGTGGAGGAGGTGCTTGGAGGAGCTCCGAAGATGTTGCACAGGGAGCCACCAGCGCTAAAGCCCGCCCTGTCCTGCCCCGCCCCTCTTTGGGTGGAGGAAGTGCTTGGAGGGGCTCCAAAGATGTTGCACAGAGTGCCACCAGCGCTAAAGCCAGCCCTGCCCCGCCCCTCTTTGGGTGGGGGAGGTGCTTGGACGGGCTCCTTAGATGTTGCACAGGGCGCCACCAGCGTTAAAGCCAGCCCTGCCCTGCCCCGCCCCTCTTTGGGTGGAGGAGGTGCTTGGAGGGGCTCCTTAGATGTTGCACAGGGCGCCACCAGCGCTAAAGCCAGCCCTGCTCCGCCTCTCTTTGGGTGGAGGAGGTGCTTGGAGAGGCTCCAAAGATGTTGCACAGGACGCCACCAGCGCTAAAGCCAGCCCTGCCCGCCCTTCTTTGGGTGGAGGAGGTGCTTTGAGGGGCTCCAAAGATGTTGCACTGTGCGCCACCAGCGCTAAAGCCAGCCCTGCCCCGCCCCTCTTTGGGTGGAGGAAGTCCTTGGAGGGGCTCCAAAGATGGTGCACAGGGCGCCACCAGTGCTAAATCCAGCCCTGCCCCGCCCCTCTTTGGGTGGAGGAGGTGCTTGGAGGGGCTCCAAAGATGTTACACAGGGCGCCACCAGCGCTAAAACCAGCCCTGCCCCGCCCCTCTTTGGGTGGAGGAAGTGCTTGGAGGGGCTCCAAAGATGTTGCACAGGGAGCCACCAGCGCTAAAGCCCGTCCTGTCCTGCCCCGCCCCTCTTTGGGTGGAGGAGGTGCTTGGAGGGGCTCCTTAGATGTTGCACAGGGCGCCACCAGCGCTAAAGCCAGCCCTGCCCTGCCCCGCCCCTCTTTGGGTGGAGGAGGTGCTTGGAGGGGCTCCTTAGATGTTGCACAGGGCGCCACCAGCGCTAAAGCCAGCCCTGCCCTGTCCCGCCCCCCTTTGGGAGGAGGAGTTCCTTGGAGAGGCTCCAAAGATGTTGCACAGGACGCCACCAGCGCTAAAGCCAGCCCTGCCCCGCCCCTCTTTGGGTGGAGGAGGTGCTTGGAGGGGCTCCTTAGATGTTGCACAGGGCGCCACCAGTGCTAAAGCCAGCCCTGCCCTGCCCCGCCCCTCTTTGGGTGGAGGAGGTGCTTGGAGGGGCTCCAAAGATGTTACACAGGGCGCCACCAGCGCTAAAACCAGCCCTGCCCCGCCCCTCTTTGGGTGGAGGAGGTGCTTGGAGGGGCTCCTTAGATGTTGCACAGGGCGCCACCAGCGCTAAAGACAGCCCTGCCCTGCCCCGCCCCTATTTGGGTGGAGGAGGTGCTTGGAGGGGCTCCTTAGATGTTGCACAGGGCGCCACCAGTGCTAAAGCCAGCCCTGCCCTGCCCCGCCCCTCTTTGGGTGGAGGAGGTGCTTGGAGGGGCTCCAAAGATGATGCACAGGGCGCCACCAGTGCTAAAGCCAGCCCTGCCCCGCCGTTCTTTGGATGGAGGAGGTGCTTTGAGGGGCTCCAAAGATGTTGCACAGGGCGCCACCAGTGCTAAAGCCAGCCCTGCCCCGCCCCTCTTTGGGTGGAGGAGGTGCTTGGAGGGGCTCCAAAGATGTTGCACAGGGCGCCACCAGCGCTAAAGCCAGCCCCGCCCCTCTTTGGGTTGAGGAGGGGCTCCAAAGATGTTGCACAGGGCGCCACCAGCGCTAAAGCCAGCCCCGCCCCTCTTTGGGTTGAGGAGGGGCTCCAAAGATGTTGCACAGGGCGCCACCAGTGCTAAAGCCAGCCCTGCCCCGCCCCTCTTTGGGTGGAGGAGGTGCTTGGAGGGGCTCCAAAGGTGCTGTTGCACAGGGCGCTACCAGCGCTAAAGCCAGCCCTGCCCCGCCCCTCTTTGGGTGGAGGAGGTGCTTGGAGGGGGCTCCAAAGGTGCTGTTGCACAGGGCGCCACCAGTGCTAAAGCCAGCCCTGCCCCGCCCCTCTTTGGGTGGAGGATGCCAACATCCCTTGAAATGGCCTTTCATTGTCTCCTCAGTTTCCTGTTGTGCTGTACAGTAAATGTGTGCATTTGTGTTAAATTTAAATTCATGTTTCATGCTTGGCATGTTTTTGTGTTCTCCCTAAGAATGTTTGTGGGTATGACTGGGTAACCTGGTGCATTGTAAGGTCATCCTTTACTAGGCTTTAAAAGCAATTGAATATATAATAAAAACGTGTTGTAGAATGCACCGTTTTGTCATTTTTTCCTAAATGTTCTTGGGGGGGGCGAGGGGAACTCCACCCAAACCCCCCCTTGTAGGGGTCAGCCTGGCTCGCAATGCACCCTACTGGGGCTGGTCTGACAACTTTTGCCAGGCTGCTTCGGGCTCCCAGCCCGGCCCTGGCTAGGGTGCCCGCTTGTCCCTGTGTGATGCTGTTGTCTGCCCTGTAACTTTGACGTTAATTAATTGTCGGCATGTGTGTCAGATGCCTCCGGGTTTCTGTGTCTGTCATGGTACCCTTGACTCGATGCGTGAAGGGCCCCCGGGACACGTCACACAGAGCTCTGGTCCACGCGCTCTCGCCCCATCACAGCCCTCTGTGTTCTTCCCGTCACTAGCCCCCCCACACCCCCTCCCTCCATGCGGGGATAATGTCAGAGGCCCCAGGGGGCTTCTGTGCATCAGAGATCAACGCAGACAGCTGGGACACTTTGTTTTAATTAATAATTAACGTCCGAGCTCCCACCAGCCATCACTGGGAACAGGAGGGCAGTGGAGGGGAGGGGGTGCAGAGGACTGGGGTGACGGAGGACGGGCTGAGGGGTGAGAAGGATGGCCCGGGGTTGTGTTGTTTCCGACCTGTCCTAGTTTTTCAGTGGCCGTCATTTAAAAATAAAAATATATGTTAACATTTTAGCCACTGGACGTCTGGACCCCTTTTCACCCCACGCAGTTCTGATACTTTTCCGGGGGATCCTTCTTCGAGTTATACAGATTTATTCACCCCACAACGTCTTCAGAAGGCGCCTGGAAGGAGCCGGTCTGTGAGCAAGAGGGGGTCATGGATGATCAGGGTTGTGTGTGGAAGCTTGGGGTAACTGGGTCTGAAGGGCCCCTGAGGCCTTACCTGCGGGCCCCCGGGGATCAAAGGTCACGGGCAGGGCCCCCGAGCTCTCCAGTCTGGGCTCTGTAACTACAGTCTGTTGGCAGGGCAGAGGCGCCCGGCGGGAGGTCTGCCCTCTTCCCTCAGCTGCCCTGGGTGCAAGTCAGAGCTACTCACTGGGCTTAAACCCAGGGTGGGTCAGAAGCCGGTAATATTCTCCCAAAATGTTTTAGTGACCAGGGGACCATTTCCTGAGTCACGGTTTCCAGTTAACTGGACACAGTGGGGCCGAAGTGCAGGGTCTGCGGGCACAGCTGAGGCTGGAACCAGTTAGGTGTCCCAAGTGGTCTGGAATGGGACTATACCAACGTCATCTATCCAAGTGGCGCCTGCCCAATGACAGGACCAAGATCACACAGGCTCACCAGATGGTACCTGGGAAATGGGTCCAACCATGATTGAAAACGGGGGCATCCTTGTAACTGATATGGCTAGAGACAACATTACAGTGCCTTCAAAATCGAGGCCGCTGGCTGCAGCCAACTGGACATTAAACTGCAGGGCCTGTGGAGGAAAAGAAAGGCTCCTGCCCCTCTCGGAGGCCGGACACAGACAGGCAGGGGTCTGCCTGGGGCAGAGAGGGTGGGAGTCAGGGTCAGTGCACTCACCATCCTACAATGCCTCACTGCAAGGCCTCGACCTCCGGCTACACATGTGCTTCTCGGGACTGTCCGGCCACCTGAGTGCACGGTCTATTTATCTCCCAGGTGGCGAAATACTCCGGTGATTCCTGGGTGGCTCAGTACTTCCGGTAATTCCTGGGTGGCTCAGTACTTCCTGTGATGAATGGGTGGCACAGAACTTCCGGTAATTCCTGGGTGGCTCAGTACTTCCTGTGATGAATGGGTGGCACAGAACTTCCGGTATTTCCTGGGTGGCTCAGTACTTCCTGTGATGAATGGGTGGCACAGAACTTCCGGTAATTCCTGGGTGGCTCAGCACTTCCTGTGATGAATGGGTGGCACAGAACTTTCGGTATTTCCTGGGTGGCTCAGCACTTCCTGTGATGAATGGGTGGCACAGAACTTCCGGTACTTCCTGGGTGGCTCAGTACTTCCTGTGAGGAATGGGTGGCACAGTACTTCCGGTAATTCCTGGGTGGCTCAGTACTTCCGGTGATTAATGGGTGGCCCAGTATTTCCGGTGATTCCTTGGTGGCCCAGTACTTTCGGTAATAAATGGATAGCTGTTGTAATGAATAAGTCCTGTAGGGATGTATGTCATTACATCGCATAGTAATACCACGCATGCCATTACAAAGCGATGTCAATGACAACGAACTGCCATTACATCGCAAACTTTTACCACAACTATGCTTTTACCACGACTATGCTTTTACCACGCATGCCATTACAACGCAAAGGCATGCGTGGTAAAGCTATACTAGTGGTGAAAGTTTGCAAGGTAAGTGACTACCCTACCCCTACACAACCCTCCCGCACCCCCCAGTCCTCTCCCGACAATAACACTACACTACCCTGCACGACCCCATGACACTACACTAAGACACTACACTACACACTACAACACTACCCTAAACCCTAATGCACTACAATACTCAAACACTACAACACTACCCTAAAACACTACACTTCTAAAACTCTACAACAGTATCCTAAACCCTAAAACACTACTACACCACACAAACACTACTACACTACCCTTAACCCTAAAACACTACACTATACAAACTCTATAACACTACCCTAAACCCTAAAACACTACACTACCCTAAACCCTAAAACACTACACAAACACTACTACACTACCCTAAACCCTAAAACACTACACTACCCTAAACTCAAAAACACTAAACTACACAAACACTACAACACTACCCTAAACCACTACACTACTCAAACACTACTACACTACCCTAAACCCTAAAACACTACACTATCCTAACCCCAAAAACACTACACAAACACTACAACACTACCCTACACCCTAAATCACTACATTACACAAACACTACTACACTTCCCTAAACCATAAAACACTACACTATCCTAGCCCCTAAAATACTACACTACTCAAACACTACAACACTACCCTAAACCCTAAAACACTACACTACATAAACACTACTACACTACCCTAAACCCTAATACACTACACTAAACAAACACTACATAACTACACTACAAAAAAACACACTAAAACGTTATAAAAAAAACCACACAACACAAACATTACAACACTACTTTTACACTACCCTAAACCCTACAAAAGTAGCCCCCACCCCAAGCGCAAACCCCCTTACCGCTCTCCTCTCCAGCTTCACCGTCTCTGCTCCCAGTTCCTGCTTCATCCTTCCTGCTTCGAGGGGCGGTGCACGTCGTTGTGACGAAACAGCCTCAGTTTCCTCACAATTACTTGGATAGCCGTCGCCACCGCCATTACACATTACATCGCATGTGTTGTAAAAGCGCATGCGATGTAATGGTATGCGTGGTTTTTACCACGCGTTGTAACATCTCATGCGTTGTAACGCATGCGATGTAATGGCAAAGTGTGATAAAAACCGCGTTGTAATGGCTGTTCCCCGTCCTGTAGCCGAGATGTAAGTTAAAGATGAAGGTTTATTGATCTTAGTTCTTAGGATAGTCTTGCAGTAAACTCTGTACGTAGCCCCACCAGGAGCAGCCTGTCTGCTGCTCAGCCCATACTCCAAGTGACACTCCTCACCTCACAGGCACCCAAACGTTCCATTCATCACCGCCATTCCTACATTCCACGCAGCACATCCACACTGGCTGAGCAGCTAGGACATAGCAACAGGGAAGATGCAAAGTACAACCAGATATAACAGTAGCCCAGTACTTCTGGTGATTCCTTGGTGGCTCAGTACTTCCGGTGATTAATGGGTGGCACGAGGCTTCCGATAATCCCCAGTGGTTTGGCACTTCCGGTAATTAATGGGTGGCTCAGGACTTCCTGTGATGAATGGGTGGCCACTGCTTTTACCGGCAGGACCCGGCACACCTAAAGCCATGGGTGGCTCAGAACTTCCGGTGTCCCACTCTCCCTCCTCCAGTTAGGGCAGAGTGCTGCTTCTTTTTATTTCTGGAAGGCCGGCAGCGAAGCTTGTCAAGCGATGAAGTTTATCCTCTGCCTGAAAACAGCAGCGTCCGCCAAGCAGCTCAGCTTTCTAGGGGACACCATTCAGCAGACACCGAAGAAGAGTTGTATTTTCCCCAATCCACCAAACACCCAAGGCCAGACTGTCCGTAGTGGGCACCGGGCGTTTAACCGGTGTGCCATCAGGGTAGGGGCCATGTTTGGACCCCTGGTGGGGCAGTTTTTTAGGTCTCGCTGAGCCAGCGCATGCGCTGCTCGGCGAGACATTTAGTAGGTGGGTTTTGAAAGTGCTACCCCACGCTTTGGCTGGCCTAGTGCTTGCGTTCACGCGCGCAGCCGCCATCTGTCTTTCACGGGTCATTAAGCGTGTGGGCGCTGCAACTGCTTTCACTTTTGCAGCCGCGCGCCCACTCGCTCCGCCCTGTCTGTGTCTAGACCGCCTCTCTCCTCATGCGCTCAGCGCATGGCTCGTGGGCACACAGAAAGCGTGTAGGCGCTGCAGCTGCTTTCACATTTGCAGCCGCACGCCCACTCGCTCCGCCCTGTCCGTGTCGATGTTCAAGACCGCTTGTTTACTACAGTCTCTGATTTCGTTTCATTAAAGGCTGCTCGAAGTGTCCCAGGAAAATACACCAGAAAGTCGCCACTTCTCATGAGCAGGCTTCCACATCCAGTCTACTATACAGGCCAGTACTTGGAAGCGGGTTACATTTCTTTGCTTTTTGGGGACTAAAAAAATGAGCGAAAGGTTGCTTTATTGGGAGAGGACGGTCAAGAAAGGGGGATCTCAAAAGGGCATACATTCATAATATTAAACTTTTAATTTACGAGTCCAGTTTTTGTCTTTATCGCCTTTTTAGAGGGTTTGTTGCAATTAAAGTCAGGCAGAAGGCACCTGTAATTGTTGTAGCCTCATGCGCTTGGTGTTTTTACTTTAAGGAATTCAATGTTATAATCAAAATAAGGTTGCACTGTTCTCAGGACCCGTATTATGCTCACATTGCTGGTTGTTCAACAGAGTGCCTCGGTTATAAGGGCTTGCCTGAGCTGAGTTTCTACAACTGGGAAGTGCAGCTAATTTCTTGTAATAAGTAAACGCTAAGTCTGTCAAAGAAAAAGAAAGGTACACACGGGAATATGTTGAAGTCACGTATTATGTCCAGGAAGGTGTTGTACTGCCCATACACGTAGATGTGTACTAGAAGGATATATGATGATGTACCATATTGAGACAACTCGGTCCTAAAATGGACGTGTAAACTTGTATGTGTATCTGAATAATCTTAATAAAGTTTGTGATAAAAAAAATAAGTAAAACCTAAGTCTTCATTTTTTTATATTATTAATGCAAGTTGTCATTTGGCACATATACGGCAAACACTAAACAGATCTCTCTCAAGTGACTGCTTGTAATGTAGTTAGTTATTAACCGTATCTTTTCTTTAACTAATTTGGAAATATGCATTAACTGCATTTGGCCAACTTTGATGTCATTCTCGATTTTTATTCTGAAGGGCATCATCTATGATTCCCAAGCTATCCATTCCATGTATCATTATGGCAATGTACCTCCTAAAAAGGCTGATGGTGTTTGGGCGTATGGATGAAAAGAACTAACAAAATGACTGTTTGTTTGCAAGATGTCTTTCTCAGTGAGAAAGGCAGTCACTGCTTACATCGGATGCTGCTTGACTTAAATCATAGCACAGCCAAGTATGACTTCCTTTGAAGGTAGACTCACGTCCATTACAGTTAATAGCAGTACCACAGTGGAAAAGCCAATAAGTCAGCACTCGCCTGTTTAAGGCGAGACCTATTGGCTTTGCCAATGCTTGTGTTACTGGGGGTCGGTTTTGCAGCATAGCTACAATATCGGATCACCCAGCAACAAAAGCGGCACAAAATTTCCGCAAGCCGCTAAGTCCCCGAATAACCCCCAGCATTCCTCCCCCTGGGGCCAGCCTAGCTCTTTGCCAGGGCCGGTTTTGATTCCCAGTCCAGCCCTGCAAACATCCAAAGAGTTTCACATCTAGGCAATGTGTACGAAGGTTGTGATACCCATAAGGAATTACAAAGTCAGTTTTCAAGCAGAACCACAATTGTATGCAGCCCTGATTCTGACCTCCATAATGCACCATGCAGACTGCACACCCTCCAGTCACACCACACAAGACACCAAGGGTGGGAAGCAGGAGACGGCACAGATTGTACAAGGTATGGAGAGCTGGCCCCCTCTCTCTGGGGCTACAAGTAAACACAGGCTCTTTGCGTGTCAGTTTCCACGCTCTATTATTTGGCCAACTCTCATTGGGGCACTGGGACTCCCTGTTGCGGGGGCTATGTCTCAGTGGCTAAGTCTTATGTGTGATGGCACCGCCCACCTGGGACATGGGTTCGTATCCTGGTGATGATCTTTGAGTATCTTGCATGGGCTTTTTGTCAGTTGCCTTATGGTCTCCTATGGTTGCTCCTGTACTGTCCCTTAATTTGCTGGTTGTATGCGGAGTCCTGTTTTTTCCACTGCTCCTCTGACACATTGGGCCGTGCATGGTTTTTCTGGCTGCGTTTTTTCAGGAAGTGTATGTGGCTGTGGTATGTTACCTGGCTTTGCCCCTGCCTCTCCATTCCTCTGTTCACACGGTGTTGTGGGCAGGGGCGGCTGGTGACATTTGAAAGTGGTGTGGCGTAAAATGATTGGTATACTTCACCGTTGCGATCGAGCGTAGCGAGCGAGCCCGAACCTCTATAAGGAGGGTTCGGGGGGGTTCGCCCCCCGAGAACATTTTGAAAAAAGAGAAGAGAAATGGTGCATTTTCTAGCAAATTTGAGAAAGCAGGAAGGTTAATAAAGCAATTGTGAAAGTGCAGTTATAACATTAATAAAGAGATGTCATATAACATAGGTAGCTGCTTATTCAGTACGAATTATACTGTTCATTCTCATTAGCTTAAGCTACAAATAGTAATTATTGGGCATAAAATAGAACTTAAGATTTCTGCCAGCACATTTCTAAAGGCTACTAACAGAAATTGTTAGATCTTTTTCTAAGCCCTTTTCATTGATGCTATCATTTCATGATTTTGAAATGCAGGCTCGATGAATATACAGTGTAGAAATGATGACTTGCTAAAAATATCCCGATGAGAACATGGCGTTTCTATGGTTTTGTCTTCATCACCAACAACATAGTATAGTGGATTTGACAATGAAAGCAAACACTTAATTTGAAAAATAGACTTTTACCATTGTTGTAATGTCTTGAACATCTTCATAGTGTGTATAGCAACTGTATCAAGAGGTTTAGTGTGTATTAGATGTTTGTGGATCTTTGTAGTATGTTGTTTCGAACAGTGATTCATGCATCAAAGAATACACCAGAAAGCTCGGCGCGTGCCCGCTTTTATACTGTGTTCCTTTGCCATCTGTCTTCATCTGAGATACACGTGCGGCGAGAAGGGATGCTTTTGTGGATCCAAGAACAGGCTTCATGCAGTCATTCCTTGTTCCATTTATTTGTCAGATTTTCTATAACTCACTTGCATCACAGAGTCCCACTTTGCTCTTCTGAAATGTTGGCATGTACGAAAACGTGCATTTGCGTTTCAAATGTCCGATCCTGCAGCAGCATGCACTTCCAAAGCCCACACATGAGTAACCCGATTCAAGGCCCCATTCTCCCGCTTTTCTTTTTAAAATCTCCCACTTTGCTCTTCTGAAATGTTGGCATGTATGAAAACGTGCATTTGCGTTTCAAATGTCCGATCCTGCAGCAGCACACTTACAAAGCCCACACATGACAGTAACAGTAACCCGATTCAAGGCCCCATTCTCCCGCTTTTCTTTTTAAAATCTCCCACTTTGCTCTTCTGAAATGTTGGCATGTACGAAAACGTGCATTTGCGTTTCAAATGTCCGATCCTGCAGCAGCACACTTACAAAGCCCACACATGACAGTCACAGTAACCCGATTCAAGGCCCCATTCTCCCGATTTTTTTTTTTTACATCTCCCACAGTAGTAAGTTCACGGGATGCATATATTATTCAGTGTATTAGCAGCAATGTAGATGCATGTCCCGTCCGCACCACCTGGAATCTCAACAGAATCGAATCTAATCATTTACCTTTCTCGACAAACACCACGGTCACGATGGCACTGGCAGTCACGTCAGTCACGAGTCCTCGACGACACGAGTCACACGACGGGTCCGACTCCGGGAGAGCTGACACACACTGTACACCGCCGCCACGAGGTGTGTATGCAGACAGTGTGGCACCGCGTGCGTGATGACGCGACGGACTGCAGAGAGTGCGCTGCGCACCTCATGGCCAATCACTGTCACTGTGTTCAGACATATGCCACAGTGATTGGCCATAGTTGCGCGGCACCCAATGCAGTTTCGTCGTAGGCTGCCGCGCGGGGTGAGGTCTGAGACTGTCTCAGGCTCTCAGCCAATCCAGAGACGCTGCATTAGCAGCGCCTGCCCTGGATTGGCTAAAGAGCACGGATAGGGCTCGCCCAGATACCGAGAGAAGGGGCTGCTGCATGAGGCAACCCTCGGCCTCTCGGCCCCCTCCTCTCAGTACATAGTACATGGCAGACAGTGCGGCGAATGCGCATGCTCGTGCTTGTCGTGAGCCAAACTCGAGCATGCGCAAATACATTGCGAGCCGCTGTCAGTCAGTGTCAGTGCTCGCCCCCCGGCCCCACCCCCTTAATGTCCCGACTCCCGGCCGCTACACAGTAAGAGCTGAGCTTAATTGCTGGATTTGCTGCAAAGTGCAAGCACACCGCATTGCGTGCGTTAAGTGGGGCTCCGCCCCTGCGCCCCAATGGACGCACCACCACTGGTTGTGGAGTGTTGGTGGGAGATGGCCGTGGTATTTGTTTCTATGGACACCGATCGCCTGGATCCTGTTGGTCTTGGGGTGTAGTGGATCGCAATTCTTTTGCATATTGGGCGGCGGCCTCTTCCTTTTCTTCCATTCTGTCGCTGCTGTACTCCTGCAGTTCCTGCCGGTGCTGTTTGGTCGAGGGGTGGGCTTCTATTTTGCCCTGGCTATATTGTACAGCAGGTTGGGCGGTTTCCTGGTATTACTGGACTCCCTGGGTGAAGCTGCTCCTTCTGCAGGGTCATCCATGGTTGTCTTGCACCTGTGTTGGTTTTGTCACGGTATTATGCTGCTGTCCAGGGGCATTGTTGGTGCCATTTCTTTCTCTGGGGTTGGGTTGTTTGCACCCCCCCGATGGTCATGTTTGAGTGGGCAGCTGAAGTTCACATGCTGTTGGACCCTAGGATGTTGTGGCGCTGTCACTTTCTTGCCTCTATGGGGGCTTTTGGTGCTTCCAGCTGGGGTGCCCCTGTCACTGCTGTCGTTTCTGTGTTTCAGCGTGTGGCTGCTGCCTCTTGGTCCACCCGAGCACCTGGCTTATTGTCAGGGATTGTCACCCCGGTGGGTAGTCTGTATTCTCTTGTTTCCATTATTTTTGGGCCGACGCTGTATCAGCGTGGTGGGTGATTCATGTGGTGGGGGTAGGTTCATGGTTGGCTTGTGGTCCCTTCCCTTCTTTGTCGGGGTGCTGCTTGTCCAGTGTTGGGTGTATTGCAGCGGGCCTTGTTAGATGGGCTTCCGTTGCTCCTGGCCGACGGGGCGTTAATTCCTGTCCCACATCTTCTCTTTCTGGAGTTGGTCATTCTGGTGTTCTCTGTCTTGTGGTGGTTTTGCGATGGTTATGCCCTGTTTACCTCAGGTGTGTTTCCAGCCTCTATCTCTTCTTCCCGTGAGTTGGGGATTTCGTTCTTCTTTCTCTGGATGCCTAGCCCGTCATTGCTTTTCGCCTGGCCTGGGGGGTCTACACTTTGTTATGGTTTCATGGTGTCTTGGTGCCCCTTGAGTGGTCTGGTCAAGTCCCGCTCCAGGTTCTACCTTTTGTGTTTCAATGGCCAAGTTGTTTTCCTTCTGGTGGCCCGAGTGCTGTCCCTGGTTACAGGGGTTCTGGGGTGGCTTGCTCGGCTGTGTCCCCCGGTGCCTCATTGGCTTTGTTGCCAGGGTCTTTTCTCTGCTTCCCTTTGGATGATTCCTTGGAGCAGTCTCTGTGTCTGTTTGTTACTCTGTCGGTCTTTTTCCACTTGTTCTATGTTCTCCGGCCTTCCCTCCAGGTTTTCGGGTGATTTTGGTTTGGTGGTTGGTCGTGTGCATTCCTTTCTCGACCATCTTTTCCATGTTGTATCTTCCAACGTTGTGTCGATGGGTGCCACCCTGATAGGCGGGGAGTCCTGAACTGTCGGATTTGTCTGCTACGGCTATGTGGTTGTGGGTCCAGCCTGCCGTTTTTCCTGTTCCTGGGGTTGGGAGTTGTTCAGTTAGGGTCTTTGCATCTGCCCCTCCTGTGTCGTGTTGTCACGTTTGGGTACGGTCAGCCTTCATCTTGGTGTTGTTGTTTGTACCCACCTGGGTGTTGTCCATACCGTCGGCTGCTACTGATGCTTTGTTTCTGGGCTGTTATGCTGCTCTGGTCTTTGTTCGCGCTTCCTTCCCCTGTACGGTGTGCGGAGTTTCGGCATGGTTTTGCTGGGAGTTTTCCCTCTGTATGTTCTTTTTCTTTGCCGGTGTTTGTAGTCTTGCGTTTGCTGCGTAGTCTGGTTTTTGGGATTCGCCTCCATGATATATGCAGGGCCGTCTTGCTTTTGGTCGGTTCTTCCTTGCCTGCCTGCTTGGTGGGTGGTCACGATGTCTTTCGTTTGCTCTATGGGTCTGTTGTATGTGTTTGCACCTGTTCCAGGGAGTTTCTGTGGGAGGCCAAAGCTCATTATGTATTACTGTGGTATGTAAGACGGACGAGGAGGTAATGTATATATACATATCTGTGCCAACTGAAAGCTGGCCGAAGAACTGGTAACATTGCGCCCTCTTAGGTCCCTCTGACAAACACAAGCATTAGCTAAAGTGCCAGTGAGGCCACCACCGTTGAAATAAGCTAAGAACTGAGTGACAGCTCTGGGGTGTAAACGTCTGCTGTGCCTTGAAAAATGAGTGACATCAGCATCACATCAAGACACCCCAGAACCAGACAATATAAACACACCAACTAATGTGAGCAGGGCATTCTCCAAGTAGCCTCAAACTCCCAGCCACTTCTCTTGTCATTCATTTTATTGTAGATTATTTGACCCCTTACCTATGGTCTGTGTTGCATGTATGACCTATGCCCTTTACCCCCTACCTGTGCTGTCTTGCTTTTCTGTGATACTATTTGTATGAGTTTTTATTATGTTTGAGATAATGTGCCTTCCTTTCATGTGTACACAACAAATGTAGTGTAATATATTTATACATTGTAGTGCTTTGCACTTATACACGTGTATGACATGGCACCCATTCTCGTGCTATTGTTCTCACCATAAGACAGCATCACAAAGCTATCCTCTCATACGCCTTGCGTAGAAAGGCTACATAAAGGGGACCCTGGTCTGACTCAAGCAGACATGGCACTCCACTCCAAGGAGGGTCATCGTTCTAGGGGCATCAGACGGCGCAGTCTACCACAAGCAGTGAGCTGTGTGACCTGAGGCCGCTAGCCCTTAACAGGAGCCAGAAGATTGTTGCCCTCCACCTCTCGCCACGGCAGACCTTCCAGCGGCTCAGGGTGAGTAGCTGATGCTTAGGAGACAGAAATACCAACTAGCATCACATGACCCTCCTTCTCAGGGCCCTCGTCAGGAGGCCCCTGCAGCTTGCAACGCCCATTGCCTCTGCCAGCCCTACCAATGAAAGTACCAACACAACTGCCAACCATCACACTGCTACAAGTGCGACAATTCAGACTATTCCAGGCCCTCAAACCTATAAGCATGGCAACTGTTGTTGTGCTCATCTCTAAATTAGACAGACAGCGCCACCTTGTGACAGGCTGTCATAAGTGCCAGTGTTGACGATTAAGTGCTGGGGCCGAGCACCGGAAAACACCAGCTCAAATTGAGCACTGTTTCATCTTCTTCTTCTCGTTCTTCATTTTTGTTTTTCTTTTGCCATAATGAGTGTAACATTTGCCACCATTGTTTTTCATATATTCTTTACTAGGGAAGTGGCTAATCAGAGTCTCTAATAACACTAATTCAGATGTCTCGTGTGTTGTTCATTCAGAGGAAAGTTGAAGAAGACCCCCTCCCTAGCCTGTGTTTCGGGCAGGATTGCCTCCTCTCCCAATGTGGATCCTTTCCAGCACTCACCTACAGACATAGTACCAACAATACTATGTCTTGTGTGGCCTTTGAGTCCTCCCCTTACTCCTCATTGGGTGGATTTAATGTCTATCTAAGTTACCTGATCCTTATTTGAGGGTTTCATCCCTTTTCTTGTGTCTGTCCAACCCCTGGAGCATTGCTCCTTTACCTCAGTTCTGATTGGAAGACTTGAATCCTTGCACAACTGACGCGAGGGGGCTACACTTTTTTGTTTTTATTCAGCCCCCATGTGACTGCATAACTTTTCTCTCCGTTTGTCGTCCACCCAACCCTTGTTTGTTCATTGCTCTCCTGCCCCCCGCTTTATTATTATTTTTTAATACCTATATATCCCCCCAGTGTTGACTGTGCGAGGGCCCAACAGTTGCACACAGTGGTTTACCTGCGTGTTTCCCACTTTGATACACCCCAGCCCACCCTTCCTGCGTTACAGTTATTTTATTTGTTTCTTTGTTTTCGTGAGAAACAAACGGCTACACATTACTGCTCCTGTCCGTTGCTTTCCTTCCCTCCATTTCCCATCTTTTTTAAATTATTTAATGTTTTGGTGAAGGCCTGGCCGCTGCACACTGTGATCAGAACACTTGCTTCTTTTGGCGCTCTGGGACAGAAATATTGTCTGAGTTACTTCCTTAAAATGGCCGGTGGAGATCTTCGAAAAGTAAATTAAAATTGCCTAAGAAATTAAAAAATGGCCAATGGTGTGTCATGATGTACGCGTTCTATTATTTACCATTGCAAGATGGCCGCTATACACACGCATCGCTACACGGACTTCATGAAGCACTAGAGGCCACCAGGCAATTTTTTACAACAAAACAACTGGGGGCAAATGGAAGCAAAGGGCTCGGGTGAATGACAGGAGTCAGCCGGAGTCTCCTGTAACAGCCATGAGTCAATACAGGGAACGCGTTTTTAACCTTTGGCAAATGGAGAATCGTTTTTAGTACAGAGGGATCAATAAGATTGTGGTCATCAATCTGGAAAAACCCAATAGAGAGAAGCGCTCTTCCTTGGTTCGCTTGAGATAGAAACAGAGGTTTTGTTGTTGTTAAAATCTACAAATTATGGAGCAGAATATTGACAGGGTTGTAGTTTCAGGGGAGTTTTGGGTGTTACGCCCCCTTATACATTCTCTAATTAACTGTTGAGTAGAGGCGCTTTCAGTCAGGTATTGTGAGGTGTCTGTCGGATTTCACCTGGGATTTTTGCACACAGGCGACAAAAACATACACACATATTGAGTTTTAAGTTTCCCTGGCCCTCAGGCCCTGCTTGTCATAAAATGTTTCTTAAGATGACATGCCAGGGTGATTGTTGGAAAATCTAAAGCTCCCCTCCCCCCAACCCCACCAAATCTTACTGAACAATTTATGCCCATGATGATGGATCATGTGACAAATCCAAAATTATGGAGAAAACGCTGCAGAGTCGCAGAATCCCAGTGGCCTTGCTTACAACATAAAGTGCATTTGTAAAGTGTGTGTTCACCATCTAGCCCTTTGGTGCTGAAATAACAGATGTTTATTGTCATCCAACTCAATCTCAGAAGAATAAAAGGCTGAGTGGACCTGCTGGGATTCGAACCTGTGATCATGAAGTCAGACACACATTGCTGGGGTTTGCATTTGTCTCCTGGGCCACTAGACCCAGGAAAGGGCGCAAAGAAAATCAGAATCTTTTCCCCACATTTTACGGTGTGTACGTACTTATTGCATTTACAACAGCACTCAAGCTGTCAGGAGGCAGCCCCATGGCTTCCTGCTTACATACATGATAACAAATCTCACATGCGTTTGAATTATAACTGATAACATCATTTAGAATGCATGCCTCTTTAAAGCAATGTCTTCATTCATACATTCATGCATTCGTGCACCATAATTCATGTGAGCTAAGGGGCTGTCTGCTGGAAGATATTCTCTTGCAAGAGCGATGAAAGTCTGAAGGCCTGCCTGTACTTGCAAAATGTATTATTGCCAATCGTCTAATCATATTAAATTAATAACTGTATGATTTGGTCATGCGTGTTGTATAGATGCCGGCAGTGCTTAATTTGTAAAATATTAAGTGCCAGGGCTCTGACCAGGAGGCCACTGCAGCTTGCACCACCCATCGACCTTTTCACTGCTGCCAAAACAACTACTAACCATCGCACGTAAATGCAACATCTCTAAATTAGATGAGCAGCGCCACCATGTGATAGACTGTTCTAAGTATGGTGTTGGCAATTAGGTGCCTGTGCCGAGCACCGGAAACCAATTAAGTGCCAGTCCTGAGCACCGGAAAGCGCCAGCTCAAATTAAGCACTGCATGCCAGTTGAGGGCAAGTATGATGAGGGCATGTTACCCTAGGGCAGCAAAAGCTCTAGGCCAGCCCAAGCTAGGCACCTGCCTGAGAGGGCGACCCTGAAACCAAAAGAGGGACGTGGCCAAGAGTCAAGGGCAGCGATGGAAAGTAGGGGGAATGTGCCCGATTCAAGTTCTGAAAGCTAGTTCTGGCTGGATCTGGCATCTCGCTTGCCCAAGGAAATATGCCAAATTTGTTCTGGTGTCATTTTCTCACAGCAGGATACATTTCAGCAATGCTTGCATGTTGTCTCCATTCTGTTCGGAGCAGCAATGTGCAGGAGGAGAGGAAGCTTTCGTATATACATTCCCAAATGAGCCCAAAACAAAGGCCTGATTTAAAGGGCTGTCAGCCCTCATTTTCTTTGAATTTAATACTGGATGGGAGCTATTTGGAGCCTAACACCTTGATGCCAAAGCAATGCAAAAATAGAAAGGCGCCCAGCTTGTTATCACCTCAAAAGTATTTAAGAGAAACTATAATTTGGAGGCAGGTTTTTAACTTTTTTCAACTTCCTGTGTAACAGAATTGCTTGCACTGTAGGAATTCAGGACTTAGCTATCTGTATGAGTAATTACAGAAATATTGATGTAAATGACATACCATTTTTTTTCTTTAATAGCGCTACTCATCCAAGTGTATGGTGTCAAAGCGCTTCACATCACACACACAGGCACAATAAATTATACGTTTGTAAATCAATGTACAGGAAATATTACATAAGACAATGAGGGCTATAACTTATAAGGTGTAGGAATCACTTATCATCCATATTTGTAGACATTATATGTTAAGAGTGAACGGTCAGGAAAGACACAAAGTCAGTACATCAAATGTAACGCAGTTATTGTAGTTGTCTGTACTAACAAGACTTTATTACTTGCCAGAGGAACTCTTGTTTACAATCTTAGAATAACAGCAGATTGGGAAAAAACAATAAGATCTAAACCCATGACTTACAGTTTGCGTGCAGCTCCTTGATGCTGATAGATCACTGCGCTATATTAAAAGGACTGCAACGTATGAACTGAAAGTAACTAAATGAACTGTGTCAAAGGCAGTAGGCACACTCAGCCTTGGCCAGTGTTGTTAAGAGCGGTGTGGCCAGGTTGGGGGGGGAGGGGGGGGGTCGATTGACGACCACGAGGACAATATTAAATAAATTATTAATTCACCCTCATCGCCGTCTGCCGAAATCCTCCCACCCGGCTCCACTGCCCACACCCGGCCACACTGCCCTCCCGCTCTTACCTGCACGGGCCGCGGCTCTTATCTAAATAAAAACAAATCTGTGATCTGCATGTTACACGACGCCCTCTGCAGCAGGCACATTAACCCTCTAAGCTACTTCATGACAAAACGCTGAACTCTCCCAGAACTGTGTGAACCCCTAGAGTTGTCTTACTACTGATATACCCCCCTCACATTTGCTAGGCACACAAAGATCTCAACCTGTAAGATATTTTAAAATGCAGCCTCTTTGTGACCAGTTAAGCAAACCAGACGCTGCCACCTTTGTCCCTGGTGCCAATTTCTTTGCAGCACATTTTTTTTTGGGGATAAATTTATAAAGTGAGTTAAGTCTCTGCTTTTCAAGCTTCACCCCTCGAGACCCCCGCCCTTTCCCTCTTCCACACGTTGTCCCCCAGTTTTAGGGTTTCCGAAGTCTTCTTTTCCCACTTCCAGCTTTTGTCAGGGCGAGACCTGGGGCTGGCACTGAGACAGACCAGTGAACGGAGGCTCCAGTGGGCACGTTGAAATGGGTCCCTCCGCCCCGTGCATGTATGCGCGCGCCCAGAACCCATTACTCTGGGTGCCACGGCTTCCAGACAGAAGAGGGCCCCTGACAGGCAGGAAACAATGAGGTGCCCGTGATAGCCCCTCGTGGCTACTAAAAAGGACCCTCAAAGACCAGAAACGCGGGCAGAGTCAGCCCCAGTGCCCTCGCGGGCAGAGGGGCGCAGCTGGGGCTCCAGGTGGCGAGGACGAAATCCCTGCACTAATTCCAATAAAAAACAAATTAAACCATTTTTATCGTCAGAGCGCCAGACAGCACGGCCATCTGCTCCCAGGAGCAAAAGCTGCGACTCGGGACAAGAGGTCAGAGCACGTCCCGCGTCCTACTCCCTACAACAACCAGCGTTAAACACAGCATGAAAACAACCAGCAGTGCTGTAACCACAGCCACCAAACAACCAGCACCGCTCTAACCAGAGCACCAAAACAACCAGCGTTAACCACCGCCAGCAAAACAACCACCGTTAACCACCGCCAGCAAAACAACCAGCGTTAACCACCGCCAGCAAAACAACCAGCGTTAACCACCGCCAGCAAAACAAACAGCGTTAACCACCGCCAGCAAAACAACCAGCGTTAAACACAACCATCAAACCAACCAGCACTGCTCTAACCAGAGCACAAAAACAACCAGCAGTGCTCTAATCACAGCCATCAAAACAACCAGTACTGCTCTAACCCCAGCCATCAAAACAACAAGCATGCTCTAACCCCAGCTATCAAAACAACCAGTGCTCTAACCACAGCCATCAAAACAACCAGCACTGCTCTAACCAGAGCACAAAAACAACCAACAGTGCCTGACCACAGCCATAAAAACAACCACCACTGCTCTAACCAGAGCCATCAAGACAACCAGTGCTCTAACCGCAGCAATAAAAAAAACAAGTACTGCTCTAACCAGAGCACCAAACCAACCAACAGTGCCTGACCACAGCCATCAAAACAACCAGCAGGGCTCTAAACACAGCCATAAAAACAACCAGCACCGCTCTAACCAGAGCACCAAAATAACCAGTACTGCTCTAACCACAGCCATCAAAACAACCAGCTCTCTAACCACAGCCATCAAAACAACCAGCTCTCTAACCACAGCCAACAAAATAACCATCACTGCTCTAACCAGAGCCATCAAAGCAACCAGCTCTCTAACCACTGCCACCAAAACAACCAGTGTTAACCGCAGGCATCAAAACAACCAGCACTGCTCTAACCAGAGCACCAAAATAACCAATGCTCTAACCACAGCCACCAAAACAACCAGTGCTCTAACCACAGCCACCAAAACAATCACATTCCTAACGGCTTTATTAAACTAGGTACTATCCCGGCACTCTAATGTTGAAAATTACAGTATCACAGGGTATAATAAGAGATAACATGTGATAGTATAGTATTTTTGCACAGAATTTAGGCTGTCCCCCAAATTTCAGAAAAAACGATACTGTCCCAACAAGTGTCTTTAGTCGTAATACATGTCATTTAATTTGCTTGTTACAAATGTACAATATTCAATTATTACATCAAACATGGACCTGTTCTCCTAGTATTTGGTTATGACCTATTCAAAAGGAACATAAGTCTGTTCTCCAGTGTCTTACACGTAGTTCAAAAAATACAAAGTTCAATTGCACAATACAGAATCGATCCCTTTGCAATGCACTGGTTTCCCGTGCAATAGGAACCAATATCACAGTGTCCAAGATTCAGTAAAGAGGTGATCCAAAAACAGCCGACACGTGTTTCGTTACTCGATGTAACTTTTTCAAGGCTGTGGAAGTAATGGTTAAAAGAGAAACACTTTACACTGATCCAAAAGTAAAAGATGGTATCCAAACATAGTTCATTAATTCAACAGTGTTCATGTTTACTAATACCCGTCACCTAGAGAGGAAATAACCCAAAACAAGAGATTCGGACCCACACAATGTGAGGTATTTTGTTCACTTATTACTTCAATGATGTTCTGCTTAATCCCAAACTTGGGAAACCAAAAACGCAGGAAGATAGCCCCAAACTCCGTGTCACAAACCACAAGGTGAAAAGAATAGGTAGTGATGATAGTAATATAGATCAGAGAATCCCAAAAATCCCGGCATATAAAGTGGAGACGTGCAAAAAATGCATATTCATAGTGTACAGACTGTTAAAGCGTTACCTTGTTCAAAGTGATAGAACTGTACAAAGGCTGTGCACTCATACAATAGTCCCAGGGAATGTTCCTCTGCATGAACCAAGATACTCGCTGAGAGCCTGTATGTAGGATCTATGTAGCACTTCCGTATTCTGTAATCAATCCGTCAAAATAAACCAAATGAGACCGAACATATCTATGCTAGGTACGTCTCAGGGGGGCTAGTTCACCTGAGAAAGAGAGAAAACTTTTTTTATTATATACACCCCGTTACCTTTTATAAGAACTGCATAGTTATGGCTGAAGGGTAAGTTCTATGGTCCTGATCGTCTAGGATGCTGAATTCCGAGCCTTGAGGGGAATATTTAGCAGGGTTCTGTAATAGTCAGAAAGAACACCTGAGCCAAAGGGTAAAGGAAAGGGACGGAGGCGATAGAACCATAGATGCCCCCTTAAACCTAACCTACCATCCACGTCTGCTCTGAGGCTGCCTAGGCTGCCACCCAGCAGACATGTTGCTGGACCCCTGGGTAGGAGAGCCCCTGCTCTCCTGGGCCTGCAACAATGCACATCCTGGGCGAGGTGCTAAATCTCCTCCCCCAGGATGGGCAGGGGGAAGCTTCAAAGGCATGCCGCCTCTGTGAGCTTCCCCAGGCCACTGCAACCCCCCACTCTGACGGGAAGCTTGGCCGGAAACCCCAAATAAGGACAGGGAATGTGCCAGCCTGCCAACCCCACCCCTCAGGTGGGGGAGGCGAGGTGAAGCACATCTCCGGGCTCTCGCCATCTTGAAGATGGGAAGCCCTGCCCAATCAGGACTAGGCTCCTGCCCCCCTCCCACAGGAGAGAGGCAGGATAGGGGGTGTACCCACCCCAGGACAGGGACCCATTGGCCCCTGCCCTTCACCTACCTGTAATGCCCCTAAATCTAGTATTTAGGGGCACCCTGAACCTTCCTTCCCCAGATTCCAGATTCCAAGAATTCAAAGAAGAGCAAGAAGAAAGAAGACCTGCCCTGCAGCTGCTAAGAAGAGGAAGACACCAACTGCTTTGGCCCCAGCCCTACCGGCCTGTCGACCCTCGAACCTGCTCCAACCCGGCATCTCTTGTGGACAGCAACCTCACAAACCCCGGAGGACCTGGCTACCTTTTGGCTCTAAGCCCCTGGGACTCCCATGAGTAGAGGCTCTACTCAAAACCTATCTCTAACCCCTGGCAGCAGCCCGGAACCGCGAACCCAGCACACTCTGCACCAGCCAAGCCTGGCCAGTGCCGGAGTGAACATAGACCACCAGGACAACCCCACGGCGACTGTGACCCCGAGTCCGGCACCCAAGGACCTCCCTCGACACTCCTGAAGAAGCCTGCAGCCTCAGAACAAGGTGCCCCCCCTACCGCGATCAACAGAGAGTAAGAATTCCCGACACCAAAAGGCACCCCTGCACGCGGCGCCCCGCGGCCCCCTGTGCCCAATACCGGGGTACCTACCTATCCTCCAACTACCCAACTTACCTCTCGAAGTGGTGGTGGCACCTGAAGAATCCTCGTCCCCGAGCTTGCAGTCTTTTTCTAAAGCGGAGATTTCCCATTGAAATCAATTGAGCGCCCGAAGGCTCAAAAGCACCCTGCACCCAGCTGCTCGAGTGGCCCTGGCAGTGCAACCTCTACACCTACCTACTTCCCCACTTGCCCTGAGTAAGTTACCAGGAGCCCAGCTCCCACAGCCACGTGGCTTGCTAGTCAGCAGCCACCAACCAAGGTCCCCTCATAGGATAACATTGGGCCTAACTCTCTCTGCACCCGGCCGTCCTAGAGTCGCTGAGGGTGAACCAACTGTACCTACCTGACCCTGGGGGACCACTGAGTCTATGCCCAGAACCTCAACTCTGCCAGTCGAGTACTTACCTTTAAACCGATAACTCTATTTTCTTCGTAGGGTAACATTGACTGGCTTTTTCCTGAAATTTCTTCTAAGTTTGGACTTTTCAAATCTTAAAATATTCACCAAAAATCAGCTGAGTAACGATAATGAAACTACTCACCTGCTCTTAGGTGAGCTCCCAGTGCTGGATCTTGGTGCCCAGCACTGACTCTGAAAAATACTTACAACTGTACTTACCATTAACCCAATTTTCTACCATAGGAAATCGTTGACTGTTTTTCTGTGAAATTTCTTCTAAGTGTCAATTTCTGCAATCTTTAAATATTCTTTAAAAATCGTATAATATCTGAAAACGTAATTACTTACCTGTTTTGGATAAAGGTCCCAGTACTGAGTCTAGGCACCCAGTACTGGATTACAAAAGTAACGAGAACATACTGTACCTGCAACTTGAATTTTCTTCCATAGGGAATCATTGACTGTTTTCTTTGAAATATTTTCTAAGTGTCAACTTTCAAAATAGCTAAATATTGTTTAAAAATCATCACAGTAATTAAGTCGAATTTCATCACTTGATTCTAAGTACTGACCCAGGACTGAATCTAGGATCCAGTCCTGGAATTCCAAAAGTAATCCTAAAAGTAATCTGTTGCAAATAACTTGAAATTTCCATAGAGCTCAATGCATTGTTGTGTTTAAAATAGTGTTGCCTATTGCAACCACTTGTAACTGTTTACAAAAGTCAATTGCATATTGCAAAAGTATTTATACAAAGCATCTCATTCTGAGAAAGTATATTTTAATGCCAAGTGTTGGTTCTAAAATAAAACAAGCATATATTTTTTATATATAAACCATTGGCCTAGAGTTCAGTTCTTGAGTGCGTGAGACCATTTGCTGACTGTGTGTGAACATCAAATGCTTTACACTGTCCTCTGATACTGCCTTACTGCTCGACCAGGCTACCACTTGAGAGTAAGGTTATATCTAACTTTAGCCTCTGCCAAACCCTGGGGGACTGTGGACTCTGTACACCCTGTACCTATTAAGGAACAGTATATACAGAGCCACTTTCTCACAAGCATTAAACATCCTGAGTCCCCAACCCCCCTCCTTTCTGCACAAGACTGCACAGAGACAACGGGAACATTCATCTATGAAATGCAACAAAGTGCCAAAATCCGAGAGGATGCGGCAAACTCAACAGCAATTTCCTTAGGTTTGATCTCTGACAAATTAGAAGCCAAATGAACTCTGATCTTACAAAAAAGAATAACTATTTTTTGTTCTGGTCGCCAAAAGTGCAGTTTGGGTAATTGTAGGTGCAGGATGTACTTTCATGTTGAATGTTTCTTTGGGGAGTCAGGAGCTACTTGATGATGTGTGCGATAGTTTAAACAGAGTGCCAGCCCTTGGTGGCACCGCTGCCCTGGGAGTTGTTTGATCATAGCTGAAAAGGTCATCTGGAGGGCGGGGAGGGAACAATATTGCACATACACTCGTCATTTCGTCATACTTCTGTGGATTTACATTTTTATCTAAGGCTGTGTTCCCTTCATCTCCAGTCGTACGACAGGCAGGAGTCCACCCCCACCTTACCCTTTAAGATCCCAAGATGATAAAGATGACTGCGGTGATGGGAATCTGATTATGGATCTTTGGAATATTCTTGTTATAATGAATGTAGAAAATGAAGAAGGCCCCCCAATGCCAATGCAAAGATCAGCAGAAAGACGTGTACAAGTGTACGCGTTAAAGGAAAAACACAGGCCTAAGCTGCCTTCGGTATCAGAGTAGAAAGCACAAAGGGAGCCAGGACCTGGAGGGGGGAAGTAGACACAAGCTGGAGTAGAATTGAGAGATACAATTAGACACAGCAGACATGGAACGTCACAGGCCCGCATTGCAAGAACGCGTCTTGGAGACGATAAGCAGATAAGGCAGCAGAGAGGCGAGGACAGGTGAGACGTTAGGCCTTACGAGCAGTAGACATGTAGGGAGCAGAGATTGCTAAGCCTCAAAGCACGAGACAAGCCAAGTACACCGGAACTACAGCAGTGGTGAGAAAGTGTACCAAGAACGTGTGCACGGGTCGCGTTCCATAAACGTGTGGGTAGACGGTTTTGCAGAAACTATTGCCTTTTGATATTAAAGGATACTTGTGCGCTTGCGCAACGATTTAATATGCAAATATATGATGCATTTGCGGTTACAAAGGTATAAAATAAACCGTCCACCACATTGTAAATTGAAGCTCAGATTCCAGTTCCGCGGGGCTGGCTGATCCTCCGCAGGCTTTTTATAAACTCGACGCTATATTGCAACAGAGGTCATGTCCGTTTCTGTCGTCAGGCAACATTGTGATGAAAATATGGAACAGGAAGTGAATCAATGAATGAATATTGCAATATATTAAGATTGCACACACATTAATTAGTGCAAGATGAGAGCTTGTGGACAAGGATCGGTGTGTTAGCCTAACTATAACCTCCTTCCGCCATGTGTCGAGCTCATGCTACCAATGCCCAAACGAAGCGTCCTCCTCTGAGGTTGAGCTGTGGATGTATGCACAATCTGGGACAGTCGCTTCACCCATTCTTATCCCAACCCAGGGCCCTGCTTGCATGTTTATGACCCAGTCACCTGACTATATTCAAAGCTTGCTAGTGTACGCATGGGGGCTTTGTTGTTACACAACAAGTTTGCTCCACACCACTTCGCAGGGAATTCGGACTTGCAGTTTTTGTGATTCACAGATGACACCTTCTTTTGTTAATAAAACCTTTCATACTTCAATTAGCATGTGAGATTTTCTTCTATATGAGTAAATTGCCAATCGACTATTAATTATGGGTGTGTGAAATTCCCATAATTTGCTTTTTTGTACTTTTGGAAAAATGTCCCGATATTACATGTAGGAATGTAATGTAATCCGTCATTTGGCCCTATATTTTAGCCCAAAGTGTGTTCTAGGGCCAGGTTGTGAGTTTCGTTGTTCCCATGTTTTCACTCTAATGCTTAATTTGTATTAAACAATATATATATAAGTGCCAGGGCTCTCGTAAGGAGGCCAATGCAGCTCGCTCCACCCACTGTCCATGCCAGCGCTGCCACTGGTCATTCAGACTATTCCAGCCCCCCCCCCCCCCCGAAGCTTTGGAGGCAGCTATTAGTCACTTTAAATATACATTATATTAATAATAAACTGCTGTTCTGCTCATCTCTCAATCAGGCAGACAGCGCCACCATGTGGCAGCTATCATGAGTGCCACTGTTGACATTTAAGTGCTGTGCGGCGCACCAGAAACCATCGGCTCCAATTAAGCAATGGTTTAAAAGTAAATTGTTTTACAGCGAATAGCTCATTCCTGGTAAACTTTCAATCAGCCATGTTGCATAACTGCATACTTTCAGGAAATAGTATTGCTTCCAGCTATAGCAGGCTCCTTTGGAAGGCCTGCACCTCCCATCTGCCCTGTCCTTCTCTCGCTGTCTGTGCTCCTGTGTAGTTGTGTCCCTGGAGTCTGTGCTCCTGTGTAGTTGTGTCCCTGTAGTCTGTGCTCCTGTGTAGTTGTGTCCCTGTAGTCTGTGCCGCTGTGTAGTGGTCTCCTGTACCATGTCTGCCTGCATAGGTTTTTGCACTTAAATCTCTGCACTTTGCAAAAAATGGCTTCACAAACTTTGCAACTTCAAGAACTAGAAAACTACCGTATTCCAGGTATTTCAACCACAAAATCAGGAGTCCCAGGGGCTCCATGCCCCATCTCTGTGTATTCATAATTCTATGTCAGGACCGGAGGCTCCGATTATGCTTCTCAATTTTCTTTACTGAAAATTCTCAGCAGCCAATCAGATAAAGTAAAAACAAATACACTACAATACCCATAAACACTAGTGGGTATCACATGACAACCATAGAGTAGACCCCTATATAAGGAGCACAAGAGAATACCACATCCTCTTTCTTTGCTGCTCCGCAGCCAGTTAACTGCATTACATTATTCACATTACTTGCTTTGTAGTTCATTGCGCTTTGTTTACATATATGCGCTTTGCCTTTCTCACCTGTTTGATGGTTTGTTTGCTTTTCCTTCCGCGCTGCTCGCGCTCTGCCGCTTGTTTCCATTGTGAGCCCCTAGCGCTGTTAGTGCGCTCGTCTGCCTTGTCATTTCACTGCCGCGATTGTTCGCATTTCAAATTCTTTTCCTTTCTCGCTGCTCGCGCTTTTTTTTCTGGCCCGTGTTGGTGTCGGTTAGGGAGCGCTGTTCGCCTCCCGGACCGGGCGCTTTGTGCCCACGTTCCTTGCTGTGGAGCGGGACGTGCGGGTGAGGACGCGCGTCCTTCCGACGCGTAGTCCTCTTTCTGGCACTGTTGTCTGGCCGTTCCGCGCATGCGCGGCGGCCATCTTTTTTACCCGATTTCTGCCTTTTTTCGGGTTTGAGTGAGCGCAGGGGCAGCGCAAGGAATTGCTCTTTACCCACCAGTCTGTGCCAGCCCTCAATTGACCCTCAGGTCTTCATTTAGGGACTTGGGCTGTATACTATTGCATAGGCTTTGCCTAGAGTGGTGTTACTAGGCAAGCCCTCCCTACACATTCAATTCTTACTGCACACAGTGGGTCTAAGGTCCGTGTGTTACTTTGGCTTGCCTGGGGTTCGCCACTCACCCTTATTATATCACTGTCCGTCCCTCAAAAGTTACAGTAAAGTTCATATTTTCTGCGCAGACAGTGCATATTTGCTCCATTTTTCCTCTGGTGGGTATATCAGTCACTTCTACGTGGCATTATGTCCGACTACTTCTATGATGAGGATTCCTTTTATGAGGACCCTTTTCGGTCTTTGGAGCATGAGCTGGTCAAGGCTCTGGATGAGGGGGTCCAGCACTCCATAAATAAAGCCATGGTCAGGGCTATTAAACCCTTAAAGCGACATTTGTGTAACTATGCCCTGCAACAGGGTTGGCTTCCCGGGTCTACGTCCCGTTCTACTTCTGGCGGACAGGGTTACAAAAATCCACATTCTTCGGACTTTGCCAAATTGGCTAAAGCCTTCTCTTCTGACCACTCTTATGGCTCTACCACTAAAGACACTTCTTCTAGTTCGCCTCTCAGAGATGATGGTAATACCTCCTCTGATTCGGCGTCTGAGCCGGAGGTTTCTCCTCCCCCAGCTAAGAAGCAACGCAAAGAACGTTTTGTTGATGCTCCTTCCCATCCTAATTTACTTACTTTTGATCCCACTGCGATTGTCCACCCTAACTCCTCCTCATGGATTCCCTCTACGGAGGTTGCTGAGTATGTGCAGTCGCATCTGCGTCAAGCCTTTCCTCAGGATGTCAGAGCGCGATTGCGCTCAGAATGCCCCAGACCTGATTTGGAGGACAAAGTGGCAGACACTCCGGAAGTAGATCCATCCATGCTCACCTATCTAAAGAAATACACAAAGGATTCTAAAAAAGGAATCAATCGTGCATGGAGGTCCTGTCAGGACAAACTACTTGATTTGACCGGTCCCCTTACCAAAATTTTGGATTTGGGTTTCAAATCTAAAGCTTCAGGGCAAATTATTGATCCTGATGATCTGATCGAATGGGCTCAGCGAGCCATCTGTCAGTTGGGCAATGCCAATTGTGCCATATCCTGCGAGCCCCGCCGCTCTATTCGTTTGAAGCTCAACCCTACTTCTGTGGCAAGCCCTTTGGCACAAGGACTTCTTTTTGGGCAGCCTTTTCTGAAGAAACTAATCCAGTTGGCCGCACACTGCTCGTCACACCAGCATGTTGCCCCAAGGAACTCTGGTAGATGTAGTGGCGACGGCGAGTACGCCTATGCCACAGTGTTGAAAAAAAGTATGTGTCGCATTAGCCATGCCTGGACACCTGTTTCGAGGTAGTTGCCTCTCGTCAGCAGGGAGTAGGTAAGTGTAAAGGGGTGCCGCGTGGACTGCCAATAACATAAAAACAGGTAGAGTACCTCTCATGGCGCGCAGGTGCTGGTCCAGAGCTCGTCAGCCCAAATGGCTCAAGGGAGCCTTTATATAACAAATCCAGTTGGCCGCACACTGCTCGTCACACCAGCATGTTGCCCCAAGGAACTCTGGTAGATGTAGTGGCAACGGCGAGTACGCCTATGCCACAGTGTTGAAAAAAAGTATGTGTCGCATTAGCCATCCCTGGACACGTGTTTCGAGGTAGTTGCCTCTCGTCAGCAGGGAGTAGGTAAGTGTAAAGGGGTGCTGCGTGGACTGCCAATAACGTAAAAACAGGTAGAGTACCTCTCATGGCGCGCAGGTGCTGGTCCAGAGCTCGTCAGCCCAAATGGCTCAAGGGAGCCTTTATATAACAAATCCAGTTGGCCGCACACTGCTCGTCACACCAGCATGTTCTCCCAAGGAACTCTGGTAGATGTAGTGGCGACGGCAAGTACGCCTATGCCACAGTGTTGAAAAAAAGTATGTGTCGCATTAGCCATCCCTGGACACGTGTTTCGAGGTAGTTGCCTCTCGTCAGCAGGGAGTAGGTAAGTGTAAAGGGGTGCCGCGTGGACTGCCAATAACATAAAAACAGGTAGAGTACCTCTCATGGCGCGCAGGTGCTGGTCCAGAGCTCGTCAGCCCAAATGTCTCAAGGGAGCCTTTATATAACAAATCCAGTTGGCCGCACACTGCTCGTCACACCAGCAGGTTGCCCCAAGGAACTCTGGTAGATGTAGTGGCGACGGCGAGTACGCCTATGCCACAGTGTTGAAAAAAAGTATGTGTCGCATTAGCCATCCCTGGAAACGTGTTTCGAGGTAGTTGCCTCTCGTCAGCAGGGAGTAGGTAAGTGTAAAGGGGTGCCGCGTGGACTGCCAATAACGTAAAAACAGGTAGAGTACCTCTCATGGCGCGCAGGTGCTGGTCCAGAGCTCGTCAGCCCAGATGGCTCAAGGGAGCCTTTATATAACAAATCCAGTTGGCCGCACACTGCTCGTCACACCAGCATGTTGCCCCAAGGAACTCTGGTAGATGTAGTGGCGACGGCGAGTACGCCTATGCCACAGTGTTGAAAAAAAGTATGTGTCGCATTAGCCATCCCTGGACACGTGTTTCGAGGTAGTTGCCTCTCGTCAGCAGGGAGTAGGTAAGTGTAAAGGGGTGCCGCGTAGACTGCCAATAACGTAAAAACAGGTAGAGTACCTCTCATGGCGCGCAGGTGCTGGTCCAGAGCTCGTCAGCCCAAATGGCTCAAGGGAGCCTTTATATAACAAATCCAGTTGGCCGCACACTGCTCGTCACACCAGCATGTTGCCCCAAGGAACTCTGGTAGATGTAGTGGCCACGGCGAGTACGCCTATGCCACAGTGTTGAAAAAAAGTATGTGTCGCATTAGCCATCCCTGGACACGTGTTTCGAGGTAGTTGCCTCTCGTCAGCAGGGAGTAGGTAAGTGTAAAGGGGTGCCGCTTGGACTGCCAATAACGTAAAAACAGGTAGAGTACCTCTCATGGCGCGCAGGTGCTGGTCCAGAGCTCGTCAGCCCAAATGGCTCAAGGGAGCCTTTATATAACAAATCCAGTTGGCCGCACACTGCTCGTCACACCAGCATGTTGCCCCAAAGGAACTCTGGTAGATGTAGTGGCGACGGCGAGTACGCCTATGCCACAGTGTTGAAAAAAACTATGTGTCGCATTAGCCATCCCTGGACACGTGTTTCGAGGTAGTTGCCTCTCGTCAGCAGGGAGTAGGTAAGTGTAAAGGGGTGCCGCGTGGACTGCCAATAACGTAAAAACAGGTAGAGTACCTCTCATGGCGCGCAGGTGCTCGTCCAGAGCTCGTCAGCCCAAATGGCTCAAGGGAGCCTTTATATAACAAATCCAGTTGGCCGCACACTGCTCGTCACACCAGCATGTTGCCCCAAGGAACTCTGGTAGATGTAGTGGCGACGGCGAGTACGCCTATGCCACAGTGTTGAAAAAAAGTATGTGTCGCATTAGCCATCCCTGGACACGTGTTTCGAGGTAGTTGCCTCTCGTCAGCAGGGAGTAGGTAAGTGTAAAGGGGTGCCGCGTGGACTGCCAATAACGTAAAAACAGGTAGAGTACCTCTCATGGCGCGCAGGTGCTGGTCCAGAGCTCGTCAGCCCAAATGGCTCAAGGGAGGCTTTATATAACAAATCCAGTTGGCCGCACACTGCTCGTCACACCAGCATTTTGCCCCAAGGAACTCTGGTAGATGTAGTGGCGACGGCGAGTACGCCTATGCCACAGTGTTGAAAAAAAGTATGTGTCGCATTAGCCATCCCTGGACACGTGTTTCGAGGTAGGACTAGCAGAGTGCGGCCAATCGGATTTTTGTTTATATTCAGGCTCCCTTGAGCCGGTGGGGCTGACGAGCCCATGGCTACGCGCCTCGAGTGGTACTTTACCTGAGAATATTTTTTGGCAGCCTACGCAGCAACCCTACACACATACCTACTCCCTGCTGACGAGAGGCAACTACCTCGAAACACGTGTCCAGGGATGGCTAACGCGACACTCATTTTCATTTTAAACTTTTGGCATAGGCGTACCCGCCGACGCTACTTCATGGACCACAATTCTTTGGGGTAACACGCTGGTAGGACTAGCAGAGTGCGGGCAATCAGATTTTTGTTTATATTCAGGCTCCCTTGAGCCGGTGGGGCTGACGAGCCCATGGCTACGCACCTGCGCACCTTGAGTGGTACTTTACCTGAGAATATTTTTTGGCAGCCTACGCAGCAACCCTACACACATACCTACTCCCTGCTGACGAGAGGCAACTACCTCGAAACACGTGTCCAGGGATGGCTAACGCGACACTCATTTTCATTTTAAACTTTTGGCATAGGCGTACCCGCCGACGCTACTTCATGGACCACAATTCTTTGGCGTAACACGCTGGTAGGACTAGCAGAGTGCGGCCAATCGGATTTTTGTTGATATTCAGGCTCCCTTGAGCCGGTGGGGCTGACGAGCCCATGGCTACGCACCTGCGCGCCTTGAGTGGTACTTTACCTGAGAATATTTTTTGGCAGCCTACGCAGCAACCCTACACACATACCTACTCCCTGCTGACGAGAGGCAACTACCTCGAAACACGTGTCCAGGGATGGCTAACGCAACACTCATTTTCATTTTAAACTTTTGGCATAGGCGTACCCGCCGACGCTACTTCATGGACCACAATTCTTTGGGGTAACACGCTGGTAGGACTAGCAGAGTGCGGCCAATCGGATTTTTGTTTATATTCATGCTCCCTTGAGCCGGTGGGGCTGACGAGCCCATGGCTACGCGCCTCGAGTGGTACTTTACCTGAGAATATTTTTTGGCAGCCTACGCAGCAACCCTACACACATACCTACTCCCTGCTGACGAGAGGCAACTACCTCGAAACACGTGTCCAGGGATGGCTAACGCGACACTCATTTTCATTTTAAACTTTTGGCATAGGCGTACCCGCCGACGCTACTTCATGGACCACAATTCTTTGGGGTAACACGCTGGTAGGACTAGCAGAGTGCGGCCAATCGAATTTTTGTTTATATTCAGGCTCCCTTGAGCCGGTGGGGCTGACGAGCCCATGGCTACGCACCTGCGCACCTTGAGTGGTACTTTACCTGAGAATATTTTTTGGCAGCCTACGCAGCAACCCTACACACATACCTACTCCCTGCTGACGAGAGGCAACTACCTCGAAACACGTGTCCAGGGATGGCTAACGCGACACTCATTTTCATTTTAAACTTTTGGCATAGGCGTACCCGCCGACGCTACTTCATGGACCACAATTCTTTGGGGTAACACGCTGGTAGGACTAGCAGAGTGCGGCCAATCGGATTTTTGTTTATATTCAGGCTCCCTTGAGCCTGTGGGGCTGACGAGCCCATGGCTACGCACCTGCGCGCCTTGAGTGGTACTTTACCTGAGAATATTTTTTGGCAGCCTACGCAGCAACCCTACACACATACCTACTCCCTGCTAACGAGAGGCAACTACCTCGAAACACGTGTCCAGGGATGGCTAACGCGACACTCATTTTCATTTTAAACTTTTGGCATAGGCGTACCCGCCGACGCTACTTCATGGACCACAATTCTTTGGGGTAACACGCTGGTAGGACTAGCAGAGTGCGGCCAATCGGATTTTTGTTTTCTGAAGGAACTGACTAGGTTTGTCGCAACTTTCAGTGGCCTTGACAAGGCACAGGGTTCCCTAAAGCGAGCTTTTCGCCTGGTTTTTGGCCGGGCCGGACGACATCGGGGGCGGTCGTTCGGCCGCGGTTACCAGCAAGGCGCCAAGCGGGGTTATAACTCCCAACGTGGGAAATATCAGGACTCCAACTCCTCCTCCTCCTCCTTCTATCCAACACGTGGATCCCGCAATAACAACAGGAAAGGCCGTTATGGAGGAAACCAGGGAGGTCAACGTGATGCCGCAACTTCAGGTGAGCCTGCTGCCCTTTTCCGAAGTTCAATTGGGGGTCCGAATCCAGTTTTTTCACAACAATTGGCAAAAGATCTCGCAGGATGCGTGGGTCCTGGATTCGGTGCAGGGTTACAAAATAGAGTTTTTTCATTCCCCCACTCAGACTCTCCCTCCTCGCCCAATGATTTTTTCCCTTCAGGATCAGGTGTTCATTTCCAGCGAGATCGCGTCTCTGCATCAAAAAGGGGCCATAGGGTGGAAGTCTCGTCATCCTCAGGGTTTCGTCAGCCACGTTTTCCTAGTTCAGAAGAAGGGGGGTGGATCCAGGCTTGTTTTAAATCTCAAGGAGTTCAATGGATGGGTTGTATATCGTCACTTCAAGATGGAGGGGATCCATCTTCTTAGCGAGCTTCTTCAGGAAGGGGACTGGATGGTCCGCCTGGATCTGAAAGATGCCTATCTGTCAGTGCCCATTTACAGACCTCATCGTCGTTTTCTTCAACTCCAATGGCAGGGAGTCTGGTACAAGTACAAAATCCTTCCTTTCGACCTCTCGTCAGCACCTAGGTGCTTCACGAAACTTCTGAGGCCTGTGGTCGAACTTCTTTGAGCCCGAGTGGTACGCCTCATAATTTATTTGGACGATATTCTCATCATGGGTCAGTGTCCTCGCCTGGTCATGGAACATCTTGCTTGGACCGTAGATCTGTTGCAGAATCTGGGCTTCTTGGTCAACCCTCAGAAATCGGTGTTGGCTCAGTCTGTCAAGTTCCTGGGTTTTTTAGTAGACTCCCTCACTTGTCAACTCCTCTTGCCCAATCAGAAGATAAGGTCTATCAAGAGAGAGTTGAGATTGATTTTGCACAAGCAGATTGTGTCCTTGAGGTCTGTAGCCCGGATCGTCGGCTTGTTAGCTTCCTCTATCCAAGCGATCTTCCTGGGTCCCCTTCGATATCAAGCGCTTCAAAGGCTCAAGATACGCTATCTCCAGAAAGGTCTCCAGTACTCCGATCAGATTCCTCTCATGGAGGAGGTGAGGTGGGAGATGTTGTGGTGGCTAGAGCATGTGGAGTTGTGGAACGGTCGAGCCCTATTCGGCACCACTCCGGAGATTGTGATCGAATCCGATGCCAGTCGGTGGGGTTGGGGAGCCCGTTGCGGTCAAGTGTCCACGGGTGGCCGTTGGTCTCCGGCGGAATTGAATCTCCACATCAATTGCCTGGAACTTCTGGTGGGTTCCTTTGTGATTCGCTGCCTCTCGCCCCGTCAGACGAATTGTTGCATTCTTCTCCGCATGGACAACGTGTCAGCAGTTCGTTATGTAAACAAGTTGGGCGGGGCACGGTCCCGGCCTCTAGCAGAGATTGCCAAGGATATGGGCACTTTTGCCTTCAAAACAAACTGTTTGTAGTGGCAGAGTATCTTCCGGGGTGCAGCGACCAGGTTGCCGATTGGAATTCCCGACATCTCCGGGATTTCAGCGATTGGAGGCTCCACCCTCGAGTGTTCTAGTTGTTGAACCAAACATGGGGCCCTTGTCAGATCGATCTGTTTGCTTCCCAACTCAACAAACAGATTCCAGTATTCTTCAGCTGGCGTCCGGATCCGGAGGCTCTTTCCACCGATGCTTTTCTCCAAGTGTGGCCTCCAACTCTCTGTTATGCGTTTCCCCCTGTTTGTAATGATTCCCAGGGTCCTGGCCCGGACCAAATGTTATCAGTCGGAGTTGATTCTGGTCACTCCTCTTTGGAGGGCTCAAGCGTGGTTCCAGTACTTCTGGAAATGTTATCTGCGGTTCCAATTCTTCTTCCGCTGTGGTGGAATCTGTTGCTGGACCCTCTCAACTCCCCTCATCCATTGATAACATCAGGGGAACTCATGCTGGTCGCTTGGTGAATTTCGGGGATCGCTGGAAAATCCCAGGCCTTTCACGAGACGGTACCAGATTTATCATTGAGGCTTGGTCACCCAACACACACAAGCGTTATGCCACTGCCTGGAAACGATGGTGTGATTGGTGCTCTCAACGGGAGGTGGATCCCTCTACGGCGGATGTCTCCTTGGTAGTGAATTGTCTTGCATCCATTGCTGCTTAGGGCCTTGCCTATCGCACTGTCAATTTCCGGTCAGCCGTCACTGCGGGTCACGTACCGATTGATGGCAAACCGATTGGTGAACACCCTTTATTGTGTAAATTGCTCAGAGGTATCCGGTTGGTAAAACCACTTTCTTCTAAGTATTCTGAGCTTTGGGATGTTTCCACTGTCTTACATTTCTTGGACGCCTGGCCGGCTAATCAGTTTCTGTCTCGTAAACAACTTTCTGCTAAGCTAACTATGCTGCTTTGTCTAGTGTCCTGCAAGCGAGTTTCCGATATCCGCACTCTTGATCTAGCGGGTCGTAGGTTTTCTCCGGAGGGTGTTACTTTCTTGGTCACCAGACGCACTAAATGTAACATCTCTTCTGTCACCTATCCTGTGTTTCCTGATAATCCTAAACTATGTGTAGTACAATGTATCCGGGATTATGAGGTAAGTACTGCAGGTTTTTGCCAGGATATGGGGGGTCAATTGTTGATTGCTCTACAGAAACCTTTTCGCCCAGTGACCCCAGCTACACTGGCACGATGGGTGCGTTGGCTCATGAGCGAAGCTGGTATTGATGTTTCCAGATTTGGAGCTCATTCTGCTCGTGGTGCTATGGCATCCAAGGCTTTTTCTATGGGAGTCAGTTTATTGGACATTATGAATGCAGCTGATTGGTCCTCTGACTCTACATTTAAATCTTTTTATTATAAATCTATTGTTAATATTGCATCTGTTGTGGTGGTGCAGCTTTAAACAAGCATAATCGTAGCTTCCGGTCCGGACATAGAATTCAAACTTTGCGAACATACGTGACAAGAATTTTCAATTCTATTAAGGACACGGAGGCGAGGATTATCCCACCCATAATTCAGTATTGTAATTTCCGATTGACATTGTTTGTATATTGCACTGTGTGATCATGCTGTTTTTTGCCCTTCCCTTTATACTATGAGTCCCGATTACTGGGAGTGTGGTATTATGGCTCTGTCTTTCCATTTCCGGTTCTGATCTCAAATAAAGTTTTCTGATTTTCATTGTTTGTGGAGTTTTCAAGTCTCTTCATGAGGAAGCTGTTCCGTTGAAGCTGGCTTCAGGTCTCGTTGCTGCCCGTTGGCCGGCGGTTTTTCCTTCCGTGAATTGGTTCTGCTTTCCAGCTGTTTACGGATGTCAGAATATGTTTATGTTTATTATTGGACTTAACTGTTTATTTTCACACAAAGAAAGAGGATGTGGTATTCTCTTGTGCTCCTTATATAGGCGTCTACTCTATGGTTGTCATGTGATACCCAGTAGTGTTTATGGGTATTGAAGTGTATTTGTTTTTACTTTATCTGATTGGCTGTTCAGAATTTTCAGTAAAGAAAATTGAGAAGCATAATGATAATAATAATAATAATGATAATAATAATAATAATAATATTAATAATAATAATAATAATAATAGTCCTTTATTCGATTTAACACAAATCATAAAAGTATTCACAATGTTAAAACACAATTAAACATATCAGTTACTCCCCTACATTGATAACTCTGATAGCGTTATGGTCCGCAACCTAGGTTAAAGGATATTACATACAAGTATTAAAATAAACAACTCTAAAAACACCATGGAAATTATCCCAAAAATCAGATGTGACAACACACTCAATTCTAATTATTACAGGTCCCTCTCGAGGTTCTTCATTTAAATGCAATCCTTAAAAAATTAACAACACAATGGAGGGTAAGAACATCTGGGGACATTTTTAAAAATAACAAGGCAACACAAATCTACTTAATACCAGTATTCCTGAGTAAAGTCTTTAAAAACCTTCTCCTTGGGTAAGTATAATACGAGCAAATAAAAAGGAAATGAGAGGTATCCTGTGGAGACAGGTCGTCGCAGCCACAGGGCCCTCTCTCTTCAACGTTTCTCATAAAACCCGCTGGAGATCCCAGGATTTGGTCAATCAAATTTAGTCTTAAACGAGTTATTAAAAACCTATCATGTGGACTGGTCAAAAGGATTAGATAAGATGCTATGGTCGGGGAAGACTTTACTAAAATATAGTTTCTGACAGACTCCTTTTCTAATTCAGTAGGCTCCCGTTGTGACTGGCTGAACTTTAGATACAATGTTTTGATGTCCGTCTTGTCTTTCTGACTTATAGTGACTATATCAGAAAAGAGGGCTGAGCGACCCAGGTTATGAAAGCCATCCCTCACATATTTTAGCCAAGGGATTTTCATAGCGTAGTCCAGTGTGAGACAATCCTGGACCACCATCCTTGTCAGTCCAAGCTCTTAGCTTAACCACATTTTTAACCAGAATACTAAGGGTTTAACTGCTATAGTATCTGAGATGTACCCGGCCCCCAGTTCTTTGTGCGCTATAAATGCAGGGGTGCTGTTAGGTATCCTTAACAGGCGCCTCATGTATTTATTTTCCTCCCTTTGTAGATTGCTAAACTTTACAAATCCCCAGACCTCACTTCCGTACAAGACCTTGGCACAGCAGATTGAGTTATACAATTTTAAAATCACGTCCGGAGTCCAATACCCTAGCCTGTGGCCGTAGTTCATAATTGCGCCTGTGGATTTGATCAGGGACAGGGCTTTGTCGTTGAGTAGACACTTAAAATTTAATCGGCCGTCAAATATTATTCCTAGGTAGGAAAATGCTGGAACTTTTCCTAATGTGTGTGTCCCAATAGAGAAGTTATACGATTTCCCTTTCTTGTTCCCCATTTCCATCACATATGATTTTGTGAGGTTCGGGGACATATCCAGACTCTCCATAAACCTCACAAAGCCATCGATTAGCAACTGCAACCCATGGGGGGTACGGGCTAGTAACACCGCGTCGTCTGCATAAAGCAGAACAGGAACTGCTCTTTCCCCTATCCTCGGCACGTCTGTCTTAACATCTCGCAGGGCGGCATCCAACCCGTTGATATACAACGTAAACAAGAATGGTGCCAGTATACACCCCTGCCTAACCCCACTGGAGCATGCAAATTTATCTGTGATATCTCCCTCCTGAGTGTATCTTACCGCGGCGGAGGTGTTGTGGTGCAAAGACTGCAAGATATTCATTATAGCTATGTCTACACCCTGACTAACCATCAAGGACCACAATTTTCTCCGCTTCACGCGGTCGAATGCCGGCGTGAGGTCCATAAACACTAGACCCCCTTCTTCGCTAATGTATATTTGGCTGTGATGAGGTAAAGATTTAAACATTGAGCTACCGTGGATTTACCGGGGCGGAACCCATAATGAACTTCAGTGATTATATTAGTGGATTCAGCCCAGTCCATCAGCCTATTTAAAATCACCCGGCCCAAAACCTTTGCTGATACATCAATCAAAGATATTGGGCGGTAACATTGCGGATTGTCCCTGTCCCCTTTCTTGAAGATGGACACGATAATTGCAGATGACCATGAACCTGGCATAGAGGAACTTATTGCTGCATTTAGCACCCTTGTCAGTAGGGGCGCCCATACCTCTGGACTACATTTGAAGAGGTCGGGCGGAATCCCGTCTGGTCCTGGGGTCTTATGTCTAGTAAGGCCATCTATTCCAGCCCTTACTTCTGCTAGGGAAAAAAAGACCGGTCTACTGCTGGCTAAACAAACTGTTAGTTGTGGTTCCTCCTGTGTATCTATAGTATGGTTATATAGGCCTTGAAAATACTGCCTCCAATGTTGAGGGAGAATATTCGCACTTAGCCACACACCATCATTAATTTAAATTTGGTTGGAGTTGCATTAAATTCTCTTATATATTTAGTATGCATATTCAGTACATTTATATTTAGTTTACTACATACACCTGCGGAAGTGGTCCTGTTGTCGCTGGCAATCACACAGTGCTTTTGATTGGTTCTTCCCACTATATGGTGCCAGAGTGGTCCTGTTGTCGTTGCCAACACACACTTCTTTATTTTTTATTTTTTATTAACTCTGTTTATTGAACTTGAAGAGACTGTGGTCATAGTATACATTTGTGCATTACATATATTCCAGTAGCATCCAGTTTAACATGTATCCGTACATATTACTAATCTTGGCGGGTAAAGTCATAATACATGCATTGTGGTTTTAGATCGCACAGTGGTCCTCTGGGGCAGAGACAAGCGGCGGCTCACACAATCCCCCCCGGTACACGTTCCATTTAGACCAAATAGCCAACCCTTTTTTTTGGGACATCCCCGTGCAACATATACAGTTTTCTCATGAATCATACACCAGTCCATATCTTCCTTCCATTTCTTTAGCGTGGGCGAGGCAGCCGCCCCCCAGAGCTGTGCTATGTTGCGCTTGGCACACACACTGCTTTTTGTTTGGTGTCTTCCCACTATATGGTGCCAGCTTTCCTCACGCTATCACCATTCTCCCCCCACCATCAATTTATATCCATGGGTCAATAGTCACTTTTCTCACTATGGTTCTGATTCCGGATCCCTCTGGTTCCAACGCTTCCATCATCAACTACCCACCCAACCTATCGAAAAATGCGTCCAAGAAATATAAGCATCACTTTCTCAGGGTCTGGCCCGAAACTTTAATCTCTGATGTCTATTTTTTCACTAGCAATGGTACCAAAGTTAATGACCTTATTTTCTACACCAGGAAAAGAGCTTGCTGGCGAAAAGTCTTCTACTCTATGCTCCGAATAACAAGCTCTAAGAATTCACCTCATGGTATCAAGCTCACAACAGCCCCTTCGTCCTCACTCAACGCTAATACCACCATCACCCTCTATAACACTGGTATCATCCTAATCCAAGCGTCTAATGCCAATCTACTTAAGATAACCAACATCTTCCCATTACTCAAAAACGCGGCTTCCTCGAAACCCAATGTCACCCAGACTCACCCTAACATCTCTTTGGATCCGGCGAGTCCACTCCATGCTACGCTAGGAAGCCCTTTTCCACATCTCCATCTAAATCACGCCTCACCACCTGTGCACCACAGGGGGGTTCCATCCCAGGTTGCTGCACCCCAACTATCGAGTCCCGACGCACATCTGGCCAGTCCAAGCCTATCTGTCCCCCGATTAGAGAGTACCCATGATAGGCATCCTGCCTTGCCTCCAATTATTCAGTCTTCTTCCCCTAGCCCTCCCCTGATGTCTCTTAAGAGGCTAGAATACAAGCAAATGCCCTCCACCGAACATGATCGGTCAATGTCAAGCAATCTGCTGGGTCCTTGTCCTAACCCTCAGCCTAACGTTCACTCCCCACTCACTAAGACACCTACATCTTTTTCAAAAGCTCCTGGATGTAATTCAGACTCATATAAGCACCTCCCACCACAGGATCTCCCGCCCACCACCTCTGACCCTGTAGGTAGTCACCGAGACCTCCCCTTACTGATAGACTCCCTGACACATTCGCCTCCTCTCGCTCAACACACAGACTTGGTGGCGCACCTACATGAGATTCATCTTCAGTTGCACCTTCTAACTTCTGAGCTACATGGCCTGAAAGCCCTCTCAAATGACCTTTTCCCCATGCTAAGATCTTTCCTCACCGCTGCAAACCGGTCTAATGCTCCATCTTGCGATGGATGCTCATTGGTCAGGCCTTTACCTTCCTCCATCATGAAATCCATCCCCCTACCTAATGACACCTCCCGCCCTAGAAGATATGAAACCCCTACCTTGCGTCCTCAGAGCTGCAGGACCTGCTCAATTCTTACCCTACTTGGTCCAACCCTAACAGGAGCCCGCCAAGACAAATACAGTTCATCCTTTCTAACCCAAATAGAGGACCGCCTATCAATCCCAGAGGCAGCAATATGAGCAACCTCATTAACGTAAATATCACCCAGACTCCTCCCTCCTCAAAGCCACTACGAATTAAATGCGTACTTCTAAATTGCAGATCAGCCAGTAAACACGCCACTGATATCTTCGATCTCATACAACACTTGGACTTAGACATTATCATCCTCACTGAAACTTGGTTAAATCCCGCTTCCACTCCGATTCTTGACATCCTAGTACCTCCCACTCATGATATTATTAGGTTAGACAGAGCTGGGAAATTGGGCGGGGGCTTAGCCTGTATTCACAGAAGCACACTTTCGATCTCTCCCGTTGAGTCCTCTGCGCCCTCCTCCTGTGAATATCTTTGTCTCAACATCTCAAGTAAGGACCTACGGTCTGCAAACTTCACACTTTCTACCACCCCCCAGGAGACAATCTCCCCTTTATTGAGGAATTATTTGAAATCATTTCTAGCAATGTTGACTCAGCCGTGTCCCAAATCTTCCTTGGTGACTTTAATCTGCACTGGGCTAACTCCATGGACCCTGCGGTTTCAAGCCTTAAAGCCTTTCTAATTGATTAGGATCTGACCCACACTGTGACCAACCAACCCATAATAAAGGAAAAATTCTTGACCTCATTATTTCGAACGGGCAGGCCGTCACCTTGGATTCTATTACCCCATGTGACTGGTCAGACCATCACTGCATCCTTTTTTATATCAATAAGGCGGTACAGTTGTGGAAGGCTCAACCAACGAAACCAAAGATTTGGAAAAGGGACCTCAGACTAGTAAACCCTGTTGAGCTATCCGCCCTCTGTACATCGACCCTCTCCTCTCAAGCGGACCTGACGGAGGTGCAGTTACTCACTGACTCCTACAATGTGATTATCTCCAACATCATGAATGACATTGCTCCACTCAAACACAAAAATGCCTCAACTAAAATTTCCAAACCGTGGTATAATGAAAACCTAAACACGGAACGTCGCAACCTTAGGGCAGTTGAACGCTCCTGGAGATCGAATCCCTCTTCGCACCAACTCAAACTCCTAAGAGACGCCAGGAGCCTTTACTACAAACAAATCAGGAACGCCAAGTCTAACTATTTTAGACACCAATTAGATGAAGCGGCAAACCGCCCCAAGAAATTTTTTGAATTGGTCAAACAGCAATCAATTGTAGGTCCAAACCTATCGGATCCTGGAAGCAGTCCACCCTCATGTGACGACCTTGCTTCTTTCTTCATTGAGAAATCTAAACTCATATCATCTGACCTCGCTGCTAAGAAGGCCGGACTCCTCTCCTCTAGGGCAGCCTCTCCACCTGTCCTCTTTGAAAAGCTCAACTCTACCCCTCTGATCCCTAAGAACAATGCGGCCTGGGACACCTTTGCCCCGCTCGGTGAACAAGATATCAAAAAGATTCTCCTGAATATCAACCCTTCTAACCACTTCAGTGACCCGTTACCCCCATCCATTTTCAAAGAAATCAGGAATGCACTCATCCCCACCTGGACAAGGATTGTAAATGCGTCTCTGTCACAAGGCACAATTCCTGATTGCTTAAAAGCAGCCCAAGTATCCCCTATCTAAAAAAACCTAACGCAGATAGGTCAGACCTCAATAATTTCCGACCTATCTCCAACATACCCACCCTTGCGAAACTCCTTGAAAAATGCGTTCAGTCCCAACTCTGTGCTCACATTGAGAACTTCCAGCTCTTGGACCAACATCAATCCGGCTTTCGGACGGGGCATAGCACTGAATTGGCCTTCATTCATGTTATGGATGACATTCTAAAGATTCTCGATCAAAACGAATCCTGCCTCCTGATCCTCCTTGACCTTTCCTCTGCTTTTGACACGGTCAATCACGTCAATCTCTTAGCTATCCTGCAAAACAGGATGGGTTTTGGTGATCAGGTGCTACAGTGGTTCTCGTCCTTCCTTCATCACAGATCGCAGAGAGTCAAGGCAAATCACTCTCTCTCCAGGCCTTCGCCTGTTCTCATGGGGGTCCCCCAAGGATCTCCGTTATCTTCTATCCTCTTCAACCTTTTCCTGGAACCATTAGCTAACGCACTTAACTCCATGGATATTCATTTCCACATGTATGCCGACGACACGCAACTCTACCTGAAAATCTCATCCCCGGAAAACCTCATATCACTCAACACCATCCTAACGTATACTCAAAACTGGTTAACTGAGAACCATCTCCTGCTCAACACCTCAAAAACTGAATTCTTGCTCGTCTCCCCTCAGAATCACACCCCCAATCTTAGCCACCTCACTGCTTTCAACTGCACTCCGCTCATCGTAAACTCTGCCAAATCTCTAGGAGTCACCATGGACAAGAACCTGAATATGAAAAATCATATCAGCAACACATGTAAAGGAGCAAACTACTCGATAAGGACACTCAGAAACATCAAACCTTTCCTTCCACTTAAGGATTTCAAGCAGGTGGTTCAAGCGCTTGTCCTACCGAGGCTAGATTATGGCAGTGCAACCCTCTGTGGCCTGCCCAAATACACCCTGGCTCCGCTAAGGGCCTCATTGAACGCTGCTGCTAGACTGGTTACAGGCACCAAATGCAATGAGCGCATATCGCCAGTCCTAAAAACTTTAAATTGGCTCCCCTATGAAGCACGAATCCAGCTAAAAATTGCCACGATGACGCACAAAGCTATCCACTTCAAGACGCCCAGGTATCTGGCACAAAAACTTGAACTATCTTGTGGTGTAAGAGCCTCCAGAAGCGCTACTACCTTACTCTTGAAACCACCTATCCTTAACAAAAAGAGAACCTCTAACAGAGCCTTCTCCGGCGCGGCTCCAAAGATTTGGAACTCTCTTCCGCCAGAAATACGCAGAATTACCAGAACAACGGTGTTCAAACTGGATGTCAAGAGATTCCTGATGAATAATCTCCTTCAGTAATTGGGCTAACCCCTTGGTCCGTTGCAATTGCTCTTACAGCCATTGTCTCAACATTAACTACTATACTTTTTTTTTGTTGACATCCTGTGTACACTTTACTCTGTTTAACATAACTTGTTTGTGAATTTTTATGCACCTTACGATTCATTTGTGTTTTCATCTTGTGGTTGGTACATTTTTAGCCTTCCTGGTCTAGGTTGATTGTAAAGCGCTCTGATATCCCCTGGGATCTTGTTCGCGCTACATAAAACTTTATAAATAAATTTATTCGGGTCTGAGAAACAAGGGCTGTTGATAGTCCTCCAAAACCGTGCGGAATCCTTCAACTGGGCTGCATCCACAAGCTCCTCCCATGCTGAACGCTGCAACTGGCCTTTGCGGTTTTTTACCGCTTGCTTATAGGATGCTCGACATGCGCGCACCCGTTCCCTATCCCTGGGCTTCTGCTTGAGTGCCCCCTTCAGTTTCCTCAGGGCCAGCGAACAGTGACTGTCAAACCACCGCGGACTGTCCGTTATGCGTCTCGATGTGGTTGACTTCAACATGTTGCTGACCCTTGTAGTGATGTTAAAAAAGCCTCCATCAGGTCTGCCCCTCTTACCTCCAGGTTTAGGCAGTCACTAAAGTCTTTAGCCCCGTTTTTAAATAAAACGGCATTAAATTCAACTGCGTCTACCTGGGCCCATCTAAGCCTCCGACCCTGGTCCACAAGTCCCAATCTGTCCCTCTCTGTCTGTCTGCCCCTTGATGGATTATGACACTGAATTTCTAATGTCAGGGGATTATGGTCACTGAATGCGCTATGTTCGATGGTAAATTTTATTGTAATACTATTTAATGTGTGGGATATAAATATATAATCAATCACTGAATGGCACCCTCTACCTTTATATGTCGGGGGTACAACGCTACCAACCTTGTTAGTGGCCATGTCCATTGTGTGAATTAACCCAAAAGCATATAAAATACTTGTTAGCACCTTTCCCATTTCCGTATGTTCCAAATGTGGCCCTTTAGTGAGTGGGCACGCTGACCAATCACCCTTGGCCATCTTTAAATGAGGGCACATATGACAGTTGAAGTCGCCCGCTAAGATCATTTGCGTGGTAGCCCTTGAGTTCATTGTATTATGCTCCAACCAGCTATTTAGCTCTGCTAGACTATTTGGGCCCTGGGCAGCTGCCTGAGTGGCACTGTAAAAATTTATTAAGGTGACCCTTAGTCCTTTCGATCTAAAGGACAGCCCTTGTATATTCTTAGAGTCACACACCAACTCAGTCCAGCTGCCATGTAACTTGAGGGCAACGAACACTGCCAAGCCTCCTATTGCCCTCCCTGCTCTTTCTTTAACCGCCGGGCGAAAGAAGGGTTTATACCCTTCTATGAAAAAGTTATTCTCCAATGCCCATGTTTCCTGTAGGCATATTATGTCGAAGCCCTTCACAAAATTAAGCCATTGGGGCACCCCGAGCTTACTTGCCAACCCTGCTATATTCCAGGAAATTATCTTTATATGACCTGGACCAGTATCCACCTCTGATTCAGGGGATCCACTATCTTTACTACCAAGATCTGCTGTCCCCACCCACATCTATTCTGTCTTGTGCGGGTCCCTATAGACCCTATGGGGGACATCTGTTAGCTCCACGTGCGAGTCCCTAGTTATGGCTGGGGGTATAAGGGTTTCAGAGAGACAGTCCTCACACTTACTGGCCGTCAGTCAATCTATTTAATTTAGATCCCCTAATGGTGTAAAAACGTTAGATACCTCCATTGTCCCCCCCCCCACCAATGGCTCCCACTTGTGCCTTGTGTGTGGCTATCCCTTGCATTAACTCAGGTTGGTCCTAGCACGGGTCTGTAAAAGAACCCGAGTGGCATGGGTTTGATGCTGGTCTCCAAATCAAATAACCTAGCTGTGTTTGATAGGATCCCCTGCAACAACCCCGGGTATCTGAGGGTAACAATTAAACAATCCCCTCCGTAAACTTTTTGAGACCTACCTATCCATGAGACCCTGCGGACTATAAGAATGTGCCGGTAATCTCTCATATGAAATCTAGCGAATTTGCACAGTCAGTGAGCCACCTTGTTAATTAGCTGCTTGGTGGTCTCTTCGTGCTTAAGTGTATAAACTATAATATAAACAATTGTTTCTGTCGGGTACAAATTATCTCTTTAAATTGTTAGTCCAGTCATTTGTTACTTAAATGAGAATATCAAAAGAACAACACACATATAACGACCATCCAGGGTATTCAAAAGTTTTATAAATTACCTCATTTATAAATACCCACATTGATTTGTGTGGCTGTCAGAGACAAAACATACAGGGCATTTATAATCTGTGACAAAGTGAATATAGTGCTCAGTGACGTAGTGAAGGTGCAATATATACAGAGTGAATTCTCCTAAACTGTTATTAAAAAAGGCCAGAAAAAGAACAACAATGTTTGGATAGCTTTGTAGGTTGAATGAATATGTCTTGAAACAGAGGCTTTCAACTGGTCCAGGGATTTGTCGACGTTTCAACCCAGGGGGCATTACTAAGTCAGTCAATGCGGGTCTTCATCAGGACAAGTGGCGGACAGCCTATGGAAATTGAGGGTAATGGTCAAGTGTGTTGTGAAGGTGATTAATAACACTAATTTCGGCAGTAGGCGGGAAACTCACCTAGAAAGCCCAATTTCAACCAAAGGGCGTGTGTATCTTCACTTCCAGGATTTAATCCAAAAATTGGGGGGCCCTATTAATGAAATGAAGCATATTTAGGGAACCCAAGCGCTAAAATTAATTAATGAAAGGCGCTTTAGTTTGGTGTAAGCAGGAGCAATAAATTTGTGTAATATGGGCTTACCCTAGGATGGATCAGTCATCCACAGTTACCACTGGTAAACATTAACCGGCGAATGGAGAGGTAGCCTGTCCTTGCATCTCTAATGCAGTTGATTGCGTGTTTCTAAATTAAAGGTTAAAAACGGAAAATTAGTTCCTACGCAAAAGGCATCTATTCTCGTGGAGAATCTGCCTCACACGCATGCTTACCTTTTGGTCTAAATTCCTTTCATAGAACCGGGGGTCAAGTGGAGCGGTACAGGCAGGCGTCCTGTTACGTCCTTGGAAGTCGCAGCAATGCCACTCGACTGTAGTTAAAGACCTAGACGCGTGTACGTTACGTGGCGTCTGTGAAACTGGTTGCTAGGCAACGCAAGTGATCTTTAGCGTGCTCTGTCATGGAGGGTCCACGTAGGTTACGTGGCATCTTTGAGTTTAGTTTCTAGGCAACGCGTAGAGTCTCCGGCGCGCGTTCTATAACATTAGAAGGCGCATGTGTGTTACGTAGCGTTTCAGTTGCTAAGAGACTACGTGGCATCTTGTAAAGTAACGGGCGGGCGCTCTGTAACATTAGAAGGCGCATGTGTGTTACGTAGCGTGTAGGTTGCTAAGAGACTATGTGACTGGCTACGTCAGGAGTGACACAGTATCGGATCATTTCTAAAAATTGAAACCACATTAGCATGAATCTACCCATTCAAATCATCCTTAATTGTTAATTAGGTGGTTTACACGAAATTCATAGATGTGTATCAAAGCAAATTGCATATAGTCTGAACTTTAAAATTATCGCTAGACCCAAGTGCAGAATAAACAAAACATACATTCTATAGGGTATTGGTAGTGTATATCCAAGATGGATTGCGGTGGATTACAATGAAATACATGTTACATCATCCGAAAACTGATTGATTGCAGTGTAATAAAATCGAGATCAAAGTACCGATTACACTAAACATTGGGTTGGGTCATACAAATTCTCGTGGGTTACAGTGGGTAAAAATAAACATACATATATTCAGAACACGGAGAGGTCGTAGTCTAATGTACGCAAAATCAGAATACAGATTATCCAAGCCAATCCAGCGCCAACGTGACTACACCACAAGAGCTGTTGATTGGCGTGCCTAGTCAGATATTACCACCAAACAAAGACGCAATGCTGGATCAGAATGAACCCATAATTAATCTGTCTACTCATGTGATGTCCGCTGCTGAGAGGGATGTCCTTGCCAAGGGGCTCTCCTTTGTGCCAACGGTCATACCGGACTCTTTTCAAGTTAAACTTGAGCTCCAACAATTTTTTCGAAAAATCAGACTAAAATATTACTTCAGCAAAAACACATATAGTCCAAAACCGGCTGCGACCTGCTTTAGACCCATTTCCACGTTTACACCTGGCTCATACTTAATGAGTTAGAAAATATTGGCATTTGAGAAAATTGTCCTCCAAGAAGCCATGCAAGTCTTGGATGAAAGAAAATACATTCAATACAACATCAGCAAAGAGGAAAAACTTGCATTGAACTCACTGAGAAACAATGACTGTATAGTCATCAAAGCAGCGGACAAGGGAGGGGCCGTAGTGCTACAAAACTCCACGGATTACGTTGAAGAAATAGACCTCCAATTGAGTGACAGGGAGAGTTATCAACCTACTCCACGCGACCCCACACCAAACCTTAAGTCTTTGATAGAAAACATAACGAAGGATGGCCTGACTTCCGGATTCCTCAGCCAACCTGAACATGATTTTCTTAATAAAAAAGAACCTCGGATTCCAACTATTTATACACTACCTAAAGTGCACAAGCGAATAACAAAACCACCAGGCAGGCCGATTGTGTCCGGATGTGGATCTATACTTGAGCCATTGAACCAATTCATTGACCATTTCCTCCAACCATGGGTCCCAAAAACTAAATCCTTCGTACGGGACTCGATGCATATTATACAGCTTCTGGAGGGACAGGCGTTTAATGTACAGACACAACTGCTAGTAACGCTCGATGTATCATCATTGTATACATCAATTCCCCAGGATAAGGCACTGACTGTGATCAGAAATACACTTGAGGGGAGACAGAGACCCCATTGGATCCTGACTGATTTCCTGATTTCTATCTTGGAGATCGCCATGAAGAAGAATTATTTTGTCTTCAGGAAACAATTCTACTATCAATGCAAAGGTGTGGCGATGGGGGCTACCTATGCGCCGAGCCTGGCCAATATCTTCATGGACCATTATGAGGAAGAGCATCTGTACAATAATGATAATCCATATCTGAACCAGATTACAGTCTGGAAACAATACATCGATGATGTAATAATGGTTTGGACAGGCGATGTGCAGGAGTTGAATGCGTTCCATGCCTGGCTCAACACCAGATCTGATGACATCCAATTTACAATGACGAATAACAATGAATCAATAGACTTTTTGGATCTCACGTTCCGTGTCGAAGATGGTCTCCTGTACTGTGACCTTTTCCGGAAACCAATGGAACGAAACACATTGTTGATGTACAATTCACACCATCCCCGTAACCTGAGGGATAACCTGCCCTATGGGCAATTCCTCCGGCTCAGAAGGAATTGCACCAGGCGAACTGATTTTTTCAAGGAGGCGGATACCCTCGTGAGTCGCTTGAGAGAAAGAGGCTATCCGAAAGGACTTCTAAAACGTGCGAAGAAACGCGCCTGGTATTGCCCCCGCGACCAACTGTTGGAAGTCAAGACCAAAGATGCCAAATCAGACAACATTGTCTGTGTCACGACATTCAACACCCGGAGCAATGACATTAAAAGAATCATCAAGAAGTATTGGAATCTGGTGTCCAGTGAACTCATGACCAAACAAGACCCGATCTTTGCCTTCAAGAGAGGCAAAAACATCAAGAACACTGTTGTCAGAGCATTTCTTGAACCACCTAAACAACCTGATCTAAGGAACTACTTGGGACTACCGGCACTCAGTGGACATCACAAATGTGGACAGTGTAAAGCCTGTGAGCTATGCCAAGAAGGAATGACTTTCACGTACAACAGCAAAACATACAAGCAAACACACTTTACAAACTGCAATAGCTCCCATGTCATTTATGCTATTCTTTGCCCCTGTGACCTGATATATGTGGGTCAAACCACTCAGAAAGCCAAAGTCAGAATTCTCCAGCATATGAGTAGGATAAGGTGTAAAGTACAGGGCGCACCCATGGTTGATCACTTTCTGACACACGGTCACCCCCCAGACAGCATAAAATGGTGGATTATTGAAAAGATCTTTCCAAATCCAAGGGGTGGAGCAATCTCTGGGATCCTTAACTATAAGGAGTGCAGATGGATTCATTCCCTTAACTCAATACAGAATGGGTTGAACGAGATGGAAGAGACGACAAGACAGATGGGACAACTGTGAATTTCTCACACCCCTGCACTAGCTAGGAATTTCTCACATCTGGGACCCACATCTCTGTGTCCGATGGGGTTTAACCTAACCTAGCCAACTCTGGTCTCCCCACTAGCCTCAATAACCTAGGAGAGTTAGGACTAAATGTCTTGGATAATCTGTATTCTGATTTTGCGTACATTAGACTACGACCTCTCCGTGTTCTGAATATATGTATGTTTATTTTTACCCACTGTAACCCACGAGAATTTGTATGACCCAACCCAATGTTTAGTGTAATCGGTACTTTGATCTCGATTTTATTACACTGCAATCAATCAGTTTTCGGATGATGTAACATGTATTTCATTGTAATCCACCGCAATCCATCTTGGATATACACTACCAATACCCTATAGAATGTATGTTTTGTTTATTCTGCACTTGGGTCTAGCGATAATTTTAAAGTTCAGACTATATGCAATTTGCTTTGATACACATCTATGAATTTCGTGTAAACCACCTAATTAACAATTAAGGATGATTTGAATGGGTAGATTCATGCTAATGTGGTTTCAATTTTTAGAAATGATCCGATACTGTGTCACTCCTGACGTAGCCAGTCACATAGTCTCTTAGCAACCTACACGCTACGTAACACACATGAGCCTTCTAATGTTACAGAGCGCCCGCCCGTTACTTTACGAGATGCCACGTAGTCTCTTAGCAACTGAAACGCTACGTAACACACATGCGCCTTCTAATGTTATAGAACGCGCGCCGGAGACTCTACGCGTTGCCTAGAAACTAAACTCAAAGATGCCACGTAACCTACGTGGACCCTCCATGACAGAGCACGCTAAAGATCACTTGCGTTGCCTAGCAACCAGTTTCACAGACGCCACGTAACGTACACGCGTCTAGGTCTTTAACTACAGTCGAGTGGCATTGCTGCGACTTCCAAGGACGTAACAGGACGCCTGCCTGTACCGCTCCACTTGACCCCCGGTTCTATGAAAGGAATTTAGACCAAAAGGTAAGCATGCGTGTGAGGCAGATTCTCCACGAGAATAGATGCCTTTTGCGTAGGAACTAATTTTCCGTTTTTAACCTTTAATTTAGAAACACGCAATCAACTGCATTAGAGATGCAAGGACAGGCTACCTCTCCATTCGCCGGTTAATGTTTACCAGTGGTAACCGTGGATGACTGATCCATCCTAGGGTAAGCCCATATTACACAAATTTATTGCTCCTGCTTACACCAAACTAAAGCGCCTTTCATTAATTAATTTTAGCGCTTGGGTTCCCTAAATATGCTTCATTTCATTAATAGGGCCCCCCAATTTTTGGATTAAATCCTGGAAGTGAAGATACACACGCCCTTTGGTTGAAATTGGGCTTTCTAGGTGAGTTTCCCGCCTACTGCCGAAATTAGTGTTATTAATCACCTTCACAACACACTTGACCATTACCCTCAATTTCCATAGGCTGTCCGCCACTTGTCCTGATGAAGACCCGCATTGACTGACTTAGTAATGCCCCCTGGGTTGAAACGTCGACAAATCCCTGGACCAGTTGAAAGCCTCTGTTTCAAGACATATTCATTCAACCTACAGAGCTATCCAAACATTGTTGTTCTTTTTCTGGCCTTTTTTAATAACAGTTTAGGAGAATTCACTCTGTATATATTGCACCTTCACTACGTCCCTGAGCACTATATTCACTTTGTCACAGATTATAAATGCCCTGTATGTTTTGTCTCTGACAGCCACACAAATCAATGTGGGTATTTATAAATGAGGTAATTTATAAAACTTTTGAATACCCTGGATGGTCGTTATATGTGTGTTGTTCTTTTGATATTCTCATTTAAGTAACAAATGACTGGACTAACAATTTAAAGAGATAATTTGTACCCGACAGAACCAATTGTTTATATTATACGTTGTTGCCCAGGTTCTGAGGGATACTGGGTTACCCCATTGTTACTATATCTTAAGTGTATAAACTGGCACTCCTGTTGGGGGGAGATTAATAGCTTGAGATACTTCCCTCTGGTTGTTCACTGGTGCCCCCTGTCTATTCTGCTGTCGGTAATTTGCGATAGGCCTGTTTTCTACGATTAACTCTGAATTCGGAGGATATGACTCCACCCCTCTTGTATCAACAACTCGGGTCGTCTATTGTGTCTTTAGCGCTACCCCTCTGTATGGCCCCTCCCTGTGAACGATCAGTACGCTTGTGTCCCCCTGCTCCCGGCCTATCCCCGTGCATATTATGCCTATTGTGTAACCCAAGGCCCTGGACTATGGGGGTATCGGAAATAGCTGGTTCCATTGTAACTTGTTGGGTTAAAAGGCTCCCCCCCCCCCCATATGCGAGTCTTTTTTAGATTGAATGCGTCGTAGTTTCTCCTCGATTATATTTAACTTATTCAATAGAGGCTCTAACATAATGGCCATCAATGTTTCTAGTCTGGACCATTGGTCCTTCTCACATTCACAGACTCGTGGAAGCTGGGGGTGTTCCTCTATACTAAGGTTGTCTGCTTCCGCTGACTGGTCAGGGGTATTTGCTCTAACTAGCAACTTCCTCGCTCTGGTCTTCTGCTTAGGCTTATGAACGGCTCCTCCCCTTGTACGTTTAGCCATTGAATCATTTATTACTGATGGGGCTTGAACGGCACCGGGGTGAATTAGACTGGCCCTGTGTGACTTGCTTGATCTAGTACAAGCTGCTCTTTCCTCTCGGCCACAAGCTGGGTTTGGGTCCAGGATTGTCAGGGGCGCTGGGTCTTTACTGGGCGAAACCAGAGGGGGGTTAATGCTAACTATTGTCATCATTTCCCCATTACCAGTACTGTGTTTCCCGGTCCCTGTGACAACAGTTTGCTGGCGCGTACTCCCATTAAGATTCCCTGTGCCTGCCTCCTCTCACCCCTCTTCCCCCTCTGCCATGCCTTCTCCACTCCGCCGTCTTTCTGCGGACAAGAGCTCTATATCAGGCGTGACACATGCGGCTGATTTAACCCCACTCAACCCTCCCAGCGATGATCTCTTAAGGGTCACTACAGTATCCAGCGACAATCTTTTTTCAGTGAGGAGGATTTCATGCGTCAACACTGACTCCGCTCGAGTTAAAAAAGCATCCAAAGTTCCCACAAGTCCCCCTCCGCCTGGTTGAATATCCTTTCGCTTGGCCCGTTTCGCCATATTTTACAGGGAGACAAGGCAAGAACGGACAGGAAGCAGGGTCAACAGTACCTTACAGGGCAGATGTCCTCCAGTTATAATTATCAAGGAGGTGGCCCAGTCCGGTCTCCTTCGGTCTCTGACGGGCGCAAACAGGAGTCCTGTGTGAGCTTTAACGCGCCTCCGGGCGCGAAAAGCGGCGTCACGACTGGCGTCGCCGCTAAGCCTGCTGGGGATCGGAGTCTCCTCGCGGTGGCCGTTTCCCTCACGGCGGCGGGAGCAGGAGAGAGCTGGCGCTCGCCGTACCCCTCACGGCTGATGCCTCAAAAACTGAATTCTTGCTCGTCTCCCCTCAGAATCACACCCCCAATCTTAGCCACCTCACTGCTTTCAACTGCACTCCGCTCATCGTAAACTCTGCCAAATCTCTAGGAGTCACCATGGACAAGAACCTGAATATGAAAAATCATATCAGCAACACATGTAAAGGAGCAAACTACTCGATAAGGACACTCAGAAACATCAAACCTTTCCTTCCACTTAAGGATTTCAAGCAGGTGGTTCAAGCGCTTGTCCTACCGAGGCTAGATTATGGCAGTGCAACCCTCTGTGGCCTGCCCAAATACACCCTGGCTCCGCTAAGGGCCTCATTGAACGCTGCTGCTAGACTGGTTACAGGCACCAAATGCAATGAGCGCATATCGCCAGTCCTAAAAACTTTAAATTGGCTCCCCTATGAAGCACGAATCCAGCTAAAAATTGCCACGATGACGCACAAAGCTATCCACTTCAAGACGCCCAGGTATCTGGCACAAAAACTTGAACTATCTTGTGGTGTAAGAGCCTCCAGAAGCGCTACTACCTTACTCTTGAAACCACCTATCCTTAACAAAAAGAGAACCTCTAACAGAGCCTTCTCCGGCGCGGCTCCAAAGATTTGGAACTCTCTTCCGCCAGAAATACGCAGAATTACCAGAACAACGGTGTTCAAACTGGATGTCAAGAGATTCCTGATGAATAATCTCCTTCAGTAATTGGGCTAACCCCTTGGTCCGTTGCAATTGCTCTTACAGCCATTGTCTCAACATTAACTACTATACTTTTTTTTTGTTGACATCCTGTGTACACTTTACTCTGTTTAACATAACTTGTTTGTGAATTTTTATGCACCTTACGATTCATTTGTGTTTTCATCTTGTGGTTGGTACATTTTTAGCCTTCCTGGTCTAGGTTGATTGTAAAGCGCTCTGATATCCCCTGGGATCTTGTTCGCGCTACATAAAACTTTATAAATAAATTTATTCGGGTCTGAGAAACAAGGGCTGTTGATAGTCCTCCAAAACCGTGCGGAATCCTTCAACTGGGCTGCATCCACAAGCTCCTCCCATGCTGAACGCTGCAACTGGCCTTTGCGGTTTTTTACCGCTTGCTTATAGGATGCTCGACATGCGCGCACCCGTTCCCTATCCCTGGGCTTCTGCTTGAGTGCCCCCTTCAGTTTCCTCAGGGCCAGCGAACAGTGACTGTCAAACCACCGCGGACTGTCCGTTATGCGTCTCGATGTGGTTGACTTCAACATGTTGCTGACCCTTGTAGTGATGTTAAAAAAGCCTCCATCAGGTCTGCCCCTCTTACCTCCAGGTTTAGGCAGTCACTAAAGTCTTTAGCCCCGTTTTTAAATAAAACGGCATTAAATTCAACTGCGTCTACCTGGGCCCATCTAAGCCTCCGACCCTGGTCCACAAGTCCCAATCTGTCCCTCTCTGTCTGTCTGCCCCTTGATGGATTATGACACTGAATTTCTAATGTCAGGGGATTATGGTCACTGAATGCGCTATGTTCGATGGTAAATTTTATTGTAATACTATTTAATGTGTGGGATATAAATATATAATCAATCACTGAATGGCACCCTCTACCTTTATATGTCGGGGGTACAACGCTACCAACCTTGTTAGTGGCCATGTCCATTGTGTGAATTAACCCAAAAGCATATAAAATACTTGTTAGCACCTTTCCCATTTCCGTATGTTCCAAATGTGGCCCTTTAGTGAGTGGGCACGCTGACCAATCACCCTTGGCCATCTTTAAATGAGGGCACATATGACAGTTGAAGTCGCCCGCTAAGATCATTTGCGTGGTAGCCCTCGAGTTCATTGTATTATGCTCCAACCAGCTATTTAGCTCTGCTAGACTATTTGGGCCCTGGGCAGCTGCCTGAGTGGCACTGTAAAAATTTATTAAGGTGACCCTTAGTCCTTTCGATCTAAAGGACAGCCCTTGTATATTCTTAGAGTCACACACCAACTCAGTCCAGCTGCCATGTAACTTGAGGGCAACGAACACTGCCAAGCCTCCTATTGCCCTCCCTGCTCTTTCTTTAACCGCCGGGCGAAAGAAGGGTTTATACCCTTCTATGAAAAAGTTATTCTCCAATGCCCATGTTTCCTGTAGGCATATTATGTCGAAGCCCTTCACAAAATTAAGCCATTGGGGCACCCCGAGCTTACTTGCCAACCCTGCTATATTCCAGGAAATTATCTTTATATGACCTGGACCAGTATCCACCTCTGATTCAGGGGATCCACTATCTTTACTACCAAGATCTGCTGTCCCCACCCACATCTATTCTGTCTTGTGCGGGTCCCTATAGACCCTATGGGGGACATCTGTTAGCTCCACGTGCGAGTCCCTAGTTATGGCTGGGGGTATAAGGGTTTCAGAGAGACAGTCCTCACACTTACTGGCCGTCAGTCAATCTATTTAATTTAGATCCCCTAATGGTGTAAAAACGTTAGATACCTCCATTGTCCCCCCCCCCACCAATGGCTCCCACTTGTGCCTTGTGTGTGGCTATCCCTTGCATTAACTCAGGTTGGTCCTAGCACGGGTCTGTAAAAGAACCCGAGTGGCATGGGTTTGATGCTGGTCTCCAAATCAAATAACCTAGCTGTGTTTGATAGGATCCCCTGCAACAACCCCGGGTATCTGAGGGTAACAATTAAACAATCCCCTCCGTAAACTTTTTGAGACCTACCTATCCATGAGACCCTGCGGACTATAAGAATGTGCCGGTAATCTCTCATATGAAATCTAGCGAATTTGCACAGTCAGTGAGCCACCTTGTTAATTAGCTGCTTGGTGGTCTCTTCGTGCTTAAGTGTATAAACTATAATATAAACAATTGTTTCTGTCGGGTACAAATTATCTCTTTAAATTGTTAGTCCAGTCATTTGTTACTTAAATGAGAATATCAAAAGAACAACACACATATAACGACCATCCAGGGTATTCAAAAGTTTTATAAATTACCTCATTTATAAATACCCACATTGATTTGTGTGGCTGTCAGAGACAAAACATACAGGGCATTTATAATCTGTGACAAAGTGAATATAGTGCTCAGTGACGTAGTGAAGGTGCAATATATACAGAGTGAATTCTCCTAAACTGTTATTAAAAAAGGCCAGAAAAAGAACAACAATGTTTGGATAGCTCTGTAGGTTGAATGAATATGTCTTGAAACAGAGGCTTTCAACTGGTCCAGGGATTTGTCGACGTTTCAACCCAGGGGGCATTACTAAGTCAGTCAATGCGGGTCTTCATCAGGACAAGTGGCGGACAGCCTATGGAAATTGAGGGTAATGGTCAAGTGTGTTGTGAAGGTGATTAATAACACTAATTTCGGCAGTAGGCGGGAAACTCACCTAGAAAGCCCAATTTCAACCAAAGGGCGTGTGTATCTTCACTTCCAGGATTTAATCCAAAAATTGGGGGGCCCTATTAATGAAATGAAGCATATTTAGGGAACCCAAGCGCTAAAATTAATTAATGAAAGGCGCTTTAGTTTGGTGTAAGCAGGAGCAATAAATTTGTGTAATATGGGCTTACCCTAGGATGGATCAGTCATCCACAGTTACCACTGGTAAACATTAACCGGCGAATGGAGAGGTAGCCTGTCCTTGCATCTCTAATGCAGTTGATTGCGTGTTTCTAAATTAAAGGTTAAAAACGGAAAATTAGTTCCTACGCAAAAGGCATCTATTCTCGTGGAGAATCTGCCTCACACGCATGCTTACCTTTTGGTCTAAATTCCTTTCATAGAACCGGGGGTCAAGTGGAGCGGTACAGGCAGGCGTCCTGTTACGTCCTTGGAAGTCGCAGCAATGCCACTCGACTGTAGTTAAAGACCTAGACGCGTGTACGTTACGTGGCGTCTGTGAAACTGGTTGCTAGGCAACGCAAGTGATCTTTAGCGTGCTCTGTCATGGAGGGTCCACGTAGGTTACGTGGCATCTTTGAGTTTAGTTTCTAGGCAACGCGTAGAGTCTCCGGCGCGCGTTCTATAACATTAGAAGGCGCATGTGTGTTACGTAGCGTTTCAGTTGCTAAGAGACTACGTGGCATCTTGTAAAGTAACGGGCGGGCGCTCTGTAACATTAGAAGGCGCATGTGTGTTACGTAGCGTGTAGGTTGCTAAGAGACTATGTGACTGGCTACGTCAGGAGTGACACAGTATCGGATCATTTCTAAAAATTGAAACCACATTAGCATGAATCTACCCATTCAAATCATCCTTAATTGTTAATTAGGTGGTTTACACGAAATTCATAGATGTGTATCAAAGCAAATTGCATATAGTCTGAACTTTAAAATTATCGCTAGACCCAAGTGCAGAATAAACAAAACATACATTCTATAGGGTATTGGTAGTGTATATCCAAGATGGATTGCGGTGGATTACAATGAAATACATGTTACATCATCCGAAAACTGATTGATTGCAGTGTAATAAAATCGAGATCAAAGTACCGATTACACTAAACATTGGGTTGGGTCATACAAATTCTCGTGGGTTACAGTGGGTAAAAATAAACATACATATATTCAGAACACGGAGAGGTCGTAGTCTAATGTACGCAAAATCAGAATACAGATTATCCAAGCCAATCCAGCGCCAACGTGACTACACCACAAGAGCTGTTGATTGGCGTGCCTAGTCAGATATTACCACCAAACAAAGACGCAATGCTGGATCAGAATGAACCCATAATTAATCTGTCTACTCATGTGATGTCCGCTGCTGAGAGGGATGTCCTTGCCAAGGGGCTCTCCTTTGTGCCAACGGTCATACCGGACTCTTTTCAAGTTAAACTTGAGCTCCAACAATTTTTTCGAAAAATCAGACTAAAATATTACTTCAGCAAAAACACATATAGTCCAAAACCGGCTGCGACCTGCTTTAGACCCATTTCCACGTTTACACCTGGCTCATACTTAATGAGTGAGAAAATATTGGCATTTGAGAAAATTGTCCTCCAAGAAGCCATGCAAGTCTTGGATGAAAGAAAATACATTCAATACAACATCAGCAAAGAGGAAAAACTTGCATTGAACTCACTGAGAAACAATGACTGTATAGTCATCAAAGCAGCGGACAAGGGAGGGGCCGTAGTGCTACAAAACTCCACGGATTACGTTGAAGAAATAGACCTCCAATTGAGTGACAGGGAGAGTTATCAACCTACTCCACGCGACCCCACACCAAACCTTAAGTCTTTGATAGAAAACATAACGAAGGATGGCCTGACTTCCGGATTCCTCAGCCAACCTGAACATGATTTTCTTAATAAAAAAGAACCTCGGATTCCAACTATTTATACACTACCTAAAGTGCACAAGCGAATAACAAAACCACCAGGCAGGCCGATTGTGTCCGGATGTGGATCTATACTTGAGCCATTGAACCAATTCATTGACCATTTCCTCCAACCATGGGTCCCAAAAACTAAATCCTTCGTACGGGACTCGATGCATATTATACAGCTTCTGGAGGGACAGGCGTTTAATGTACAGACACAACTGCTAGTAACGCTCGATGTATCATCATTGTATACATCAATTCCCCAGGATAAGGCACTGACTGTGATCAGAAATACACTTGAGGGGAGACAGAGACCCCATTGGATCCTGACTGATTTCCTGATTTCTATCTTGGAGATCGCCATGAAGAAGAATTATTTTGTCTTCAGGAAACAATTCTACTATCAATGCAAAGGTGTGGCGATGGGGGCTACCTATGCGCCGAGCCTGGCCAATATCTTCATGGACCATTATGAGGAAGAGCATCTGTACAATAATGATAATCCATATCTGAACCAGATTACAGTCTGGAAACAATACATCGATGATGTAATAATGGTTTGGACAGGCGATGTGCAGGAGTTGAATGCGTTCCATGCCTGGCTCAACACCAGATCTGATGACATCCAATTTACAATGACGAATAACAATGAATCAATAGACTTTTTGGATCTCACGTTCCGTGTCGAAGATGGTCTCCTGTACTGTGACCTTTTCCGGAAACCAATGGAACGAAACACATTGTTGATGTACAATTCACACCATCCCCGTAACCTGAGGGATAACCTGCCCTATGGGCAATTCCTCCGGCTCAGAAGGAATTGCACCAGGCGAACTGATTTTTTCAAGGAGGCGGATACCCTCGTGAGTCGCTTGAGAGAAAGAGGCTATCCGAAAGGACTTCTAAAACGTGCGAAGAAACGCGCCTGGTATTGCCCCCGCGACCAACTGTTGGAAGTCAAGACCAAAGATGCCAAATCAGACAACATTGTCTGTGTCACGACATTCAACACCCGGAGCAATGACATTAAAAGAATCATCAAGAAGTATTGGAATCTGGTGTCCAGTGAACTCATGACCAAACAAGACCCGATCTTTGCCTTCAAGAGAGGCAAAAACATCAAGAACACTGTTGTCAGAGCATTTCTTGAACCACCTAAACAACCTGATCTAAGGAACTACTTGGGACTACCGGCACTCAGTGGACATCACAAATGTGGACAGTGTAAAGCCTGTGAGCTATGCCAAGAAGGAATGACTTTCACGTACAACAGCAAAACATACAAGCAAACACACTTTACAAACTGCAATAGCTCCCATGTCATTTATGCTATTCTTTGCCCCTGTGACCTGATATATGTGGGTCAAACCACTCAGAAAGCCAAAGTCAGAATTCTCCAGCATATGAGTAGGATAAGGTGTAAAGTACAGGGCGCACCCATGGTTGATCACTTTCTGACACACGGTCACCCCCCAGACAGCATAAAATGGTGGATTATTGAAAAGATCTTTCCAAATCCAAGGGGTGGAGCAATCTCTGGGATCCTTAACTATAAGGAGTGCAGATGGATTCATTCCCTTAACTCAATACAGAATGGGTTGAACGAGATGGAAGAGACGACAAGACAGATGGGACAACTGTGAATTTCTCACACCCCTGCACTAGCTAGGAATTTCTCACATCTGGGACCCACATCTCTGTGTCCGATGGGGTTTAACCTAACCTAGCCAACTCTGGTCTCCCCACTAGCCTCAATAACCTAGGAGAGTTAGGACTAAATGTCTTGGATAATCTGTATTCTGATTTTGCGTACATTAGACTACGACCTCTCCGTGTTCTGAATATATGTATGTTTATTTTTACCCACTGTAACCCACGAGAATTTGTATGACCCAACCCAATGTTTAGTGTAATCGGTACTTTGATCTCGATTTTATTACACTGCAATCAATCAGTTTTCGGATGATGTAACATGTATTTCATTGTAATCCACCGCAATCCATCTTGGATATACACTACCAATACCCTATAGAATGTATGTTTTGTTTATTCTGCACTTGGGTCTAGCGATAATTTTAAAGTTCAGACTATATGCAATTTGCTTTGATACACATCTATGAATTTCGTGTAAACCACCTAATTAACAATTAAGGATGATTTGAATGGGTAGATTCATGCTAATGTGGTTTCAATTTTTAGAAATGATCCGATACTGTGTCACTCCTGACGTAGCCAGTCACATAGTCTCTTAGCAACCTACACGCTACGTAACACACATGCGCCTTCTAATGTTACAGAGCGCCCGCCCGTTACTTTACGAGATGCCACGTAGTCTCTTAGCAACTGAAACGCTACGTAACACACATGCGCCTTCTAATGTTATAGAACGCGCGCCGGAGACTCTACGCGTTGCCTAGAAACTAAACTCAAAGATGCCACGTAACCTACGTGGACCCTCCATGACAGAGCACGCTAAAGATCACTTGCGTTGCCTAGCAACCAGTTTCACAGACGCCACGTAACGTACACGCGTCTAGGTCTTTAACTACAGTCGAGTGGCATTGCTGCGACTTCCAAGGACGTAACAGGACGCCTGCCTGTACCGCTCCACTTGACCCCCGGTTCTATGAAAGGAATTTAGACCAAAAGGTAAGCATGCGTGTGAGGCAGATTCTCCACGAGAATAGATGCCTTTTGCGTAGGAACTAATTTTCCGTTTTTAACCTTTAATTTAGAAACACGCAATCAACTGCATTAGAGATGCAAGGACAGGCTACCTCTCCATTCGCCGGTTAATGTTTACCAGTGGTAACCGTGGATGACTGATCCATCCTAGGGTAAGCCCATATTACACAAATTTATTGCTCCTGCTTACACCAAACTAAAGCGCCTTTCATTAATTAATTTTAGCGCTTGGGTTCCCTAAATATGCTTCATTTCATTAATAGGGCCCCCCAATTTTTGGATTAAATCCTGGAAGTGAAGATACACACGCCCTTTGGTTGAAATTGGGCTTTCTAGGTGAGTTTCCCGCCTACTGCCGAAATTAGTGTTATTAATCACCTTCACAACACACTTGACCATTACCCTCAATTTCCATAGGCTGTCCGCCACTTGTCCTGATGAAGACCCGCATTGACTGACTTAGTAATGCCCCCTGGGTTGAAACGTCGACAAATCCCTGGACCAGTTGAAAGCCTCTGTTTCAAGACATATTCATTCAACCTACAGAGCTATCCAAACATTGTTGTTCTTTTTCTGGCCTTTTTTAATAACAGTTTAGGAGAATTCACTCTGTATATATTGCACCTTCACTACGTCCCTGAGCACTATATTCACTTTGTCACAGATTATAAATGCCCTGTATGTTTTGTCTCTGACAGCCACACAAATCAATGTGGGTATTTATAAATGAGGTAATTTATAAAACTTTTGAATACCCTGGATGGTCGTTATATGTGTGTTGTTCTTTTGATATTCTCATTTAAGTAACAAATGACTGGACTAACAATTTAAAGAGATAATTTGTACCCGACAGAACCAATTGTTTATATTATACGTTGTTGCCCAGGTTCTGAGGGATACTGGGTTACCCCATTGTTACTATATCTTAAGTGTATAAACTGGCACTCCTGTTGGGGGGAGATTAATAGCTTGAGATACTTCCCTCTGGTTGTTCACTGGTGCCCCCTGTCTATTCTGCTGTCGGTAATTTGCGATAGGCCTGTTTTCTACGATTAACTCTGAATTCGGAGGATATGACTCCACCCCTCTTGTATCAACAACTCGGGTCGTCTATTGTGTCTTTAGCGCTACCCCTCTGTATGGCCCCTCCCTGTGAACGATCAGTACGCTTGTGTCCCCCTGCTCCCGGCCTATCCCCGTGCATATTATGCCTATTGTGTAACCCAAGGCCCTGGACTATGGGGGTATCGGAAATAGCTGGTTCCATTGTAACTTGTTGGGTTAAAAGGCTCCCCCCCCCCCATATGCGAGTCTTTTTTAGATTGAATGCGTCGTAGTTTCTCCTCGATTATATTTAACTTATTCAATAGAGGCTCTAACATAATGGCCATCAATGTTTCTAGTCTGGACCATTGGTCCTTCTCACATTCACAGACTCGTGGAAGCTGGGGGTGTTCCTCTATACAAAGGTTGTCTGCTTCCGCTGACTGGTCAGGGGTATTTGCTCTAACTAGCAACTTCCTCGCTCTGGTCTTCTGCTTAGGCTTATGAACGGCTCCTCCCCTTGTACGTTTAGCCATTGAATCATTTATTACTGATGGGGCTTGAACGGCACCGGGGTGAATTAGACTGGCCCTGTGTGACTTGCTTGATCTAGTACAAGCTGCTCTTTCCTCTCGGCCACAAGCTGGGTTTGGGTCCAGGATTGTCAGGGGCGCTGGGTCTTTACTGGGCGAAACCAGAGGGGGGTTAATGCTAACTATTGTCATCATTTCCCCATTACCAGTACTGTGTTTCCCGGTCCCTGTGACAACAGTTTGCTGGCGCGTACTCCCATTAAGATTCCCTGTGCCTGCCTCCTCTCACCCCTCTTCCCCCTCTGCCATGCCTTCTCCACTCCGCCGTCTTTCTGCGGACAAGAGCTCTATATCAGGCGTGACACATGCGGCTGATTTAACCCCACTCAACCCTCCCAGCGATGATCTCTTAAGGGTCACTACAGTATCCAGCGACAATCTTTTTTCAGTGAGGAGGATTTCATGCGTCAACACTGACTCCGCTCGAGTTAAAAAAGCATCCAAAGTTCCCACAAGTCCCCCTCCGCCTGGTTGAATATCCTTTCGCTTGGCCCGTTTCGCCATATTTTACAGGGAGACAAGGCAAGAACGGACAGGAAGCAGGGTCAACAGTACCTTACAGGGCAGATGTCCTCCAGTTATAATTATCAAGGAGGTGGCCCAGTCCGGTCTCCTTCGGTCTCTGACGGGCGCAAACAGGAGTCCTGTGTGAGCTTTAACGCGCCTCCGGGCGCGAAAAGCGGCGTCACGACTGGCGTCGCCGCTAAGCCTGCTGGGGATCGGAGTCTCCTCGCGGTGGCCGTTTCCCTCACGGCGGCGGGAGCAGGAGAGAGCTGGCGCTCGCCGTACCCCTCACGGCTGATGCAAAGGTGAGAAAAGCGTCCCCAGTAAAGAAAATTGAGAAGCATAATCCTCGCCTTCGTGTCCTTAATAGAATTGAAAATTCTTGTCACGTATGTTCGCAAATTTTGAATTGTAAGTGCAAATTAGATCTCTGTGCTGGGTTTCCTTCACCCACTTCTAGTAGCTGCTGGTTGGGTGTTAATTGAAATGCCGCACACTGCCACCTCTGACGCCCTCCAAAGGACATGGTTGTAGCGAGATCTCTTGCTAGGTTCCACGTAATATGTAAAACACGGCTTTCTAACGCACAGACAGAAAGCAAAGTGCCTCGATGCAAGTCAATAGCACTATAAGTTATAACATTCTGTGTTCGGCCACAGAAAGCAAAGGCCCAAACCATAATATTGTTTTCAGCCTTCTTTGTAGGATGTATCTTCCACATCTCTGGCCGCGTGGTATTACTTTTTTTGATGCGGTTAACCTCCAGCTCGAGCTGAAATGATTGGCCGCTAGGCACGTCACTCACAAAGAGGACATGGTACAGCCTACTTGAGTGTCTCATCCGTCGACCTAGCAAGGGGACTCAATATCCAATGTGCCTTCGTAGAGTGGTTTCAGAATTATAGAAGCTAGGGGTGCATGCCAGACCATGACTAGAAATTCGCAAAAGTAGTCACGAAAGAATATTATTATTTATCAAACAGAGTTTAGTGAACTTATACACACTAGCAGGCATTAATGGGTGGCAGGCATGTATTTTATCCTAAATGTGGTATCTTGTACAAATATAAAAAGGTTGTATTGTTATATATATGAACATAACTAGTTCATTGAAGTTATGTTTAAATTTAATTTGATCTGTAATTTATTAAACTTTTTTACCAGTTTCTGGTTTTGACCATTGACTCGTTAAAGATGGCTCCTTCGCAGGGGGGATCAGTGGCTCCCCAGCATGCTATGTTTATGTCTACATACCGTGCTCTACTCGGAGTGTTGACAGTTGGGGAGTGCTCGAGCACTGTGGCGGATGTGAACTCGGCAGGTGGTCAGAGACTAACAAGAAAGGGCAGGTAGGGATGCGCAGAGTAGCGGACTACTTTGCATTGGCAAGTGGTGTTGGTTCAGGAGGCTCCAGCAGGGCCAGAGCCAGCAACCTTTGGGTGACCATGAACGTACCCCATGGCATGTGCGGTCCTAGAAGTGACCGAGAATATGGGGCAGACAGCAGCATTGGAGCACCACCCCTGCTGGAGACTGAGCCGCCCACAAAGCCGCAGCCATGTCAGCTATCTTTGTAGCAGAGAAGATGGACAGATTCAGCACAAATCCGGGCGCTAGGTGCACCGCCAGAATCACTTCCAAGGCTCATCGTAGTTCCGCAGTCAGAGCAGTCTGATGGAGCTCTCACCGCTGCCGCACCTGCGAGGTGAGAGGGGGTGGTCATGTGCGAGTACTGTGCAGTGCGAGAGAGGAGGCAAAGAAATAAAAGGGTACATTCACAAAACACGGGCTGAAAGAAACAAACAAAAAAAAGTGTGCATACACGGACTTATATCGACAAAAGAAGGATACAAGTAATAGTTCTCTGCTCTGTGCACGTGAGCAAGACACAAAAAGGAGGGACAAAAACAAACATTAGCCAAATAGAAGCAAGCTTTTGGGAAGGACACGCAAAGAAACAAATTAAAAGCAATGGGTGGGTTGTAAACCCAAAGAGTAGATACAGCATGTCTCAAAGAGATAGCACATGCACTGCCTAGGTTCGACCAAAAAATAGCTGAAGGCTGGAGTTGAGACAGTTTAAGTTGCACAAGTTTAGTAGTTGAGCATTTATGTCATTGAGAAAGTTTATGGCTCTGCTACACCGTGAGCAGAAGCTGTAGCTGTGGGGCAGCACCCTGGGAGCTGTGGCAGCAAAGTGCACAGACGAGGCTGTCTGCACCTACACATCTGTGACTCAAGCCACACACGACTGACTGCGGCCTTCCTCTGCACCCCAGTCCTTCAGCAGGAGCATATATGCTCACTCCCCATCAGGCCAACTGACACCACCCCAGCCCACAGTCCACTGCTGAACTGTTCTCTACAGCTGTAAAGACACCTCCAACTTATCCTGACGCAGTGGTGCCCAAATACTACAGACTCTGAGTAGCCCCTTGGAGCCCTGAACCCGCACAAGAGATCACGGACAGTAACACACACACCCACATGCGTGCACCAGTCCAAAGCAGGAAGAGCTCTTGGATAGTGATGGGCTCAACTCTTAACAAACCCTGATTCCAGCAGATCTACCCCTGCTGAGCACTGAAAGTGGTAGCATTGGATTTACTGAATCCCCAAAAGTAATTTCAGCCTTTATAGCATGTTGACTTCAAATAATAATAGTCTGGTTCTCTTCATTAAAAAATAACCCTGCTTGGACAATCCATTCATTGTGAATGAGACATGCGCTGCCTGAACTATTGGTCTCCCCGCACCAGACTCTAAGACAGAGGTCTTCAATCTTGGGGCCGCCTGGAATCCAAAACGTTTGCTCTTCGTTTTGTAAAAAAGATAATCATTCCGGGACGGTTAATTCAGTTAGTTAAAATGATTCAGCTCAAGAGTCATTCAGGGAGTGTCCTGAGCTGTGAAACCAAAGCTGGCAGACAGCTAAACAAGCCTTCCTGCCAGGGTGCCTGCTTGCCTGAAAGAAATGCAAATGTGCACTGCCAGTTAATCTGCAAATGTAAAGGGTAACCTGCATATGTAAAGAATGCTTGGGAGTACTGGCATGCTTTTAATGGTAATTGTATTAACAGAACACTTACTACCCCTGAGGAGGTGTTGAAGGGACAGTTTTGTAAAAAGTAAATGTATTGCGTATGTGAGAAGTTGGCCTGATATGTAGTGCTCACTATTCTAGTGATCACTGTGTATCATTCCAAACGACCCTTATTGATGATTGGTTGTAAGTCAACCTTTTAGACCAGCTATCCTAGTAGCGTGGATACGAGCAGTCTTTAGGCTAAACTCTAGAGGGCGTGTTAAGCCAGCTGTTTACCATCACATATACCCCTTGAACGTCAAGTGAAAGGACACCACACAAGTGGTTATGAAAATAAAGGATATTTATTTATAACAAGACTACCCTGGCTCTTGATGAGTCAAGGAGCTAAGCACACTACAAAACTCTTAGAAAATACTTCAGTTGCACAATTTACACAAATGCCCGAAGGGCACGAGAAACCATCTACGCTAACAGTGAAATGCGAGTGGTTAGAGTCTGGAGATACTGATTCCGGAGTGATCCGATCAGTGGGACTAAACGAAAAAGGAACTGGACACTTGTAGAGCGAACCTGCGATGGAGCACCGAAATGCTCGAGTTACCTAGCCAAGAGGCTGCGGCTGCGTGAGGTTCGGCAAGATGTCGGGAGTCCTCGTTGTAGTCTCAGGAGCCTGAAAGAAGAAGTTGCTGGCAGGCGACCAGTGTCGATGTTTCAGCGAGATCCAAGCCTGGATCGGTGTTGAAGGAAACCTGAAAGCAGAGGGGACTCAGTTCTCAACCGCTAGCCAGCGATCGTGTGGGTACCAGGAAGGTACCGGCTGAAGACACCTCGACCAGGTGAGTGGATGACGTCGGACTCGGCTGTTCCTCGGACCAGGAGGCGCGGCGGCGACCAGGATGGAGGGCGAGCTGTCCCACGAAGGTGTCTGCTGTCGATGATGCTGGGCCCAGGAGTGGGGCAGCAGGTCTTGGCCGTAGCAAACCCACACGGTGGAGTCAAGATGGCGTCTGGAGTGGACCAGGAGGGTCCGGGGTACTCCTCTGTTGAAGGGGAGCAGGGGCCAGTCTGGAGCAACCAGACCAGTGATGAAAACAAACTATCGTGGTGCGTCGTGAAGAGGGCCACAAGCCGGTCGGCGAGTGGTCGGACAACGCGGTGAACAGCAAGGAGCAGAAGGGCCCCCACGCAGATCTCGTGGATGCTGGGGAGGCGGACTTCGGTGCTGGAGCCGCTCAGGGTTAGGGCTTCTCAAACCCTAGGTACACTCACTCGAGGGTCCCTCGGTGGGCGTGTTAGATAAGCGTCGTGCAGGTTCTGAAGATGGCCGGTCCCGCAGGTCTCGTCACACCTACGAATCTCAGCTGGGCTGACGATGTAGGTCGAGGTCAGAGATGGCAGGGAACCCGGGTCTCGTCGAGCTGGGCAGTCTTGATCCGTGGGAGAGACGTACAGCAAACCGCAAGCGCTTAGTTGGTGCCTGCTGGTGCAGGGTGGCTACTCCTTAGCCACAAGGGAGAGTCTTCAGAAAAGTCAAGAGTTCCTTTCGTGGAAAGTAGTTCAAGATTCAGAATTATCCAATTTGGGAAGGGGACCCGCTCCCACCTTTATTCTAGGAATAAGGGGCTGGCCCGTGACTTGGTCCTACCTATGGGTGGGACCAGGAGGGGGGTGGTTACACCCCTATCCTTTGTCCGGCTTCGCCCCAGCTCAGGGGCTGGTGTGCCCCCGAAACTGGTTTGAGCCGGGCTATGCACAGTGAGCACCGGGGTGCCACTTGCAATCACCTTCCTTTCAGCCCTGCCTACCTGGGATACACAAACCCTGTCTGGGATGGTGCTAACACCGCCCTCGACAGGAAACCCTTTGTCCAAGCTCCCCTCGCTGGAAGGTCTCCCAGCAGCAGGAGGTCAGACTTGTGTCTGGTGGCAGCATCCATTTTGTGATGCTGAGGCTTGAGTCAACTTTAACCGGGGTTCAAGGTTACTTCCATGTCGTGTCCCTCTAGAAGGGTGGAATGCTAACCCCGTCGCCAGAACTGGCGAGGGGTTCGTATTCCAATTCGTATGACACCTTACTCGACATGTTTGGGTGATGCGATGCCAAAGTTAGCAAATAACCGCGAGGATTATAATGCACTTTAAGGTAGTTGGCCCGCGTCACCATGGAACGGCTATTAGGATTTGGTTCCGCAAGCCGTCGACGGGCTCAGCTCGCGCCAGAGCACCATCTCACATGATTCCCAGCACTCTGCCTTCAGGATTGATAAGGCCTGCCATAGGAGTGACTGACAGGAATCCATGCATCCATTTTAGGGTTAGGTATAGGAATACTACACCTACAGCAACGGGTGATTACACCACCTTGCCCCAGCTGTCGTGCAGCCAGTTGTGTCAGATTTGGGCGGCCATCCAGGGGTGGCATAATACATGCTGCAGCCCCTGGTAGGCCCTGGGTACACCGATGCCCTGGATACCTGTGGTATGCTGAGACAGGGACTGACAAGGCGGCCCAGTTCCAATTAGTGGATGCACCTAATGTACATGTGTGTTAATTTCGAGAGAGAACAGCTAGGCTGTGGGTCTGATTGGCAGGCCCACAGCCAGGGAAAGTCGTAAACCAATGAAGCAAAAGCAAAAAATCTGGGTGATCATAGGATTGCAGACCCTACTCTCCTACAGCGTACGGTCTGGATATTACTAAAATCTATATTTTGGAAGCACCATTTTATTGTAAAACGTTTTGCGCATTTTGTAGCAGTCTATCTTATACTGTGTTTAATGCAAGCTTAAAATAATGATTTACATATTCACAGCGCTTTCTGTCACAGGCTGTGGCCTAGTAGCACTAAAAATTCACAGTCCCTGTTCTCCACTGCACCAACCAAGATTAAATTCTGTGGCTCTCTGGTTACACAAAGACCTCTGCAGTGCATTAACTGATAGAGGTTTCATAATGTACCATAGAGCATTTCCCACTGAGTAGCAACTTTTTAAATGTATTTTTCATTTAAGCTGCCCAATATTCTATATGTAGCTACCTGATGGTGAAAGACCTAAATGCTGAAGTCAACAACAGCAGCAAACTAATATAACCAGGAGTCAGTTTTTGCTAAAACCTCTGTTTTCATAATGTTAAAAAGAAAAACCTTTTTAGAAAAACGGTGTGAAAGAAGATTAAGGGACCACTTCCGTCCATGGAATTAAAGAAAACACCCTACTTGGACCTTGCACTCCATCATTAATGATTGTAAATGGTATGATTTAATTACGATGACAGATGTTCAGCAACCTCCAGTTCCATGCAGATGTAAAAGCCAAGTCGTCAGCATCCCATGAAACATAGTATGGTTCTCCTCGGATGCCTTGCACTAAAGTTGCAGCACGCGCATTGCAGCTATTATAACCACGGACACTGGAATTATTCGATTGTGCGTCCGCTGCGATTTTTGCATTGTAATATATATGCGGCATTTGCCACATAATCCATCATCTGCCACATAATTTTCTGATTTAAACTAAACAAAAATGTGTTTATAGATCCAAAAGTTACTAAAAAGCAGCAACAATCGTTGCCGCCCAGAAGGCGGCCCTTTGCAAAGCTGGACTGGTCCCCTTTTTGTTGTTTATTGCTATATTTGGATGTTAAACTGGTACTAATGAGGAGCACTCACAGATTGACCCTCTCTCACCCATCGCATTAGTTCAGAAAGGTGTTATCATCCAAATAAGTTTTGTCAAATTATGTTTTTGTAATGAAAAAGAAAGTACCACTGTGCATTTCTGGATAATTATTTTTGGAGACTTTAGTTTGAACTGTGTGGTAATCCTCTGACACCAAACCACAAGCACCCACTAACCGTTGGTTTGCTAAACACGGTTTAATATTATTTCCCCACCGTAAAAATGATTTGCAGTGGGAATTGAAATTGGAGCCTTTCTAACAAGATTATTGTAATGTCCTTGTTCCCCTTGTAGACTACCATACAATGTACCAATTGCAGTGGTTTCTGTTGGCCTTATTTCCATGCAAAATACAGTTCGCAGAGGACGTTGGTGCACACTGTCTTTTTATTTTTGCTGGAGAAAAGCTGTATAAATACATTTTAAACTGAAAGTATTCAAAGCTAACATAGCTACAGTTTACATATACTTAAATATGCAAACAGGACCTAAACACATCATTAAAAACCATAGATGTGGGGAGTTAGCGTAGGAAAGTGCTGCTTCCGCATGGTTACCTCCCACTCTTTGCCTGGTATCTGGTGCAACTTTGACTGAAAGTATAGTGGGTTCCTGCTAACCAGGTCCCCAGCACCAGTGTTCTTTCCCTAAACTTTACGATTGTACCACAGTTGGCACACCCCTTAGGACCCTTGCAAGTCCCTAGTATGGGATACCCCTGGTACCCAAGGCCTTGGTACTGAAGAGGGTCCACTAGGGCTGCAGCACGAATTGTACCACCCTCGGGACCCCTCACCAAGGTCACGCAAGCTGCCATTGCAGGCTGCGTGTCTTGGTGCAGACAAAACCGAAGAGTCAACTGGGCACACAGGACACGGCATTAGATACAGGCAAGTAACCCCTATAGCAGGCCTCACAGCCCAAAGGCGGGGTGCACCATATCCCACGTGTGGACATATCTGCCTGAACAGCTATGACCCTGCAATGTCCAAGTCCATTCTTAGACATTGTAAGTGAACAGGGAACCCATAACGACTACAAGGGCTGGACACTCGTTATTACGAGTTCCCCAGATCCATGATGCCTTCACTATACCAAACACCTTGTCTTAATAAGCCCACATTGATGCCAGTGATGGATCTATTAATAAATGCACACAAAGGGCACCTTAGAGGTGCCCCCTGAAAACCTACTGACAACTTGCGTGTTGAGTGACTGGTCTCAACCAGCCTGCCACCACTAGACATGGTTCTGGCCTCCTGCAGGGAGAGCCTTCGCTCTCAAAGGCCAGAACACAGCCTGCTTTGGGCGGAGGTGTTCACACCTCGTCCAAGCAGGAACTGCCTTCCAGGGAGGAAAGCTTCAAAGTCCATGCCTCTTTTCAAATGCGACCCAGGACTCTCCAGCTAGTGGAAGACGACAACCCCCCAGTCCTGTCCCGAACATTATGGTGGGAGGACAGGCAGGAACATTTGTTAGATTAGGAGGTGGCCCAGAGCTGCTGAACCCACAAACTGAGTGACTGCCTCTGAGTTTTGGTTGAACCCCTGTCTGCTGCTTCAAGACTTGACAATCGAGGTGAACTGTCTTGTCCTGCAGCTGTGTGGCCAATTAAAAACACCAGAGGATTTCCAGCCTTCGCAAACTGCCCAAGAACTTCTTTGGAGTGGAGAAGCTACTCCCCTGCAGACCGCAGGCATGGAAGCAGCAGAGTGCAGTCCACTGACTTGCAGCTCTCTGGCCTGACCGGTGCAGCAACCGACCAGGAAGAGGTACTCGTGCTCTGGAAGGTCAGATCTGTCTCCCCTCTGAGTGTGGAGGCACCAGGACCGACCAGAGCCATGCAGTACCAATCCCCAGGATACTGGATGCCTTGCAACCAAGACTGACATCGAAGAGTTCAGCCGGGACTCCAATATAGCAGAGCCAAGCAACCGCCGAGGGATGTCACGACCCCGGAGACCCACTTCAAAAGTGGCCCAGCAGGTCTGAATTTGCCCCAGACAGCTGTTGACCGCTGACAGTGAGGAGCACCTTTACGTACCAGGGCCAGCCAACCTACCTGCTCTGCACCCAGCCCACCCGGCCTGGGTAACAATGAACCGGCTGTGCTCCCTTGTCTCGAAGGCCCTTGTGACCCTAGCCCTCGTTTGAGAGCTTGACTGGACCATAAATCCCTCTGTGCAGCCAGTCTTTAGAGGGTCCCCCTTCACTGTAGTGCGCCAGCTACCAACTCCACCGCTCCTGGTGGAATTTGGGACGTACTCGACGAACTGTTGGTAGATCATTGGACCTTGGCCTCCTGCTATCCTAAACCCGGAAAAAAGAGCCTCTACAACAGTCTGGGCTGTGTGCATTACCTACCTGCTTTTTCTCCCGTAGGACCGTAAGGTGTGTAACTACGCACAGCTTTGAACTATTTGCTTATCTTTAAAAATTCATAAGAAATACAATATTTACCTACGAACATAGTTCTTGATTTGAAAATATAAATAAAAAGAATTGTTATTTTTAGGTCTCGCCAAGGCAGCACTTGCGCTCTCTTCGAGACCTGCTGTATTCAGGTATGGATTTTCAGCTCCCCCCATTTTCCATCCACCATTACAATTGGCTCCCCTTCCTGTCCGTTTGATTCGTGAAGAGGCTTAGTAGGTCCTCCTTAGTACCTCCCATTCTTCTATTTTTACCTCCCATAAGTACAGCCCCTATTACATGTATCCCTACACTCTAGCTTCCATTAGCAGGTTGGAAGCACTATTTACTTAATTCAAGTCTTGCTGAAGCAAGCATGACAGAACGCATAGCTATGGCGTCTTCTTGATTGTATTTACAGCACGCCATGTGCGCTTTCACTTTAATAATGGCTGCTGCTTATTTTAGCTGCAGCCCCACATAGCACTCGTGGGACACCGGCTTTGGCAATGGTAGGCCTTGTTTGTATTTGCAGCACACCATGCACTCTTTAACAATAACTGCCACCCCATACAGCATTCACGTCCACTGCCACCCCATACAGCATTCACGTCCGCAAGTGCTGTGTGGTGGCGGCAGATATTCTTAAGGTGAAAGCACACATTGTACGCTGCAAATACAAACAAGTGGCAGAAGTGACGGGGAGCGCAAAACACTGGCTTTGGCAATGGCTGCCGCCCCACACAACTCTTGCCCGCTTCGGCAATGGCGGCCGATTGTTTGTATTTGCAGCGCACCATGTGGGCTTTCACTGAAACAATAGCTGCCGCCCCCACACAGCACCCATGTTTTAAAGTGAAAGCACGCATGGCGTACTGTAAACACAATCTGCCGCCATTGCTGAAGCCGGTGTCCCGCCGGCTTAACAGACTGGGAGCGCAAAACAGAACCCCGGCTTCGGCAATGGCGGCCGCTTGTTTTCTTGGTTTCCTGCTAGTACTAATGTCTGCCTATGTTCAGAAAACACTAGGCTGCATTGTCCTTTACAAGCTGCGGTCAAAGCAAACAATGTGAAATGGCTTATTTATGTGCCCTGAAGCACACAAACTGGCACAGGTGAGAAGCAATTACTGCTCATCAGATCACGGGCAAAAGCCTTTTCAGTGGTATTTGGCTGCACTTCAACTTTCGATTTGGATTCCCACTAGTACGGCTACTGGGCCATACCAATGCAAGCATACTATGGGAGGAACTGCCAGACGGAAGCTATGTGAAACATTGCGTATATTCACTTATGTCATACTACGCTAAATAGACACAGTGTTCCTGAACGAACACAAAGCACCAAGAGAGTAGCTACTTACCAAGCAGTGTTTACACATAGGAGAGGTAATCCTCCACCAGGTAACTGCCCCACTGGGAGAATCCATTATTGCTGCTTGCTGTGGATGCTGCGGGGTCCGAGAATAATGTTGCAGCTAGACGATAACTTAATGGGCGAGTAGCCTACACGAACTTACCAAAGTGCGTTGAGTCGACAAATCCAAGTAAAAGCACTCTAAGCCACATGGAGAGTTGTGGCAAGGCAACGCTAGAGTAACTAACAGAGATTGTCCCATCTTCAAATAAATTATGCACCTTGGAGTGATTGGTTTTGCAGTGCTGCTCGAGACGGGGTCCTCATTCATTCATTCATCCATCCATCCAAGGAGCACTATTCCGGGCTCATGAGCGACGAGAGCTTCCTCGGCGAGGTGGAGAAGCCAGCTGGTAGTGATCGGGGATGACACCCAGCAGCACCGCAAATGTTGCTGGCAGTGCCTGGCATGTCTTTAGCAGCGCAAGCTGGAGCCACCATGATCTTGCCACTATTTATCTTCAATGTAATTCCCTCGCCGCTCAGCTCGAAGAACGCAAGTTATTTTTCATGTTATTCAACTTCGCTTTATTCTAGGTCTCAATTCCAAAGAGCCGGTGCTGAAATTGTTAAAAACCTTTAGTTGTGTACATTATATGTTAATACCAGGGTTATTGTATAATGTTTGTGTTCGCTCCGGGCTGTTCAAGAAAAGATGGGGGTCTGTTACTGTATTGAACTCACGTCTACCGAAACTGTATGCCTCATGTCACTTGGAACCTTTATAAAATCAATAAAAATTGTTTCCCAAAAAAATTAAAAACTATTTGTTGGGGTTGTGTGAAGAACCTGGGAATTACGTGTTTGACATAGGAGAACCATGTGCCAGGTCATAGGAGCGATGCGATATCTATTACTTAAATATTCTATACCTCTAGGAAGGATTCCACCTTTTGACACATTTGATTACCTTTGTGTGTGGGTTGTGCAAACAGATTGTGGCATAAGGGACAGAGCTGCCGACTTTTGAATTGGGGATCCAGGTTGGAGTCTCGCCGCTGGCTCAACACCTTGTGATTCTGGGTGAATCAGTTAATCTCAGTGCCTACCAAAAATGAATGTGTCCTTATGTAACGCAACTGGTGCTCACATAAAACACTTTACTACCTTTAGGTCGAGTTTGTGCAATAAAAAACTGCAAACAAAAAAAAACCAAGCATTTACAATGCAATAGGTCTCACATTTAGGAGAGTTTGAGCTATTGGCATTGCAAATGACAATGCCTTTTATTTATGTGTTTTGAAAACATGTAAGCGTTGCATAAACACACACTTTGTACTTATAGTCCTTGCTTACGAGAAGCAAGGCTGGCAGTAAAAGAGGCACAGTTACTGCCAGCCTTGCTTATCGTAAGCAATGACTATAAGTACAAAGTGCGTGTTTATGCAACGCTTACAGGTTTTCAAAACACATAAATAAAAGGCATTGTCATTTACAATGTCAATAGCTCAAACTCTCCCAAATGCTAGACCTATTGCACTGCAAATTCTTGTTCTAAATTAGTCTCTGATTTATTCTTGAGTGTGCGTCTCATTTATTGCCTCTGTGAGTACAACAAATGCTTAGCACTACCCTCTGATATGCCTCAGCCACCCTACCACAAATGAGAGCATTAGTATTATCTACTTGAGCCTCTGTAAACCAACCGGGGACCCACTGGACTCTCTGAACAGTGTACCTCTTTTTAGTACACTATATAGAGAGCCGGCTCCCTACAAGTAGCAGATGACAAAACGGATTGCCTTAAACCCTCACGGACATTCACAAGTATTATTTCTCTAAAGGTTGCTAAAGGAGTCCCCTACAAGTTGGTGATTCGAGTTCTAGATTTTCCAGATTCTATTATAGAAAATTCCATCCTGGCAGATGCTATCAATATATTCCACCAGATCAGAACACAGGGTGGGTTCCTATCAAGTCCTCTTATAGCAGTATAAAGACGGGCACTACAAATGCCGGTCCTAGACATCTCAACTTGTTCAAACTGAACATCGTGTCGATCTCCTCCTTCACCACTACAGGGACTGACATGATCCCACTGCTTATTCAAACGCACATGGAAACTAAGTGTACCAAGGTGAACGAAAAGCGTCTGCAAATTCATCAATACGCAGACGATACTCAACTTTAATTGAAAATCTCCAATTCATCAAATATTGAGTCTCTAAAGTCCTTCCTGGTAAAACTAAGAGGCTGGATGAACATGTTCTCTCAGACTTACCCCAATCAAAATGAAGTCCCTGTTCCTATATGTAAAAGAACACTCTCCCTCCCCATACAGTCATGGCTTCATTTACTCTCCTCACTTTGTATCTCCCCAACATTGGTCCATTCAGCTAAATTACTTGGATTTTCCAACCACCCAAAAATAGCTCTGCAACCGCACATTTATAAACTGTCCAAAACTGCTCATTTCTAGCGCCGCCTCCTCTGATGCTCAAACCTTCTACCTTGGAAGCAGATTTTATACCAAAAAGGCACACTCTCTGATTGTATCAGGTCTTGATGCTGGCAAAGCCATACTAGCTGGCATCCCCAACACCTCTTTGGCACCATCCAGAGGAATCTTACACAACACTGTATGACTTGTCAACAAAACACAACCATCTGACAACATTACACACATTGTAAGAGACGTACACTGCCAATGAGGGACAGAATGGATGTCGAAAAGGCCTGTCTCACTCATGGGGCGATTCTGCCTGCCCTTCTACAGAAGAAGCAAATTCCACACCATGGGAGGCAGAGAAACAGCAGAGGAAAGAAACACTACTTCCTGAAACCCACAGAACAAAAACTAGGCAAATCAATACTACTTCCTGAAACCCACAGAACAAAAACTAGGCAAATCAATACTACTTCCTGAAACCTGTAGAACAAGAACTAGCAGCCAACCTTGTCCTGCAAACCTTCCAGATCTTGAAACCGACTCCCTGAAGAACTTGGATGCGATTCAAACTTCCCAGCCTTTAGTAGTGCTCTAAAAGGTAATTTATTCAGACTCCACCTGCAACTAGAAAGTGGGTTGGAAGGTTGCATTGAAGTATTTAATGTTATTCCTTCTTTAGTGTTACTGCAGCCAGTCAGCACCACACTGGAAGCCAGTGCACTGCCAGGCTGGAAACAAAAACCTGTCATTAAAGGCCAGATGAGAGGAGGCCTTCTCTGTCTACACTCCCAGGATCTGGAACAACATCCCCGTCAACAACGTTAACCCATGTGTGGTTCAGAAAGGATCTTAAGGTTCTTGAAATAAGAGAAAACTGGAGCTCTAAACATTAGGAGTTCTTCCATTGAACATTGGGCCTTGTAAACAATTCTTGAATGTGTTGTATCCCCGATCCAACATCCTCCGCGCTCCACCGGCTCCAGGTGAACAAAGGGTTATTGGCTTCTGTTGTGTCTTATGAGGATGGTGTTGAAGCACAGACACATACGTTAAAGACCAGATCAGAACATCAGACGTGCGCGACCATTCACTTTCATTCCAGTCTCTTGTCCTGCTATCAAGCTGCATTACATTACATAATGATAATTGCAAATGGCCATGATGCATTCAAAGCTTACCTGGTTCCTGCGTATCAATCCCTTGCAGGCCTTTTAGGCACCTGCTATCCGCCCCAGATAGCAAACGTTCTTGAATTCTGGATAGGATTAGCCAATGCAGACACCTGCAGGGCCTTGGCCATGTTCTCTTGTATCCAAAGGATCATGATATTGCTACTTGAATTTCTGTGTGCCTCAATGGTTACTTCATTCACTTGATGAGTATCTGGTCCATAAACTACTCTTTTTACTCAGCTTTTGTGTTTGGACATCTCGTCAATTACTATTTCTAGCTTGCTCCTAGAGATGGAGCGCTTTACTTTCCATATGTGCAGATCCATGTTTGCTGTAGCACGGAGAATGTGTTATGCTCAAGGGATAGGATCAGAAGTACTATTTGATGTCACTTAAAGATGTGAATCTCTCTACAGCAGAGGCATCTTCAGCAGTTTCTTGTATCCTTCAATCTACAAATTGTTCACTTGGGTGGAAATGCATATGTTAAAAAAAAAATGTATCATTTAAATGCATTGCTACACATCTCCCAGTGGCTGCATCAGAGAACTGTGCAGTTCAACGTGTAGGTTCATGAAAAGTGTGCAGCAGGAATCCCATTGTCTAAGAAGCATGAGGCCAATCTGAAACGTCTCACTTGGCGCCAACTATTTAGACATCTAGATGGTGATTTTGAGTTTGGTGGACAGGATATTCTGTTACAAATGCAGGCTGGCTGTGATCTCTACATTCGATGGACAGCAGTCTGTCAGGGTGGCAGACGTAATGTCCGTCAGGGTGGCAGATGTAATGTCCTCTGCCACCCTGACGAACGCAGAACCATCTGCCAATTTCTAGATCTAGGGCCCGATTCACAGAACTAACATAAGACAAAATCCTAAACTTACTACCATTTACTCATTTTGGTATTCACAGAAGGCACTTACTCATTGATAAGTAAGTGCCTTCTGTGAATACCAGAATGAGTAAGTGCCTTCTGTGAATACCAGAATGAGTAAGTGCCTTCTGTGAATACCAGAATGAGTAAGTGCCTTCTGTGAATACCAAAATGGTAGTAAGTTTAGGATTTTGTCTTGTTAGTTCTGTGAATCAGGCCCCTAGTCATTAACTGCACTGTGGAATCACACCGCATACAGCCAATTGCTTTTCATGCACGTCCGACTGCAGGCACAGTGCTTCTTTCGAGTGCACAATCAGTGCTTCCCCCATTTCTCCACATCCATTGCATTGTAAAGATTCAACCTGTAAGCCCCCTTGAAAATATAATGTACATTAAAACCACAATGTACACTCGTGTAACACCACGCTGTGTGGATTGAAGGATATGGACTTCCACTTGTGTAACTAATTGGACCTTACACGGAAGAATCTGTCTGCCAGGATTCCCAGTGATAACTTATTCAGAACTGTAATGCTGCAAGACAAGACTATCACTTTCAGTAGACCTTACAGTATGGTCTTTAGGTGGATGACGACGGGTTCACTCCTAGAATTCCTCCAGTGGTTAATTTGTATAAAAAAAAAAAAGAAAAAAGTGCCGAGGCTCTCGTCAGGAGGCAGCTTGCACCAGCCAATTTCACCTGCTAGCGGCACCTAAAACAGAAGCAGCTGCTAACCATGAAAGAGGGCAGAGAATGTGGCTTAATGGCCAGTGCTGCAGACTGCGGAGCTGGGGAACCAGGTTCAAGTCTCCTCAGTCAGCTCAACATCCTGTGATTCTGGGCAAATCTCTTAATCTCCCCGTAAATTAATGTGTCCTTAACTGGTGCCCATGAAAAGCTCTGCTGTTAATGATTAAGTGCCATGTTGATGATTAAGTGCTGGTGCTGAGCACTGGAAACCACCAGCTCAAATTAGGCACTGAGAACTCAGGCATATATGGGCACTCTTAAAACAACAACTAAGCCTAGAGAGGGAGCAGAGGTTTATTAGTCAGCTTAACCACTCTTTTGGCAAGTGGAAACAGAAAAGGAATTCACAGATAAGGCACCTCAGCCCGAGCTAAAGTTCATAGTCATTTTTTTTTTAGTATTCTCCTAATGTGTGCCTTGCAGGTAGATGACCGTGGTTCTGCACAAGACGGTCATAGTTCAAATCTTGATATGTATAGTAAATGAACACTTTGGGTAGTGCCTTCAGAAGAGGACAGAATAAATGGAAATCAAAGACAACAGTTATACCCTACCTCTTCTTGGGTGACGAGTGGGTGAATGAACGGTGGGTAAATGGCCGTAGACCTAGAAAAAGTTGGTGCGGGGCTTTCAATGTCGTTTCTCACAAGCTCCTTTCAAGAGCTGATGTGAACTCAGCTAGCGCAGTTATTCTAACAGAGTTGGTTTATTCCCACAACTCAAGTGTTACACTCTAGCTTTCCTAGTTTGATTGTAACGGCCCTCATTTGCCCAGGTTCTGTGATGATGGTTATCTTTGGTTTCATATGGGGGATCTACAGTCCAAAATTATTTCATTACAAGACTGGAGGCTGAATTACATCTGGTTCTTCCTTACATTAAATTCTAGCAGCAAAATTTCACAAGCATATTTAAACTAAGAAATTCATAAAAACATGAGAAGATCAATACTTCAGTAAAGTTAACTTACTAAGGGGCCGATTCACAAAGGGCCTTCACACTCGTGGCAGAGGCCCGCAGTTGTGTCAACAGTGCCTGCACTCATGGTGGGGGTCTCTACACTCGTTGTGGGACCTCCGCAATGAGTAACTGCAGTGGGGAAATCCCGCCACGAGTGTGCCCCACTACCACGTCTGCCAGGCCGGGAGTGTGAAGGCCCTTTGTGAATCGGCCCTTAGGTGTTCAAAATCACATATCACAGAGGGTCCTATGGCATCACTGTCCTTGGATAAATAGTTGTGAATACGAGCGACAACTTCCTCTTCTTTGCTGCTCTAGCAGAAAATAAATTTCTCTTTGTTATTCATCTTTTTCTCTTCACCATTTTAATTTGCTACTTGTAACAATATTTCATACCTTCAATATGCTTTATGGGGTTAGGGATATATAAAAGATTGTGGGGGTGGCACGCCTGGACTTTGTTAAAAATGGCATACCTCTGTATTGTCCTTTCCCCAAATCTGCACATATAGCACTGGAATTGTCCCTTTTCAAAAAGTTAGTGATTTTAGCTCATTTATTCCAAAATTGTGATTTAAATGCACGTTTGATTCAATCTTTTTCAAAATGTTCACAGGGCAGGGGAACCTATCAAAAACTTACTATGAGGAAGGCTCCCTTGCTGAAATTCAGATTTATGACATTGTTATTTAAGAAATTAAAATGATTTTTCTATTTTTTTACTATTATGTTTAATGAGTGTCACTGATTGTGCCCTTTAGCCTATTTTATAATTACTGGCCGGAGATTCTTTTTTGAAAATCTGCTGGTGCTCTTCCTGCCTTGGGCTAGCTTCTTGCTGCAGGGGACTCTTTCCCTTCTGAATGTAATTCCTGCAACTAGCATGATTGCCCCCCACCAGTAATCACTGCTGCACCCACTGACTCCTTCTGCCTCAATAAGACCTTTGCAATGCTTCAATCTGCCACCAGCAGCACCTTTTACATCAGATCACACAGATAGAAATGCAATCTATCATCCACAGCCCCCACAATCTCCCGCGTCAGAGCCCTTTTACCGCTTCTGTAGAGAGGGCTCATATGCTCTTAGCTGCACGTCACCAAGCAGTTGCCAAACTCAAGGTCTTTAGAAATATGGGATTTATTTTGTGCAGAATAGCAAAATAGTTTCTCAAAAAATATTGTGTAAAATATATTTGTGGACTGTTATAGTCTCATCTTTGGTAGAGTAAAATGTGAAGTTCAGAAACTGCTTATGCTAGAAGTTGGGATTCACACACACTACATCCAGGACAACTGCAACACTGGCAAACAGGGACCAGGTGGTGGTGGCACTTGAAGGCAAAAGACAGCAAGGGAAGGCGATGGTGGCACTAGTGAAAGGATGATGCAGACACAAGGGAGAAAGAAACCAAAGAACAGAAGTAGGGACAATGAGTAGTGAATGGGAGGTTAAATGGTAGGAAGGGGACGATTCCTATGTTCAAATGAGGAACAGTGAGAAAAGAGGGACAGTAGAGAACATACCGCAAGGGATAGGAGAGAAAACAGAAACCAAGACCAGAAGGAGAGAAGTAAAAAGAACAAAGGCAAGAGATACAGCAACAAGCAAAGAGGAGAAATGGAGACAGGAAGAGAAAGTTGGAGAAGAGAAAAGCAGGAGTTAAACTGGAAACTGAAAGTTAACTGTAAAGATAGTTGAGAGGTACAAACTGAATAGACAGAGGATAGACTGGAGGCTGATGAAAGGCAGGAAAGGAAGGAGGTGGAAGTGAGAAGCACCATTACAAAAAGATAGGAAAGACAGACAAAAGAAAATAGAAGAGCTAAGAGAATGGTGGAAAGAGAGTGATGGAAGGAACATGGAAAAAGAAAGAGGCTGTAAGAAAGACAATAAAGGAGGATGTGACATGAGCAGTACAAAGTTCTGAAGCCGTGTAAATGTCCCGTCAGTCTTCTCTTTGGTACATTTGGACGTTACGAGTGTCCTTTCTGAGCTGGGCATCGGGCTGAGCGACAACACTCATGTGGCACCCCGGACACTGCTTTTAACCCGGCCACTGGACCCTCTCCAAGACCTCAGTGGTCGTCCTTCTTGCGCCTCTGGCGCATACGTAGCTCCTCCACTTGCCTCTCCAGGCTCCGCACCTTGGCCTCCAGCTTTCCACTACTCCGACTGCCTGAGCCCGCCCACCCCAAAAGGGCATACAGCCCAACCAGGCCCATGAGCGATGTGGCGAGCAGGTGGGGGTCTGAAACAGTTGTCACCAAGTAGAAGAAGGCCAAGAGGAAGAGGAAGATCTTCAAGCCCCAGAGGAGTCGGGCGAGGAGGGCGAGGACCACGCCCAGCACCAGAGACAGCATCCAATAACCCAGGAAGGCCAATGTCGCCCACATCAGGATGTGCTGGACCTGCTCAGGGGACAGCCCCAGAAAGCTGGAAATCTGTTTCCCTGAAGGGGAGAAAAGAGAAAGGGCAGAGTCAGGCTGTGATGTAACACACCAGCATGGATCATGAACAAACGCAGGACACGTATCACTCAAAAGAAACGGGGTACTTGTTCCTATGGGGTAAAGGCGATGGGAGAAGGTTGGTATAGGCAGTAGTGAGGGGGTCTTCCTTAATCGGATGCGATGCCCTCACACACCCAAGCGATGTCATGCTTCATTATCGGGCTTTTTGATCCTCATGGGGCCAGCGCTGCAATGCCCCACGAGAGGGCTCTTTCTCGGAGATCTTTATTAATAAAATAGCCATGATGATGCGTGCAAGTGTGTGGAGCTGGTAAGTGGATGTGCCAGTGGTCTAAAACTACCTTAAGTATAACCAATGATAGATTTATTTAGGGGTCCCTTTGGTAGAGTTAAAAACAGTAGAAGTGTGGACGGTCTGTGCGAAATTATGAAGTCCGACTGTCTGGTATGTAATGTGTAACAATTTAATCATACTCGGTCAGGATGACACATTTCACGCCCTCGTGGTCCAGAAGGGATTAGCGGCATTTCTTCAGGACCAGTTGTACACGAGTGCCCTACCCTTGCTCAGGGCGTGTCAAAGTGCAATCATATGTAACATTCCTTAGTGATTAGGCATATGGTCAAGAAAGCACCGGTTGTATTCTCACCCTATCATGTTTCATAATCCAACCTAGGGAGTAAGAAGAGAGGAAAAAAGGGGGGAAGACAACCACAGAATAAATTATTCTGTGTCATGATCAGTGCAAACGGTGGGGCCAGGAGAACCTGGCCACGGCATTTCGTCGCACGGTTATTCCGTAGTCTATAAGCATCATATGTAATTCTGCCAACATTGGGTGCTACCTGTACCCATATATGAAAGTGACCTCACTGTGTATTTGTAAAAAGAAATACGCTGTAAAGCATATCAAGACATACCAACATCTAAAGACAGAAAACAATCTGCTTTTATCATAATTTCAGGCATGAGCGCGGACATTAGTAATTCCTAGATAAGGGCTATGACATCTCTTCTTCCCAATAGCAGGCCTACGTGTACCGTAGGTGAAGGCAGAGGACTGCGTTACTACTGCGGTTGTCAGTCTGGAACGAAATACAGACGGTGCAGTGATGGACTGAGCTCATAATCTGCTCTCCAAGTACTCGCATACTTCTTTCAAATGCATCCGTCCAGCCCAGTGCCATGTGGATTTTGGCGTGTGATTGCCATTTGTTTTGGTTACAGTGGCCAAGTTCTAGTAGAGATCAGTAACTAGCGGTCATGGCAGACACCCCTAGGATGAGCAGGTGATAAGTCAGGATACCTGCAGAATGTTACAAACCATTACTAGGAGGGAACAGGTGCAAAGTGAATTGGGCAGGCATGCAAAACCCAGAAGACAGCCATTGGGAGGTTCTGCACCACTTGAGTTCCTTCTTGAAATGGAGGCGGGAAGTAGGGAAGAAAGTGTCAGCGAAGAGAAGTTTAGAGCACGGGATGCACAGGAGAGAAAGAAACACCAGCTGTCAGCTCCTCTGCCCCCGTGGGTGTTGTATGGTCTGGGACAGGGGCAGGTGGGCTGAAATCCCTCTTATGGTCTTCAAAGAATTAAAGAGTTCCAAGTCTGATTAACAGATCAAGCTTTTTTTTTTTTTTTACAATGACATCCGTGAAGGTGGTAAGTGAAAGGCTGGAAAAAACTGACCTATGAAGGAATATGTGATGGAAAACTACAAATAAGAACAAAGACAGAGCCTTGACCAAGTTACTTCTTAGTGCATGACGGTCTGCTGGCGGCTCTCTAGGGCCAAGGCAGGTGCGTTCTCTGTACAGATCAACACAGCCACTGAGCTCACTGTGGGCAGTCCAATGTCCATCACCAGCAATGCTGCTTTCACCTTTAATTGGTTTTCTGATTAGTGGGGGTATCTTTATTTTTTAATTCCCTTCCACCATGAGTTTCAGGTTTGATTTTCCACTAGGTGGTTCAACCTTCCTTGAAATACATCTGTGACACTTGCACGCAAGTGATGGCTTAGACACAGCCACCTCACTGTGTGGCTGCAGACGGTCCCATTTCAATACGGCGCACTCGCAACTAACTTCAGAAGCGAAAGAAGAAGTGACATGTCAGGTTGTCACCACGCCCGGCATCTGTTTGCACAGATGTTCCTTCTCACTTTCGTGAAGATGCACTCTTCAAAGACTGCACTGAGATGGCCCTACCCTAATGAGGCACATCTTTGTCAAATGTATTTCCAAAGATCACTTCCTACATTTTCTAGTTCCTGGTTCACCTCCCAGTTTCTTGCTTCGAGTATTTAACCTTGAGTTCCAATATTATGCTGTTTTTCCTACTTTTTTTTTTTTTAATATCTTAAGTTCAGCTGGAGGGTCTCAGTTTCCCGATTCCTTGCTCGTCAGACTGGTCGTCTCTGTGTGAGCTTCAGCATCTGGCTGCGTATCTCAGAGAGGCATTTCGAGCGAGTAGATCGATAGACTTGTAGGCGGAGTCGCTTCAATGAGGACATTCAGGGATTGTGGGAGTCAGAGGACCTTATGATGCAGGGGGGTGCGGTACACTTATGGCTGTGACCTAATTCACCTGTTCCCACAGATGAGCGATGAACTTCTCAGCTTTATTTGGCAATGGCTGAGAAATCATAACCACATATACTTGTTGCCTTTAATGCCAATGCTTTGTTACACATGTGTGCCTTAATGTACACAATACGCTACACAACCACGTTTGAATCTGGTTATATTAATCTGGTGTGTTCATGTACCTTGAAATGCATGTTACGTTCCATGAATCTCCTAGGCCCAGAAGCCATTTTATTTTTTGTTGTCCAGATGAACATTTTCTGCATCTTGTAGTAAAGCGAAGCCGCACTTCCAATGTTGGCAATCAAAGGCGTGGTTTTCACAAAGCAGTGTGATCAGAAGGGTGAGAAAGCCTTGAAATACTGATGGTCACACAAACATTCTTCTCATGCGAGGATCCTGCCCCTGCGCATTAGCTTTGTGAGGTTTTTATCACGTGTTCATGTATCCATTGACTTGTACTCGGAAAAAAGCGAATAAAATGTATCAGAAATGTGTGTATTTTTAGCATTAAATTCTCCCGCTGGAGTGTGAACGGAAGCTCTGGTCCTTTTAAATGAAAGCGGTGAGACTGACCCCTCAGGAACACCACCTCAGTGGAGCGGGGGGGAGGGTCTGGGGGTTTCTAACTGGATGGACAGTAGCCAGTTTACTGCAGCGGATCTGTTGCCCAAGCAAGAGGACAGGGTGGGCACAAGGGTCTGTGGGTCTCCCCCGTGCAATGATGCCAACAGCCAGTACAATGAGATGGCAGGCACCTCTACTGTCAGGGGTACAGAGGGGCCACTGAATACTTTAATACTTATTTATGCTGCATCTTGTAAGGCTTGCTTATGGGAAGGAATCCTGCAGTCAGGGTTTCTCCATGTGTATTTGACCTTGCCACCGAAAGACACTTGGATTATGGGGCAGTACTTGAGTAGTTTATCAGAATCGAATCATTTGTGTTAGTTTGCGGAGTGCAAGAACTCATTACATTCGCATTACAGTGCCTGTGCTACAGAGGAGGAAGGCTTTGAATATTTACAAGCACTTGAGTATTTGCAAGGACTCGAGTGGAGTATTTGCAAGCACTTCCCATGGAGGGTTGCCTGGCACAGAAGCAGTCTCCACACTGCACCACTACTTACTGAGCACATCTTACAGAATGTACAGCAGGAAAGGCGTTCTAGCGCTTCGAGTCCGCTCCTTACTTTGGGGCTGGACCGGCTGCTGAACTTCCGTCCTCAATCATTTCTGAAGTTACCAAACGCAGAACAGAGAGTGACTTCCAATGTCTTCTCAGTTCTATTGCTGCTCCGTTTCAGAACTGACTGCGATACTCCGCACTTCAAGCATTACTTTGATAGTGAATGTTGGGCTGTGAGGGACTCCCTTTGTCCTCAAGACAAGAACATGCTGCTGTTACTTACAGTAGTTACTGCTATATCCGGGTTCCCGACTGCAGACCAAACTGACCTACATTCTCAAGTCAATCCCTACTCTTGATATATTGTAGAGTTGTCATCAATACCTGTTCGGTGGAACGCGTTGATTCACTCGAAAAGTGAGTTCTGAGGGGAAGGGACACATCTCCAGCTCACTTCCACGCACTACTGTCCTCCATGCCTCTATGCTCTGGAGGAGACGTAAGATCCATACTCAACTCACTGCAGCAGCTGCGCCATGGCAGTGATTACCCACAGCCTCATCATACGGCTGACCAGACAAATGCCACGACACACAGGTGTTGGAGCGCCCTGTCGCTGCCGCCCTGTCGCCAAGTAACTTGTATGATCACACATATTGAAGGTAAGATCTCTCCAAGCCTAGACAAACAAACCTAAATTTGCAGAACAACTAAGAATGACCCAGCTCCACCAGCTTCTGTAAGGTCCAGACAATGGACGGCATACACCTCTTACTCACCATCGAGTCCGACAACATCCAGGAGCTGTCGCACGAGACCAGAGATTGTGATCAAGCCATTCGAGATACCAGTGCAGACAATCCAGATTAGATTGGAGAGAATCTGAGAGTAAAACAAAAATAAGAAAAAGAACATTAGAACTGAAAGAATGCAAGAAAAAGCTGGAAAAAAATATGGGAAGCAACTGAAAGCTTGAAAAAACGGGAGAAAGAAGGTGGAATATTAAGGGTATAAAGTACACTGAAAGCACAAGTAACTGTAAGCAGACAAGGTAAAGGAGGATGTGAGAACCCAAGAGGGAAAATGTGAGAAACCGAATGCGAGAACCAGAGGAGACTGACACCAAAGGAATATGAGAGGAAGTTGAATAAAGAGGAGTAAGTAAGAACTGGAAGGAATGGGAGAACCTAACAAAACTGCGGAGATCGATGGTATAAACTCACAAATGACTCCAGATTATGAATCCTGCTAGGGTTAAACCCACCTCCTATGAACACAAGGGAGGTCCTTCTAGTAGGACCAGAGAGGTGTGGCCCTTTCAGCCCTGCCCACCAGAACACCACAGACACTTGGGAACGCACAGAGAGGGCTGAGAGCAGCACAGCATTGTACACAGAAGGATGGACAAGAGAAGTGGGCAGTCAATGCACATTTACACAGGACGTTGCGTCCCCAGGTAATGCTGCAGTCACTAGATTTCCAACAAACATTCATTACAAATCATATGTAAACAATCACGAGGATTACACTAGTGTGAGAGATTTCCAACTATTCATATTTTTGTCCATTATCAATATTGTGCAGAGTGCATTTCCACACTCTATATTACATATATACACATACATATATATATTACCTACTGGCGGTCGCCAGTAGGTAGTTATAGTTAGAACCTAGCTTCCATAGGAAAAGCATTTTTTGATTTGCTAATAACTTTTGCGTCGTTTGACGAATGTTCACGAAATTCCCCCCCCCCCCCCCCCCCCCCCCAAAAAGGTCTATCCAGGTCAGCTCCTATCCTGAAAGTTTGCGGGTGATTCATCAAGCGGGGGCTGAGAAAAAAGGGGGGTCCCAAAAAGTGTTTCTCAATGTTAATTTTCATAGGAAATTTTATTACAGGCTACAGCCCTAACTGCTGAACGGAATTACACCAAATTTGGCAAAAAGGTAGAGCTTGGTTCAGAAAGCGACTTTTTTTTTTTTTAAATGGTGTAAATCCGTTCAGTAGTTGTTGAGAAATTAAAAAATAAAAAGTAAAAAAAATCAATTTCCCATAGGAAACTTTAGCTAAGTTTACAACCAGAACTGCTGAACGGAATTATACCAAATTTGGCAAAAAGGTAGTGCTTGATTCAGAAAGTGTCTTTTTTTTTTTTTTAACTGGTGTAAATCCGTTAAGTAGTTGCTGAGAAAGTAAAAAAATGTAAGTTATGATATCTGCGGAAGCCGTGGGTTCGCGCACACTCCTGACCACGCGCTTCACTGTGATTGGCTGCCACGACCTTCACTCTGATTGGCTGCCAACACCCAAACCAGGAAGTGTTGGCAGTCATCTTGTGACTCGGTAGAAAACAGCGAAACAAAGGTGAAAAAAAGAAAAGGGGGCAGGGTAGAAACACCCTGACCCTCTAGGCCTGCTCAGGGCCAAAAAAAGCTTCTTTTTTTTATTTTTAACAATACTTTCGGCGGAATTCGCGCTGGGGTCGCGAATCCCGCCAAAATTATTTTTTTTAAAATGAAGCGAGGGCTCCGAAGCTTCATTAAAAGAGGTCCCCAGGTTGGCCAGGTCCTGGGGGCATTACCCAAATTATAGTTTATAATTGCGGCATCCCCGGGGACTGCCACCTCCCCAGGGCTATTTTAATGACATGCGGAAGGGCACGCAGCCCTCCCGCAGCCCCGGGGACCGCCACACCCCGGGGCTTTTCTAATATCTTCAGGCGGGTTTTTTAAATAAAAATATACCTGTGTGGGGGTTCGAGCCCCCCCACACGCCCCGGGGACCGCAAACTCCCGAGGGCACTAAAATGCAAATGCGGGGGTCTGTTATGGACCCCCCGAGCCCCGGGGACCACCACCTCCCCGGGGCTTTGTAATTGAAGGGAGGGGGGCCGCGTGGCCCCCCTCCTGGAGCCCTCGATGGCCCTGGGGACCGCCGGCTTCTGCAGTGTCCCGAGGTGTCCACCCCCGGGACACTGCTGTTTGCAAAGACAGGGCGGGAGCCGTGCGGCTCCCGCCCTGTCTTGGCAAACTCCGCTTTGGTTCATTGTAGCGAGAGCAAGGAAACCTGCTCTTGCTACAATGAAGCAAAGCAGATTGCTTTTTCACACAGAGAGCTGCATGTCCGTGTGAAAAAGCAATGCCGGCGGGACCGTGGGGGGAGTTAGGGCTCCCCCTACGGTCCCCAACGAAGTGGCCAGGGAGGGGGGCCACACAGCCCCCCTACCCATTAAAAGAATAATACAATTTTAAAAGGCAGCCCGGCCCCCGGGGTGGGGGGGGATGGGGTCCCCAGGGCCACAAATGGCCTGAGGAGGGGGACGTGACCCCCCCCCTCCCAAAAAAAAAAAAGGATGGCCAGGCCCCGGGGGATGGGGTCCCCAATAATGGGCCAGGGAAGGGGGGCCAAGCTTGGCCCCCCTTCCCTATAATAAAAAATAAAAAAAGAAGGCCGTGCATTAGGTCATCAGTGATGTCACTGACCATGCCATGAATGATGTAATATGTGATGTCATCAGCAGTGCATTGCAGGGGCGCGAGTTAGAGTTAGCTGAACTAACTATAACAGTGGAATTTCTCTGGTTTTGTACGAGTGAAATGTCCAACTAACTATAACGTGCCTGAAACCTATGCTTTTTTCAGTGAATTTCAGTGGTTTTTTAAATGCTAATTTCTAACTATAACGTCCCTGAAACCTATGCTTTTTTCAGTGAATTTCAATGGTTTTGTAAACGAAAATTTCTAATTATAAAGGTCATCAATCCTATGGTTTTTCAGTGAATTTCTAAGGTTTTATAAATGCTAATTTCTAACTATAAAATCCCTATCAAGTCCCCTTGAATCCTGAAGGTCCCTGGTGGCCGAGTAGCTCACCAGCTACCTCCAGTAAGTGCCACTACGCTGCAAACGCGGCTTCTGGTGCACCTCTGCTTGGACGCTGAAGTCCATTTGTGTCCTAAGGTCCTCAGGAGACAAGAGGACCTAATCGCCCCACCAGCAGAGCACCACAAGCCACGTTTGCAGAGTGGCGTAAAAAGGGGCGTGATCTCGGACCTCCTCACTGCAACGCAGCTCTGTGGTGCTTACTGGACGTACCTGGTGGGCTAGTTGTCCCCCAGAGAACCTCAGGATTCAAGGAGACTTAATCCCCCTACTTAAAAACGCACCACAGGTGCGTTTTAAGTAGGGGGATTAAGTCCCTTTGAATCCGGAAGGTCCCTGGGGGCCAACTAGCCCACCAGATACCTGCAGTAAGCGCCCAAGGGCTGTGTTGCAGAGAGGAGGTCCGAGGCCACGCCCCTTTTTACACCTCTCTGCAAAGCAGCCCTTTGGCGCTTTTTAAGTAGGGGGGATTAAGTCCACTTGAGTCCTGAGGGTTCCTCAGGCCATTTTTGGCACCGTGGCCCCATCTCCCGGGGCCGGCTTTTAAAAAAAAAAAGATTTATTATATACAAGGATGGCGCGTGGCCCCCCTTCCCTGGGCCACTATTGGCCCTGGGGACCCCATCCCCCGGGGCCTGGCCATCTTTTTTTGTTTTGGGAGGAGGGCCACGCCCACCTCATGCCAATTATGGCCCCGGGAACCCCATCCCCTGGGCCTGGCCACTTCGTTGGGGACCGTGGGGGGAGCCCCAATTCCCCCACGGTCCTGCCGGCTCCCCGCCTCCTGCGGGAGCCAGCATTGCTCTTCCGTGCTGCCCCCCTCCTTTCAATTACAAAGCCCCAGGGAGGTGGTTTTCCCCGGGGCTCAGGGGTCCGTAACAGACCCCAGCATTTGCATTTTAGTGCCCCGGAAAGGTGGCGGTCCCTGGGGCGTTTGTGGGGGCTCGAGCCCCCTCCCCCACACAGGTGTATTTTTTTCTTTTTAAACAAACCCCGGAGTGTGGAGTTCCCCGGGGCAGCGGGGGGGCCGTGTGCCCCCGTGAATATTTTAGAAAAGCCCCGGGGGTTGGCGGCCCCAGGGGCTTGGAGGGGCCTTGGAGGCACAGACCTAACCTGTATTGTGGTTTGCCATCTCTTGTCATTTGTATCTCACACTGGACCAGAAATAAAGCAAAGACACAAAAGAAGGTTGAAAAAACCCACACTTTAATCCCACAAGACATCTCTTCCCTCCCTTTTGTCCCATTACAAACTCCCAAGAGCATCAAAATTCAACCTTTCAATCTCATAACCAGTTCTGGCAGAAGTCCAGGTTGAGGTTTTGGGTTAACTCCATACTGAACCCTTTGGAGACACAGGCTAGCAGCCTTGACAAAAACCAGATCAAATCAATGGGATAAACAATAAGCATTGGCATAGCCAATAGGTCTCACCTTTGGGACCTTATAAGTGTTTAGATACCCAGCACAATATCCTTGGTGCAACAACATCAAGTGTTGCATAGCTAAACACTTATAAGGTCCCAAAGGCGAGACCTACTGGCTATGCCAATGCCTGTTCGTTGTTGGGAGGCGGCATTGAGTCCCTAGGTCAGGAGGTGAGCTGGCTGACTGGGAAAGAATTAAGTTTTTGTGTCCACTTCCCTTTGGGCAACTTATCTAGCCAGTGCATTTTAGAATGAAGGGTGTTGCTCGATTTTTCCCATGTGTTTGTATGGCTTTTGGATTTCTGCCTATGCCCCTTTCATGCTGTGTGCTCTAAGGGCCCGTGTGTGGTTTGTGGTTGTTTGAACACAATTATTTTGTGATACGCCCACCTCCCCAGCAGCTGGGTTTACCTTCTTTGGCCTCCGGCTGTATGGCGTCGCGTTGTATACTTTCTAGTGTGTGTTGGGCAGAGTAGCGCTAGGTTGGCATGAGAAGAACACGATACATTAAAACAGCACTGTGATTACAGGTGGCAGAAGAATGTTTCAGGATGCGATTCAGCAGTTATCCTTAAAAGACCCAGCACTCATTTAATCACCCGTAAGTAAACTCTACCTGTGTACTGCATAACAGAATATGAATAAACTCACGACAATTTCTCAGGAATAGCGTCTGGTCTGTTTTAATTTGGTGATGCAACTGTACGTTTATCACAGAAATACAGAGGAGCTAGGGGTAGAAACACTAAGTGCGCTTCGGACTCGTATTGAACTATGCGTCTCAATGGGGTATCCTGGCAGTCTCTTCGGTTTTTAAGTGCATGCTCTTCCTTCATGAAAACGACTGCTTTTGTTGTGCGTGGCTTTTCTACAGAAGAAAGTGCGTCTTGCTTAGTTTAAACCGTGTGTGAGAATGTCCCTCTGACCGAGTCACAAGCAGCAGTTTACCTCAGGTCAGACTCAATGAAACCATTCTTTGCCATTCGCACCCACGATGACGAAATATTAAAGCCTGCGAGAGCCTTCCCGATGACATGCAGTAGCAGCCATCACAGAACTAGACAGTTACTTCCTTCTGCCGGTCATCCACATGTCACGCCTAAAAGTATGCAGGGTTCAGAATCCTCTTTCCACGACCCATGGGAGACGGAGGCAACAATTAGTTTAACGATTGCTTAAGTAAGGAGGTTTTTTTGGTACCTTTTTAACTCATTCAGTCTTGTCAGGGCACAAGGAAAGCATTCCCATAACAAAACACGAGGTGATACAAGAGAATATGTACACAGAAGGAATGCTAGCCGAGTAAAAAGAGAGACACAAGAAATACTAGCCCAGTAAAAAGAGAGACGCTGTGATTTACAGACATAAGAATTGCTAGCAGAGTAAAACCAGTCGACAAAAACACGGGATTTGGCGTTTTTATTAACCAAGCACGCGAGTGGTGTGCGCGCCACAGCGAGACATCTGTTTTGTATTATCGCGCATGCATCTGGGCACGATAATTTAAAACAGATGTGGCCCCTGCGGGTAACCACTAGCAAAAGGCCGTGGGCGGAGCAAAGGCGGGACATGCACCCGCCTTTGCCCAATTGCGTGCTGTCTTTGAAAGATGCACGCAAAGGCCATTAGCCTGCGAGGAAAAAAAAACGTGTGGTGAGCTTGTGAAGCTTTCTGAAGCCCCTTACTAAAAGTCGAGCAAGCAGCGCATGGGTGCTGCTCTAGGCTCGACCTAGAAACTAAGGATCTTAAAAAGGAATCATAAACTCTGACTGGTGACCGGCACCGTTCGTTATCTGAACAGAATTTTGCTTGCCTTCCCTCTTAAAAGAACTCGGAGTTCTTCACACCATGATGTTCTGAAGCTCACTGGTGGATGGACAGCATGGGAATGCTTGCCTGGAGGAATACTCACAGTGGCATCTAGGCGAGAGGTGTTTGGTGTCATGTATGAGTGACTGACTGACGTGGTGCTCTTATCCTGCCCTGAGGTGCTGCGCTTCATAATGTACTAAAGAGCAGAGGACAGGGACAGAGCACACGAGCAACCCATTGATTTCTCGCTGTGCTAGAGGAGTCTAGGGTGTACATCACATACAGAGAAGCCCACTCCATGCACTGGGACCAGGTCGAGACAGATCCATGTTTTCACCATAGGAGAGGTAGATCAGGGCCCCACAGGTACTGCATGCAGGCGGCCAGGGAAACACGCCCTACTCTGTCACCAGGAGGGAGGGGCAGGTCAGTGACCCACAGGTATGCACTGGTTAGAGGCTGCCAATGGAGGAAGGTTATACCAAAGAGAGGGATTTACACAGTGAAAACAGTCTCCGGGCAATGGAAAACTAAAAAATGCCTTCTACCAAACATCTTTCACAGAAACATTGAACAGACAATGGCCTTTCCTCTCTCAAATGTTTCTTTTACAGTGCTGACCTTGACACAATCGGTTATAAATTCCATCTCTGCACAGCTCTCAGCAACTTTTTAAGTGTGAATATTACTGTACAAGAAAGACAATCACTTTAACAGTACGACAGAGCTATATTTCAAACTGATGCACTGGAGGAAAAAGGTCTCCGGCCAGCGAGTGCACAGCGGCCTTCAGAGAGGGCTTCTGGGAGATCCCTCCAGGTCAAGGAGATCCCTCCAGGGGAGTGCTGGGGATGGGAGTGAGTGCTTACCAGCAGTGTAGTGGAAACCTTAATACTGGTGGCATTCAGAAACCAATGACATCACGTGCTTTTCAGCGGGCCAACCAGTGCACCGTTTTTAGCTCGAAGCCTACCAGACAGCGCAGTAGTTTGCAAAGACATCCTGGGGACATTCTGAAAACATCCCTGAAGTTACCTTCTGCCCAGTGGTGACCATTGCTTTTGCAGTTTGTTTGCTTTCATTTTTGCTGGCTTTACTTGTTTTAGACTCAATGACACTTTAACCCATTCTACGCCACACCACAGCATTCGACTCCCCTCTATGACAAGTAACTCCATCTATGCTACGCCACTCTACGACACTCCATTCAACGCCTCTTCACTCTACATCACTCCACTGTATGCTACTCCCACCCATGATACTCCACTCAACTGTACTCCACACTATGCCACTCAACTTTATCACAATCTATGCCACTCTACTCCACTCCATTTCACTCTACACTACACAACATCACATCACTATAGGTCACTCTACGACCTTCCACAACATTGAGACACTTTACTCCATTGTACGACAGTCTACTCTACGACACACCATACCACTCTACAACACTTTACTCCATGCTACACCACTCCATCCTTTAACACTTTACTTCACTCTATGCCCCTCCTCTCCACGCCACTCTACGCCACTCCACCAGACCCTATGGCACTCCACCCTATGGCACTCCACCCGACTCTACAGCACTATGACCCTCCACAGCACTTTACTCCACTGTACTCTACGATACTCCTTGCACAATCTACTCCACTGTATGACACTATGCCACTCTACCCTATGCCACTCTACAACACTTTACTCCACTCCGTGCTATGCCACTCTACAAAACTGTGCCACTCCCCGCTACTCTCCTCTACACCATAAACATGTGGCCATGCTGAACAGCAGCTGGTGTACAACATAGTTCAATAATTAGCAAAGCCAATAGCTCTTGCATAGGCGAGAACTATTGCCTTTGCCAATGCTCGTTAGGTGTGGCCTTACCAATTCCCTAAAATATACAAAAGGTGGGATTTGGGTCCATCCGGATGGTTCCTCGCTCATCTCATGCAATCGCGGTTTGCTGCGTCATTCCACCCCGCATTCTGGCCGCAAGTGAGGCTGTTTCACACCTCAGAAGTGCACGGAGTCTGACATTATTAAACGTATCTCTTATATCCGCTGTACACCGAAAGCAATCGTTTATTATTTTGCTTATTTCACTGTACTGATGACAGTGCAAATAACGCATCACAAAAAAACACAGTGTGGTCTTAAGGGTGGAGATGCCGTCACAACGGGATTTGTACCAAAATAGAAAATTGAATATGGGTAAAAGGAGGAAAACAAAAACTAACGAACCCAAATTTAAAGACATTACTTGATCTGCTGCGTTGCTAAGAGTGCAGAATTGACTCCATATCTGTACACTCACCAGTGACTTCTCCAGGTGATGGCAGGCTCCACTGCCCAAGACGTGCAGGCTTGGCATGAGATGGTGAACACTTGCCATCAAGCACAGTCAGTGCACCCTCCAGGATGGGGGGCGGGGCCAAGCAACAGAGTCTGTGCACCCTCCAGGATGGGGGGCGGGGCCAAGCACCAGAGTCTGTGCACCCTCCAGGATGGGGGCGGTGCCAAGCACCAGAGTCTGTGCACCCTCCAGGATGGGGGGCGGTGCCAAGCACCAGAGTCTGTGCACCCTCCAGGATGGGGGGCTGGGCCAAGCACCAGAGTCTGTGCACCCTCCAGGATGGGGGGCTGGGCCAGAGTCTGTGCACCCTCCAGGATGGGGGGGCTGGGCCAGAGTCTGTGCACCCTCCAGGATGGGGGGGCTGGGCCAGAGTCTGTGCACCCTCCAGGATGGGGGGGCTGGGCCAGAGTCAGTGCACCCTCCAGGATGGGGGCGGTGCCAAGCACCAGAGTCTGTGCACCCTCCAGGATGGGGGCGGTGCCAAGCACCAGAGTCTGTGCACCCTCCAGGATGGGGGGCTGGGCCAGAGTCTGTGCACCCTCCAGGATGGGGGCTGGGCCAAGCACCAGAGTCAGTGCCCCCTCCAGGATGGGGGGCTGGGCCAAGCACCAGAGTCAGTGCCCCCTCCAGGATGGGGGGCTGGGCCAAGAACCAGAGTCAGTGCCCCCTCCAGGATGGGGGGCTGGGCCAAGCACCAGAGTCAGTGCCCCCTCCAGGATGGGGGGCTGGGCCAAGCACCAGAGTCTGTGCACCCTCCAAGATGGGGGGCTGGGCCAAGCACCAGAGTCAGTGCACCCTCCAGGATGGGGGGCTGGGCCAAGCACCAGAGTCTGTGCACCCTCCAGGATGGGGGGCTGGGCCAAGCACCAGAGTCCGTGCCCCCTCCAGGATGAGGGGCTGGGCCAAGCACCAGAGTCAGTGCACCCTCCAGGGTGGGGGCCTGGGCCAAGCACCAGAGTCTGCGCCCCCTCCAGAAGGGAAGGCTGGGCCAAGCACCAGAGTCAGTGCACCCTCCAGGACAGGGGCTGGACCAAGCACCAGAGTCTGTGCACCCTCCAAGATGGGGGCGGTGCCAAGCACCAGAGTCAGTGCCCCCTCCAGGATGGGGGGCTGGGCCAAGCACCAGAGTCAGTGCACCCTCCAGGACGGGGGCTGGGCCAAGCACCAGAGTCTGTGCACCCTCCAGGATGGGGGGCGGTGCCAAGCACCAGAGTCTGTGCACCCTCCAGGATGGGGGGCGGTGCCAAGCACCAGAGTCTGTGCACCCTCCAGGACGGGGGCGGTGCCAAGCACCAGAGTCTGTGCACCCTCCAGAATGGGGGGCTGGGCCAAGCACCCGAGTCTGTGCGCCCTCCAGGATGGGGGGCTGGGCCAAGCACCAGAGTCTGTGCACCCTCCAGGATGGGGGGCTGGGCCAAGCACCAGAGTCTGTGCACCCTCCAGGATGGGGGGCAGGGCCAGAGTCAGTGCACCCTCCAGGATGGGGGCGGTGCCAAGCACCAGAGTCTGTGCACCCTCCAGGATGGGGGCGGTGCCAAGCACCAGAGTCTGTGCACACTCTAGGATGGGGGCGGTGCCAAGCACCAGAGTCTGTGCACCCTCCAGGATGGGGGGCTGGGCCAAGCACCAGTCTGTGCACCCTCCAGGATGGGGGGCTGGGCCAGAGTCTGTGCACCCTCCAGGATGGGGGGCTGGGCCAGAGTCTGTGCACCCTCCAGGATGGGGGGCTGGGCCAGAGTCTGTGCACCCTCCAGGATGGGGGGCTGGGCCAGAGTCTGTGCACCCTCCAGGATGGGGGACTGGCCCAAGCACCAGAGTCTGTGCACCCTCCAGGATGGGGGACTGGCCCAAGCACCAGAGTTTGTGCACCCTCCAGGATGGGGGGCTGGGCCAAGCACCAGAGTCTGTGCACCCTCCAGGATGGGGGCGGTGCCAAGCACCAGAGTCTGTGCACCCTCCAGGATGGGGGACGGTGCCAAGCACCAGAGTCTGTGCACCCTCCAGGATGGGGGACGGTGCCAAGCACCAGAGTCTGTGCACCCTCCAGGATGGGGGGCTGGGCCAAGCACCAGAGTCTGTGCACCCTCCAGGATGGGGGGCTGGGCCAAGCACCAGAGTCTGTGCACCCTCCAGGATGGGGGGCTGGGCCAAGCACCAGAGTCTGTGCACCCTCCAGGATGGGGGGCTGGGCCAAGCACCAGAGTCTGTGCACCCTCCAGGATGGGGGGCTGGGCCAAGCACCAGAGTCTGTGCACCCTCCAGGATGGGGGGCTGGGCCAAGCACCAGAGTCTGTGCACCCTCCAGGATGGGGGGCTGGGCCAAGCACCAGAGTCTGTGCACCCTCCAGGATGGGGGGCTGGGCCAGAGTCTGTGCACCCTCCAGAATGGGGGGCTGGGCCAAGCACCCGAGTCTGTGCGCCCTCCAGGATGGGGGGCTGGGCCAAGCACCAGAGTCTGTGCACCCTCCAGGATGGGGGGCTGGGCCAAGCACCAGAGTCTGTGCACCCTCCAGGATGGGGGGCAGGGCCAGAGTCAGTGCACCCTCCAGGATGGGGGCGGTGCCAAGCACCAGAGTCTGTGCACCCTCCAGGATGGGGGCGGTGCCAAGCACCAGAGTCTGTGCACACTCTAGGATGGGGGCGGTGCCAAGCACCAGAGTCTGTGCACCCTCCAGGATGGGGGGCTGGGCCAAGCACCAGTCTGTGCACCCTCCAGGATGGGGGGCTGGGCCAGAGTCTGTGCACCCTCCAGGATGGGGGGCTGGGCCAGAGTCTGTGCACCCTCCAGGATGGGGGGCTGGGCCAGAGTCTGTGCACCCTCCAGGATGGGGGACTGGCCCAAGCACCAGAGTCTGTGCACCCTCCAGGATGGGGGACTGGCCCAAGCACCAGAGTTTGTGCACCCTCCAGGATGGGGGGCTGGGCCAAGCACCAGAGTCTGTGCACCCTCCAGGATGGGGGCGGTGCCAAGCACCAGAGTCTGTGCACCCTCCAGGATGGGGGACGGTGCCAAGCACCAGAGTCTGTGCACCCTCCAGGATGGGGGACGGTGCCAAGCACCAGAGTCTGTGCACCCTCCAGGATGGGGGGCTGGGCCAAGCACCAGAGTCTGTGCACCCTCCAGGATGGGGGGCTGGGCCAAGCACCAGAGTCTGTGCACCCTCCAGGATGGGGGGCTGGGCCAAGCACCAGAGTCTGTGCACCCTCCAGGATGGGGGGCTGGGCCAAGCACCAGAGTCTGTGCACCCTCCAGGATGGGGGGCTGGGCCAAGCACCAGAGTCTGTGCACCCTCCAGGATGGGGGGCTGGGCCAAGCACCAGAGTCTGTGCACCCTCCAGGATGGGGGGCTGGGCCAAGCACCAGAGTCTGTGCACCCTCCAGGATGGGGGGCTGGGCCAAGCACCAGAGTCTGTGCACCCTCCAGGATGGGGGGCTGGGCCAGAGTCTGTGCACCCTCCAGGATGGGGGGCTGGGCCAGAGTCAGTGCACCCTCCAGGATGGGGGGCTGGCCCAAGCACCAGAGTCTGTGCACCCTCCAGGATGGGGGCGGTGCCAAGCACCAGTCAGTGCACCCTCCAGGACGGGGGCTGGGCCAATCACCAGAGTCTGTGCACCCTCCAGGATGGGGGGCTGGGCCAAGCACCAGAGTCAGTGCCCCCTCCAGGATGGGGGGCTGGGCCAAGCACCAGAGTCAGTACCCCCTCCAGGATGGGGGGCTGGGCCAAGCACCAGAGTCTGTGCACCCTCCAGGATGGGGGGCTGGGCCAAGCACCAGAGTCAGTGCACCCTCCAGGATGGGGGGCTGGGCCAAGCACCAGAGTCTGTGCACCCTCCAGGATGGGGGGCTGGGCCAAGCACCAGAGTCTGTGCACCCTCCAGGATGGGGGGCTGGGCCAAGCACCAGAGTCTGTGCACCCTCCAGGATGGGGGGCTGGGCCAAGCACCAGAGTCTGTGCACCCTCCAGGATGGGGGGCTGGGCCAAGCACAAGAGCCTGTGCACCCTCCAGGATGGGGGGCTGGGACAGAGTCAGTGCACCCTCCAGGACGGGGGCTGGGCCAAGCACCAGAGGGGCGGTGCCAAGCACCAGAGTCCGTGCCCCCTCCAGGATGGGGGGCTGGGCCAAGCACCAGAGTCTGTGCACCCTTGGAGGATGGGGGCGGTGCCAAGCACCAGAGTCAGTGCCCCCTCCAGGATGGGGGGGCTGGGCCATGCACCAGAGTCTGTGCACCCTCCAGGATGGGGGGCTGTGCCAAGCACCAGAGTCAGTGCACCCTCCAGGACGGGGGCTGGGCCAAGCACCAGAGTCTGTGCACCCTCCAGGATGGGGGTGGTGCCAAGCACCAGAGTCTGTGCACCCTCCAGGATGGGGGGCTGGGCCAAGCACCAGAGTCTGTGCACCCTCCAGGACGGGGGCGGTGCCAAGCACCAGAGTCTGTGCACCCTCCAGGATGGGGGGCTGGGCCAAGCACCAGAGTCTGTGCACCCTGCAGGATGGGGGGCGGGGCCAAGCACCAGAGTCAGTGCACCCTCCAGGATGGGGGGCCAAGCACCAGAGTCTGTGCATCCTCCAGGATGGGGGGGCTGGGCCAAGCACCAGAGTCTGTGCACCCTCCAGGATGGGGGGCAGGGCCAAGCACCAGAGTCTGTGCACCCTCCAGGGTGGGGGGGCAGGGCCAAGCACCAGAGTCTGTGCACCCTCCAGGGTGGGGGGCTGGGCCAAGCACCAGAGTCAGTGCACCCTCCAGGATGGGGGGGGGGGCTGGGCCAAGCACCAGAGTCTGTGCACCCTACAGGATGGGGGGGCTGGGCCAAGCACCAGAGTCTGTGCACCCTACAGGATGGGGCACGGGGCCAAGCACCATAGTCAGTGCACCCTCCAGGATGGGGGGCTGGGCCAAGCACCAGAGTCACCGCGCCCTCCAGGATGGGAGTCTGTGCACCCTCCAGGATGGGGGGCTGCGCCAAGCACCAGAGTCTGTGCACCCTCCAGGATGGGGGGCTGGGGCCAAGCACCAGAGTCAGTGCACCCTCCAGGATGGGGGGCGGGGCCAAGCACCAGAGTCAGTGCACCCTCCAGGATGGGGGGCGGGGCCAAGCACCAGAGTCAGTGCACCCTCCAGGATGGGGGCGGGGCCAAGCACCAGAGTCTGTGCCAAGCACCAGAGTCAGTGCACCCTCCAGGATGGGGGGCGGGGCCAAGCACCAGAGTTTGTGCACCCTCCAGGATGGGGGGGCTGGGCCAAGCACCAGAGTCAGTGCACCCTCCAGGATGGGGGGCGGGGCCAAGCACCAGAGTCTCCGCGCCCTCCAGGATGGGGGGCTGGGCCAAGCACCAGAGTCTGTGCCCCCTCCAAGATGGGGGGCGGGGCCAAGCACCAGAGTCTGTGCACCCTCCAGGATGGGGGGCTGGGCCAAGCACCAGAGTCTGTGCCCCCTCCAGGATGGGGGGCGGGGCCAAGCACCAGAGTCTGCGCGCCCTTCAGGATGGGGGGCTGGGCCAAGCACCAGAGTCTGTGCCCCCTCCAGGATGGGGGGCGGGGCCAGAGTCAGGGCACCCTCCAGGATGGGGGACGGGGCCACACACAAACAACACTCGCGCTCCATGATGGGTGGAATGTTGTCCTTAAACAACAAATGGAGTCCACGGGTCTAAACCAGTCTGTCAAAAGAACAAAAGTGACACAACAGCACGTTCAAACATGAAAAAGTCCTCATAAAGAGGGCCAAGTCCCATCACCCACCGAAGTGGCATGCTTCATCATCTGGGACCTCCCATAACCACACCTGGTGTGGTTATAGAGCTACAACTCCTTAGGTTACTGTAACAAGGAGGAGCTCAGGGATGTTTTAATTCCTGTAATCGGGAGGATAAATTATCTCCGGGTGAGAAAGACTGCCATAAGTGTGGTGAGTCTAAATGCAGTGTGTGAGTTAGAAAGGTGATTTAAAATTGATTAACATTGGAAAATTATTTTATTCAGTATCCAATGGCATCAAGCTAAAAACAGCAGGAATCATAAAGGGAAACGTGTCCACAAATGTTATAGGAACACGTCCTCATGGGTCAACATGTTTCAGCCAACCTGTGTCTACTCGGTACAACCGGGAAGAAGGTCCGGGGTAACGACGGACAGAGCGTTGCCTCACGCCCTGAGTTGTAACCAGGAGTGTAGGTCGCATCCCCGATTTATTGCAGGTGATTAAGTTACATTCCTACGGTGCCACATATCTACAGATAAGTAGGTACATTGGTAGGTTGTATTGTTCCTTTTTTCACTTATCACATATTCACATATTGCATTAGTGTTACCATATGGTCCTGACAAAAGCCACTGTCATTTGGGAAGAGATGTGGCGAGTTGTAGGGACAAAGTAAAGCGCATGAGAGCTCTCTTAAGATGAAGGCTCACTTATCACCCTCACTAGTGCTAACAAGTAATGAAATAGGAAACAAATGTGAAAGCTTGCGCCCATGCCAACCAAAAGCAACAGTAAATAAGCCATGCTCCAAGGCCGGGACAAACATAGAATAGGGAGCAAAGCCACCAATAAAGAGGTGGTATTGACAAGAAATCCAGCTAATCACAGGCAAGGACTGAGTGTTTAGGTTTATAAAAAACGCTGTCTGAAGCGAGACCACAAAAACAGAATGTAGAAATAGCAAACGCCAAAATATGTATCACACATAAAACTGTTCTTAAAAAAGAGACGACATACATCGAAGACCATTAACAAATATCTGCCCAGCAAACATGTATCGAAAGTAAGAACAGTAATTGAACCTAGCGCTACGACAGCTGGAATGGGAGCCTGGCTGCATTTTCTACCTTAAAACAGAGCAATTTCCTTTCAGATATATTTGGGTATGGTAAAAACGTGGACAAGTTTATGCCTTAGCTTTCCATATATCCAAATCCAAAAATGCAAATAGACAGCCTTTTAGCTAAAATGGACTGGTTTAGACCCGTGGACTCCATTTGTTGTTTAAGTTCGAGTGATTTGGGGATTTGTCTGCGCAGGTCTTTAAAATTCCCTGAGACCCCATAACCAATTGTTTTTTTCTCTGGAATGTTGTCCAACAGGACCCGTGACGTTCCCTGCCAGAAGCGGAGCTGCAACAGCTGGTGCTTTGCATGAAGAGGCCAATTGTTGAACCCACCTGGGCTTCCGTACAGGGTGTGCTCAGGTCCCACTCCGAGTACCCTTGTGACGTGCTCCTGTGCCTCACGCTGCCAGCTCTCCTTTATTTAGATTATGTGGGCCGAGATTTGCCTAAACATACAGCACATTATTTCAACTGAATTTCGCATACATTTATAGTTTTGTAAGTTTGGCATAATGTTTCCATAGACAGACTTCAAAGGAAACGTCATTTTTAGGTCTCGCTGGCGTTGCAGCGCGAAGCGCTGCCGCCAACGAGAAACTATTGTTGCCGTGATGCCTCTCAAGGGAGACAGACTTGGGCACGAGCCGATTCTGATCCGTGAACGCGCTTCACAGTGTGCCCGGACCAGAATCTGCTCGTGCCCAGGTCTGTCTCCCGGCAACAATAGTCTCGTTGGCGGCAGGTCCCTTTCACCCTCCCAAAATATCATTTCCTGTTTCCCTTGCACTCACTTGCTGTTGGTCTGCCCTCCGGTGATGCTCTTCACCCCCTCCGCTGCTGCTTCCGCTGCCCCGGACCCTCCATGCTTCTTTCCTTGGGTTTGTTTTGTTGTCCTACCTGGCGCCGGGTTCCCGGAAAGCGCGTGACTCCCCCTGGTCACGTGCTACATGGGCAGCCAATCACAGACAGACTGGATGAGTGTTGCGCGCACGCCGTGGCGAGTCTTTCGCTCATCTCTTGCACGCGCTGTTTACTACAGGGCCGCGGAGTAGGGGTCCGGCTGCATGTCCTGTAACTGGCGATTCAGCTTCATCCGGAGAACGCACGCCCAGCTAGATTCCTCACCGAGGCAGATTATTTGTGCCTTTCTGCCCTCTGCTCCACTCGTATCTCTCTTGGTTTGTGCCTTTCTGTCCTCTGTTCCACTCGTATCTCTCTTGGTTTGTGCCTTTCTGTCCTCTGTTCCACTCGTTTCCCTCTTATTTTGTGCCTTTCTGCCCTCTGCTCCTCTCGTTTTTTCTGCCCTCTGTTCCACTCGTTTCCCTCTTATTTTGTGCCTTTCTGCCCTCTGCTCCTCTCGTTTTTTCTGCCTTCTGTTCCACTCGTTTTTTTGTGACCTTCTGCGCCGCTCGTTTTTCCCGCGTGTTTTGTGCATTTCTGCCCTCTGTTCCTCTCGTTTTTTTGTGACCTTCTGCGCCGCTCGTTTTTCCCGCGTGTTTTGTGCATTTCTGCCCTCTGTTCCTCTCGTTTTTTTTGTTCCCCTCGTTTTTCCCCCTTTTGTGCCCCTTTTGCCCTCTGTCCCACTGGTTTCCCCGCTGCTGTGGACCCCTCCCAACACTACATATTCACCAAAGGATTGTGTGTGTGTGGGTCGGTGTGTGGCTCTTGTGCCCTTCTGCCCTCTGTGCCGCTCGTTTTTGTGCCTTTCTGCCCTCTGTGCCACTCCTTTTTCCCTCTTTTTTTTTTGTGCATTTCTGTCCTCTGTTCCACTCGTTTTCCCTCTCTTTTTGTTCCTTTCTGCCCTCTGCTCCTCTCGTTTTTGTGCCCTTCTGCCCTCTGTGCCACTCGTTTTTGTGCCTTTCTGCCCTGTGTGCCACTCGTTTTTCCCTTTTTTTTTGTGCCTTTCTGATCACTGTTCCACTCGTTTTCCCTCTTTTTTTGTTCCTTTCTACCCCTCTCGTTTTTGTGCCCTTCTGCCCTCTGCTCCTCTCGTCTTTTGTGCCCTTCTGCCCTCTGTGCCACTCGTTTTTGTGCCCTTCTGCCCTCTGTGCCACTCGTTTTTCCTCGTTTTTTGTGCCTTTCTGCCCTCTGTTCCTCTCGTTTTTCTGTGCCCTTCTGCGCCACTCGTTTTTTCCCCTTTTGTGCCCCTTTTGCCCTCTGTCCCACTCGTTTCCCCACCGCTGTGCCCCCTGTGGACCCCTTCCAACACTACATATTCACCAAAGGATTGTGTGTGTGTGTGGGTCGGTGTGTGGCTCTTTTGTGCCCTTCTGCCCTCTGTGCCACTCGTTTTTGTGCCTTTCTGCCCTCTGTGCCACTCGTTTTTCCCCCTTTTTTTGTGCATTTCTGTCCTCTGTTCCACTCGTTTTCCCTCTCTTTTTGTTCCTTTCTGCCCTCTGCTCCTCTCGTTTTTGTGCCCTTCTGCCCTCTGTGCCACTCGTTTTTGTGCCTTTCTGCCCTCTGTGCCACTCGTTTTTCCCTTTTTTTTGTTCCTTTCTGCCCCTCTCGTTTTTGTGCCCTTCTGCCCTCTGTTCCACTCGTTTTTTTGTGCCTTTCTGCCCTCTGCTCCTCTCGTCTTTTGTGCCTTTCTGCCCTCTGTGCCACTCGTTTTCCACTCTTTTTTTGTGCCTTTCTGTCCTCTGTTCCACTCGTTTCCCTCTTTTTTTGTGCCTTTCTGCTCTCTGCTCCTCTCGTTGTTTGTGCCCTCTGTTCCACTCGTTTTTTTGTGCCCTTCTGCCCTCTGTGCCACTCGTTTTTTGTGCCTTTCTGCCCTCTGTTCCTCTCGTTTTTCTGTGCCCTTCTGCGCCACTCGTTTTTTTCCCTTTTGTGCCCCTTTTGCCCTCTGTCCCACTCGTTTCCCCACCGCTGTGCCCCCTGTGGACCCCTTCCAACACTACATATTCACCAAAGGATTGTGTGTGTGGGGCTCGGTGTGTGTGTGTGTATAGATGCAATAGGTCTCGCCTTTGCGAGAGCTAAAGCTATTGGCATTGTAAATGACTATGCCATTTATTTATCTGTTTTCAAAACCAACCCATAAATAAAAAACTTTGTCTTTTACAATACCAATAGCTCCAACTTATGCAAAAGGCGAGACCATTGCATTGTAAATGCTTGTTATTTAATATTCACAAACTTTTTTTTCGACGTTAACTAACATTCTTGATGGCAAATAAACAATTATGTGAGCTTATAAATCGACCCCTGAGCTCTCCAATCCGACTGTACCAGTATGACAAAGTCTGCACCAAGTCTGGTCCCCCAAATAAAGTTTCCGCTTTTATACTTTGATGTACAGTGATATCTTTTTTAATCTGCACGATACACTCGGTCTGGTATCCTTGCGATCTCCCCTTGCTACCTATGTGAACGGGCCGTGGCTGCTACTTTTTAAATTGTTAATCATGTGACAGCGAATGCTTTTTTTTATTAGTGGTCTCTTTTATAATCTGCATGACACTCTTAATATCCGGGTGATGTTTTTATTGTAATGTTTGCTAGGATTTTAATTAATCGTGCAATTCGGAACAAACTGAAACCGAGCGAGTGGTAAAACAGAACCAAGCGTTCCAGGACTCCCAGGAAGAGCGAATTAGTCTACAGGGGACCCGGACAACGTTTCAAAATGTCAAAACTACGTTTTCCAAGTGGCTACCATCCTATATACAGCGCCTTGGCAATGGCCAATGTGTCTTCGTAGACATGAACCTGCAGAAGCGGGACGTTCTCTGGTAGTGGGGCGTCAGGGACATACAGCTCTGCAATGTGCGACTTCAAGTCCCTGTGCCAGACGGGGAGGACTCCCCAGAATGACTCGGATCATGTATGGTGAGCTGCAGAAGGTTAAACCACTCGTCATACCAGAACTCTACCAATGTATAGAGCACAAAACATACAGTAGCATGTAAATACTAAATGAAACAAGCACTTTCAAAGCCAATAGGTTTTGCTTCGACAATGCTGAGCAGGAAACACGATTGACTTTCCCAGCGCCCAAATGGCCAAAGCGTAGAAAGACCCGTTTTCTATACTTTGAAGATGGCTGCCATGTTGTCCGATACAAGCAGCGGCCATCTTTAAAGTTTAGGAAACTATGTTTTCATTGGTTTCTATACTTCTACCATGGCCCGTTGTCGTCATTACCTTTGCCAATGCTGGATGAGTTTAAAAGCCGCCACCATTAGCAAAGCCAATACCTGCTAGCGCCTAGAAGACAGTTCAGTGGGACAACACCTAGGACATCACCAAAGCCCTCATTCGGTGCCCCACGAAGGGGCATCGGACTGGAGACTGATGGGGAAGAGATGTGGCGAGCCGTAGGGACAAAGTAAAGCGCATGAGAGCTCTCTGAAGATGAAGGCTCACTCATCACCCTCACTAGGGCCAACAAGTAAAAATAGGAAACAAATGCGAAAGCTTGCGCCCATGCCAACCAAAAGCAACAGTAAATAAGCCATGCTCCAAGGCCGGGACAAACATAGAATAGGGAGCAAAGCCACCAACAAAGAGGTGGTATTGACAAGAAATCCAGCTAATCACAGGCAAGGGCTGAGTGTTTAGGATTATAAATAACGCTGTCTGAAGCGAGACCACAAAAACAGAATGTAGAAATAGCAAACGCCAAAATATCTATCACACGAAAAACTGTTCTTAAAAAAAGAGACGACATACATCTAAGACCATTAACAAATATCTGCCCAGCAAACATGTATCGACAGAAGTAAGAACAGTAATTGAACCTAGCGCTACGACAGCTGGAATGGGAGCCTGGCTGCATTTTCTACCTTAAAACAGAGCAATTTCCTTTCAGATATATTTGGGTATGGTAAAAACGTGGACAAGTTTATGCTTTAGCTGTCCATATATCCAAATCCAAAAATGCAAACAGACAGCCTTTTAGCTAAAATGGTCTGTTTTTGCCAATCTTTGGCCTGGCCGATCAGCTGATATGTTTCGGAGTGTGTGCATTTGTTCTCAAATGAATGGTAAAACAGAAGGGTATTTTGTAAATTGAGAATGCTGAACCCCTGAAGACTTTCATAGGTGGAAGGCGTGGTAGGGATAGAGCGCCATGTTATCCTGAATTTGTAGGGGTGCGCTATAATCACTGGTAGTCCGCACCATATATTTAGTGGGATTTTATTAACGTGTGACCAAGAACTATAGTACTAAAAGCAGCATATATTAGTGCGAATAGAAATGTCACCAAGTCATTTATGAAGTCTAATGTAATGCTTAGTCAAAAATATATGTTAATGTATAACGAATTAGTCCACGTGTAAATGTGATGTGTTAGGATTTAAACGTGCACCATATTAAAGTTTCCACATGTAGATTTGCTTATTCATGTATGCAATTTAATGCATATCAATGCTTATAGTATGATTCCAGAAAGGGGTGTTTAAAATGTGTAAAGGCCTTTTCGCATACACGTTTAAGAGAAAGGCCTGTTCGTTTCTTATGTTAGTCTTATATTGTAGGCCGAAAATTGTTTCCCTTGAAAGGGCTCTGAGGGTTTGCGAGACTCAGAGGATCTCAGAAAGTTTCTCGTTCCCATGTTTCTGTGGCAGGTGCAAGGACTCCCAGCCTATTAGGAAGACGAACCCTTTGTTTTAGGAGTTAGGATGGCATGAGAAGCCAACATGGGAGTTTACTGGAATGCAGGGATGATACTTTCAGCGGAGAAGGTGCCTGGGACCCAAGGACGAGTTAATCGTCTTTGGATGAAGTACAAGTTTCGGTGGAAAAGTACCGAAGGAAGACCTGGCTGAAGAGGTGCGACGGAGGGCGTGTTCTACGATTTTGGGATTTTGAATTAGGTACAGCGCCCCGTAGGTTGAGCAGTTGAAGATTAGATGAGAAGCTGGAAGGAGCGTCTCAGAACGAGCGCCGTACTGAGCAAAGTGAGTGCACTTCTTAGGAAGTCTTCACTTCTGACACCTTTTACTCTCTTGCCTGGGAGGGAAAATGCCAAGTAGGGATGTCACCTTAGAGACAGAATAGGGATAGACTAATCGATTTTTCTTTAGCTTGGTGACATCTAACAGAGATTGGAGCAGTTATTGGTTGCCGGAAGCTTCTGGAGCTGACTATTCTTCTTATTCTGAGTCGGATGAGACTCCTGCGTAGGATCTTTTTTGTATTAGTGCCCATTTATTCTCTAAACCTCGTGATGACGTGCTTGTATGTGAAATTATTTTTGGCTTTGTAATAAATCCCTAAAATTTGAGATTCGGAGTCAGTGGTCCTTTAGAGTTCAAATTCTATTTGTTTGATTATGTGCTAAAATTGGATTTTCTCCTCTTTACACTATTTAGCAGATAGAAAGATCCTGGCGACCTGAGAGGATTCTTGGTGATGGTAACACAGATAAGAATCCGGCTTTATCAGTAGTAAGAGGACGTAAGAGCAGCACAAAATCTATGAAAGGCATCAAGTACAGGACACGTATGGGAGCGATTTGCCACATATACGGGCTAATGGGCAATTGACAGAATTTTACATTTAGATTCTTTGCGAATAACAACTGGTGGGGAGGGTATTCAAAGCCCTTAATATTTTTGCTGTAAATGAATTCTTAATAGAATTTTTCAAAATCTGCACCGTAGGGACTTCAGTTCAGTAAGTCTTCCATAAGATTATATAATATTTCAAAACATATTCGGAGTGCAACAGGAGGCCTCCTATGAAACATGCTTACAAAATGGCATAGTGAGAAAACTCATGTAACCAAACTTGGAAAAGCGTAGCTTAATATGAGAAACAACTTTACATTTCAGTTGACTTAATTAGGTCCTGATAAATTTCCCTTTTTTGGGAGTCCAGGCATGCTCAGAAACAGAAGAAAAAAAACATTCTGCTGCCCCTGTGGCTGGGCTAAGGCTCCGTATAGGTTTTAGTCCTCATTACCAGTATAATTTGTATGTCTGTTTCCTACAGACCCTAACCCGTCAACCCAACAGGGCTGCATGCCACAACTCGATGACCGCTCCTCGGAGGTCATCTCGCATGACATGAAACACTCGCCAAAGAGGCCCAAACCGAAACACCACCCTTACAACAAAACGCTCTACACTGTGTAGCTTGCCATCTGTGTGGGTAAGTGTTTTGGCATCTCAGAAAGAAGTAACAAGCATTGGCATAGCCAATAGGTCTCGCCTTTGGGACCTTATAAGTGTTTAGCCATGCAACAATTGCATAACTAAATACTTATAAGGTCCCAAAAGCGAGACCTATTGGCTATGCAAAGCGGCCCTGCGGCCGCGAAAGTGAAAGTGATCGCGATCACGATCAAACATCAAAGCGGCCGTACGGCCGCAAAAGTGAAAGTAATCGCAGTAAAGCGCGGCGCGCGCGCCCGCGCACATGCACTGTGACTCCAGGCTGGCCTGGTAGCACTTTTTGGAGCCCTCTCAATAAGTCTCGCCAGACCAGCGCATGCGCTGGGTCATGCGAGACCTAAAAAGCACTATAAATGCTACAATACAACACTTAGGCATAGCAGATTTGGCTAAAGAGGAGGCAATGGAGTCAGGCGTTAAGAAGGCCGTCAAGCTGCAATGGTGACGAACGGCACCCTCTCCATGGCCATCTCATCAGACTGAGCCTAGGTCACCTGGTTTGTGGCCCGAGATGGAAGAGCGCGCGACTACTCTGTGCAAGGGGTCAAACACCACCCCGAACAGTGGCCTGGTAGATCCCACGGTGCAATGAGCACTCAGGACCTTCATGTTCTATCAGGGGTGGAATCCCACCACATGATGCAATCGAGCCTCTGGGGAGCACCGGTGTTTGAACCGCCAAAGATCTCCAGATCCCAGCGAGCGCTCTGGTGAGACTAGGAACGCGCAGGTGCGGAGCCTGGTCCACACCTAAGTCAGGGACGATTAGCAAAGGAAAGAGGTAGGGCACCATAGGGTGGACGAACGCTCACAAATGTATAGGATGCTTTGATCACCTTTACTTAAGAATTATATTCTCCTAGTAATACATTCAGACCCATGTCTTGTTACACATGCTCTCGCATGCCCTTGAACCCAAAGACAGACCTGTGCACAAATATAGCTTTGCTCACTAGTCTTTACACACCGCCTGCTCACATCGGGTAACACTAGATAAGATACAGTACAATTCTTGACCTTATCACCATATGAAAGTAACATTCCCCATTCCAAAATATACATTATTCCGTAGCACCGAAGAGTTATCGTTTTCGGGGCATACACTTGTGCCGAGTCGACTCGCTTTCCATTTAAACCAAAGGAGACAGACAACCATCCTCAATCCGGCCAGTCCGAACTAGAGGCCAATACACTCCCAGAGCCGACGACGCTTGTAGGCCTGATGGATCCTGTAACAGACTCGCCTCAGAATGGCCTCTGTATATATTTATTCCAAGCACAGGGCCCTGCTGCTCTACTTTTAATAGACTTACTGCCAAGTGTACAGTCTAACTTACCTTTTACATTTAATTACATCATTACAAATCCCTAAAGAAAAAGTTATTATCAAGACTTTGGGCTAAAAGAAACTGACGTCACCCTCTTCGTCAGCGTACCATTTCTATGAAGTTCTCACTTGAAATGTTTATTCGCTGCCTTCATGTTCACGTCAAGGGCATCTCCCCTCGATCTGGCGCTCCTTTTTGGGAGCGAGGCTCTTTCTGGGCCGCAGCACCTGCCTGCATGTTAGAAGGTACTTCAGCGAGCGTTCAGCTCTAACAAACAGCATTTACTGGCTGTTGTCCCTTTTCAAGTATGTTTTGAACCATAAAGGCAGAATATTTACATAGGCCGATGTGTATAGCTGCCTTAAAATGTCTCTTCGTCTCAAAGATCTTTAGAAGTAGTAATTCATTGCAAAAAGTTACAATATTTTTATCTCAAAACTTTTATCTGTGTCTGATTATTTCTGTTTCGGTGCCTTGTGTTCAGTTTGAACTATTGTCTCGCATCTTCCGCATCACATTATACCACCGATCACCCACTCGTTCTACCAAGAGTGTGCTGTCTTGGATCTCAGAGCATTCATCACACTCCGATTACCAAGCTCTTTATTTCGGCATTTCATAAACAACAATACTGTCGCTTGGTGGATGGAAACTACTTGTACCTCTAGTCTGTCCCACCTCGTCAAACGGTGCCGCATCTCAAACTCCGATCATGTCTGGAGAAATGTAGGATTATAGTCAATGGATTTACATTCCCAGAAAGCTTTGCTCTGTGTAGCATCAGTGAAAGGATTTTAGTTTCCTAAAAAGTAGCACACTGGTTTAGGATTGGTGCTGTGGGTTTAAAGTACAACCTTCCCTCCTCTCCGAAGGGCTAGCGGTGCGATATGGCACCTCCAACTGGCCGACACTTTGAAAGTTGTTCAAACCAATACTTAACATTTAATCTTGAACCTTAGCAGTCGATGAGATGTTGACTACTTGTATTAGTTGAGCTGTTCTTATGAATATGTAACTTGGCCAACAAGGAATTTGTTTCCTGTTGTTGCTACAGTATGTAACATTATTTAAAAACGTCTTGTAAATGCCACTCCCATCACATTTCCTCTGTTCTTGAAGTGAACTAAAGATGATGGTCCAATAGGTGATGACTTACGGACCGTGTATGATCCTGGTGAGTCAAGCCGCTGCGCGATGATGGTGAGAGGACATCGCCATCAAAGACATTATTGATCAGTGAAGCCAAACTCTGTCTTCTCACCGGATTGGTTTTCCACCAGTACACAAGATAAAAGGCTATCGTCATACATTCGGAGTCCTCTTTTATGGCTTGCTGAGTTGTAGACGCTTCCTTTAAAACCGGCATTGTTTGCGCTTTTTCACTTTTTGGAAATGCTTTGCACACCCTCAGTGTGCAGCTGCACCCACATTGTTGATTATGTCCCAAAACATCTTATTTCAAGTGGCAATGGGTGACATCTTATCTCTAATGATGTGGGTCAGGTTCATAACTTGAATCTGCAGAACCATCTCTGGCCCAAGAAGGGAAATTGGTCTCTCTAATGTCCCACAACTGATGTGCCCTGCCTGTGCCACACACTTCAGTGATTGTGTAAACAACATCCCTTTCATTCTTTGCATAAGGATTAGATGACTGTTTTTGAAGAGTTTCCAACATAGAATCTGTATTTAGATGTTTTCATATAATGAATTTGCTGTGAATGACCTCTACAAATTCTATTGCAGGTATCTATGAAGCTATGGAGCGCTTTCATATTCAGGGACCCATCGCGTGGCAATATCAGCCCAAAAAGGAGCGGTCTTGCTCCTCAGCTGCAAACATGTGAGAAGAAACCAAGCTTCTGCAGCTTCCCTTGAACTGGGTAGAATACTCAACAACCAAGGGCCATTTTGAGAAACCATGAGAGAGTTAACTCTCCATCACCTTTACTGGAAATCTAGAAACTTATGCAGAACTCTTCTCTTGACAGAACCGTCCTGAACATCTACCAAAATACTTTTTTTTTTCATTCCCCATATTTTTAACATAGCAACGCATCGTTCCCCACAAAAACCATCCCTGGAGCTCTAACAAAACAACTTTGCAAAGCCCTCTTTACACATATGGGGCGAAGCACATTTTCTATCAATCAAAGGTATCTCATGGGATGAAATACAAATCATTTCCAAAACCACATGTATGTAGAGGGTGAGTGGAAGACAAAGTTCAAGTATGCAAAGAAAGGAAGAAACAACATTTTGGTTCTCAGCAGAGATACAAAGATGTATGTTTCAGACATGCTCTGCACACAGTCCCCTTGTGAATGGACCAGATACTGCGAACAGCGCTTACCTCAGTCACTGACCGCAGCGTCTCTTCTCCCAACACATACACCAGCATTTCTCGCAGAGCCCGCGAGGCCCGGTGCAAGAACTCGGGGAACCTGGCCTCCCCACCATTTCGAGCCTGAGTCTTGGGTTGTGCAGCCACACTGGGGATGTGGCAGATCGTGCAGACCAGAAGGGCAGCGACACATGCTTGAAGCAGAATCCCACGTCTCCGGGAGCCGAGAGACCCTGAGGAGAACATTGTGCACGAGATACCAACCTACAGCGGGTGAAGGAACCTGGGGATAAAGAGAAAAGAGTTAACGCTGGAGGAAAACGCACCAAAAGACACTAGGAGTTTAGTACTGTGGTTCATCTGCAGCACCCAGTGACGTCCACCCGATACACTGATAGCAGCGGACATGGTACTAAGTGTAGAACAGTCACTGAGAGAGGATAGCGAGGCTCTGAGGACAAAACGTATCCAGGTCTTGTGTCTTCGCCACGAGGATACACTACAACGATTTACCTGCAGCCGACCACGTCGCTCAGCAGAGACTAACACAAGACCGTGAACTGTAGAAAGACACAGTCGGTGTTACACTTCACCAGAGGGGCAAGACCGCCGGTAACTCTTCCCTTCCTCACCAGTAACAGAATAACCACCCTTTACTGCAGGCAACCAATGCAGTTCTCACGGGTGTCAACTATCAAGACACTACAATGACAGAAGAGATGGTCACTGCACCCTGTAGCTGGAGTGTGGTCATGCTGTCACTAAAGAGATGACCACGAGAGCCCTTGTTCCAGGCTCAGGAGACCAAAACGCACTCCAGCCCTCACTTGTAGAATGTAAACATATCATCCAAACACTCCATTCCTCACCTTGAGGGGAGTCACCCAACCAGTCAGAAGGCAATCATTCCAGACCTCATCTTTAGAATGTGGCCCAACCACTTAATTACTCCGGCCCTCACCTCTAGAAAGTAACTGTATAACTCAACCACTCCAGCTCTCACCTCTGTACTATAACCATATCACTCAATCACTCCACCCCCTCACCTCAAGGGGGGTCGCCCCTTCACTGAGAAGACAAGCCCCCTCACTCAAAAGACATCACCTGTAAACAGGGCACTTCTCTGAGAAGGAGACTTTATGGCAAAAATCAATAACTAGAGTCTAAAGTCATCCAGAAAATGGCCACTAAGTGCTGACTTGGGACACTACCTCCCACTGGATGTGCAGGATGGAAACACGTCATCCACAGCGGACCTTGTGGAGCGTGAGTGTTTGTGTGGGGTGATGAGGGGTCCACACGAAGATCTGGCAAGAAGGAGCCCGGGGTGCAATACACAGATGGTACGAATGAGCTCTGCATGGTTTGCCGCTGGGACACACCTGCAGCATTGAGTGCCTTAATGCACACTGGGTATTGTCCGGGCCATGCTCGGTGCACAGCTGCCGGCCGCAGGGGTAGCTCCTCCGTTGAGGCCGTGGGGCATCGCCCACTAAAAAACTGCCCCCAGAGATAGAAAAATAAAGTGCTAATAAAGCTAATTTATTATAATTTTATTTTTTAAAACCCAGCCCCGAGTGGAGCATCAGGACGGGGGCGGGCTTTCTGATTTCTGCTACTGCCAGTCAGGCAGCAGCAGAAAGTGGTGATGGGCAGGGCACTTTAAGTTTAAATTGCGCATGTCTCTTGGGCGGCAGTCTTGCGAGGGCCAGCTAGAAATGCACATTTTAAGCCTCTCTGACCCAGCCTATGTGCCCATTAAGCTGCGCGCGCATCATTGTTCCAGCGCGCAGTCTCTCTCCTGGAGCGCACAGGTCCCCAGATCTGAAAGGAGGCCGAAGTAGATGTTTTGAAATGTGCCCCATGAACGACAAAGGTCACGCTGTAGAAAGTCTGCAGAAATGAAAACGCCGTGCCCTGAAATGCATGTGTGTAAGAAAGCGCAGAAATAAAAAGGCCTTCTCCTGAAATCTGCGGGTATTTAAATCATGGACAAGATTTAAACACACGAACTTCAGGAAAAGGCACTTTTATTTCTCCAGACTTTCTACTGACCGCCATGATCTTTGCCTTTCCATGAGGCATGTTTCAAAACATCCACTTCAACCTCCCTTTCCGATCAGGAACAGGATCTCTAACCCATCATGTGCTGAACATTCCCCAGGGGCAGCAATACAAAGGCTAGGATTGCAGCTGTTCATTGAAGAAACTTCATGGAGGAGTGTTCTTTTTACACAAACTTCAAAGTCATTAAGACTGTTAGAATGCGTGGAGTAAGGTTCTGCTTACCTTTCACTTACCTTGATGCACACAATAATCACCAACAATGAAAATATTTAAAAAGTAACTTTAAGCAGGCAACATCTCATGAAGTCCAATAGGGTGCTACCTTTGGTTGCAAGGAAGGCTTGTTTAAATTAAATTACATTTAAATAGCGCTTACTACCACTGACGAGGTGTCAAAAATATCAATCTTTAGATTACGTAATAAAACATAGTTATGTACATCAAATGCCTTAAAAATGCTGCATGAGAACAGATATTTCAAGGAGTGTACAGGAAAGATGAGTGGAGGAATAAGCAAGCTGTTTGCATGAACAAAATATGCTACCTTAAGGCTTCGTTAAAGTGCTGAAAGGGAAGAGTATCGGAAGTAGAGGAAAGAGGGGAACATTCTGGCGGATTGGGGTCAGCCGAGGTAGAAGAAAGAGGGGAACATTCTGGCTGATTGGGTACAGCCGAGGTAGAGGGAAGAGGGGAGCATTGTGGCTGATTGGGTACAGCCGAGGTAGAGGAAAGAGGGGAGCATTGTGGCTGATTGGGTACAGCCGAGGTAGAGGAAAGAGGGGAGCATTCTGGATGATTGCGTACAGCCGAGGTAGAGGAAAGAGGGGAACATTCTGGCTGATTGGGTACAGCCGAGGTAGAGGAAAGAGGGGAACATTCTGGCTGATTGGGTACAGCCGAGGTAGAGGAAAGAGGGGAACATTCTGGCTGATTGGGTACAGCCGAGGTAGAGGAAAGAGGGGAGCATTGTGGCTGATTGGGTACAGCCGAGGTAGAGGAAAGAGGGGAGCATTGTGGCTGATTGGGTACAGCCAAGGTAGAGGAAAGAGGGGAACATTCTGGCTGATTGGGTACAGCCGAGGTAGAGGAAAGAGGGGATCATTCTGGCTGATTGGGTACAGCCGACGTAGAGGGAAAAGGGGAGCATTCTGGCTGATTGGGTACAGCCGAGGTAGAGGAAAGAGGGGAGCATTCTGGCTGATTGGGTACAGCCGAGGTAGAGGAAAGAGGGGAGCATTCTGGCTGATTGGGTACTTGAACAACTCTTATGCCGCCCGAAGGCTGCTTCAGAAGGCTACATAGGGAACTGATGAGAGAGAGTGGAAGGTGAAGTGTAATCCTTTATATGAAGCTATACAAGTCCATGTTTCCTCACCTACCTCTCGCTCATGATCCCTTACTCCCCGGTGCTTCTCCCCATTTTGCACTTTGAAGCAGTCTTGGGGCAGCATAACAATTAAACAAGCACCCAACATGCTGCATTGCTCTCCTCCTCCACATACCCCAACTACCCTCCCTCTTCATTTCCCTTGTGCGCTTGGGGGCAGCCTTAGGATGGCATATGTACTACACGAACTTCCAGAATGCCCCCTGTTCTCTCTCCTCATCTTTGCTCTCTCAAGTCACTTCTTGCCTACTTCTATTCTCGCGCAGCACTTGGAAGCACCGCAAGGACTGCATACAGGCTATGCAAAATTCTAAAATGCGATGACGTTCCTCTTTTTCTATCATTTGGAGACAAATATGTAAATATCAACTATTCATATTATGTTTAAGACGGACATTTAACCTCTTAGCAAGTGCTTACAATTTTGATAGTTGGGCAATGGAGACACAAACATTAATAGTCCAGCTTGTGTGTAGCGTGCATTGGGGATTGTTTACGCTCTTGCAGTGGCAAAAGCAATATTACTTTGAGGTACGAAAGCACTATGTTTCACCTTCATCGGTGATGGCGTGTCTGCTTCAAAATGTAAACTTATATATAACAGCACATCGGGTACAACGGGTGAATTACAATATCCAGTAGTTTGGTTGGAGCCGTTGTAGAAAAAGGGATGGGCTGATGTTTTGATTCCAATAAATGTTTTAAATGTATATCGGCCAAAGTCCCGGGTAAGAGAGACAATTATTGCCGGGATAGAAAAACCACTATAATCGTTGTCAGGCAATTACCAATTGAGATGTTTACAGCAAATGTTGATTAGATGTGACGGGTGAGTCTGTTGTCCACAACCCACCAGAAGTGGAGTAGCTTCTGGCTCTGAGGATTGTACTGTGTGCAAAACAAAGAATGCTTGGAACCTAAGGACAGAAGTGAATGATAAGATTTCTTAGATCAGATGTCGAAATACTCAGGTATTTTGTGTGAACTCGCATTGTTCCATGACAGAGAGATTGTAAAGTTATCCGTTGTTGTAGTATTTCTAGCATCATGTTGGATGGGAAATTATTTATGTCTCACATGTGACTATTACATGCAACTAAACTGAACCAAAATGCGCCATTTTACTTTGATTTTTAAATAAATCTTTGGAGGGAGAAACGCCACTGATTTTAGTACCTCATGTCCTGACCTCGCTTGCATTGTAATATTTCACACATCTCTGGTGCCCATAGCCTCGGCTGTAGCGCACAAAGACCCTTTTTGTTGCCGCACACAAAGGAAACTAATTAGAGGGAACATTGAACCCAGCTGTCTTGGACACTTGGGTTACAGACAGCATAGGGCTCCAGGGTCCTCGAAAGTGGCGAGAGAGGCCGCTCCCCCCAAAGTTGGCACTGCTCTCATGCTGCATGAGAGCAGAACCAGGATTGGTTACTGCAGTTTCCTGAAGCCTGCCTGCCTGGAGAAGACCTGAGTGAGGAGGAGGACTTTACGCCAGGAAGGTAAGTGGAATTATTTTTTGTTTCCCTATTATTTTTTAATTACTTTTCTTTTTTTCCTCACCCCCACACTTGCATGCCAGCCGCCACTGTCCGGCTGTGCTCTGTGGGCACTTTGTAGATGTCATGACTTGCCGCCATGCTTCCTTTGTACAGTGCATACCCAATGACTATGCATTTTGTGCAACTCCTACACCCATGACCTGTGCATTGTACAAACAGAATAGGACATGCATGTACTGTGAGCAGGGCTGGCCTCCACCCATTCCCTGTGCACTGTACAAATAGAAACGGTCATGCATGTACTGCGTGCATAACATGGCCGTCACCCATGTATAGTGCAATGTACAAATAGAACAAGACATGCATGTACTGTGTGCAGGGCTTGGCCTTCACCCATGCCCTTTGCATGTAAAAATACATAGTACACAGTACATGGCCATCATACTGGCTGAGCCCTATGCACATTTACTATGCAGCATGCAATACATAAGCATGGAGCATGCCCAGAACGTGCATGTCTCCATGGATTGCCTGCAGATATGCCCTACGCGCAGTACATGGATTCAGTCAAGGACCAGAGCCCAATATACAGCCTTGTCCTGTGCATGGGACATAGAGAAAAAAAGTGCTGAACTGTGTATAGCATACATAGGGCATGGCAGCTCAATCCGTGCATGAGCATGCATCACCCTTCACAATGTGCACTGTATTAAAGTCATACATGGCCCAACGCTGAGCCATCTTAGACTTGCCTTCTATATGCGGGGGGGGGGGGGCATGCCTTGTGTGTGTACACTGGACACACCATGGTCATCATCCATGCCTCTTACACACGCCTACACAGCATGTGTGCCCCGAATAAGGTCCACACTTGGGTACACACACGTGTGCGCATTCACTCACACACAGACGTGCGCATCCAGTCTCACTTCCTCTTCTCGCGAGCGAGCGACTCAGCGCACCCTCACATCACCCACTAGCTCACACAATTTCTAAGGGGCATAGACAGGCTGTAAGTGGTGCACTACAAGTGGCACTTTGTAGGTGTGGGACAGGTGTGCATGGTTGTGAGTGCTGAATGAGGCTCGAAAGGCGGCAGAGAACTTTGTTGTGCATTATTTACTCGCGCCTTTGGGTGCCAGTCACGTCCAAGGCCGTCCCTCGGCACCTGGAAACACTGGGAGCACCAGCTCAGCCAATGAATAATTAACCAACAGCAGACGGCTCATGAACTATGCCTACAAGGGATTTTCTAAAGCACATATGGTTTTACCATTCAATATACACAAAGATAACAAGCTCTATGCAGTCGCTTGCATTAAATTATTTAAAAATTCATTTTCACTCATTTGCACTTGACCTAATCTGTTAGAAAAAGATCTTTACACGGTTGTAAATGTTTTTGAAGAGTTGAATTTATAATGAAAAAATCTTTCAAAGGGTACACAAAAAAACAAATATAAATGTCTAAGTGAAACAACACATAGTAACTGAGGTTTCCAGATCATTTGATGTTACAAACACCTCTTTGTTACTAATATGGACACCTCTTTACAAGAAATACAACAGGAAGCTGTGACTGTATCAACAGGCAACAGATCCTTGAAAACCACTGTTCAATGTAAAAGTAGGTGTAATTGTCGACGTTTCGGTCTATATTGTAGACATCCGCTAGACCATCTTCAGGACATAAAATTCAAGTGTTGGATGACTCTTAACACTTTATATGGACTATAACAAGTTATGGCCAAAGTGTACCGCTGTCTTAACAGACGCCCACTGTTAAGACAGCGGTTCGTCCTTTGAAGCCGGGCCCATTCAAGTTTCTAGACACAAGCTAGTTCTGGGCTCATTGGAGCCTAACAAAGATAAACCGTCGGGCCCAGATTTAATCACAGTTGCCTGCTTCCATGGTTGAAATATTGATTGCTGTTTGAAAGCCCCTTCTTCAATTTCTAACTCAAATTTGTGATTGATTTGGTCACAACTTGTTACAGTACACATCAAATGATCTGAAAACATAAGTTACTATGTGTTGTTTCACTTCAACATTTATTATTTTTTGTAACCTTTGAAAGATTTTTTCATTATAAATTCAATTCTTGAAAAACATTTACACCCGTGTACAGATCTTTTTCTAACAGATTAGTTCAAGTGCAAATGAGTGAAATTGAATTTTTAAATAATTTAATGCAAGCGACTACATAGAGCATGTTACTGTTATTTGTATATTGAATGTTAAACCTACATGTGCTTTAGAAAATCCCTTGTAGGCACCTTCACCTGCTTTTTTATGGATCGCCCGAGCCTCCAAGGATATATTGGGTTTCCCACTTTCTCTTACACAGCTGAATTATGGCAAGGGGTAAATTAACACTAAGGAGCCCCGAAGCTCCACTGGTGAGAACCACAAGACTGTGTGCACACACATGTATCTGTGTGCGTGCTTTGTGTGGCAGGAGCCACAGTATAGGTAGGGTGTGTGGGCGTGTACACTGGCTACACCATAACCTCTTTCTGAGACGCTCGAGACTAGGTAGGTCGCCGGTGCACATCAGCATGACTATCACACTTAGTATAGCATGTCTCCAGCACTCACTCGAGGCATACAGATTACCCAAACTGGGCCAACCTATTGGCATCTACTCTTCATGTACATCATTTTGGGTACTTAGTGTTTGGATTCCGTATAGCTCACACTTTGGTCCCAAATACAGCGTAGTTGCGTTTCGCTCGGTCCAGACGAGTTGCCCATTCATCTTTACTGACTCTACGACAGCAAGAAACAAATCGACCTTTGAAACTCCTTTGCTACCAGGGATCACTGTCTCCACTGGTGGCCATCTCGTTTTTAATTGGACAAGCAAACCTGCCAAATAGAAAGTCTTCTTGGAAAACTGCTTAGTCTATTTTTAAATCCCGTTTCACTGTACACTCACATCTACATATCCTCCAATCTGCACTAAGGGCCCTACACCTGCACTTCACAGATGGCATGGGACAAAAGATCTCTGATAAAAGGACCCCTCGAGGGCGCCCGTCGGGCATTGCAGCGCCGGACAGACGAGGAGCATGGCCGATGATGAAGCATGACACCCATTTGGGTGTGTAAAGGCGCTAGTGCTAGATCTCAGGCAGGGAGTCCCTCAAGGCTCTAGCCTCAGCCCCACCCTATTCAATTTATATGTCACACCTGTGGCGCTTATTGCTGAGCAGTATGGTGTTGAGGTAGTAACATATGCCGATGATACTCAGCTGGTCGTTGCTCTGACCCAGCCAGCGGAGCAGGCCGCTAGTAAATTCACTTCCTGTCTTCTAGACCTTTCAGCCTGGATGGCCAGTAACTGCCTCCGCCTGAACGGCGACAAGACAGAGGTACTTATCGTCGGCAGATCTCCCTCAGTTTGGACCTCGGCCTGGTGGCCGCAGGCCTTGGGACCTCTCCCGATCCCAAAGGATCAGGTGAAGAATTTAGGCTTTTGGATCGATTCTAACCTGACTTTTGACTACCAATCCCGGCGTGTCTCTGGCACCTGCTTTGCTATCCTTCGCAAGCTGAGAAAGACGCTTGACTTGCTCCCGGAACCTGCTCGGAAAACTTTGGTACATGCCCTTGTCACCTCCAGGTTGGACTATGGGAATGTCCTCTATCTGGGAGCAAATGCAAGCTGTCATCGAAGACTCCAGACTATCCAAAATGCCGCCGCTCGCTTGGTACTTCGGCTACCAAGAAGAGCTCCTTCAAAAAAAGCCTTGGAGAAATTACACTGGCTTCCGATTAAGGAACGGGTTGATTTTAAGGCCCTATGTGTTGCCCACAGAATAATTCAGGGGAAAGGCCCGGGCTTCTTGCGCAATTTGCTCTGTCCTTATACTCCTGCTCGACAGCTGCGCTCCCTCGGAGTTGGTTTCCTCTCGATCCCTAGAACTAAGAGGGCTAGGATGGGAGGGAGATCGTTCCGCTCCTTAACTGCCCGTAGATGGAACACTCTCCCCCCCCCGACTACGGACAGAACCATCGGAACTGATTTTTCGGAAAGAGTTGAAGACGTTTCTTTTCCCCAAGAGCTAATCTTCTGCTGTCTTGGTCTTGTTGAGTAGGTGCTGCTGCGATCCTTGATAGCGCGGGGACACACTGATAAGTGTAACCAGGCGCTTTACAAACTCAGAAATAATAATAATAATAAAAGGAACCATCCCCCTGCCTTTGATTCCTATACATCATAGGGGTCAGTGGATGCTGGAAGAAGTCTGGGACCTCACGGGTCATTCTGTCCCTGGTTACAGGCCGAGGTCTGGGCGCCCCATACCTTGGGTCAAGAAAAGAACCCCCATCCCGCCCCGTCAGGACATGGGCGGTTGAATGGAGAGCGGAGACCAGCAGCGGACCAGTCAAAAACCAGACCTTTTTTTCCTCTGTCCCAAAGTCTGTGGTCTATAGGATGCCTTTTTTCCCTTTACAGTGATTTTTGTCAACAGAAATTACCCTTATTTACTCTCTGGACTACTCTGGACCGATTTTATTTTTTAAATGACAAAAATAAGATTCTTTCCTCTCATTTTATTCTGAACATTTCCGATGTCGGTGACAATCGTGAAGGGTGTAAACAGCTGGAGTTTCAGCCAATGAGAAGGCGTCTTTTCACAATTCAAGCATGACCCTGTTCACACACTCAACACAGAATCAGAACCACTGCATTCACTCAGGGCACCCCTTGGGGTTCTTTATTTCTTTAAAAAAGTATACAACATATCGAAAAATGACCAAATCAGCCAAATGCATAGAATGAACGGCGAAATACTTCTAATAAAGGCTGAAAGGAAAAAAGAGCTTTGGTAGAATTTTCGTCCCGGTCACCGAACTGTTTAAGAAATGGTGAAAGCTTCCGGTGGGACTTTGGTGCCGTTGAGTGAGTGACCACAGCCCAAAACCCTCTAACCAGGGCATCTGCTGTGGAAGAGATGCCTCACTCTTCGCTCATGGGTATGGAATTGGCTGCGCCCCCTGTAGCGCTAGGCGCTATATGCAGGTGAGGCGATAAGGATACAAGCACAGGGCACCACAGAGAGCTCCTCACTCTTCGCTCATGGGTCTGGAATGACGGGTGTCTGTGCCCCCTTGTAGCGCTAGGCGCTATATGCAGGAGAGGCGCTAACCATACAAGCACAGGGCACCACAGAGAGCTCCTCACCCTACGCTCATGGGTATGGAATGACGGGTGCCTGCGCCCCCTGTAGCGCTAGGCGCTATATGCAGGAGAGGCGCTAACCATACAAGCACAGGGCACCACAGAGAGCTCCTCACCCTACGCTCATGGGTATGGAATGACGGGTGCCTGCGCCCCCTGTAGCGCTAGGCGCTATATGCAGGAGAGGCGCTAACCATACAAGCACAGGGCACCACAGAGAGCTCCTCACCCTACGCTCATGGGTCTGGAATGACGGGTGTCTGTGCCTCCTGTAGCGCTAGGCGCTATATGCAGGAGAGGCGCTAACCATACAAGCACAGGGCACCACAGAGAGCTCCTCACTCTTCGCTCATGGGTCTGGAATGACGGGTGCCTGCGCCTCCTGTAGCGCTAGGCGCTATATGCAGGAGAGGCGCTAACCATACAAGCACAGGGCACCACAGAGAGCTCCTCACCCTACGCTCATGGGTATGGAATGACGGCTGCCTGCGCCCCCTGTAGCGCTAGGCGCTATATGCAGGAGAGGCGCTAACCATACAAGCACAGGGCACCAGAGAGCAGCGCGTGCACAGGCTGCACATATGAGACCCGCACAAAACCCCGATCCCAGTGCGGGGCGGAGCGGGCGTGCTGCTGCCTCACGGAAATCTCACGGGCGTTCTGTTCGGATTTCCCACTGATTCGCCATATAGTCTCGATTTTCTTACTCCAAAGGGAGAGACGGTGAGACCTCATCCGAAGGAGATTCTCAAACCAATCTCATGTCCCTCTCCGGCCGGGACCAACTCCACGGAAACGGAAGGAAATCAGGAGATTTAAGCCCACTCAGCCGACTGCTGGGATTGTCCTGAAATTCTCCTTTTTGTGCATGTTTTTTTTTTGTTACTTTCCGCGAGGCAGCAGTACAGCCAGCGGGGTTTTGCGAGGGGTCTTCTATGTGGCATTCCTGAGGAAGGCATTTTAGCTGAAACGCGCCTTGAGTATCCATCAAGCCACAATGCGAAATAAAGAAAATATGAATTGAATGGACAAGCACTGTGCATTATACAGGCATATGATGATCCAACGTAAACACTGATTAACGGCTGATCAATATAGGATATTCTGAGTTGCTGGTTATGGCAATATTTGAGTAGTGCAAAGACCCTTGAATGTTGATCAGAGGTTTTTAAATGGAAATAAATTTGTAAAAATGCAGAGGGGTATGAATGAGCGGGTGACAGTCATGTCTGTGTGTGGATGAAATGACATGGCCTTTTTTTTTAACATTGTTTGCTCTGTCCAAGACACCTGCCACTTTGTGATTCATAATTTGGAAGACAGTTTAGGCAGAGGTTACTCCGATTTTGTGAGCAGATAGATAAATGATGACAATGTGTATTAATTAAATAAAGTATCAAAGATTGTAACAAACTAACTGATCCTTGTTTATTCAATTTTAGAACTTATGCAGATCAATTCTGGAGTTTAGGCAGGGTTTTTCCTTTTATATTATGCTGAACAGATACGCACCAATATCGCACCACTTGGATTGACTGAAGAGCTTACCCGGGGAAGACTAGAGAGAGCGAAAGAGCTGTTATACTAAGATAAACTTGCTTTGCTCTGCCTTGCTCCCGTCTCTGCCCAGAGCACCCTTGGTACAAACCCTTGATGGTTCAACAAAGCATGGGCACACAGGCCCATGGGCTCCTAAAACGAGCATCAAGACCCATCCCCGAGACCTGGAAGGAAAACAGACGGCCTGGAGGTTTTATAAGGCAGCTCTTACTTCTAGACATAAAGAAATGAAAGAAGAGGCCTGGGACGATCTTAAGATTGCGTCCGACAAGAAAGACGCCAGAGCCTTCTGGCAGGCGGTCAATTCCCCTAAACTGTTAGCAGAGGGCACCCCTGAAGTTGCGACCCTTACTACAGCTGGCAGTTGGGTGGGACACTTATCAAATGCCTTAAGTAATCGTGAAGAGGGCGCCAATGGGGGGGGGCGAACATCCTATGGGTCAAGAGTTGGATCCGGCCATTGCCCTTAGCAAAACAATTGAAGTCTCGGATGTTATCCAGGCTACATGAAGTCTGTGGTCTATCTAATAAAGCCCCGGGTGCGGATAGGATACCATCTTATATTTATTACTCACTCCTCACAAATTTATAAGGTCTGCTATAATTGGTCCCTTAGTTAAAACTTAGCAGGAGGCGATTATAGTCCCCATCTTTAAGGGAGACAAAGGTCAACCACGCTATTGAACTATTTCTCTGCTGGATAGTTCAGTAAAAATCCCAGGCAGAGTCATACTAGCCAAACTTGAAAAATGGGTAGAAGAAGTGCACTGTCTTTCTGAGGTTCAGTTTGGGTTTCGTCCGGGCCTGGGCACAATCAAGAAAACTGAGCTTGACACTTATCGTGCAAAAGTACACAAAAGTAAAAAAAAAGGGTGTATACACTTTGCTTTTATGCATCTCACATGCGCATTTAACACAGTACATTGGTCAAAGCTTTGGGCCATCATGGGAAATTTGGGGATCGATATCTCAATTATAACGCTGCTTCGTAGGCTTCATGTCCCTACTTCAGCAAAAGCTCGATAAACCAAAGATGGGGAACTCACAGAGGGTTTCCCATCTGTAACAGTGGTATGGCAATGCGGTGTCCTGCCCCCCTTTCTTTTCTCCTATATATAAACGGTCTTGAGGACTTTCGTTGTCACAAGGGGAAAGATATACCAAAAACTGGCCTGCGTCAGGTACCGGTATTACTTTGTACCAATGACGCAGTCCTCACGGCCAGAACAGCCAATGGCCCCCAATCTTTGCTGGATGCCTTTAATACTTTTATGACCAATCTGGGCCTCAGGACAAATAGAACTAAGTCCTTTATAATGAGGTGTGGCCCGAAGCTTCCTAAAACGAGGACCTTCGTGCTGAGTGACTCCGAGATTATAAAAGTTCCCCCGTTCGCATATGTAGGTGTCCCTTTGGAGGTCAGTTTTAATTGGAAATTTCTTTTAAGTGTTGGGACCCTACAATTTCATAAGTCCATTGAAGCAATTATTAGATTTGCTAAAGGGTTGGAGCATAAAACTGCAAAAGAACTTCTATGTATTTTTTTTTTTAGAGGTGTCTCTCTGTTGCTACATTTGGGTCTGGGGTCTGGCGATAGGATGTATGTCGTTACAACGCACACTTTTACAACGCATGCACTTACAACGCATTTTTTACAACGCACAATCCATTACAACGCATGACATTACAACGCATGACACTACAACGCATTTTTAAAAACTACCTTTACAACGCATTCCATTACAACGCATACTACCATTACAACGCATACCATTACAACGCATAATATTAAATTGCATTTAAGGTAAGTATTAGATAGTATAGGGGTAAAAATTACTTTTCTAACTCCAGGGGGTGCAACAGTAGGGTAAGTGTTGGATAGTATAGGGGTAAAAATTACTATTCTAACTCCAGGGGGTGCAACAGTAGGGAAAGTGTTGGATAGTATAGGGGTTAAAATTACTATTCTAACTCCAGGGGGTGCAACAGTAGGGAAAGTGTTGGATAGTATAGGGGTTAAAATTACTATTCTAACTCCAGGGGGTGCAACAGTAGGGTAAGTGTTGGATAGTATAGGGGTAAAAATTACTATTCTACCTCCAGGGTGTGCAACAGTAGGGAAAGTGTTGGATAGTATAGGGGTTAAAATTACTATTCTAACTCCAGGGGGTGCAACAGTAGGGTAAGTGTTGGATAGTATAGGGATAAAAATTACTATTCTAACTCCAGGTGGTGCAACAGTAGGGTAAGTGTTGGATAGTATAGGGGTAAAAATTACTATTCTAACTCCAGGGGGTGCAACAGTAGGGTAAGTGTTGGATAGTATAGGGGTAAAAATTACTATTCTAACTCCAGGGGGTGCAACAGTAGGGAAAGTTTTGGATAGTGTAGTTTAATATTATGCGTTGTAATGGTATGCGTTGTAATGGTAGTATGCGTTGTAATGGAATGCGTTGTAAAGGTAGATTTTAAAAATGCGTTGTAGTGTCATGCGTTGTAATGTCATGCGTTGTAATGGATTGTGCGTTGTAAAAAATGCGTTGTAAGTGTAGTGCGTTGTAAAAGTTGCGTTGTAAAGGTTGTTCCCCCTGGCGATATTCCAACACCGATTGATTACAGAAAACCAATTCTGGAAAAGGCTTCTCTCAGTTCCTCAATCAATGTCTAAAAACTTCTGCCATAAAGAAGTTCAGTTCGGATTTATAGAAGATCATGTTCAACTACAGTCTTCGTTACTCTGGCCTACGGTCTGGAGCAATCCAGAGACTCGTTACTGTAGGTCCGCGCTGGCTGGTTGTCTCCATCTTTGAAGAGGGTTTCAGACATTCAAAGGTTGAGATATATAAAAGATACCTTTGAGTTGCGAGTCATTCCAGAGTACTTTCACCTGGCCGACACCTTCACTGGTAATGTCTTACCTAAAGCCAAGGAGTTTTACTCCCGGCATATTAACATCACCCGTTCAACAAGCAGGGCAGACGGTATTTATTCAAAGTCTTGCAAGAACCCCTATGTCAACCCTCATAAGGCACCAAATCTCACAGTAACTCCACAAGAGGGAGACAAATTTCTATTGACCAGATTGTTAGAATATTAGACCTTTCTTCTGTAGCATTCCTGATCCAAGCTATTGGCTTTCTTCACGCCTCTATCGCCCCTGGGACGGACTCGCCTCAAAGCCCTTTATCCTTCTTTGTACTCTGGATGCGACACGAAGGAGGCCATTCCTTTGCCCAGTTTTAAAACAATGAGGAATAAGAGCCCACAATTTAGCTTTTGATTATCTGCATAGCTTGGGAACGGAAGAGGTCATCTATGCAATCATAAATATTATTCAGAGTGCCCAATGGGTGCACAAGAATTATTAGGCACTTATTTGTGTCCATTTTATTTTGTTTTTAGATCGAAATCCATTTTAGGGCGCTACAATACTTTCTGTTGGCCTAGATCCTCTAAATGGCGTAATGGACCCTTTTAGCCCTAATCCAAGGACTTTTAGAGGTTTTTGCTGTTTTATAAACTTTGTAATTAGCAGGAAATCGCCCAAATGTTTTGTGGTGCAAATTTATATTGGGTTTGATATGTTTTTAATATTTGTACTGCATACTTTTAAGGTTCACTTAGACCGAAATAATAGTTATTTATCGATTTATTCAAGACCCAAGCAAAAATTGAGGCCTGAAGAAGGGGCTCTTTAGGTTAATAAAAAAGCAAATCTTAATTTTCTACGAGAAACACCTGGATAACTTTCCAATCATCTCAGAGGATTATTTCACCACACCTGCATCAGAAATTAACAGAGATGCCAGTGCATGCCGTGCTGATGCAGCGGACAACAGGGGTGGCACACAAAAACGAAACAAGCATTGGCATAGCCCATAGGTCTCGCCTTTGGGACCTTATAAGTGTTTAGCCATGCAACAGTTGCATAACTAAACACTTATAAGGTCCCAAAAGCGAGACCTATTGGCTATGCCAGTGCTTGTTTTAACTGCTGCAATCTATTGAAGCCTCACGGAGAACATCAAAGCGGCCGTGCGGCCGCGAAAGTGATCGCGATCAAACATCAAAGTGGCCGCGAAAGTGAAAGTAATCGCGGTAAAGCGCGACACGCGTGCACTTGCACTGTAGCTCTAGGCTGGCCTGGTAGCACTTTTTGGAGCCCTCACAAAATGTCTCGCCAGATCAGCGCATGCGTTGGGTCAGGCGAGACCTAAAAAGGACCCTCAAGCTCCAACTCGAGCGCAACATTGGAAAATGCACCGAATCTTGCCCATGCAACACCCAGCAAAGTGTAACTGCAAATCATTTTCAAGTCCTCCGAGATGCCAAGGATTGCGACAACAATATTGGGAATCATGGAACGCAAACAATACTGCACCCGAATAAACAACTGCGGGTCCCACCAATTATTTTGTGTAACAGGTCAATTCACAACGATCTTGTGAAACCAGTGGACGAATATTGCTCGCCTCACTTTCACAATCAAACCTCAGCAGGAGCATGCCGAAAACCATGCTCACAGCTCGCGAGGACTACAGGAGTGTGCACGACACACTTACAGCGCACAAACTCGAATACCACACTTCCTTGTTGTCACTGGTGAAAGCCCCGCGTTTTGTACTACGTGGGCTACCAGTAAATACATCCCCTGGACAAATCTCTCATGAATTATATGAACTAGGAATTGCAGAGAAAAAACATCACACAAACTGCTTCACCGATGAACAAGATTAAGAAATTACCTCTGTTCGTAGTAAAACTGGCAGCCACCCAAGAAGGGAAGTTTGTAGCTCTATTGGTAGTCACAAGGCTCTGCAGCTGTATCGTCATCACTTAAGCACACAAGAGATGACGGGGCCCTGCCATGTGCTACAACTGCCAATGCTTGGCACGCACCCCTGCATTCTGCCACCAGAAGCCATGATGTGTACGCTGTGGAGGTGAACACAGCTCCAATCAATGCACAGGGAAGAGAGATAGGGAACAAACGACATGAGCAAACTGTACAGAAAATCACTACGCAATCCATCAAGGCTGCCCCTACCTGCAGACATTGAAGGAGGAAGATCAGAGCAAGTACCACAGCAACCACCAAAGGTCTCTCGCCATCATCAACCAAACAAGGACAGCAGAAGACGACCAAAAATTCAGCACAGCACACAGGATCCCAAGTAAAATCTCTTCTAAAAGTGCAACTAGCGACCACAGTACTGCATGTGTGGACGGAAGGACCTATGCAGATGTTGCAAGACCCAAGCAAGGTAATAAACCAACACCGACCCCCCCCGGTCTCGTCTTGTGTAATAAGCAATGCTATTAACGATCGGGGACTCATTGTGAAAATTACAAAGATAGTTGCAGAGATGAACATCCAGCCGGGAGCGAACCTCATGACCAGACTTTTCCATGGAGAGCAAATCAACCATCGTGGCCGCCAAGACTAAGCGGAGCTCTGTCTTCTTGATGTGGAACGGCAACAGCAGTCAAAAGAAAGCCGATGAACTCCTGCACCTGATGGAATCTAGGAATGTGAGTGCAGCTCTCATCTCAGACCCATCCACAAGGAGGCCAGAAGGTGAACCTTGCAAACGACAGAGTGCACGGCACAGACCCCTCGAATGGAGCCACGGGCAGAGGAACAGATGTGATCATCACCGCAAACGTAAAGCATCAGGAGATTGAATTACCACCAGTAGGGCGCATTGAAGCAACCAGTAGACCAGCCCAGACATCTGCAGGCCTACTCTGTTTGACCGCAGCCCACTCTCCCCCAACAGAGCTCTGCCCAAGTGATATAGAAGCTTCACTAGACTCCAGGACGCCAACCATGATTGAAGGTGACGTCAATGCCAAACACCAGTACAGGAGCCCTCTGGTATCAAACAAAGGACAGGAGCCCTCGGCTATCAAACAACAAAGGACAGGAACCCTCGGATAACAAAGGACAGGAACCCTCGGATATCAAACAACAAAGGACAGGAGCCTTCGGCTATCAAACAACAAAGGACAGGAGCCTTCGGCTATCAAACAACAAAGGACAGGAGCCCTAGGCTATCAAACAACAAAGGACAGGAGCCCTAGGCTATCAAACAACAAAGGACAGGAACCCTCGGATATCAAACAACAAAGGACAGGAACCCTCGGAAATCAAAGGACAGGAACCCTCGGAAATCAAAGGACAGGAACCCTCGGAAATCAAAGGACAGGAACCCTTGGATATCAAACAACAAAGGACAGGAACCCTTGGATATCAAACAACAAAGGACAGGAACCCTTGGATATCAAACAACAAAGGACAGGAACCCTTGGATAACAAAGGACAGGAACCCTCGGATACCAAACAACAGAGGACAGTAACCCTCGGATAACAAAGGACAGGAACCCTCGGATACCAAACAACAGAGGACAGGAACCCTCGGATATCAAACAACAAAGGACAGGAACCCTCGGATATCAAACAAAGGACAGGAACCCTCGGATACCAAACAACAGAGGACAGTAACCCTCGGATAACAAAGGACAGGAACCCTCGGATACCAAACAACAGAGGACAGGAACCCTCGGATATCAAACAACAAAGGACAGGAACCCTCGGATATCAAACAAAGGACAGGAACCCTTGGATATCAAACAAAGGACAGGAACCCTTGGATATCAAACAAAGGACAGGAACCCTTGGATATCAAACAAAGGACAGGAACCCTTGGATAACAAAGGACAGGAACCCTCGGATATCAAACAACAAAGGACAGGAACCCTCGGATATCAAACAAAGGACAGGAACCCTCGGATACCAAACAACAGAGGACAGTAACCCTCGGATAACAAAGGACAGGAACCCTCGGATACCAAACAACAGAGGACAGGAACCCTCGGATATCAAACAACAAAGGACAGGAACCCTCGGATATCAAACAAAGGACAGGAACCCTTGGATATCAAACAAAGGACAGGAACCCTTGGATATCAAACAAAGGACAGGAACCCTTGGATATCAAACAAAGGACAGGAACCCTTGGATATCAAACAAAGGACAGGAACCCTTGGATATCAAACAAAGGACAGGAACCCTTGGATATCAAACAAAGGACAGGAACCCTTGGATAACAAAGGACAGGAACCCTCAGATATCAAAGGACAGGAACCCTCGGATACCAAACAACAAAGGACAGGAACCCTCGGATACCAAACAACAAAGGACAGGAACCCTCAGATATCAAACAGAGGACAGGAACCCTCGGATATCAAACAACAACGGACAGGAACCCTTGGATATCAAACAACGGACAGGAACCCTGGGATATCAAACAACAACGGACAGGAACCCTGGGATATCAAACAACAACGGACAGGAACCCTGGGATATCAAACAACAACGGACAGGAACCCTGGGATATCAAACAACAACGGACAGGAACCCTGGGATATCAAACAACAACGGACAGGAACCCTGGGATATCAAACAACAACGGACAGGAACCCTGGGATATCAAACAGAGGACAGGAACCCTGGGATATCAAACAACAACGGACAGGAACCCTCGGATATCAAACAGAGGACAGGAACCCTGGGATATCAAACAACAACGGACAGGAACCCTCGGATATCAAACAACAACGGACAGGAACCCTCTGATATCAAACAACGGACAGGAACCCTCAGATATCAAACAACAACGGACAGGAACCCTCAGATATCAAACAACAACGGACAGGAACCCTCGGATATCAAACAACAGACAGGAACCCTCAGATATCAAACAGCGGACAGGAACCCTCAGATATCAAACAGCGGACAGGAACCCTCAGATATCAAACAACAACGGACAGGAACCCTGGGATATCAAACAGACGACAGGAACCCTGGGATATCAAACAGACGACAGGAACCCTGGGATATCAAACAACGGACAGGAACCCTCGGATATCAAACAAAGGACGTGCTCTTATCGCCTACTCAAGAAGGACTTTGTAGTTGCTGGCCCAACTCATCCAACACACGACCCCGACATGGCAAACCAGATGTCTTGATATCTTTATCATGCAGAACCTCTCCCAGCCTACGGAGTTGGAGACTTCTAACAGCTTTGACGTACGACCCCAACCTTGTATTGATCACCGTTGGGAGATTACATGAAAAACCACCAACAGGGTCTCAGTACAACTTCAAGAAGGCAAATTGGAGCCTCAACAAGAGAAACCTAGCCGAAACTCTGGTTCTTGGTCCCATACACCTCATTGAAGAGCTGACCAAGCTGTAAAGCACTTCACAGCTGCAGTCCACAGTGCTGTTGAATGCAGCGTGCCCCCACAGAACCCCAAACGCTGTTCAATCCAGAACACCCCTGAATGCATGAAGCAGTCAACGGCTCCCAAAAAAGCAGCACTGAGAAAGTGGCAGAAGTGTTGCACCCCGGATCTGCTGGAGTAGAACGCACCCTCAAAACTGCTGAAAATACAAATAAGCCAGTCAAGAGGCGAAAATGGGAAGCAGCTACAGCTAACCCGAAGGCTGACAACTCTGTAGAGAATGACTCATGGTTTAACTAAGGGGGGGCGGGGAGGGGGGGTGAAATCAAACCCACCAATACAAGGCAAGACTTAGCGTGCAGCAAGAGACAAGGCAGAGGTCCTTGTTGACACAAGAATCCTTCACGGTCAGCAAATGGACAACAGAAGTAGGACAAGAAGGCACCTACCATCAGCTGCAGCACCCACCGGAAACAGAAGCTGTGAACACTGAGAAGTGCACAAGGGACAAAGTGCTTAGTTTTGTAATGAGAGTTAAAGACGGCAAGGCACCAGGAAGAGATGGAATACCTCGCCAGGCCAAGAAGATGCGTAATGCAGCAACGGAGCGCCTTGCTGACATCTTCAAAGCACGTACCCAGCACCAGTTCCTCCCTAAAGAGTTGTATTTTCTCAGCCTGGGAAATCACCAAGACCCTGCAAACTACACACTTCCAATTCTGCTTTCTGGCCTGTCGAAGCGCTTCGAAAAAAGTCACTCTGGCCAGTGTCAGCGAGTTTGAATCTAGGAAAAACTCAATCTTTAAAGAACACTTTGGGTTCTGGAAACAACATTCAACAAATCATCGAATTCTCAGAGCAGTGGACATAAGAGGTGGATTTAACATCAACTGGAGTCAGTGGACATAAGAGGTGGATTTAACATCAACTGGAGTGGTCCTTCCGGAGCATGTGCCCGAGCAGGGCACACAGGACCGGTGTACAAGCTCAAGTTTCCAAGGGACCTGATGAACCTGCCGGCTCGCTCCCTGGTGATCCCAGCTCTCACCTCGCAGTCCTAGAGGAGTGGTCAACGGTACCCCCATGTCTTCTGGGGCGCCTCGGGGATCAGTTCTTGGACCATCTCTCTTCAATCTATTCACAAACAATATTCCCACGGACTTCAGGAAGACAGACCTTGTGCTTTACACTGATATCACCCTCGTCTCTCAGTCCCCCAAAGAGAAGGAAACAGCATAGAACTTAGAAACACCCCTGAGCGGACTCTCTGGAGGGTACAGCGACTGGCAAGTAAGAGAACAGCAACATTATTCACCGGACAGAGGATCACAGCGCACCCACGGGTCCGCCTCGAGGGAGAGGAGACAAAGTGGGAAAACAGCAGCTCCTGCCTAGGGGGTGACATCTACTCAAAACTCACAGAAAGCATCAACCGAGCTGGCTGCTTTGTGCCCGCGTCTGAGGACAGTCACTGCCTACGAGGAAAGTGCGCACAACCAGCACAATCATTCGACCCACAATGACACATGCTTCACCGGCCTGGAGCGGAAGCCAGGGGAATCAACGGAAATCTCTCCAAAAACTATAAAACAAGGCCCTTCGGATGGAGGTGGGTGGGCCTTGCTTCACAAGAGCAGACCTCCACAGAGATCCAGGCGCTGAGGAGCGGGACGGCCACCTCCGCAAACCCAACGAGAAATCCTACAAGGACTTGAGCAAAATAAAACCACACTGGACCTCCACAGAGTTCCAGGCGCTGAGGGGTGGGACGACCACCTCCGCAAACCCAACGAGAAATCCTACAAGGACTTGAGCAAAATAAAACCTCACTGGACCTCCACAGAGATCCAGGCACTGATGGTGGGACGACCACCTCCGCAAACTCAACGAGAAATCCTACAAGGACTTGAGCAAAATAAAACCACACTGGACCTCCACAGAGTTCCAGGCGCTGAGGGGTGGGACGACCACCTCCGCAAACTCAACGAGAAATCCTACAAGGACTTGAGCAAAATAAAGCCACACTGGACCTCCACAGAGATCCAGGCACTGATGGTGGGACGACCACCTCCGCAAACTCAACGAGAAATCCTACAAGGACTTGAGCAAAATAAAACCTCACTGGACCTCCACAGAGATCCAGGCACTGATGGTGGGACGACCACCTCCGCAAACTCAACGAGAAATCCTACAAGGACTTGAGCAAAATAAAACCTCACTGGACCTCCACAGAGATCCAGGCACTGAGGGTGGGACGACCACCTCCGCAAACTCAACGAGAAATCCTACAAGGACTTGAGCAAAATAAAACCTCACTGGACCTCCACAGAGATCCAGGCACTGATGGTGGGACGGCCACCTCCGCAAACCCAACGAGAAATCCTACAAGGACTTGAGCAAAATAAAACCTCACTGGACCTCCACAGAGATCCAGGCACTGATGGTGGGACGACCACCTCCGCAAACTCAACGAGAAATCCTACAAGGACTTGAGCAAAATAAAACCTCACTGGACCTCCACAGAGATCCAGGCACTGAGGGTGGGACGACCACCTCCGCAAACTCAACGAGAAATCCTACAAGGACTTGAGCAAAATAAAACCTCACTGGACCTCCACAGAGATCCAGGCACTGATGGTGGGACGGCCACCTCCGCAAACCCAACGAGAAATCCTACAAGGACTTGAGCAAAATAAAACCTCACTGGACCTCCACAGAGATCCAGGCACTGAGGGTGGGACGACCACCTCCGCAAACCCAACGAGAAATCCTACAAGGACTTGAGCAAAATAAAACCTCACTGGACCTCCACAGAGATCCAGGCACTGAGGGTGGGACGACCACCTCCGCAAACTCAACGAGAAATCCTACAAGGACTTGAGCAAAATAAAACCTCACTGGACCTCCACAGAGATCCAGGCACTGATGGTGGGACGGCCACCTCCGCAAACCCAACGAGAAATCCTACAAGGACTTGAGCAAAATAAAACCTCACTGGACCTCCACAGAGATCCAGGCACTGAGGGTGGGACGGCCACCTCCGCAAACCCAACGAGAAATCCTACAAGGACTTGAGCAAAATAAAACCTCACTGGACCTCCACAGAGATCCAGGCACTGATGGTGGGACGACCACCTCCGCAAACTCAACGAGAAATCCTACAAGGACTTGAGCAAAATAAAACCTCACTGATCAGAAAAACACAGACAGACATCCCTGCAAACCCGTTTACCCGTCGCCCACAGCTCTGCAATGCGTTGCCCCAGTGAAGCAAGTGCCCCCACTTGTGACAATGTGACAAACAGAAAACACACACCGGGGCCTAAAACACTCCATGCGACCATGGAGTGACGAGGCTCAAACCTCGGTGCCCTGGAACACCACTGCGGGTCCCATGTGACAGCCAGAGAAGGTCAAGTGTCCAGAAAAAGCCCCCCCCCCCCTCCCCCCAGATACCATGGGTGAAGGCCGAGGTCCCCAGCAGCACAAGTCCGAATGACCACCCACGGCCGGGTGCCAAGAACCAATCTTTTCGTCGGGCGCAGTGTGTTTCCTGGTACCGGATGGGGGCTCATTTATTTTGCCATCTTTTTCAGGCGTGTTAACGACGCATGCTGCACGGGGCTGTAGTTTTAGGTATGTTGCACGGTGCTTTTAGTGTTTTGTGCGGGGCTGTAGTTTTAGGTATGTTGCACGGTGCTTTTAGTGTTTTGTGCGGGGCTGTAGTTTTAGGTATGTTGCACGGTGCTTTTAGTGTTTTGTGCGGGGCTGTAGTTTTAGGTATGTTGCACGGTGCTTTTAGTGTTTTGTGCGGGGCTGTAGTTTTAGGTATGTTGCACGGTGCTTTTAGTGTTTTGTGCGGGGCTGTAGTTTTAGGTATGTTGCACGGTGCTTTTAGTGTTTTGTGCAGGGCTGTAGTTTTAGGTTTTTTTTGCGCGGCGCTGTAGTTTTTTAAAGCGGGGCTGGAGAAAATTAATTTTCCGTGATGCATTTACTCCCACCCATGGCGTCCCCGCAGGGCTCTCTGCGGCTCAAGGGGGGAGGGAGGCCCCCGAAGGATCCTCTCCCACGAGGGGGGGGTAGGTAGGGAGGGGCGGGAGGCCCCCGACAAATCTTCTCCCACTCCCCTGAGCCCATGCTATGTGCCCCGTGATCAACGCCAACTTCCTCCCCACCCGCCGCCGCCGCCCACGGGGGGGGAGGGGACAGGAGCTGCGGACGGCCCGGTGACCCCCCACCCGCCCCCCAAGTACAGATCGAGCCCTCACCTGGCAAGCGCGCGGCAGCAGGACAAAAGCAGAAACTTTCTCGGTCCGCGCCGTCTGCACCTGGCGCGGGCGGGGCCGGAGCCCCTCCCCCCGCGGGGAACCCTGGGAGCTGTAGTCCGTGTACAGCGCCCGCCCCCCCCGCTGTAAGGAGACACCCGGCGCTGACGGCTCACAGTGAGTCATGGCCCAGGCGGCCCTGGCACCGTCTTGAGGCACAGAGCCTGCTGGGACTTGTAGTTCCATCCACGGGGCCGCCAGCCCCTGCAGAACTCTTCTCCCCAGGTGCCAGCTCTCTGTCCTTCGGTCCAGCATGTATCCGCCGACTCTCTCTCTCTTTCTAGGGCTCCTTAAAAAAAACCTTTTTTGTGCACGCCCCCCACCGCACTGCTGCCTCTCCGACGTGTAGTAAATAGCACCACACAGTTTCTCTGTACTCCACTGGTGTTTACTCACTTTACCGGCCTTGGAAGGATGGGCGGCCGACAGGGCCTGGCGCCCATGTCCCGCAGACCGCCCCAGATGTGAGGCTGGACACTCATGCCTACAGTACACTACTAATAGGGGCCCTCACAGCAACACTACACATGACACACCCATCCTTACACAAACCAGACACCACCATACGCTACACGTGAAACCCCAAGTGCCTCGAGTCTGGTCTGTGCCCAGGATTACACCCTGACAGACAAACGACCTGGGCACCAAAATAACAGTGGTGGCAAAGCCAATAGGTCTCGCCTATGCAAGAGGTATTGTCTTTGCCAATGTGTTTTAGCCATGTTGTACACCTGCATGCTGTTCAGCATGGCTAAACGCTTGTGGAATAGAGGAGAGTGGCGAGTAGTAGCATAGAATAGCATAAAGTGCATTGGCATAGAGTGCAGTGGTGCAGGGTAGAGTGCAGTGGAATAGAGTGTTTCAGAGTAGAGTGAGAGTACAGTGTCAGAGTAGAGTGGCATAGAGTAGATTGGTGCAGAGTAGAGTGCAGTGACACAGAGTGGAGCGCTGCAGAGTGCATTGGCATAGAGTGCAGGGGAGCAGGATAGAGTGCAGTGGCATAGAGTGGTGCAGAGTAGAGTGTCGAAGAGTGCAGTGTCGTAGAGTAGAGTGCAGTGACACAGAGGGGAGTGCTGTTGAGTGCAGTGGCATAGAGTGATGCAGAGTAGAGTGGCGCAGAGTAAATGGTGAAAAGTACAGTAGCGTAGAGTGCAGTGGTACAGAGTAGAGTGGCAGAGAGTGAAGTGTTACAGAGTAGAATGTCCTAGAGTGCAATGGTGTAGATTAGAGTGGGACGGAGTGCATCGGCGTAGAGAGGATTGTTTCTGAGTAAAGTGCAGTGGCATAGAGTGACGTGGTACAGAAGAGGGTGGAGTGGTGCAGTGTAGAGAGTTCTGGTGCAGAGTGCAGTGGTGCACAGTTGATTAAGTGGACTGGCATAGGGTGCACTGGCTTTGAGTGGAGTGGTACAGAGTAGAGTGCATAGGCGTAGAGTGTATTGACGTAGTTTGCAATGGCATAGAGTGCAGTGTTGTAGAGTGGAGTGGTGTAGAGCGGATTGGCATTGAGTGGAGTGGCGTAGATTAGAGTAGCCTAGACTGGAGTGGTGTAGAGTACAGTGGTGAAGAGTCACACAAAGTGCATTGGCATAAACTAGAATGGTGCACAGTAGAGTCGAGAGGCGCAGAGTGAAGTGGCTTAAAGTGGAGTGGGGCAGAGTAGAGTGCAGTGGAGTGGTACAAAGTAGAGTGGAATGGCGTAAAGGGGAGTATGCATGGAGAAGTAGCGCTGCCATCACAGACAACACATTTTCAATTGAAATTACCATTACATTTGCACAGACTTACCGGTTTACTAATAAAAGTATACAGCACACAAACGATAATGTGTGGAAATGTCAAAACCTAGTATAGATTTGTTTTGATCGTGTTCAAATATTTATTTCCACACTTCAGAATTAAAAAAAAATTGCTTTATTTGTGCTTTCCTATTTCTGATATGTGCTAAAATGTCTGCACAGTTCATTTCAGACATTTAAGTTCCAAGAGTGTGTCAGGACAAATTAAGAGAAAATGGTAGTTCAATCATGAAAAAAGAGTCGATTGATCAAGTGCAATGTTTTTATATATGCAGTTTTTGAAGCGGAGACTTCCTCTCAGGTGAGTAGCAAGAGGTAACAACCAACACGTGTTTTGCCCCTTTACATGGCCATCCGGCCTGGGGCTTCCTCGGGGCGTTCATAGTTCAGTAGAGGACAGAATTTGTCCCAAAGATCCGGTTCTCAATAACGTAATTCTCGTGAGTAAAGGGCAGAATGCCTTGGAGTGGTCTGTCTTGGAAGTCGCCGTCGACTGCCAAGACAGACCACTCCAAGGCATTCTGAGGAAATCAGCACAAGTCGCTGCAAGTTTGCCTTGACGAATATCAAGCATTGAACGCTGTCATGGATCGTCACTACACGGCTCCAGCCCGCTCATCTGCAACACCCGGCCTGTTCTTCGCGCCACGCTGACCATTGCCAGCAAATCTCTCCTTGCTCCCAGCAAACGTATTTCCCGCAAACGTGACTCTTGGTACAAAATTTGAGAGGGTAACAGTTCAGCAGGACTAATCTGGGACTGCATCTGAACCGCGCTTCATCGCATCGAAGTCGGCATGAACAATTGGATTTGACCCAGTCCAGCGCAACCAGATAATCCCCGTTGGTGCTTTATGCTTTACGGTGCTGTGCTATTTTACAGTTTATTCTTAAAAAATGTGTACGTCCAGTTCTAATTATTGGAGATTTGTCGTTTTGGTCTTGTTCATTAAATTAGCTCTATTTTCTCAACCTGGTGTGGGATCTTTTTGTGTGGTGTTTTCACTGTCTTACTGTTTGAAGTGTTGCAAAAATACTTTACGCATTGCCTTCAAGTTAAGCCTGACTGCTCTGTGCCAAGCTAACAGGGGGTGAGCACAGGTTAATTTGGGGTTTGCTTGTGCCTTACCCGGATTAGGATTGTGGTAATGCTTGACCAGGGCTCACACCCCAGTCAACCAGAAACCTAATTTCTTGCAACTATATTCAGCAAACAATGAGTTACCCTTCCTAAAGAAATTATTAATATATCTGTTTGTACACTAAAAACTCCTTATAAGCCAGTTTTACCACTTTAATATGCTCCATATTCTATTCTCCCACAACGTAATGACTAAATCAAAATATTTTATAATATGTCCAACAGTTTACGGTGTGGTCCCTTGAAGTAGAATAGAATTGCTTCAAAGACTGTTCTCATCTTTTCCGTCTGTACAATAGGTTTCAGATGTTTCTTTCATGCATCAAGCAGGCCTAGATACAGGCAGAATATATGTTCAATCTATTCCTGGTCCAAATTCAGATCCAACACCAGTTCCCTTTCTTTACAGCAGGTTTCCCGGAGCCATCAAATTGTCGGAAAAGGAGGAACAGAAGTCTGAAACGCAAATAAGAATTCTTTTTTTTTTTAATTTTTATTTTATTAGAAACCGTTAGCACACAATAAAAGACATACAAGGGCCTACAACCACCAGGGCCGGCCGCTATAGAGCCCGAGGGCCCGCAGTGTAACGCCATACATTCAAATGAACCAGCGGCAAAGTACCCGGCAGTCCGTAAGCACCTATAACAGACCGCCGACACCCAGTCCTCATCATCCAGCTCTAAGCCATCGCCTGTCCATGCCTGCCTCAGACGGAGCAGCAAGTCCGCGCGATCGTTGATGAGTTTCTTGTAAATCAGAGAAATAGTGCTGTCGGGCACATAGCCATCCAACACTCTATCATCCAGTGGGGAATACTCAGGGATGGCAGCAGCGTCCGGAAAAACCGAACACAGCGCATGGTGGACTTGAGCATATCGGAAATACTCTCTATAGTTCAATTTATATTCCTTTTTAAGCATTTCAAATGTTTTGAAAGCTCCCTTCACCCAAAGATCACCCACCTTACATATACCAATCATGTCCCATTTCTCAAAGCCTTTCGATCTCCACAAACAGCCCAACCGCCCAGAGGCATACAGCGGCGTCGCCCGAGTCAAGCGATCCCTCCACCCCATCGCCGCTTTCGCCGCGTGCCACACACGCACTGCCACCCGCGTGGGTCCCGTCAGCCGCGTGTCCGGGGTCACCGAGTACAGCGCCCTATTATAATCCCCACCCGGAAGCAGGAATTTATCCATCTCGAACGCCGGGTTTAAGGCAGGACCATATATCCCGTGGTTCACAGCCGCCAACTGAGACCCAATAGTATCGTTTGATATCAGGGAGTGCAACCCCCCCATCGTACCAAGGAAGCATTAACTTGGCGAGAGCAATCCGCGGCCGCCCGTCCCAAAACAGTTGACGCTGAAGACCCTCAACCTCCCGGAAATAGCGGGCCGGTACGACATCCAGAGTATTTTGCAAAGCGTACAAAAAGCGAGGCAGCAACATCATTTTGAACAATGCCGCCCGTCCAAGCGGTGAAAGCGGAAGTTGTCGCCATCTTGCGACGTCGGCCTTCAGTCGCTGGAGGGGAGGGAGAAGGTTTCGCTCATAGCGGACCGCGGGATCCAGTGAGATAAAGATTCCCAAATATTTGAACCCCAGGGTAGCAACCTGAACAGGGCAGTCTTGCGGCAGGAGGGGAGCTTCCCCGGAGAGGACGTAGACGCACGATTTGGCCCAGTTGATAACCAGGCCGGAGTTGCGGCCAAAGGAAGTCAACACGTCCACCAATACCATTAGTGACTGTCGGGGGGAAGTGAGATATAGAAGGATGTCGTCCGCGTAAAGGGAGACACGGTCTTCGAACTCCGGCGTCCATCTAATGCCTCGCAACGACGGCTCCCAACGCAACCAGGCAGCGAGAGGCTCCAAAGAAAGCGCAAAGAGAAGGGGTGATAGCGGACATCCCTGTCGCGTACCCCTCCCCAGTGCGAAGGGAGCCGACACCCTACCATTCACCACCACCTGAGCCAGTGGGTCAGCGTATAACAATTTTACCCAACCAATAAACTCAGGGCCGAATCCAAATTTCGCCAAAACGGCCCAAATATATGGCCACTCCAAAGTGTCGAACGCCATAGTAGCATCTAAAGATGCCAAGATGGCCGGCTCCCGTATAAACTCGGCTCTAGCCAGCACACCGTGCAACCGCCTCAAATTTAGGGCGGTATTCCGATGGGGTATAAAACCGGACTGATCCTGATGAATCAAGTCGCCCACGACCCGAACCAGTCGGTTAGCCAACACCTTAGCCAGAATTTTGGGTTCTGCGTTCAACAGCGAAATGGGCCTATAGGAGGCGCAGCTGTCTCGCGGCTTCCCATCTTTGTGTATCACCACTATGGTGGCGAGGCGTTGGTCAGGGGGAAGGAAGCCCGCCGCACGTGCCGCCGAAAACATGTCACGAAGATACGGCGCTATCTTATCAGGACATAACTTATATAGTTCAATGGGAAGACCATTAGGACCCACCGCCTTACCAGACGCGATCGAGCGATTGGCCAAAGCAATCTCATCTGACGACAACTTCGCCTCCATCAATGTTGCATCCGCCTCCGATAAGGTTGGCAGTGCGATGTCTCGAAGCAACAGATGAGAATCCTCCTCCGAACGCACGGAAACCGGAGAGTATACCCCGCGGAAGTGGTCCGCGAAGCAGTCAACAATCTCAACAGGGTCAGTCACACGCACTCCATCCATTCTCTCCACAACGGGCACCACCCTACTCGCTCTCTCCTTCTTATCCAACCAAGCAATCAACTTCCCGGCCTTATCCCCCACGTCATACAGACGCCCTTGCTGTTCTCTATACATCCCTTTAGCAGCTTCCGTGACTAGCGCTCTATAATCTGACTGTTTGAGGCTGAGAACATGCAATTTCTCATCAGTAACTCCACGCTCCAAGTCCTCCTCCATTTCAGCTATTTCAGTCTCCAGGCGAACCACCTCAGCTCTCTCGCACCTCTTAGTATGGGAGATAAGAGACAAGGCCTGCCCCCTGACCACCACCTTATAAGCCTCCCATAGGGAGACGGCCGACGACACCGACCCCACATTATCAGTGAAGTAGTGATCAGTGGACTTGACCTACTCCGCGCGGATCTTAGGGTTACGAAGATGCCAGGGGCCAATAGGTGCCACTCTTCCCTCTGTGCCAGGGTCAACTCTCAGTTGCAACCATATAGGGGAATGGTCAGAAATACCTCTGGCTACGTGACGCACCTCCCCAATCATCCCCGCTTGGGTCGCCGGCATGAGCATATAGTCGAGTCTCGAGAGACTCCCATGGGCCCCCGAGTGAAAGGTATACTGCGCTTGTCCCGGGTGCATCATTCTCCAGCAATCTACCAGTCCCAAAGTGTCCAAAAAACTCCCCAACCAGGCCTGAGCCCTAGGGAGATCCCTGGGGGGGTGACGGTCCTCCAATCCAGAGACCACGGCATTAAAGTCTCCACCCAACACCAAAACCCCCCCAGGGAGCCCCAGAACCAAACGCCCCAAGTCAGCAAATGTAGTCGTCTGCAACCCCGGGGGCACATACACAGCCACCAGTGAGATGGTTCTACCCTCCCATCTCCCCACCAGTGCCACATATCGCCCCCTATCATCGTGAAGCACCTCGTCCACTGCCAGTGGGAGGGAGTTCCTACTAAGATGCCCACTCCCCTAGAGCCAGAAGTGAAGCCAGAGTGAGCGGCAAGGCGATAGCCCCTCCTATTTAGGGCCTGGAAGGAGTTCCCAACCAAATGTGTCTCCTGCAGGAAAACGATGTCGGGCGAGAGCCGCTTCAAGAACTGTAACACCACCCCGCTCTTGATCCTGTCCCCCAGACCATTCACATTCCACGAAAGGATTCGCAATCCCCTATCCCCCATCCCACTCCCGCACATGAAACCCACATCCCGGAGAGCACAACCCGGAGAAATCAGCAAATAACTTCACATTGCCCTGCGAAACGAAAAAACAACAACCATCCCCAACAACCACCCTCCCCCACAGACCCAAAACCACAACTCCCCCCTCCCTGCACCCCTGCTTGAGCCCGAACAGCCCCCCCAACTTGCAGTGTGCCTGTCGCCCTAACATTTACCACAAAAGAACCCCAGAAGGAGGAAAGGACCCCAAAAAGCTCCCCCAACCCCCAGACATTTGAAGGGCATGATGTGCCGGATTAGAGTGTAACTGAGCCAAGCTGCAATGAATAGTCAATCTAGTCCATCGCCAGGAACCAAGTTCTAGTCCTGCTCCACCACATCCCGTCCGCTTTCCTCCGCCCGATCGTATCGATCCTGTCCCCGCGGTAGGGCATCCAGCCAGTCACCAACCGCCTCCGGTCGGTCAAAAAAGTGGGAACGACCCTGGAACTCAACCCGCAACCTTGCCGGGAATAACATCGCGTATTTCAGCTCCATGTCCCTCAGGCGCCGCTTGACACCCAAAAATCCCAGCCGCTGTTTCTGGACCGCTTGCGTGAAGTCCGGATAAAAGCTAACATTGGAGTTCTCAAACTTCAGCGGCCCAGCCACCCGCGACGCCTGAAGGATAGCATCTCTATCCCGAAAGTTAAAAAGTCGAGCGATTATAGGCCGCGGGGGAGCACCCACTTTGGGCGCACCACCCGGAATCCTGTGGGCCCGCTCCACCGCAAAGAACTTGCTCAATCCCTTGGGCGCGAGACGGTTGATCACCAGATCCTCCACAAAAAGATCAGCAGCAGATTCCTCCGATCTTTCCGGCACTCCGATGATACGGACATTGTTCCGTCTAGCCCTGCTTTCCGAATCCTCAAGTCGACGATCAGTCTGGTCACTGGCAAGCCGCAACCGACGGACCTCCGTCTGCAGGGCGGCCACGCCCACAGTTAGGCTCGACGCCGCTTGTAACAAGGAGTCGACCCGCTCGTTGGTTTTGGACAGATCTGCCCTGACCAAATTCACATCGATCAGTACCGCGTCCAACTTATGTGCCAGGGTATCAAATCGCTGACCCACAGCAGCCTTCATCTCCTCAATGGCGCCCATAACGTCCTGCAGGGTAAACTCCGACGCTGGGCCCGCCAGCTCTTTAGACCGCTCAGGCGATTTATGCAGGCCAGCGGGGGATCCCTTTAGCTGCGCGTAACGGTCCATGTTGTTGGCCTGAGCATAGGATCCCCTCCGGGTTGACTTAGATTTCGACTTGTCCCCTTCGAGTCTCGCCGCCATCGTCCGGAGGCCACCAAGGTTGGCACCCGCCAGCGCCAGGGACAGGGACCCGTTGGCTAAGTTAAGCCGACACTGCGATCGCAGGCAGGACGTCCGTGGATAGTCCGAAGATCGGGCCAGACACTCCGTTGTCCGCGCTCCTCTGAAACACCAGGGTCCCTCAGCCGATCTCAAACAGCAGACTTGAAAACGAAAGTGAAAGTGCGGGGTACGGGGCAGGTCAAGCCCTGCATGCCGCTGTTGTTCACTTCGTACCCGGGCACCTCACCAACTCGAGACCGGGACCTAGGCACCAGCAGGCCGCAAACTTCGGAGGGCAACCATTTGGGTTCCCGGCATCCGATCAGAATTCGGAAAACGGGTGGCACCTCAGCGCGAATGCATCAGCAAAAGCCCGTCAAATTTACCAGGATTTAGTCAGGATAGACGTGGGAGGTTGCGGAGGCCCTCGAGAGCCTTAAGCCTATGCGGCCATCTTGGTTGCGCGCTAGGCTCCTCCGTATTTCTGCAAATAAGAATTCTTAACCCGGTTTTTCATGTTAAAATCAAGATACAGTTGTATTTCAACAGTATATGATCCCACGATGAAATTGTTTTTAAATTTTGTCTACATTTCTATATCCATTACAGAGTGATTCGCTTTTATTTCTTGTTCTAATAGTATCTTCTGAGATTCTCGAGTCATAGTTGTTCGTTCGTTCAGGATCAGTAGTTTGTTGTTAGTCAAAAGCTTAGTAATTACCGGTAAGTATCATGAGCATTGTCGCTGCGTCTCTCCCTCGCTTTACTTCATTACAAGTCTGATGTAGCAAACAAAAAAGATACAACGGACAGCTGTAGTTGAAAGCATCAAACACAACGCTTTGATGATACCAATCCTTCATACTCTATTGCTTCATAGAGGAGAGTAACTTATACCAAACACCTTATCTAAGCGAGTTTCCTCTGAGACCCTGTAAGGATTAACAAAAGTGGAGGGGGTCGACCAAGTAGCAGGCCTACAGATTTCAGAAATAGATGCTCCTTGTAATTCAGCCATCGTAGAGGACATGCTCCGAGTAGACCTTCCTTGAATCCCCACTGGGGCAAACTCCCCCACAGAGTCAAAAGCCATGGAAATAAGGGATCAAATCCATCAGCTTCATGAAGCCGTCGTTGGCTTTTCCCCTTTCCTCGCTGGCTCATAATTCACAAAGATTTAGTTTTCCTGAAGGGCTGAACCCTGTCCAAATGATCTAGAAGAGTCCTTCTAACATCCGAGTTCAATTTCCTCTCCTCCGAAGAAGGGGATGGATAAAACTCTGGTGAAATTATCTCTTGTTCCCTGTGAAATGGCAAATTTATTTTGGGAACAAATGACGTGCATTTACAAAATGGGAACTTATAGGAAAGAGCGGCCAACTCTCACGGTCACCTGGCTGAAGTTATTACCACCAGAAAAAAAAGATTTAAAAGTAAGAAGTTTTAAATCCAGCGCTACGAAAGGCTCAAAGTGCGGTTTAGATAAAGTATCCAAAAACACATTGCTTTTAGAAGCGGGAACCAATGAGCAAAGAGTCATGCTGGAGCAATCAGTATAACCTCACTGATTCTGACGTCAACCTCACCAGAAAGGGTCTGATTGAGGGGAAGCGAGGAAAAGCGTACAGCAGACTGGGAGGCCATGCACACAAAAGTTCATCTATCATCCATGGTCTCGTGTCCCTTCCCCCTCGAGTTAAACCTCCCCATCTTTGCATCTAATGGGAAACCAGTAGATCCCAGACTGGTTGAGCCCACCTCTGAGTCCGAAGCCAGAGACTGTATGGATGGAGGGAGAAGTTCTGGGAAGAAGGTATCTGCCTGCTTAGGTTGTCTTTGCTCTCGTTGCATGTTCGCGCACTTCTTGTCGATGCAAGAGATTTTGTAACCCCTGCCTGCATATGTAGGCCTTGGCTGTCATATTGTCTGTACGAATCAGGAGTGAGTCGCCCCTGATCCGCTAAGAGAAGAACCTTAGTTCTAGTTTCAAAAGCTCCATTTCTCGCCAGTTTGATGATTTCCGAGCCTTATTCAATTGCTTTCTTGAGGATAAGAGTATCTACTCCCTCAAACAGTGCCCAACGTTTGACCTCCTGTCTCGTAATCTAAGTCAAGATTATACATGTTCCTGGAGGCACAGTTCAAAACTCTATGGCATAGCCCGTTTGACTATGCTCAGCACCCATTTGTCCGTGACATTCCTTTCCCAAACCTGACAAACTGTTGAATCCTTCCGCCAACTGGATCGGAGACCTCCACTCTTTGATTGTCAGGACCTCTTTTAGCTGGCACAGCATTTTTGAAAGGATCCTGCTTCTGAGATTATCTTTTGGGCTGGTACTTCCGCCTCCTTCTGTATGTTGATGACCTGGAGCCTTTCTTGGAAGAAGCTTTCGAAGAGAAAGCCCGAAACTTGTGAGAGCCAGACGTCGCCTTATAGGGCGCAGCATTCCGATTCTTAAAGGCCTTGGAAATCACTGCATCTAACTGATCTCCAAACAGCATGCGTCCCTCAAATGGCGTCTTTAGGAGTACAGATTTCCCGAGTGCTTCTGCTCTGCAGTCTCTCATCCAGAGACTCCATCTTGCCGCCTTGAGGGTACCTGAAGATATTGCCACACTTCGCACCATATCAGTGAAACGTCGGCCAGGAGTCTCGACGGCTGCTCCATTGAGGCCAAAACGTCTGATATTCTTGACCTTCCTGAATAGCAACAGCCATTTTATCAAAGTCTCCCACTAAAGGCTGGGCTGGGCTGTGTACGTCGAATCGGTTCCAGCCTCAATAGCTAAGTTCATAGCATCAAAAGACATGTTCATAGCAGAGGCCAGCATCCGTTGGAGTCGAATCCTCGCGATTAACAGAGGTACTGACAATCAATGTAGCGAAGATTGCAGCCACTTTTATATTATGAGGAAGAAAATCCTCTCCTAATACATTTTGCCATTAAATGGCATCGCCATCGATGACGGCTTCACATATTGAGGGAATAAAGTCTCCGCTCCATCGTACGACTGGAACGGTGGAAAACCCAGATTTTCTTGAACATGTGACAAAATGTCACCCATCTCTTCTTTATGACATATTTCCCAGAGGATGTTGAGGAAGAACAAGGACATCAAGAGGGAATTGAAGTCCCTCTTATCCAAGGAGAGGGTATCTCTGAGGCAAGTAGCTCGGATAGTGGGATAGCTTGCACCCTGCCTTCAAGCCATATTTCTGGGTCTCCTTCATTATCGAGCTCGACAGTGGTTAAAAATTCATCACCTCTGAAACGGCCTGCTCTATTCAGACTTAGTTCCCCTGTCCCAGGAAACCAGGATGTCGATAGATTGGTGGCTGATTCACATGGAGGCCCAGAACAGCAGGGCGAGTTTTGTCTCTCACCCAGACTGTCATAGAGTCAGATGGGAGTCGGTGGGGTTGGGGAGCCCGCGCGGATCCATCTCCACGGGGGAGGTCATTAGTCAGAGAAAGGCCTCCAGCTCTATATCAATTGTCTGGAACTCCTGGAGGGTTTGCTTACCATCAGGGCTCTTCTCCCCCCGGAAGTTCTCGGGTTGCGTCCTACCATGGCTAAACAGTTTGCCGTGATCTGAAAGGTCAGTCAAAAGGTCAAGTCATAGCTTTGATATGGAGAACACAGAGCATGCATCAATTGGTTAGGAATAAAACATGCAATGAGCAATGCATTCATCTTTGCACGGTATGCATAAGGGCTACTGAAAAGTTTGTATGGCTTTGAATACCAGCAACAGGACGAAGAAATATTGTTTTATCCAAAGTAGAAACTTTGGCTGGCACGATGACGTTGGTGGCGCTGCGTGTAAAATGTCTCTTCAAAGGGTTTCCCTTCTTGCTACAGCGCTCACCTCAGTGACGATACATGCTGTAAACAGTGCAAAGAGAGCATGCGTGCGCATGATCAACCGGAACAATGAAAAACACGGACATTTCTGTGTTTAACCTGGACACTGTTTGAAAACAGGGACATTAGAGTCACTTGGAGAAAAGTGTCGGGACACGGGGACACTTCTCCAAAAACAGGGACCATCCTGGGAAAACGAGAACGTCTGGTCACCCTAGCTCAGGTTGTTGGATTTGGGTCTTGTGCGATTTTCAGAGCTTTACCCACACCCCACCTCTTCAGCCAACTCACTCGCCATGTCTGCTCCCCCGGGGGTGTTCTGGCTCCCTGTACCTGATTGGCTGCAGACAGGCCTGGCTGTTGCGGGCGTCCTGAGAACGCGCTGCCAGGGTGCCCGTCTGGATCACCGGAAAATGCTGGACTCCTGCCCAAGTGTCCTGTAGGCAGCACAGTCCAAACCATTGCGACAATTCTGTCCTTCGGGGGTCTGTGAAAGAAATGTCACAGCGACTCTGGGTTCGTCTCATGCGAAGGAGGTCTGTTTCCTTCCTCCAGCTCGCCCTCTGTTGAGTTTGCATCTGATTTAAATCAAGCCTTCCACTTTTTCCTCACTGGGTCTGGCAGTTTTACTTTTCATTAAGCGGTATAGGCTGACAGGGCTGAAAACGCAAAATGTTATTTGCTAAAACCCCGCGAAGACTAGCGAGCCAGAGCGGCGACCCTGGAGCTGGGAGACCAGGATCGAGTGACCTGGCTTTTCTAATATTCCTCTGAAGGCTGCATCATTGCACAGCCTCAGAGAGGCCCTTCTCGTGGAAGTAACTCTGCAGCAGAGACACAGGTGCTCGCAGAAGCCGCCCTTTAATAATCTAGCTCAGTGGGTGGAGGCCCTGCAGCAGAGGTCTTTAGGCACTTGGCTCTCGAGCTACATGAATACTGCTTTCATTCTTCCAAGGACGATAAAACGACTGAGACTAAGACTACTGAAACAGAAGGCATTAAAGTGGGTGACAATGCAAAAGGACTCGAAGTGTCAGACTCCAGGGTGAACTCTTGGTTGTTCCTGCCGGGATCAGAGCTCGAGACTTGAAGACCGCACTTGTTTATTGGAATAACACTGAGTTCCGGAGCCATTTGGCTGGTTATTGAGAGAAAAATATGCCACTGCATCCTTCACCCCAACTACACATTGCGGATTTCTCCGATTCAGCCGCCTTTTATCCTGATGAAAGGCTCCGAGTGACGCAGTCTGGCGATCTTTAGAACTTTCTACAACGCGATGTGACTGAGCCTCCATGTCTTCGAATGGTCCGTAGCCCCCCCTCCGTATTACCAAGATATTTCATGTTTACTATCTAAGTGTGTATATTTGACAGAATTTAGGAACGAGAACAGGAAAAGGTGGTTGGTTCTGCCTCAAAAATAAAAAGCTTTGACTACAATCACATGGCATGTGCTAGCGTCTAATATGTGAATGTGAACGCACTCTACGCAGGAGCCCCGGCCAAACTCCTGAAACGGCCTCAACGCATCCAGAACGCCTCCGCACGTCTGATCCTCGGCATCCCTCGCTGCAGCCACATCACACCCCACCTGAGAGACCTGCACTGGCTCTCTGTCAACAAGAGGATCACCTTCAAGCTCCTCACCCAGGCACAAAAGGCACTCCACAACACCGGACCAGCGTAACTCAACAGCCGACTCAGCCTCTACACCCCCACCCGCCAGCTCCACAGACCGCGCCCTCGCCACCGTCCCCCGCATTCGAAGAGTGACCGCCGGCGGTAGATCATTCTCCCACCTCGCCGCCAAGACATGGAACATCCTCCCCATCCGCCTGCGGCAGACCGAAGACCTTCTGACCTTCAGAAGACTTCTCAAGACCTGGCTCTTCGACCAGTAGCAGCATCCCACCTCCCCCCCCGCCCCAGCGCCTTGAAACCCTCACGGGTATGTAGTGCGCTTTACAAATGCCATGATTGATTGTGTCTCCACAAGGCGTAAGTGCTAGCTCAGTCTTTGCATCATGACCCTACACCGTGTGATTCTGGACAAATTACATCATCTCACTGTTCCTCAGTGCCTGTAAGTCAGCACTAGGAGTACTTAGAAATGTGTCACATGCTGCTTATATAGCGTTATGTAAATAACGGACTTGGCCTAGTAAATGTGCTGTGCTCATTTGCAATGTAATCGTAGCAGAGTGTGTCATTTCGCTGTTAAAATAATGGGTCCTGGCAGGAGCGGCTAAATGTTTTCTTAAGAAACCTGAATAGCCGAGTGCCAATCATGGCGCACTAACATGATAAAACTGTGTGACCTTGGACCACCGACTTTACTCCTCGTTTCAGCTTACATCAAACCAACGTTTGTAGCACTTGCGAACAGACTAACCTCAGAACTCGTTTCCGTATATACAAAAATGGACTGCCTATGTTTGCGCTCTTTCGTATATATAATATAGTGTAATGTTTACATGTGCTGTCAATATTTTACAGTGATAAAATTTGCTAGTAGCTAAACAGGACTTTCCTTGAGCTGAAGTAGCTCTCAATACAGAAAAGGTTGGAGACTCCTGCTCTAGACTCAACGCCAGATAAAAATGGTTTAAGATGTCAGAGTCAATACCTGGTTAGAAAATGCCCAAGCGATACCCGCCATACCCGCTGCAGACTTCTGAATGCTCCTAAGCCCCAACCCACTCACTGTGCCTTCACAGGAAAAGGTATTTATGCTCTTGTTCAATGCACTCTCACATACTTCTTCCACTCTCAGGGGATTTTCATTATATTTTCACACTGGCTCTTAGGGTCTTCAAACCTCTCACTTTTTTAAGGTTCAGGTATGTGAGCAGGGACCCCACCACAGCATGCTGAATGTCTGCATGTCTTTCATTTCTTTAACTTACTAGCTTTTGCTATAGCAAATCTAAGCCCATAAGGGTTAAAAAGCTCTGTAGAGTTAAATGAATACATCAACTTAGTGGAGCAGAATATAAAAGGCAGGAAGTAGAGACTTAGCACATCCCTGGGTTGGAGCAGCAGAGTCACAGAGATATACTCCGGGCAGCAGACCCGGAAGCAGAGGACGGCCCGGGACCAGGGTTCAATTCCCGACGTGGCAGGGTCGTGGACCAGGGCCAGCAGACTCGATAATTCTCGCCTCGGTACCTACTCTAACCAGGGATCACACTCGGCAACTCTGGGCATTAAGCTTGCCTCATCTCTACAACGGCCCCCCACAGACGCCGGGGATGCCTGGTTTCACCTTGGAGATACCCAGAAAGGGACCATCTCACAGGGATAGCCAGGACGGGTTCCCCAGCGGTCTACAGCGCCAGGACGCCTCAGGGCAACAGTGCGCTTTACAAGACACATACATTTACATTTACATTTTACTAAACTTACAACCTTGGCAGAGTGGGTAAGTCGGGACCACTGACAGCAGGAAGGATGAAAGTGTTGTGCCGGCCAAGAGTGGGGGCAAAGTCCAGAGGAGATGGGGTGCTGAGTGCCCGGGTGGCCTGCAGCCATCCTGGAGCCAGTGGCTCAGCTCTAGAGCTAATGCTGGTTCGATTGATCCCCAGGGAGGATATTAAGGAAAGGAAACATTGGGTCCTGGCAGCAATGGGGAGAGAGCGCAGCAGGTACCCTGATAAAACCAAGAGGTGGAAGGATCAAAGCAGAAAGGCAGCGTGAATAATGTGGAGCCGTGTGAAGGGCCTATTAGCATGGATGCACCTACAATATAAAAATGTTTCAGCCAATAGAATCAAAGGGAAAGTATCGAGGAGGAATGGGCAGGTTTACGAAGTCCCTGTATCAAAAAAAAGGTTGCGATGCAAAGTTCAGCGAAGAAGACTGCAAGGGGGTAGGAGAGCTTGTAGCCATGTTATTTTGTTGCAATGTGTCAGAACCCCGTCCGGATGGCCACTGGGCAAGCAGGAGTTACTGGGTCCCAACCGTGGATGCGGAGGCCTTTTACGCCTGATGTCCTGAGGCTCAGCCTACTATGGGCTCTGACCAATTGGGCCAGATACCACTTCATCACTTGACTCTCAGTGGTAGTGAGGAGTTGAGTAGTCCAAGGCTCCAGGTAGGAGGTAAATGTTAGGAGAACACAGACTCACAACTCAAAATCCAGCAACCCCAATAAACAATTGTTGGGTCAGATACTTGTTTTTATGTAACAAAAGACGTATTTATCTACTAACATAATGAACAATACAACACACTGCAAACAATATACACAGCCTTCTTGAGGCAACCCGACTAGCATTACCCAGGTCAGCTTTCCCATCCCACTTCCCTGTTTATGGATGATGGTTATTCCCCATTCATGCATGGTGAAAACCAAGCTAGGCCATTCTAATGCATTAGAATCTCGGAAGTTCTATAGGGCTCTATGGCATGATCCGTGAACCCCCCCTCTGGAGCGTGTTAATTCAGAGCAAGTTCCCCCAGGGCCCGTCTAACAGTCTTACTAGCTTTCGCGGAGTGGCGGTTCAGAGCTGTGTTCTTAACTCAACCCTTGACCTGCACTGGATTGTGTGCAGCATGAGAAAGTACCTGTGCCTGAGAGATGGTACAAAGCAAAAGAAACAGTGCAAGTGACTGTGTGTGAGCACAAGATAGTATATGTACCCGAGGAATGGTACAGTGCAGGAGAACCAGCATGAGCGATTGCATGCGAGTGCAAGGAAGTACACATGCATGAGAGATGGTATAGTGCAGGAGAACCAGCATGAGCGATTGCATGCGAGTGCAAGGAAGTACAAATGTATGAGAGCTGGTACAGTGCAGGAGAAACAGCATGAGCGATTGCACGCGAGTGCAAGGAAGTACAAATGCATGAGAGATGGTACCGTGCAGGAGAAACAGCATGAGCGATTGCACGCGAGTGCAAGGAAGCACAAATGTATAAGAGATGGTACAGTGCAGGAGAAACAGCATGAGTGATTGCATGCGAGTGCAAGGAAGTACAAATGCATGAGAGATGGTACAGTGCAGGAGAAAAAGCAGGAGCGATTGCATGCGAGTGCAAGGAAGTACAAATGTATGAGAGATGGAACAGTGCAGGAGAAACAGCAGGAGCGATTGCATGCGAGTGCAAGGAAGTACAAATGCATGAGAGATGGTACAGTGCAGGAGAAACAGCATGAGCGATTGCATGCGAGTGCAAGGAAGTACAAATGCATGAGAGCTGGTACAGTGCAGGAGAAACAGCATGAGCGATTGCATGCGAGTGCAAGGAAGTACAAATGCATGAGAGATGGTACAGTGCAGGAGAACCAGCATGAGCGATTGCATGCGAGTGCAAGGAAGTACAAATGCATGAGAGCTGGTACAGTGCAGGAGAAACAGCATGAGCGATTGCGTGCGAGTGCAAGGAAGTACAAATGTATGAGAGCTGGTACAGTGCAGGAGAAACAGCATGAGCGATTGTGTGCGAGTGCAAGGAAGTACAAATGTATGAGAGATGGTACAGTGCAGGAGAAACAGCATGAGCGATTGCGTGCGAGTGCAAGGAAGTACAAATGTATGAGAAATGGTACAGTGCAGGAGAAACAGCATGAGCGATTGCATGCGAGTGCAAGGAAGTACAAATGCATGAGAGATGGTACAGTGCAGGAGAAACAGCATGAGCGATTGCATGCGAGTGCAAGGAAGTACAAATGTATGAGAGATGGTACAGTGCAGGAGAAACAGCATGAGCGATTGCATGCAAGTGCAAGGAAGTACAAATGTATGAGAAATGGTACAGTGCAGGAGAAACAGCATGAGCGATTGCATGCAAGTGCAAGGAAGTACAAATGTATGAGAAATGGTACAGTGCAGGAGAAACAGCATGAGCGATTGCATGCGAGTGCAAGGAAGTACAAATGCATGAGAGATGGTACAGTGCAGGAGAAACAGCATGAGCGATTGCATGCGAGTGCAAGGAAGTACAAATGTATGAGAGCTGGTACAGTGCAGGAGAAACAGCATGAGCGATTGCATGCGAGTGCAAGGAAGTACAAATGTATGAGAGATGGTACAGTGCAGGAGAAACAGCATGAGCGATTGCATGCGAGTGCAAGGAAGTACAAATGTATGACAAATGGTACAGTGCAGGAGAAACAGCATGAGCGATTGCATGCGAGTGCAAGGAAGTACAAATGCATGAGAGATGGTACAGTGCAGGAGAAACAGCATGAGCGATTGCATGCGAGTGCAAGGAAGTACAAATGCATGAGAGATGGTACAGTGCTGGAGAACCAGCATGAGCGGTTGCATGCGAGTGCAAGGAAGTACAAATGTATGAGAGATGGTACAGTGCAGGAGAAACAGCATGAGCGATTGCATGCAAGTACAAGGAAGCACAAATGTATGAGAGATGGTACAGTGTAGCAGGAATATGGCGAGTAGTTGCATGTGCACTAAGATGTGCTTGTGCCTGTGGAAATGTACATTACAGAGAGGATAGCACGAGATGTTGCACGAGTGAGCTAGAATATATGTGTGCTAGGGGAGCGGTACAGTGCATTGTAGACTGCACACGTCTGGATACATGTGTGCGCTTATGAAAGGCAAACTATACAGAAGACAGTTGGGTCCAATTTGCGAGACCCAAGCCTTGGTGGAGGAGCAGGGAGAAATGGAGGATCCCCCAGGACAGATTTGTGGATTACTGCGTTTCTGAGAGTTGGGTGGGACACACATGGGAGGAATAAAAACCAGGGCTCTTCAGTGCATTTCAATAAACCGACTTAAGCAGTCAACCCTAAACTTTAGGGGACCGGTGGCATGGAGTGGGATTGGGTAGGACCCCGAGTGTGGTGGACATTTTGATGACTGTGTGACTACAAAGGACACCACCTCCTCCTTGACCAGACTACCGGTATCCCCTAAAGTTTAGGGTTGACTTCTTAAGACGGTTCTAAGAAATCCCAGGTAGGACTCACCTGGATGTTTGCATGGGTGATGTAGAAGCATTGCCTGGTAGGACACAGCTAGCCTATTGTTTAAAATGTAGGGATCCTATCAATCAATCAATCAGTGACACTTATAAAGCGCGCTACATACCCGTAGGGTCCCAAGGCGCTGGGGGGGGGGGGGGGGGGTGCCGCTACTGCTCGAACAGCCAGGTCTTCAGCTTCTTCCTGAAGGAGAGGTGGTCTTGGGTCAGGCGCAGGTCGGTCGGGAGGGAGTTCCAGGTCTTGGCGGCCAGGTAGGAGAAGGACCTTCCTCCTGTAGTCGCTCTTCGGATGCGGGGGACGGCGGCGAGGGCGTGGTTGGCTGATCGGAGGTGGCGTTTGGGAGCGTAGAAGTTGACTCGGCTGTTGAGGTAGCTCGGGCCTTGGTCGTGTAGGGCTTTGTGTGCGTGGGTGAGGAGGCGGAAGGTGATTCTTTTGTTGACGGGGAGCCAGTGAAGGTCTCTCAGATGTCCGGAGATGTGGCTGGTTCGTGGGATGTCGAGGATGAGTCTGGCTGAGGCGTTCTGGATCCGCTGGAGTCTCTTCTGGAGCTTGGCGGTGGTACCGGCGTCGAGGGCGTTGCCGTAGTCCAGTCGGCTGGTGACGAGGGCCTGGGTGACGGTCTTCCTGGTCTCGGTGGAGATCCACCAGAAGATCTTCCGTAGCATGCGTAGGATGTTGAAGCACGCCGAGGAGACGTTGTTGACTTGCCTGGTCATGGAGAGGGAGGAGTCCAGGATGAAGCCCAGGTTGCGTGCATGGTCTGTCGGTTTGGGTGCGGTGCCCAGGGCGGGAGGCCACCAGGAGTCGTCCCAGGATGAGGACCTCCGTCTTGTCCGAGTTCAGTTTCAGGCGGCTGGTCGTCATCCACTCGGCTACCTCTTTCATCCCTTCGTGCAGGTTGGCTCTGGCGGCGGCGGGGTTGTTGGTCAGGGAGAGGATCAGCTGGGTGTCGTCGGCGTAGGAGATTATGCTGAGGTTGTGTTTGCGTACGATGGCCGCGAGGGGGCTCATGTAGACGTTGAAGAGGGTGGGGCTCAGAGATGATCCTTGAGGGACGCCGCAGATGACTTCGGAGGCCTCTGACTTGTACGGTGGTAGGCGGACTCTCTGTGTTCTTCCATCGAGGAAGGAGATGATCCATTCCAGCGCCTTGTCCTGGATTCCGATGTTGCTGAGGCGCCGTACTAGGGTGCGGTGGCAGACCGTGTCGAATGCCGCGGAGAGGTCTAGGAGGATGAGGGCCGCTGTTTCTCCATTGTCCATCAGGGCTCGGATGTCATCGGTGGCGGCGATGAGGGCGGTCTCGGTGCTGTGATTGGCTCGGAAGCCGGACTGTGAGGGGTCGAGGGATCCGTTCGTCTCGAGGAAGGCGGCCATCTGCTTGTTGACGGTCTTCTCGATGACTTTGGCTGGAAACGGGAGGAGCGAGATGGGGCGGTAGTTCTTGAGGTCGGTGGGGTCCGCTGTTGGTTTCTTGAGTAGAGCGCTGAGTTCGGCGTGTTTCCAGCTCTCAGGGAAGATGGTGGTGTCGAAGGATGTGTTGATGATGTCTCGCAAGTGGGGTGCGATGACAGCGTCGGCCTTGTTGAAGACGTGGTGAGGGCAGGGGTCGGTCGGTGATCCGGAGTGGATGGAGTTCATCGTGCGGATGGTGTCTTCGGTGCTGATCGGGGTCCAGGCGTGGAGGGTGGTGGTGGGGGGTGGTTGTTCGGTCATGGTGTGCGTTGGTTGGTTGTTGAAGCTGTTGTGTATGTCCGCGATCTTGTTGTGGAAGTATGAGGCGAGGGAGTTGCAGAGGTCTTGCGATGGGGTGATGTCGTTGTTTCCTGCGCTGGGGTTGGAAAGCTCTTTCACGATGTTGAAGAGTTCCTTGCAGTTGTGTGCGTTGTTGTCCAACCGGTCCTTGAATGCTGTTTTCTTGGCGGCGCGGATCAGCTGGTGGTGCTTCCGGGTGGCAAGCTTGAAGGAGGTCCTGTTGTCCGGTGTCGGTTCCCTTCTCCAGACTTTCTCGAGGGCTCGGCAGTTCTTCTTGGAGCTCTTGAGTTCGTCGGTGAACCATGGGGCCTTCTTGCTGCCGGGTCTGCTAGGCGGGGTCCTCAGTGGGGCGAGTTCGTCCGCGCAGTTGCTGATCCACTTCGTGAGGTTGTCGGCGGCCTGGCTGGGGTTCGCTGAGCTGGCAGGAGGGTGCTGGCTCAGGGAGGTGGCGAGCTGGTCTGCTGTGATCTTGTTCCAGCTTCTGACGAATGCCCCAGACCTGATAGGCCAGTTATTGTGGGCAGAAACATGTTGGCGATAATGAGGCGGCTTTGAGTCCTTGTCTTCTACACTACTCAAGCTGCACAAATTCAAGAAAAAGAAAACATACAACGGATCCTTCTCCGGAATTTCTCCCAGAATCTGGAATGATCTCCCTCCGGAGATCAGTTGCATCCCTTCCACATTCCTCTTCAGCAAAGAATTAAAATTTTTATTATCCAACAAATTCACCACACACTGAGGACTTACTCGCTTCTTGATCGGCTTCCCGTCCACCTGCTCTCGAGTCTTGCATTGTTCTCTCTCCTACGTCGCTCCGTCACTTACACTACGTTCCTCCAGCCCTTGGACTGCGTTCAGGCTGGAAAATGTGTTAATCTATGTCTTCTTATCTCGCTTCTACCAATCTGTGCATGTAAATGCTGTTCTCCATGATATATGTCATGTTATGTGTTTTATATCAGGCCATACTATATTGTTATTATTAATTGTCCTGTAAAGCGCTCTGTCACCCATAAGAGTCTTGTTCGCACTAAATAAAACTCTAAATAAATAAACAAATAAATACAAATTTTAATGGCGTCTCATCTGTATAGAGAAGATGAGTTGATTGGTTGGTTGGGTAGTCGTGGCAGCAGCGTGGCTGGCCTCTGGATACGTTATAGCACAGACAGGCTCAGATAGGCTTGACTTAGGCACGCCAGCAGCACACCCACTGTGCATCTGCCATTTTATTGTTACAGCCGATTACAATACACCCCTGCCAAATACCAGACATCCTGTTTCAGACTAATGCAGACTGCAACATTTCTTGCATCACCGATGTGCACTTTGATTGGAGCATGGCTCTCACATTTGTATACGCAGACCGCACAACACATAATCTAACTTCTTGATAAATTCCTTACGGATGTCCCTATATCAATAATGTCCTGATGAGACCCCTGTATTTCGCTGTGGGTAGAAACATCCTCGACAAGTAGATAACAAACAGGCTTTACCTCAATGATTAAACCTTGAAGGACTGCCTAATGCTGTTTGTTATACAACACACAAATGCTCACATTTATGTCACTGTTTGTTTTCTCTAGGTTCTTGCACTGGGACACATCTCATTGACCATTTTTATATAACAATTGAAAACTTTCTTTGCTGGATACTTTAGAATAAAAGTTTTCCTTACAGGAAATTAAATGTTTGGGTTTTACGTTACATTATGAGTGTTGGCATTCACGTGCACGCAGAGATGTCGCTGATTTTTGTGAATTTTTTATGAATGAAGCTGATGAGAACCATTGTATTTGACTTTGTACTGTGGGCTTACAAGGCTGGCTTTAGGGGCGGCTTATTAATATATAAAATAGGTTTTCTTACGTGGCAAAGGTACTTTTCCTTGCCATGTGTTACTGTATTACCTGTAGACTGTAGCCCAGCCAGGGCACAGTATGATATGTGGGTGGTGTAAATATACATTGCAGCCCACATATGAAATTTTACTTCCCCGCAGCTGGTGCCATTTCTGTAGTATCTACCATAGACGCACAGGAAAATTAGGACCATTTGGCTGAATCCAATTGAACCAGTACCATTTAGGGCCAGATCAGACGTGCTCTGGCAGTGAATAGCAGTGCCATGGGGCAGAGAGGCCTAACACCGGCACAAAATAAGGCTAGAAAAAGAGAAACAAATCAGGGCTGATCATGCAAAGAACTGGGATTTCCCCTTCATTACTACACACACTGCCCTGGCCGAAGACTACAGATGTCTAATCAATGACTTGATGGGTCCTTTTGCTCCGGCGATAGAAAACGGCCAGTTGACCGCCGCTGTAGTGGCACTTGTCTGTTCTATGTGCTTTGGTACATAGCAGAATGTCTGGTTCTGCCCTAGTCACTAACCCAACCTCTGGGTAACCCCTCTCCTCACCTGTAGACCCCACCGGTGAATTGACTAACTCTAGACAATTCATAGATGCAACCCAGTATGCGTACCATACTATGGCTAACCAAGTTATGTGGCCCATTCTGCCTCCTGTGCCAAGTCCCCGGTCCCAACCGAAGGTCAGTTCTGTCCAAAGGACACCCAACAAGCAGAGACAAACAATGGCTGCCGGTTTACTGCACCAGGCCTCTGCCCATCCACTTACAGGTGTATTGCTCAAATCCAGTGTCTCACGCTCAGCCTCTGGGCTGACACTGAGTCACTCAGGGGCTCCTGGGGCTTATCTGGATACAGCGGAGCCCTTTTCGTCACACTCAGCCCTGGGGGATACAGATGTCCCTTTGCCAAACCAGAGTAAGACACAAGCCCATGATTCCATTCTCACCAGTCACCACTGGAGCCGCACAGGGACCTCCGAAAGTCTCCTAGAAGGGCAATGGAGGCACCTTCCAGCGCTACGTTGGCTCCACCTGTAGAGTGACAACTAGTGAAGGTCTCCCTGGGTTATGAGGAATCCCCCTTCTTGTGACCGGATGGATGACGTTGAAAGCACCTGCCCCTCTCAATGGGCTTCTTTCCCCCCATGGCTCCAACCATCCTGTGTCACTGACATAGAGTCGGACTCTTTCCCTTTGTCAGACGTTTAGGGCCCTAAGAGATTCTTATTTTTAATCTTTAAGGTCGGAGCCGGACCCACCCTTCTTGTGGTCACCACGTGGCATCTTCTTGTAAACTCTGATGCTGATCCAGAGCTCCCCGGAAACAGTGAGCTTAGAATCGATCAGATGCTGGCGCAGCTCTGTAAAACAGCCACTCAAAGATGCTGTTGCATGAACACGCGATACAGCCCATTATACAGCCCATCATGGGCATTTATTTTGCAGCCTTTCCCTCAGCTTTCCAGTGCCTTCAATGGCATATCCACAAAGTCTTCCGAAGGGTACTTTGGGGAGCCCCTAAAACTCAGGTGACGGTTTTCATGCGTAGGGTCAAACATGTGATGAAGGGGGTCTTCATGGGTTGGTACTGGCCCTGCTCGGCCTGCTCCAGGTTTAACGGGGCGATTCTCCCCTGATTGAATGTCTCCACAAGCTAACTCCCCCCCCCCCCCCAGCCTCTTTATCTACTTTGTGCAATTGTCACATAAAATCATTCATTTATGTCATCCCCTGTCACATAGCTATGCAAAATCTATTTAGGAATATTAGTCTTTGAACCTCCTCTCCTTGTATATGGTCTTCACCTCCACAAACGTAAAGCCGAACAGGCTAGCCAAATCCTCCTCCGTGTTCACACAAAAAACCAAGGTGCCAAAATGTGATCATGAATGAAAAATGAAAAACACCTCTGAATCTAGAAATTAGATTTTTGATTCTTAATCTTCAAAACTGAAAGGTAACTGCTAACCCACAATGTCAGAAAGTGGGCAATTAATTTGGAATGCAAGGTCCCTCACCATCTTAAAAACACAACTGAGTTTGGTCTCTACACAAGTCTCACACAAATGCTTCTCAAGCATTGGTAGATGCGGCATAAGCAGCAGGCAGGTCCCCCGAGACATGTATGTGAATTAGAGCAGTACCGACAATCCCATAGTAAATAACGCAATACAATCTCCAAACTCATTTAGAAAAAGAGGGAAAAACGTAATGAGCAAAAACAGACGCCAAAAGTATTAAAATTGGGTATGGTAAACCAGAGAAATTAATTTTTAAAACTTCAAGTTAAAAACATCTAGAAAATTGAAAAATAACAGTTTACCCTTGACTGGGACCCAATTCCGATTTCAGGCAGAGCACGGCGGGGTGGAGGCTGTGTACAGCAAGCACTTAGGACGTAGTGTCACAAACGGAAGTAAACATCCTTAGGAAGGATACCACATACCCCTCACCGTTTCCCCCCTACACCAGAACCCCAGCTTTACCGCAGCCCTGGGTGGGATGCAGTGTGAAAGATGGTAATCGAGTGAGTGTCTTGGACTAAGAGACTTGTTGGCGAGGGTGACCTGAAGTCGTTCATGGAAAGTAAACATGCATTTGGGGCAAACTGAGCAGGACAGACTTCAATATGGCCAAAGAGCTCCACAGGATACTCCAACCATGTAACAACATACCTGCAGCAGACAACTAACTGCCTGTAAAGCATTTCTATCTAACTTTAGATCCAATAAAGATCTGAACTCAAACTTATATTACACGCCCAACATTGGGGGTACTGTACAAAGGGGAACTACCAGTCAGAATTGGAGCTAGAATTGGTTAGGAGTTTAACGAGGCTCAATGGAGGGGATGTTGTCAGGATATGCTGACTCAGCTTCGGAGTGCAGCCCGTAGGGAGACAGAATATAAACTGAGGATGAGGTGGGATCTTACACCACATACAGTGCATGTTGTGAACCCCCACCCATCAGACAAGTACTGGAGGAGTGGAACCGAAGTATGAACACTCTTACACATATGGTGCAATCGTGTTAAAATCCATATATTGTGGAAAGAAGTGCTGAGTCACACGGATGACAATGGTTTAGCAACCGTGCTGAGTCACATAGAAGCCAATGGTTTAGCAACCGTGCTGAGTCACATAGATGACAATGGTTTAGCAACCGTGCTGAGTCACATAGATGACAATGGTTTAGCAACCGTGCTGAGTCACATAGAAGCCAATGGTTTAGCAACCGTGCTGAGTCACATAGATGACAATGGTTTAGCAACCGTGCTGAGTCACATAGATGACAATGGTTTAGCAACCGTGCTGAGTCACATAGAAGACAATCGTTTAGCAACCGTGCTGAGTCACATAGATGACAATGGTTTAGCAACCGATAGAGGAGTCCCCTGATATAGCGCTGTTGTGAATTGAACTAGGCCTGCATCGCGCGGACATATGATTAACAAGGGTCTATTCAATCGCATGCTAGGGGGGCAAACAATTCATTGTGACGTACTGGAAAAAAACGGACCCCCCTCAGGTCTCACTACAGATGGAAGAACTATGACAAACAACTAGACCTTGAAAAGCTTACGTGTGATACACAACAGACTTCTAAGAAGTCTGTGAATATATGGAATCTCTTGAGCACCCACCTAAATTAAGAGTCTCAAGCCTGTTCATGATGGATTGTGTACGAATAATGACGCCTTACCCTTCCAAAATGGTGACTGGAGGGGGGCATCGGCCAGTGCAACATCAATGGTGCGGGAAGGGGTGCTCAGGTTGGGAGGGTAAGTTGGAGCGAGGAGGTTTAGGGTTTGCGAACAAGATTGGGCTATCTTCGCACTGCCACCACCGTAAGTTGTAGTGGTTGTTGCTTGTTAACCTTTGAATCTGGAAGCCATTTGAGTTAACAATGATTCCAGTGTGTCTTTCTTTGGTGGCATTGGCATTGTTGTATGGTTTGCTGATTAGGAAAATGTCAGCGGAAGCGCAGACTTTCACTTCGCTCAACAAAGCACCACAGAAATCGAGGAGATTGTTCGTTGTGGTTTCGGGAAGTCCAGCCAACATAGAGCTCCCTCTCCGCTCTCCGCGTCAGCAAAGCTCATCAGATCTTCAACTTTTGCCCCACGCAAAGGTTATGCAATTATAGGGGAAGCTACGTCTCATTCTCCCCTCGAAGGGGGGTTTATTGGAGAAGATTTCAGAAAGGCTGAGGTTGGTCCTGCCTGAACAGTGGTAAACCATGCTCAACTTCCATTATTCCCCAAAAAAGTTGCATGGCAGGGTCAATTTTTTCCCCTCAATATTGAAAGCGAATGCATTCAGATTCTTGGGTTTAACACGCGTAGCAGTTGGCCATTTCCCACCCCGTGGCTTTTTCCATCATGGAGAAAGCTTTGGTGAGTCAGGCAGTTGCATAGGTGTTGCCCAGGAGAGCAGTTGAGGTGGTTCCCAATCAGACTCAGGGCTTTGTCAGCAATTTCTTTATGGTTTGTAAATGAGGCAATGATCTTCTTCTGGTTAAAACATTAGGTTATCTTTGGGTTGTTCTAAGGTTTCTTATTTTTACAGGCACTTCAAGATGGAAGGCATTCATCTCTAAATGATTCTCTTCAGAGGGGACTGGATGATTTAGGTGGATTTGAAAGGTGCACGCCCATCCGTTCCCATTTAGACTCCTCGCAGTTTCTTCTGTTTTATTGGGGGAGTAAGACTTATCATTTCAAATCCCCTCCTTCCAAGCTCACTTCCGTCTCCTTGTGTTTTACAAAACTGCTCTAGCCAGTGGTGGCTTTGCTCAGACCATGCAGCATTCGGATAGAATCCAAAAGCCATCCTGATCATGGCTTATGACAGGCGACTGTTGCAAAATCAGATCAGAAGGGTAGTACGTCTTCTTCTAAGGCTTGTCATCAACCAGAAGATACCAGTCATACGGCTGTCACAACCTATCCAGTTTCTGGAGGCTCCAGTAGATTTGGTGAAGACTTCTCTATTTTCTCAAAGATCAAGACAATAAAGAAAGAGATGTGTCTGTTTGTTTTGAGAGCGAACAGGTTGTCGCTCAGGAGTTTGCCAGGATTGTGCATCTGGTGTCCGCGTCCATTCAGGCAATTCTTCAGCCTCCTCTTCACTTCAGGGCCGTGCATGGTCTGAAAGCACCTCGCTTCAAGAGGGCCTCCTTTGCTCAGCATTAGTTTCCCTTTGGCCAAACAATATGTTTTGACAAGGCTCTAGATATCATGTTAGAGTCGTCAGGGTGGGGTGCAAGGTGTGGCAAAGTGGAGGTAGTGGGGCAAGCGGTCTCTCGAAGGAACACCGTACAGTGCAATATACATTTATAGAGCAGCTCAGAGGGTCTTGAGCAGTAACAAGTTTGGTGCAAGCGAAAGCAAATTGTTGTTTTCTGCTATGCATGGACAACGTGCCAGCGGTATGTTATATTAACAAATTGGTGGAGTGCAGTTCAAATGTCTAGGGCAGAGGCCTACAAACTGAGGGGTGGGCCCCCGGGGGGAGGTGGGGCTCACTTTGTCTTGGAAGGTATGGGGTTGCCAGGCACTGGCCACAAAGAGCATCATTCTGACAATAGAGTTTTGATTGTAATATTAAAAACACAAAAGATGCGTAAAGCCAATCTGTAATGCGCCACCAGTCACAGCTTGTCACTCATATCCTGGCTTGAGAGTGAGTGGCAAAGGGAGAGGAGCTCCTCAAAGTCCCCACCCCAATTTCTGATAAAGAATCACACTGTCAATACTTCTACACTTTAGGACGTTTAAGAGGCTGATCATTGCCCACACGCTATCATGTATTTGATTGCATTTTTAAACTGCTGTATTTGAATAGTTAAATATATTTAACTATAGTATTTACATTGTTAAATGTGATTAAAGAGACAATTTCAAAGGTTAATTGTGAGAAAATGTGTTTTCATTTTGGAAGGAAGTTATTGATTATTTTTACACGGAGAGGGGCACGGCATTAAAACGTTTGAAGTCCACTGGTCTAGGCGATCTAGTTAAGTAGTTTTGGAATTTTGCCTAGACAAGGGCATTATGGTTCACGCACAGTATGCTCTTGGTTTAGCCAATACTCTGGCAGGTTGGGGTTCAAGGCTCCCTCAGTACCACAGCTGTTGGGAGCTGGACCCGGCAGTATTTCATCTTTGGGATTCCCTGGACCACAAGGATTGAGGGGTGAACCCAGTACTGTCTCTTCTTACACATTCCCTTCGGGCCGTTTACTAGTCTGAATCACAAGCTTCCAAGGTTCTTCAGTTGGAGACTGGATCCAAACTGGGAAGCACTGGGTAGATGCTTTTCTTCAGAACTAGTTAACTTTTTTTAAGTAATGATTCTCAGAGCTTTAGTTCATGTCAGGATCAACAAACTAACGTGTGTGCTGTTCAATCCTTTTTAGATGCCTCCAGTGTGGCAGCCACACCTACTGAAGCTTTCTGTTGGCTTTACAAAACTGTTGCCAATTTCGCTTCATCATCTTCTCAGTTCAGAGGGAGTCCTTCCTGGTCTGGTTTGTCAGGGACATTTTCTTTTGATGGTTTTGAAGACTTCAGAGATCATGGATTATCTTGGGACTTTCGAAGGACGTATTGTGGACACGTGATCCCTCCACTCAGTCGAGTCACAGATATGCCAGGTCAGCCTTGGCTGTCGTGTGGAATGGCAAATTCATCCTGTTAAACCCCCTTTGAGACACTCACAGGTGAGTAGCTGCGCTTTACAAACCCCTGATCAATTGATTGATTCCTTGATTTCTGCCTCTACGATAGACATATAACTTTTTGGTCTCCTTGTTTACTGGCAATAATGCCTACGCAAGTATTAATGCACACAGAACAGCCATTTAGGTGGATCACGTTTTGGTTAAAGGAGAAACAATTGAAGACATTTTCTTTCAGAAGAGCTTTAGAGTCATCTCAAAATTCCCCCTCGTCCTAATATTCTGTGCTGTGGCGCGTTACGGGAGTCTTAAACTTCACTCTGCACTGGTCTGACATTGAGCATCTTTCTTTCAAGCAGAGGATTGCGTCTTCTCCAGGGGGAGTGACTTTTCATATCACTAGTAATACAAAAACTTTACTTCTGCTTTTCCTGACTGTCAAGAGATGTTTGCTAATCTCATCAAGTGTTATGAAGCACAGGCTGCTGCTTCCAGGCATAATTTAGTATCTCAGATTTTGATTTCTTTAAAAAAAAAACTATAATCCTGCATCTCCATTCACCTTGCCAAAATGGATCAATTGGACTATGGCGGAGACTGGCATCGATGTGTCTGTGTTTGAGGCTCCTTCTTCAAGCACAGATTATGCATCTAGGTCTGGAAGTTTGGAGAATCATTGCCCAAAACTAGCTTCCTTTAGAACATCCTACTTTAAAGCAGTTGCTTGTGTTGCATAGAGTGTGATTGACGGGCTTTGAGTGGATCATACTTGAGCCTTCGGTATTACGACAACATTTTCAAGTTCTCCCGCTAACATGACAAGAAGCTTGGATTGATTACAAGTCATGGAGTTGAAGACATCCTTACCGGTCTCTTCTTTGATTTAAATACTTTTGTTTTCTTTTAGTTTACATATGCAGTTTCCAGGAGAAACTATTGTGGGCGATGGTGTGATATCTGCTGTGGGTAGCATCAGGCAGAGAGTGCTCACAGAATCTGCTTGGTTCTTGAACACGCCTATAATTCATCATTTTAAGGACGACAGATTTTTCCTAAGAACACCATTCTCAAGTCGACGTGTAGTCAATGATTAACATCTTAAGTCTCCCTAGTTTCACCTTATAGAATGTTTTATTCGCTGTGATCTTACAAGAGAATGTATTTGTTTCAATGGATCGTTGTATTAATGGTTGGTTGAGACAGAGTGGCATTGGGACGCCGTTAACCTGGGACTGTTCCCCACTAATACATTCTAGCAGATGAATTAATGGGGTGATCAGTCGCACAGATCAGTGATGAACGCCGTGGAACAGCCCCCCATGGACCTACACAGATTGCTGTTTATTTCACTTAACAAAAATTGTGCTGTGATAAAGAAGTTAATAAGGCATGAAAGATGTTACATGTGAGCCAATATTCGCAGTTAGCGAGGAGGCACCTTGTGGAGGTTGGAGGCGAGGGGATTGGCGATCCCGACACTACCAATACTGTGATTGCGGTGCTGATTCGATTAATGATCCTTAGCTTGGCTCAAGAAGGAAAAGCCTACAGCTCTCACTGTTTACCTCCACACGCGAAGAGAACCAGTGCTTGTGCTCTCCGCTACACTGTGTTCCACGTGCTCCTCAGTGTCCGTTTCATGAGCGTGAGTGCCTCAAGACAATCAACGCTACACTGTGTTCCACGTGCTCCTCAGTGTCCGTTTCATGAGTGTGAGCGCCTCAAGACAATCAACGCTACACTGTGTTCCATGTGCTCCTCAGTGTCCGTTTCATGAGTGTGAGCGTCTCAAGACAATCAATGCTACACTGTGTTCCATGTGCTCCTCAGTGTCCGTTTCATGAGTGTGAGCGTCTCAAGACAATCAACGCTACACTGTGTTCCACGTGCTCCTCAGTGTCCGTTTCATGAGCGTGAGTGCCTCAAGACAATCAACGCTACACTGTGTTCCACGTGCTCCTCAGTGTCCGTTTCATGAGCGTGAGTGCCTCAAGACAATCAACGCTACACTGTGTTCCACGTGCTCCTCAGTGTCCGTTTCATGAGCGTGAGTGCCTCAAGACAATCAACGCTACACTGTGTTCCACGTGCTCCTCAGTGTCCGTTTCATGAGCGTGAGTGCCTCAAGACAATCAACGCTACACTGTGTTCCACGTGCTCCTCAGTGTCCGTTTCATGAGCGTGAGTGCCTCAAGACAATCAACGCTACACTGTGTTCCACGTGCTCCTCAGTGTCCGTTTCATGAGCGTGAGCGCCTCAAGACAATCAGCGCTACACTCTGTTCCACGTGCTCCTCAGTGTCCGTTTCATGAGCGTGAGCGCCTCAAGGACAATCAACGCTACACTGTGTTCCACGTGCTCCTCAGTGTCTGTTTCATGAGCGCCTCAAGGACAATCAACGCTACACTGTGTTCCATGTGCTCCTCAGTGTCCATTTCATGAGCGTGAGCGCCTCAAGGACAATCAACGCTACACTGTGTTCCACGTGCTCCTCAGTGTCCGTTTCATGAGCGTGAGCGCCTCAAGGACAATCAACGCTACACTGTGTTCCACGTGCTCCTCAGTGTCAGTTTCATGAGCGTGAGCGCCTCAAGGACAATCAACGCTACACTGTGTTTCACGTGCTCCTCAGTGTCCGTTTCATGAGCATGAGCGCCTCAAGGACAATCAACGCTACACTGTGTTCCATGTGCTCCTCAGTGTCCGTTTCATGAGCGTCAGCGCCTCAAGGACAATCAACGCTACACTGTGTTCCATGTGCTCCTCAGTGCCCGTTTCATGAGTGTACAAAAGGGGGTGGTTATGGACGGAGCATCAGAACCAATCAAACACTTACACCCAGTCAACAGATCTGGGTTTGATCCATCACCGTTCTTTAGCCCACTCTGCCACCCCAGTTCAGACATGGCCATATGCAAATCAGTCTGACCCTGTGCCTCATGGGAACAGTCCAGCCCGAACTGCCAAGCCATGTCTTCCCTGGACCGGAAACAAGCTTCCTAGGACCGGTTTCTGGCATTTCAGCCGTCTTCAGCCAGGCTTGCTTGATTCCAGTGGCAAAGTGAGCAAGGGACTCAACGTCTGAGCATACCCTGCCAACTTATGGCGAACAAGGCGGTACAAAAGGGGGTGGTGATGGACGGAGCATCAGAACCAATCAAACACTCACACCCAGTCAACAGATCTGGGTTTGATCCATCACCGTTCTTTAACCCACTCTGCCACTCCAGTTCAGACATGGCCATATGCAAATCAGTCTGACCCTGTCCCTGTGCCAGTTCGGGCTGGACTGTTCCCATGAGGCACAGGGTCAGACTGATTTGCATATGGCCGTGTCTGAACTGGGGTGGCAGAGTGGGCTAAAGAACGGTGATGGATCAAACCCAGATCTGTTGACTGGGTGTGAGTGTTTGATTGGTTCTGATGCTCCGTCCATCACCACCCCCTTTTGTACCGTTTCATGAGTGTGAGCGCCTCAAGACAATCAACGCTACACTGTGTTCCATGTGCTCCTCAGTGCCCGTTTCATGAGCGTGAGCGCCTCAAGGACAATCAACGCGTCATTGTGTCAACGTGTTCTATATGGAGGAACAGACCAACGCATTGGTTGCTAGGAAGCTGTAGCACACTGTTTCTACAGTGGATCGCCACTATTTCTGTGGACATAATCATTATGTAAACATCATTGGTGCGATCACATGTGCAGTGTGCCCACAGTAAATATTCACCTTGCCATTTCAGCATGATTACTCAACAGGCTCGAAACTGGTAATGTCAACTGTTATTAACCGTCCTGCTACACCAAAGTGAAAGAGACAAACCTAGAATGATTCTTGATAAATGAGGAGTAGCGGTTATTTTTGTAGTAGTTTACAGCACAATCCACCAAGTGGCCAGTGAATAATGCTGAATGTTTGGAGTGCGTCATCATTGGCCATTTTCAAAGAGTTCAAATAAAGTAGCAAGTGTTGTTTGTGGCAGTGAAAAGCACAAGTGCTTCTGAGAGTGACTGCAAAAACAATGCATGACACCACACAAGAGATGGTGTTGCCCATTAATAATGGTGAGCACAATCTCAACAAATGCCGGTGCTGCATGACCAGATGGGTAATTCCGCTGCACGATGCCGTGGATTACGGTTCCCCACTAACAATTACTCCACTAAGTATACGGAAAGAGAAATGTATTTCCAAATTTGGGAGTAATGTGGAGTCCTCAGATATTAATGCAGGAAGTTATACTGGAGACAGCATGGAGATGGTATGTTACAGGTCATTAATTTTCAAACTCAAGAATCGTAAGGCTATTTCTAAATTATATGTAGGGCCTCTGGAATGATGCGGCAGGGGCACAAAATTATGCAGCGATGTGAAATGAATTATGCAGCAAGAAAAGGAAAATTATGCAGCATAATGTGGCACTTTTTTATATTATTCCTTAATTATTTTGTAATTTGTACACATGGTAATATTGTCTGGGCAAAGATTTCACCTCATTAGTACCAATTTAATAACCAAATATAGGAAAAAGCAACCAAAAGATGGCCAGTTTATCTTTGAAAATGGCCTTTCAGTGATTGAGACCCACGGCGCCATGTTTTTTCATTAACTTTCGTTCCGTTTGAGTTGGAAACATTTTTTGTTGTTAAAATCTGCAGGTTATGCACCGGCTGATGGATTATGTGGCAAAGGCGGTAAATCCACAGTTATGTGAAACAAGCATTTACAATGCAATGGTCTCGGCATTGGTAAAGTTAGAGCTATTGGCATTGCTCATGACATTATTTTTGTTTTTAAAACATTTAAAGAAACGGCGGAGTACCTGCTTGTTTCTGAGACGTGCCGGTACCCCCCCAATTAAAGGTATTGCATTTCTCTTCAAGTGCCGGTACTATCCTCAAAATAAAAACGTGCCGGTACTCCGTACCGGTCAGTACCGGCCCATTTAGAGCACTGGCTGTAACGCTGGTAAACTGAGCTGGAGTTCAACCTGCAGCACTACCAAGCCTTTCGTTCTACAAAAGACCAAACTGTTTTCTCTGAAAAGGCGTGCATCCTCTTAAATGGACCGCTCAGTCCCTCCTGACAGTGCTGTGATGGGGCCGGTGCTTTCATTGCAAGGGAGAGTATCGGCACTTGCAGCACGCAGGTACTATGGGGTATCGAGCACTCAGACTTCAAACCAAGATTTACTGCCCCTTCAACTACCAGCACTTTACCTTTCTGGTTCGTTTAGGGCCTGGCGAGGTATAGCTGCCTGTCGTATTCTGCATAGCACAGCTGGGCCTGTACAGCACAGCTCGACCCTTGTAGCGGGGTTCATTGCAAGGGAGAGTATCGGCACTTGTAGCGCGCAGGTACTCTGGGGTATCGAGCACTCAGACTTCAAACCAAGATTTACTGCCCCTTCTACTACCAGCACTTTGTCTTTCTGGTTCGTTTAGGACCTGGCGGGGTATAGCTGGCCTTTGTATTCTGCGTAGCACAGCTGGGCCTGTTGATTTCCCCCCACCCCCTTCCCAACAGCCTTTAGATGGAAAAGTCTCGTGCTGGCACGTTATGCTGCAGCCCATGTCTTGCCCACCTTTGGGAAAGCTTACCTGATTTTTTTTTTTTTTGTGATTTTTTTTTACCATATAAATGCTGCTACTAAATGAGTGCATGCTTTGTGTATGAAATTATAAATATGTATTGATGATTTTTTCCCTCAAGTTTGTGTAATGTATTCCAGTGTTTTATTTATTTTTCATTTCGCTTTCTTACATTGTAATTTTATGTTCCTGTCCTTTATGTAACTTCGTCTCTAGTTGGTATTTAAGAAGCAATTCGTTTTTTTGTGTGTAAACGCCAGTGTCTTTTATTTTTTATTTTTCTTCAAAATTTGATCTGTTTAATGCTGAGGTCCAGAGGGGCATCCGTGGCCTGTGTCCCGGTTGACTCACATGGTCTGTGATTAGCGTCATAAACGCATTAAAGTGCTGCCTAAGAGAAGCTCGAGGGAGGGCATCTTAGTGATGCAATCAAAATAAAGGTCTAGCAGGGCGTAGTGTTGGAGAAACCCTAAACCAGAGAATAAAAGGGGCGTCTTTGCCTAGAAACAGGAGTGCGGGCCGGGGTGCATCGGTCTGCCACCCTTCCAGTGGTGACCTCCCGTGCCTTTGATCTCGCCCCTCGCCAGGAAGTGACGAAATGCGGGATTGTTCCGCCCTCGCGCAGAGTGAAACTCTCGAGTTTGCCAAATGGGACTGATTGGCTTTGAAATACTGAGCGCGCCCTGGGAGTAGATTGGGGTCAGAGCGGCCTCATTGTCACCCAAACAGCACTCGCCGGCCTCACCTGGATAAGACTCTTCCAGGAAGCCCTCCCCCCAGGACAAAGGGCCGCTGGTGTGAATGGCTCGCCCCGGGGGTGTTGTTTAAGCGGGACCCTACTATGGGCGGCATGGGAGGAGGTGCTGGTGTTTGAGCCCTTTGCTCCCCAGGATATCTTATGCATGTGGAGAGACTCTGCTATTGAATTACCCGGAGTGTTTCACTGCTGGGGGAAGGGCCTGCAGTAACCTGAAGCTGGCCAGGTCTAACAAGACGAAACTTGGGCCTGGTGCCTGGCATGCCAGCACTTGGGGTTTCTGTCACGTGGCAGTTTGCCTCCTGCTACCCACCTGGTGTGCTTCCCATCATTTGGATTGTCTGTAGCAGTTGACTTTAGAGCGGTACTTATGCCACCGGTGATTAGTTCGTGTCTGTCTGCAGAGTCAGCCGTGTTTACGGGTATTACCTGCAGTGTAAACTACATATGGGCGCTGCATTGTCTGCCGTGTGGAATGCAGTGTCGCAACATCCTTCAGTTTTCTCAAACCCAGCTGGCCTGGCAGCGCACCTGCTGTGCTCCTTTTTAATTCACTTGAGACAAAGTCTTATTGTTGGCTGGAGGCGGCCTCTGTAAAAAGGTATCTGGAGGCCAGTGGCGCTCACTGCAGACCGGCAGAGCCGAGGCGGAATCGGACACGAGTGACTCAATTAAACATACACTCACTCTCTTTATGCCGTCACAGGAGTGTTCTGACTTGGAGGACTGAACCAGGCCACTCGTGCTCTGTTCTGCTGCTTCCATGCCTTGTGTGTTCTGGCCCACGTCCTGGAGCTGCCCTAAGCAAAGTACCGTCGTCCCCTCCACCACGTACACATGCAACATCAGATGAGCCCTGGATTATTGTAGGGCGCCACAGACCTCTTCAAGGATGCCCCGTGATGCCCTAGAATCAGCTCTGAATCCCAGGGCTTCACACCCGCAGTGTGGTCCAGGCAGGCTAGGTTAGCAGGGTTGGGGCCCGGTGATGGGGATGTGGAAGGATGTGGTCTCGGCAGGTATTGGGTTTTTGTGTTTATATAGCGCAAACTTGACCCCCCGATTTGTGGGTGAAAGGTTCAGGGATAGGGTCGGTGTCAGTAGTAACCTGGAGGCGGCCACCCTGTTGTTCTCGGAGTGCGCTTCATAGGAGCATACTGGGAGGGGCTCGGACATGTCCTGGGTCTGTCGTTCAAACGGAGGCCGTACCCAGGGGACTGCGCCCCCCGAGGTGCCGCTCTGGCCTCGGTGCGCTTCTCACTGCAGCTTCGAACCGGTGAATTAATGACGGGAGCGGAGTACTCTGAGCTGGGGGAATTCACGGCTCCACTGAGCGCGCTCTTCTGCTGGGCACTGGAGCGTGGTCCGGGCGGTGGGAAGAAGCGGCCTGAAACGGCGGAGGGTCTAAGAATAGATGCATCACAGATGCGGATCCCGGCGTGGCCAACGCACCCTTTCATACATCTTGGAAAGAAAACACACACCGCCGCCTTTCTCCGAGGCAGAGCAGAAATGCCTCGGAGAAAGGCAGCGTCCTTTTCAGATTCGGGGGCGTGTTTTGCTGTTATCTCCTCTTGCCATTGGCTGGAGGAGATAATTAGACTTTCTGAAAAAAACACGCCCCCCAATCCGAAAAGGACGGGGCCTGATCGGAGTGACGGGACCTCTTCTCCAATGGCTGGCCAGCATTCAAGAGGCCAGCCAATGGAGAACAGGGGAGAAGAGGGGCGGGTTCAAGCCCCTCTTCTCCAAGTCATTAAATCTCGGATCGAGACTGCGCAAGCGCAGCCTTCGAGCCGAGACCTAAAAAGCAGCAGCAGAATCGCATAATTGCAGTGGCCCTGATTATACGTTGCCATGGATGCTTCAACCATCTTGGGTTGGAGGGATCAAAGATCTTTACACATCATTACTGATCCCAATGGTGCAGACTAGGTACTTGTGGCATATGACAGCAAAGCCACACGAATACAGGGATTAAGCAAACTTCCCAGGGCGTTTGAGATGCAACTTGGTAAATTTGCAAGTTTGAAACATAAAATAATCTGAAGTCTCCCGCTATAGAAAGAATTCACAAAAAGGGAAATATATCATTTATAGTAAAGAAAGAGGAGAAAATGTAACTTTTTAGATTACAGGATGCAAAGATTACAGCACCTGTTGAGTCTTCAAAGAGATTTTCCTATTGATTATCACACAACAGGTGAATGCTAAAGTGGGGCTCCATTTGCTGCTTAGGTGCCTGAAAAACATTGTGGTAGACCAATTTCCTTTGCCAAGGATTGATGAAATACTATGATTAACCACAAACGTGAAGCGGTTCCCACTTTGATTTTTAGGTCGAGCCTAGCACAGCGCAGATGCGCTGCTCTGCTTGACTTTATGTAAGGGCTTTCAGAAATCTCACCTCACGCTCGCACACGCTTGTGCGTGTGCTTTTAGTTTTGTTCCAGCCAATTGGCCTTTGCATGCGTCTTTTTAACAAAGACAGCACGCAACTGGACAAACGCTCTTTTTGTTCCACCCATGTTCACACCCACGGACTAATGCTTGCAGTTACGCGCAGCAGCAGCATATGTTTCCAATTATCGTGCCCAGACGCGGGCGCGATAATTGGAAACATATGCTGCTGCTCGCAACCGTGCGCGCACACCAGCAGCTCCCGCATCTCGCTTTTAATTATCTTGGGCAAGCGCTGTTCAGGGAGCATGTCTGTCCGCGACTCCGCACTCACCCGCCCGCCCTGACCTCCTTATCCGAGAAATACCTTCTCTTGGACGGCCTCATCCCCCAACCCGGTCTCCTCCCTCCTTTATCCCGTAATCAGACCCATCGCTGCCCCTTTCTTAGCTACCTAACTTGGTGCCCCCCAGCTCGCTTTTTGTGCAACCCTAATCAGCGTGTATGTGTTTGCTTTATGGTTACCCAGCCTTGTCCACTAGGCTTGTCTCTTCCCCCTGAAACCCCGAGCCCACCCATTATTCCCTGCTTTCACAAGATCGTGCTCTTGACCCCCCCTACTCCCCTCCAGCATTCCTTCACCTCCCGCAGTCTGGGAGAGAAAAAATATATATATTCCCCTTAGAGGCATCCCCCTGTACCCATCCCCACCTGCGCCTCCTCCCATGCCATGCAACCCTCCCCACATCCCCCACCCATCCAAATTTGCACCTCAACACCCCCCCTGCTCGCGGAAACCTCCACTGCCTTCTGAACTCTCCACAGCTAGCCCCCTGCTAGTACATCGAGCCTGGCACACCCTCCCTCCTGCCTGCATGGCGACCAAACCGTACCGCTGTCCCCTGTGTGCTCCGCTAAAAGGTTCCTCATGTGGCACCCATCCAGCCCGTGGGACCGCAAACACTTGTGGAGAAGTGTGGCTCAATGGTTAGAGCGGCAGACCCTGATGCAGAGTTCTGGCCCGGGACCAGAGTTCAATCCCCCCCCTCGGCGGGTCTTGGATTCAATTTCCTCGGACCTGATAATTCTCGCCTCGGTGCCTATTCTAATCACGGGTCCCACGCTGCAACTCTGGGCAATAGCTTGCTTAATCTCCACAACGGCCCCAGCAGCGCTGGGATGCCTGGCTTCACCATGGGGGTGCCCAGGAGTGGACATTTCACAGGGAAAGGCCAGGAAGGGTTCCACAGCGGTATGAGTAAAAAGCGCCAGGATACCCCCGTTGGGGGTGGCAGTGCGCTATACAAGTACATACACATTTACATTTACATTTACTCTGCCTCGCTACCCCATATTCTTCCCGCCACGCTCCATTCCCTGCCACCTCTGAGGGTGACAGTCTGCTCTGCGCCACCTGCACCCATCACCCTCGGTCCTGCCCCCAATCTCCATTACCATACATCCCTTCCAGACAGCGCCCAACCCCCCCGCCCATATCTCCCAGGCGCCCACAGAAACTGTAACCAACCCTTTGCCACGGCGGCCGCAACGGTCCCCTATGCTACAGCTTCACCCCCCCATCTGCCCTGCAACCAGACCCTTCGCTAGGCCGTCAGGGAGAGGGGCCGCCTGCCCCCAACCACCTACCCCCAACAGGCAGAGGCGGTCACTGTGCCTAGATGCAACTCACCACTGGAGAGTAAGCTATATTTTCCTTTTCTACATATATCCTGTTACGAGCGAACATTTCCCTTCTGGGTTAGAGAAACCACTTCCTGCCCTGCACCGGTGAAACATTGTACCCTCAAGTAGTATTTCTGCAAGTATTGCATTTAAGTATCCCTGCACACGCGTGTAATTTAAATATTTATTTTTTTATCTAGCTCTTGTATAATTATGGGCTGCATAAAGTGGATAACATTAGTTATGTTCACACATGCGGTCCTAGAGGCTAGAATAGGTTGTCTAGGAGTGTGTTCTTGTTCAAATGTACATGCATGTGCATGCAGTGTGCGAGGCGAGGGGTCAGGGGGCCCAGTGAATTAACGCCTGTTTGACCTCACTGTGACAAACACGAGTCCCGGCAGATTCACTCAGCTTTTTATCATTCTAAGGTCGATTAAATGAATGCCATTGATCTGGGTGACAAATGTTGCCTATTCAGCGCCAAGATTCTCCAGGTGCTGAATGTGCGCTTTACAAATAGCCATCTAAACATCAATATAATGTTTATCTCCGTAAGGATGTGTTTTAACGCTAATTAGTTAACACCGTTGAGTTCTGACTTCACAAGACTTGGTGTCAGCAGCCAGTGTGAAAGGCAGAACAAGTAGCAGGACTTGAAACAAGGCTTAAACCATTAAAGTGGTAACTAGATGTATAGACCAGGCGTTAGCAAAGACCTTTTCATTTAGGTCTGAGGTTAGCAAACACCTTTTATTCATATTTTTCTTCCACCAATACAGAATACATTATGAGCCGGGCCACTGGCATTGTGCGATACTGTGGCTTTTTTCGTATAATTATCGATGTGCTGCATTTGCCACATAATCCATCACTTGCAAGATTTGAACAAGACAGTTGCTAGCTGAAACGTATCAAAAGTTACTTAAAAGGGGTGAACAACCTTTACAACGCAACTGTTACAACGCACTACACTTACAACGAAATTTTTACAACGCAACATCCACTACAACGCATTCCATTACATAACATGACACTACAACGCATGTTTAAAAACTACCTTTACAACCCATTCCATTACATCGCATACTACCTTTACAACGCATACCATTACAACGCAATCCAACACTTACCCTACTGTTGCACCCCCTGGAGTTAGAATAGTAATTTTTACCCCTATACTATGCGTTGTAATGGTATGCGTTGTAAAGGTAGTATGCGATGTAATGGAATGCGTTGTAAAGGTAGTTTTTAAACATGCGTTGTAGTGTCATGCTATGTAATGGAATGCGTTGTAGTGGATGTTGCGTTGTAAAAAATGCGGTGTAAGTGCATGCGTTGTAAAAGTGTGCGTTGTAACGACATACATCCCTTAAAAGGTGCTACGTGTTCCCACGCAGTGAAAGGCCCTTTTCTGGTTAACTTTCAGTTGCTAATCTCTGTATTTGGTTGTTAAACTGGTACTGATGAGTTGACATCTGAACGCACAATGTACTACCGTGTGTTAAACTTGCAAAGTATGCTGCATTATGCCATATAATTTGCCTTTTCTTTAGTTAACCCTGGCGCATAATTTGGTGCGACCCGCTACATAATTCCATTGGCCCTGATTATGAGGCACTTGGTCGGCCCACTTCAGCCATCGGCTAATTTTACTTTGAGGGACTGCATCTTAATCTTTCACAATGAGCACACCCAAACAGAATGAAGAGCTCTTAAATGCCTCTGCAACTCACCCAAGCATAAAGCGATAAAAAGCATTGGCAAAGCCAAATGGCTGGTAGCCAACACCAGACTTGTTGGCTTTGTCATAGCTTGCTTTTCTTCCGTCTGAATTATATTGCGTTGAAACATTTAAAGCAGTAAGTTTAGTTGCACCAGTGGAACTCATGTTAAGAAAGTAGAAATGTGCATTCCCACATATGCCAAGCTACAGTCATGTTTGAAATGAATATTAAGCTGCTTAAATAGACCAGCCAAATTAAAATATTATGTTGGAGATGTCATTTTTCGCAGTATATTTTCCTTATGAACTGTCTGCAGCTGCATATCTGAGGGTGAATGCAAAACTGTGCCTGTAAAGAATAAAATATTCCACCGCATAACATAATGTTGAAAGTCACCTTTCTTTCCTGACATTGAGAGTATACATGGTCTTTGTCTTCTTTCAGTTTCTCAATTTATGGTTATCCCTTAGGTACCCTAGACATATATTACTGTGCGGCCGCCATGACATCAGTTTTAAGCTGTGAAGCTTATGGCAGGGACCGCGTAGAGCGCTGACAACTATTATTCTAATGGCAACTGAAAATGGCGGACGCCTTTCTTTTGATTTAATCTGGGACCTGCTACGCCGTTTCTTTTGGTGCGGGCTAGCGGTGAGACCAGCCTCATGCAATCAGAAAGTCTTTAAAAATATCTTAATTGACATATACATACTTAAAACAAGCATTGGCATAGCTAATAGGTCTCGCCTTTGGGACCTTGTAAGTAAAAAAAAGAAAAGTGTAAGACTTCACGTTTACATTTATTGCATCCTAAATACGAAGTAAATGTAAAACGTGAAGTCTTATACTTCAGTTTTTTTTTTTTACTTACAAGGTACCAAAGGCGAGACCTATTGGCTATGCCAATGCTTGTTCTTATGCCTATTACCAAATATGCTTACATTTTGAAAGGAAATACTGACAGCATTTATTCAACTATATGGTTGCTTTTATTTCTGTTGTGTGCCTTTTGGTTTGGTATCGACTGTGACAGGTTAAAAAAACGTACGAATTAGGTATTCAATGAAATGCCTGGTGATAGGGAGGGATGGGAAGAACATAAGCGATTATGTGAGGAGCTACAAGTCCTTGGGAAAAGGGGTTAAATTGCAAAGATCAGCAAATGCAGATTTGCACAGGATGAAGCCACAAGCTGCTGGACACGACGTCAGTTGTACAGCCCTGCCAAGTATCACGCATCAGGCGTTAAACTAACGCATGTTGGTGCGGTGGGCGGCATCACGGCACCAAAATGCAAACTCATCCATTTATAGCATCTCCTGAAGTTGCTGGCAAACTGAGAAAGGAGCACCGCTATTAGCGCTCATTAAGTAAAGCACGGACCGCGAGCTGCTCTGGTGGCCGTGCACAGTGTATGACAGATGCAAAAACCCAGATCTTTTGACTGGGGGAGAATGTTTGCATCGTCAGCATTCCGTCCATCATTTGTTTGCTGTAACACTTTTCGCCCTTCGTGGGTCGGGTATGCCCAGACGTGGGTCCCTTGCTCACTGTGCCACTGGATTCAAGCTAGCCTGGCTGAAGAAGGGTGACATACCCTGAAACCGGTCCTAGGATGCTTGTTTCTGGTCCAGTGAGGACCTGGCTTGGCAGTTCGGGCTGGACTGTTCCCATGGGCCACAGGGTCAAGACTGATTTCCATATGGCTGGGTCCAAACTGGGGTGGCGTCGTGGGCATAAGAACGATGGATTTAACCCAGATCTTTTGATTGGGGGAGAATGTTTGCATCGTCAGCATTCCGTCCATCATTTGTTTGCTGTAACACTTTTCGCCCTTCGTGGGTCGGGTATGCCCAGACGTGGGTCCCTTGCTCACTGTGCCACTGGATTCAAGCTAGCCTGGCTGAAGAAGGGTGACATACCCTGAAACCGGTCCCAGGATGCTTGTGTCCGGTCCAGGGAGGACCTGGCCTGGCAGTTCGGTCTGGACTGTTCCCATGGGGCACAGGGTCAAGACTGATTTGCATATGGCTGGGTCCAAACTGGGGTGGCGTAGTGGGCAAAAGAACGATGGATTTAACCCATGTCTTTTGACTGGGGGAGAATGTTTGCATCGTCAGCATTCCGTCCATCATTTGTTTGCTGTAACACTTTTCACCCTACGTGGGTCGGGTATGCCCAGACGTGGGTCCCTTGCTCACTGTGCCACTGGATTCAAGCTAGCCTGGCTGAAGAAGGGTGACATACCCTGAAACCGGTCCCAGGATGCTTGTGTCCGGTCCAGGGAGGGCCTGGCCTGGCAGTTCGGTCTGGACTGTTCCCATGGGGCACAGGGTCAAGACTGATTTGCATATGGCTGGGTCCACACTGGGGTGGCGTAGTTGGCAAAAGAACGATGGATTTAACCCAGATCTCTTGACTGGGGGAGAATGTTTGCATTGACAGCATTCCATCCATCATTTGTTTGCTGTAACACAGTGTATGACAGATAGCACTACACTGTGCAGTGCAACTGCACTTATCTGCTCGGCTGTTAAATTATTTGTTTACAAAATATAATCTCTTCTGCCAGGAGTTGGTTCTGGTCACGCCAGACAGTCTGAACTCAGCTGTGCTCTCACTGGCTCAGGCTCCAGCACCGTGGCGGCATTCGCAACATTGTCCATTTGCCGCCTGAGACAGAACTGAAGTCAGTAAGTGGGCGGCGCGAGTGGGTGGAAGTTATGTTTGTAAATTTAGTTTTACAGTCTGCTGCCACTCGCACCGCCGCCTGTGCCTCTTCCATGATGCCATGCGACCGGACCAGGCTGCTGGAGACTCCTCACCGTGGGTGTGAGTCTCAGTCACTGTCAGCCTTAGTTCTGCAGACTCGTACTGGCCACTGGGGTTAGTGTGTTTTTAAATAAATATTGACAGCATGTTGATTAAAGAACATTACTAATTTAATTTTCCAGTCTGCAACTAAAAAGTGCTCATGTGCTTGTGCCCCTCCTGGCTTGTTTTGATAGCTTTGGGCATGAATGCTTCCAGAGTCGGAGAATCACAAGTTGCTCATACATACAGAATTGATAAATTATGTTTTTGACACTCGAGTGTGTGTGTGTCAACATGGGCTACTTTCAATCTAGCTGATCTGGGCATGTGACCTGTGGCTTGCTGGAAATGTTTTTTTAAATCCATGCTCCTGTTTACAATCAGCAGATGCTCGCTCAGTGAGGGCTTCTCCTGTTCTTGGTCTCCTGTTCCACTGGTGAAAGTGTCTGTTTGAGGGTACAGAGCACCCCCTAATCTCTCAGCATGCTTCAGAGCACAGGCCAGACGCGCCTGCCTTCACTATTGTGTCCCACACTCAAGCTTCTGGTTGCACACAGTGCAGCCCATTAGAACCACTTCTGCTTTTCATGTTAAGCACCAGATATAGGTGTGTTCTCTGTCTCCTTGTCTTTTGCTAACTCATTTTTACATGTTTTAAAAGGCACAATTCTGCTCATGCTATAATTCGCGTTTCTGAATTCATACAAAGCTCAATCAAGCGGAATATTGGATTTTGATTCATATCATCTATGTATAGCATTTTAAGTGACATGTTTTTTGTTTTGGAGAAAAACGTAACCTTTAGTTGCAGGTTCCGATTATAAAAGCTATAGTTACAACTGGCTTAAGAAGCGCCGCGCCGATGACATGTTGTTTCTATGAGACCGTTGTTATTGTAAAAGCCGATCACTAGAGCCAATAGGAGTGCACTGTGCAAAGACGCGGGATTCTGAGTAACAAAATACCTCTCCGTGGGGGTTTATTGCAGTGTAATAGCAATTATACATTATATCCGGGGCCACTGGAATTATGCGATTATGCAGCTGCGGCGATTTCCGCAAAATCATAGATCTGCACCATAATCCATCGTCTGCCACATAATCTGCAGATTTTAACAAAAATGTTTTATTGCTAGCTCAAACGGTTCATAAATTACTAAAAATGCAGCATCACGTGTTGCGGCGCAGTGGTCACTTTTCTGCTGCTTATTTCAATATTTGGGCGTTAAACTGGTACTGACGAGGTACAATCAATGCCCATACAGTGTTACCAAGTTTAAAAATAAAGAAATGATGAAGTATTACTATTACAATATGTGCCACATAATTTGCCTTTTCTTGCTGCATATTCTACTTAGCACTGCCACATAATTTGGTCCTCTCCTGCCACATAATGCCAGTGGCCCCGATTATAACCCCAGTCACTTTTAAAGTGTGCTTTTCACAATAAATACATCCAACCTCTCATTTTTGCATAGCTTCTCATAATAAACGGATCAGGCCTATTGCCAACAGTAAAATGTATTTGAATTATTTTAGAGAGCTAGCAGCTGAGCTAAATTATTTTGAAAAAATTACAGCCCATGTGCCTCAGCCTCTCACTCGCTTGAGGCTTGCCTGGTGCTATGCCGGGCTGGACAGCGACCCGGGTCCATGAGTCAACTGATTGTAGTGACTCTGAGTAATTATGATAATTTATCAGCAGGCAGCTGAGATTATCAGCATTGGGGCGTCTCACATCCTATTTGGTACAGTTGGTCCTACAGTGCCCTTCCATTTCTCGTGCTTTACAACAGTTTTAAGATCTTTTTTAGAGTTTCTTGTTGCTCAAATGGGTGTAGTTCCTGATATGTTTCCCTCGTCTCCATTGCTTCATTTTGCTCGCGAGAAATTGTCACTTATAGTCGTTGAATGTCATTCATAAGTACGATGAAATTATGAAAATGTCACACATAAGCAACCTGAAACCTTGGCTGCTATGGTTGTAGAATGATCAAGCTGAAGGCGAAATTGGTTGAAGCCATAAGAAATGCTCCAGCTTCCCAATCAAAGGATAATCTTGGGTATTTTTGGGTCCTGGCTGTCAGGTTGCCAGACTCCGTTTGGTGCAAAAGACCCTGATGGAGAAGGTGTAGTACATGCCAATGGAAAATATGAACCCGTGTAGGAAGAGATAATGCTTCCAGACTAAGACAGATCAGCTGCGCTGCACCATCCACTTTTGGATCAGCCGTAGCAGCAGCACTACTGAGTCAATAGACAGAAATGGTATAAAGTCCTACCATGTGCATTATGTAAACTGCATGACAAGTGCAGTTGTTACAATTACTTTGCTTATGCTTCAGTTTGCATTCCTTGTTCACCAGATTTGTTGTTTATCCCCCTTCTCTGAACCTTTGGCCTTATTGCTGTGGGGCTAGCCAATACTCTCAGTTTTGTTGGTTTTGTCTCCGTATTCCCAGGATCCCTCCTTCCCGGTTCTGCCGTGGTGTTCCATTTTAGTCTGCTCTTGAGCGAGACTCCCTACATGCTTGGGGGCCAGTCACAGTATGCCTGCACATAACACTCCCATAGCTGCCAAGGTTTCAGATTGCTATGTGTGACATTTTTATAATTTCAGGGTAATAATGAGTGACATTTCAACGACTATGAGTGACACTTTCTCCCGAGCAAAATCAAGCAATGAAGACGAGGGTAACATATAAATAGCAGAAATGACACCCATTTAAGCAACAAGAAATTCTAGGAAGAACTTAACACTACCTGGAGACACACTGCCGTTATCAGTTAAAGAGGGCAGGCTGGTACTTTAGCTGGTCTGAATATAATCTCTTTAATCTGATCATTCAAGACGGCGCGCTAGCCTAACAAAAGCAAATCATTTTATAGCATAGCAAGTACAACTAGGAGATTATACTGTCACCCAGCCTCAGGCACTTACTCATAGCTGCCACGTTCTCAGCTTATGTGTCACATATTCATGATTTCAGTGTACTCAGAAGTGACAATCAATGACAACATGTGTAACACTTGAAATTACACTTTTTCGAAAGTCAAACCAAGCAATGAAGTGCATTGAAAGAAAGAAGTATCAGAAATTACACACTGTCGAACAATGAGAAGCTCTAAAAAGATATTGAAACTACTACAAAATACCTGAAAAGGACTAACCTACTGCCCCTTTCTAAGATGATCATACTGTAATCTGTCTGGGGCTCAGCGCTGCAGAGTGCTCTGACATACATTACACTTGACTGCTGTCCTCTAACTTTGGTATCAATGCTGGTGCTCACAGCACCGAACAGGCTGAGGTAGGAAATAACAAATAGAACATCGGACCTGGCTAGTTTGACACGTGTGTTGCCGGGCGGTCCGGCATAAAAACTATCAGACCATCCTTCCTTTTAGCCAGCATGAGCTGACCGGCCCCCTGGCTCCTACCCTGGCATTGGCAATCAATAATAATGGCATGATCATGCATTACAGCACTTTGGACTCCAGGCCGCTCTCTGACAATCAAGTCTCCAAGACGATGTTAAAGGCCCCAAACTTGGTCTTATCTCATCGTCAGCTGCTGCCTAATTAAAGAGTGAGACTAAGTTAGCTGACTTGCTCGAGCCGCCCAGAGCTGAAGATGATACCGGGCATTAAGTATCAGAGAAACAGTGTTGATGAGGCTAAGACAGACTGATCCACACGCCACTCAGTCACATTATAGGTCACAGCCAGACGACCTCAGGCTGGCTGTATTTAAAAAACACCTAAGTTGTTTATTGTTTACAACTCACGGCTCAGGCAGTCAGTCAGCCAGTCACAGAGGCCTAGCCGCAACTGCACAAGATCACACAAGCTACAGGCATGGGCGTCCGCAGAAATTTTTCCGGGGGTGGCTAAGCTGGCAAATAAAGGGGCGTGGCTAATGTTGATCAATAGGGGCGGGGCTAAAATGGCAGACAATCAGGATCGGGTAATGCTCAGGCCAAATTGAGAAAAACAAGCATTGACAGAGCCAATGGGTCTCGCGTTTGGGACCTTATAAGTATTTAGTTATGCAGCAGGTCCCAAAGCTGAGTCACGGAGGGCCACGAGAAGGGTGCGCAGGGCTTTTTTACGGGGTCTTTATGGCCGTACAAATGAGCTGTGCCCCCCACCCGACAGAATGTGCATGGCATGTGAAATGTCAGCCTCTTACAAACAGAGATGTTAAAACAATAAAAATAAATCTCGCTCCTTAAACACAAAGAGTGTCTTTTGTGTGAGTGCACGTCAAAATAAGTGCACGGAGGTTTGTTTACACGACCCTCGGCAGACGTGATCATAATGAGTGATTACGTGTGTCTGGCTATGCAGGTTATATGACGAACATACAGGATCCTCATCAGCTAATTTGGACGCGAATCATCGCTGCTCATGTTTAAATCGTTCTATCGGCACTCTTAATCCCAGTGCGAACGGTACACAGTAACCGCGTTATCTTGGGATTGTTTCACTCAGCTCGCACCACACGTGTTTTACAAGGTTATCCAGCTTGCACGCTCCCATGGTGTAGGACCCCTGAAGGGTTGTGTTGGGTGTGGGGGCAATGACAATGGCGATCCGTCACACCAGTGATTTGTCGGAAAAAGATTGTGCATTTCCTGAAAACCGGTCCTTAATTTGTACCGGCGGTTACAGGCGTGGCACCATCACTTATTTTGGGAGCCAGTTTTTTTTAACATCAGACTTTAATCCAAAGCAGCAAAGAGAGAAAGGCAGCACCATCGAAGTTTCTTATAAATAATAATAAATATGTTTTCACCGATGAATGAAATCTGCTTCCTACTTTAGGCCCTGAATCGTTTGATTTAATTCTGACAGGGCTGGCGAGGATCAGAAGAGCTCTCCCTGTTTGGACTGAGGGAAGTCAGCTTTTTTAAAGCTAAAGAACGAAGACCACGAGAAACGAGACCCGCACTGGGTTCATCTTCTCCCATGTCCCTGTCTTCTACAGTAACGTAGACTCTGCCCGGCTTTGTATTCACACACCGTGGTACAGATGTGCCTCGGTTTATGAAGATCCCCGGACATGTGTGCAGTACTCCCGCCCATACTCAGCCTTGTCACTCATAATTGAAGTTCAGCTGTGTTAAGATGGATATTGGAGCAGTTTGGAAATCAGTTGCACATTTTTATGAACTTTTCACTATAATGTCTCCGTGTTTCATCATTTGTCTCAGAGGATGAAAGGCTGAACTGACGAGGCTGGGGTCAGAGCTCATGACCCCGGATAAGCAGGTAACAGGAACAGGTGCTAAACCGACTAGGAAATCTCTTGGGTGTTTGAACATTTTCTTTACCGCATTTATGGGGATTTGTTTCCAAGCTTAGCAACCGATTCTACCGTTCACTCAGTGGTCGCATGGTGCACTGATTACGAATTATTTATTCACAGCATAGTATAATTCTAGCTGAAGGTAGCCTTGTGAAGCAAAAGTACGAATTTGCATTTGAGATTTTTCTGTGGAAATCACTGATTTATCAGTCTCCCACAGATGTCAAAGCTTTTTTTACAGGTTTTACAAATTTTGTACATTTCCGCATATACTGGGCATTAAAGTCGACAATCAAAGCTGGCATACTGGCTGTGATATTCAATGACTGAAATAACCGGTAGGCAGAACTTTAGGCTGGTCTCGGCAGTGGACTCCTGCAGAGTGAGCCTATGAACGGGGGCCACCAGACAAGGCGATGAAGTCACCCACTGAAGGCGTTCTCCTCCTCCCTACGACCGAATGCAGCAAGTGCCAGTGCACTCACAGGGGCATAGACGTCAAAGGGAGGCTTGAGGAAAGGTGAGTGAGGAGGGAGACACCCTGGCATCGAGACCCAGAAACGCTTCAGAGAGAGAGAGATAAGGATGGAGAGGTTTGCGCGAGATGGAGACAGTGGCATAAGGACTCACTAGAGAGATCTGTGAATAAGGGAGAGAAAGAGCACAAACACACCTCCATTATCTTGCCTCCTAAACTGCCAGGTATCTTTAAATGATTGCAGTTTCTGCAGCTCGATGTGCTTTTCTTTTTCTATTTTGTCTAGGAAACATTATTCAACATTTTCACCTTTGTTTCAGCAGATTTCTTGTAGACATTTTTTTAAACTACATCTACAGATTTTCACATTTTCTGCAGATAGGGACTGGCTCTAGTCTTGTGCTATGAATGCATTTATAGACGTGGCAGGAGACAGTCCTTTGGCTGTGCTCAATGGAGAACATTAAAGCAAGAGGCGCGCTGCCCCCCCCCCCGTGGGGGCCTTTGTTACGCCCCCGAGGTCTTGGTGTACTCGTGCTTGTGGCGCGCAGCTCAAACTGGCCATTGTCATTCTGTTTGTGATAATCAGCCACAGACAGAATGACAATGGGCGGGAGGGGCTGCGTGGAGGAGTGTGAGGTGCCCCATCGAGGAGTTGAGGCCTCTGGCAGGGAACAGCTCTGCTCCCTGCAGGGCCCCTAATTACGGGCAAGAAGGGGCGCTCCAGGGGGAGGGGGGGGGGGTCAAGTGCCCCTCCTTGCCCCCCCCCCCCTGCGGACGCCCATGGCTACAGGCACAGTGCTGCCAGCAGCCACTCGCTCACAGAACTGCTGGGGCAGCTCTGCTGAACTTTAGTGACGGTCATTGGCACCCGCGAGGCACTTAATTCTCAGCATCAAGGCGAGTGGAGTAATATGGTGAGGCCGGCGCGGCTTGCCGCAACGTTACAGCTCGGACTAGAACCACCAGCTGGCCGGTGGCAATGAATAGAAATGCCCGGCCAATCATGATTCTGGGCGGCTGGTCATGGGTCCTCAGCTCTGGGCTCCAACTGCACCATACGCTTCTGTGATTCAGATTGGCCCCGCTGGAAGCCAAAACGTATTATAACTTCAGCTGCCACAGTGCGCACGCTCAGATTACTGAAACTCACACTATCTCTTTAGTGGCCGTTCATTGGCCGGGCACTGACTCCTGATGACATCACATGCCGCGGCGCACAGACGTGTCGGTTAAAAATTGAACAGTATTACATCGTAGCAGCAGCTACTGTGCGAGAAACCGAGCCAGCCCCCCCAAGCCCTCTGGGACCAGCGCGCAGCCTGGGCGACCATGCGCTGCCTGAATTCAGTCACTAAAGGTACACAACCGCTCCTGCTTTGACAACTGAGGAGACGCAAAAATGCGTGACTTTGCATTTCAGTGCGGTGATACAGACAACCACACTGAAATGCGTTAGTCTAACGCATGAGGCGTGATACTTGGCAGGACTGAACTCTACCAAATGCTGTGTTCCCCAGAACCTGGGTTATTTACACAATATCGGTTCTGATGGACAAAACTGATTTAAATTACAACTACTATAGTCTGTGTAACGGAAGTTAAAATACACTTTTTGAGGTTATGAAATCAAGACATATACACAAAACCCCCGAAACAGATGACACTCAGCCAAAAGAAGAGAAAATGAAGCCAGCACGCGCCGACCAATTAGGAGGCAGGAAATAAGAGCAACAATGAAGCCCCCGAACGCTAGGCAGTGGGTGGGCTGCAGACCCCTTGTTGTACTATATACAATATCTCTCACAATGAAGAGTGCACGCAGCACATGCACTGCTTCACGTGAGGTCTTAAAACACAAGACTAATCTGCCCGCCTGGGCCTACTCTCCGCGCCGACAGCAGAGTTATGAATGATGGAGGCGTGCAGCGACCCCAAGCCATCATGGCTTTCAAAGGCTGACGAGCGCTTCCTGCCCCCGACTCAACATGGATGCCGGCTTCCCAGTACCGTACGTCACATCGACTCCGCCTCCTTCATGACGTCAACAGAAAGCGCGCAGGACACGGAGACGCATGCGCAGACGCAGATCGTGGTTTGCTCAAGCCAGGGGACTCTGTTCGGGAGACGTACCCCCACTTTATCGGCCTGCAGGATTAGGGGCGCACCGGAGCAGGGGGGAGCAGACAGCGGCCGAGCGCCAGGAGCGTGCAGACCAGGCCCGGGGAGCCGAGGCAGCGCGGGTCTCCCTCTGAGAGAGAACCGCCGTCTGTAGAACCATGTCTCTGACCTGCTCCAGTGAGTACCACGTGACCTGCGCTAGAGGTGGAAGAAAGACTAAGGGGGGGGGGGCGCAGCCTGTCCACACCACACCTGTGGACTCAGGTTAAGGGCAGCCACTGGGCACATGCGGAGGAGCCCTGGTGGAAGGACTGCACCTATAGACGTGGGGTGGGGGAATAACACTGTGACACCCCCCCCCCCTGGGGTGCAGGGCCCCCGCTTACTGACTGTGACCACCCCCCGGGGGCAGAACCCCACGTGATACTCACTGTGACCCCCCCCCAGGAGGCAGAGCGTCACCTGTTACTCACTGTGATCTCCCCACCTCTTACTCACTGTGAGCCCCCCTCCACTTACTCGCCGTAACCCCCCAGGGGCAGAACACCACTTGTTACTCCCTGTGACCACCCCCCCCCATTGGCCAGAACGCCACCTATTACTCACTGTGACCCCGCCCCCCACTTTTTACACACTGTGATCCCCCAGGGGCAGAGCGCCACCTGTTACTCACTGTGACACGCACAGGGCCCCATCTCTTACCAAGCCCCCACCTCTTACTCCTTGTGACCCCCCCCCCCCACCCCCGTGGGCAGAGCTCCACCTCTTACTCACTATGGCCTCAGGAGAAGAGCCCATTTGTTCTTCACTGTGACCCCTCTCTTTATCTGTAAGACTGCAACCTGCCTCCTCCCTAGTGCACCCGGAGAGTAAAGAAAGCATTACCTCCTCGTCCCGTCTTCCTCGCCACAGTATTCACATATGAGCCTCCGGCTCCACACACAACTCCAAGTAAAATTAAAAGAGCAGCGCTCTAGTCTCCCCTCCCTCCTTCAATATGGCCCCCAGTGGCTTCAGCCAATCCCATAAAGGGATACATACCAACCATCTCGACCTGTTCTTTTTTTCTGCACTTCTCCGAGTGCTGTATGCCTGATGGTCAGGTGAGTGGGGCGGGGGTCCTGCTTGAGTAACCCCGTTTTGCCCCGGGGTATCAAGTTTGGGGGAAGTAGTTGTTTAACCATGGTTGTGTTTTCATTGTTCATTGAGTTATTGCTTGTGTTTTTTTCCCTGTCTTCTACTCTCGCGCCTCTGGTCCTGCTTTAGCGGACTTTAGTGGCGTTTTGTTTCAGTTCGAGACTCGTATTGGGAGTCCTGCTAACCTGTGTTTGAAATCGATTGGGGCTTCATTCCGGGTGTTTATTTCATTCCCGGCCGCGCGTCCTGCTGAGCGGACGTAGCGCGGCCGGGTGCGTTTGATGTGGGGGCCGGAGGCTCTCATTCGCATTCATTACCTGCTGAGATGTGCCGAGTTGTTGTGGTGGGGGCCGGAGGCTCCCGATCGCGTCATTCTGCTTCTATGATATGCGGATGACTGGAACATCACGCGTAGTCAGTCTATACGCAGGCGCTCGATTTCTCTTCCGGCATTTATGTTTTTTGTTGACTGACAGGGGCTGGCTTGTTCGGTTGCACAGCAACCACGGGGCCTTTTTAAACCGGGAGTGTTGTCTTGGTTGCCTGTGCTTAATTCACTCATCCATTTGTGTTTGTCTATGATGGAGTGTGGTTCTAAGGATGTTGATGCTCCTGATCCATTGGTGGTGGCTTCTGGTTCTGGTATACAGATCCCCTCTATGGACGTGTTGCAGCAGATGATCAATTCTGCTGTGGCTGCTGCTATGCAGGGTCAGGTGCCTGTTCCTCCTGCGAAGCGGGCTAAGGTTGATGGCGCTGCGGCTGCTGATTCTGAGAATGAGGAGGAGGTTGATGTCAAGGGTCGTTTTGTGCAGTGTGCCGACCTGAAGGAGGTGCTGGGTCACATTCGAGAGAACTTGGTATTTCCTGCTTCTGTGGTTCCTCTGGAGACCGATCTATTTGCGCAATATCAACGTCCTGAACCCGATTCTTTGCCTCTCCACTCTTCAGTCTTGAGGGTCATGGAGAATGAATGGAGGGATGTGGACAAGGGTTCCTTTCCGCGATTTTTGAATAAAAGGTACCCGCTGCAGGATTTTGATGTGAAATTCCCTTCCTCGGTGAAGGTTGATTCCTTGTTGGCCAGCATGGCGTCTCATGGGACTGTAGTTTCTGAGGATTCTTCTCCTGCTGACCCTGTTGACCGTAAAGTGGATGGTGCGGTGAAGCGCACCTTTGCGGCTGCAAATTTTCTATCAGGGCTGCTGCCTATGCTTCTTACACTATACAATCCTTGCTTAAGGATTTTCAGTCTCTGTCAGAATTGTTGGACCAGGGGGAGGATGTTTCTTCTACCCTGGCTATGATGGAGCAACAGGTTCGGTTGCTTTCGGATGTCTCCTTTGACTCTTTGGGTGCGGCGGCTTCCGCGGCTGGATCTTCGGTGGCTGCCAGACGCCAGTTGTGGCTTCGTTCATGGAAGGCTGATGCTGCGCAGAAAAATCTCCTGATGAAGATTGCTTTTTCTGGGGTTAAACTTTTTGGGTCGCCTCTGGATGACATGGTTAAGAAAACGGCGGAGGACCGTAAACTCCTGGCTCCTGAGAGGGCGAGTCACTTCCGTTCCTTTGGTTCTCAGAGGGCTTTTGGCCCTTCTCGGAGGGGTCGGGCTGGTCAGCCCTTTCGTGGAAGGGGGCGTGGCCGGGGTGCTCCTTCCTTTGGAAAATCCCGGTTCTCCGGTCCTTCTTCCTCCTCCACTTCTGCACCAAAGTCATGACTGGATCGCTCCTGGTATGGGTCCGGTTGGGGGTCGCCTCAGTTTCTTCCTGGAGTCTTGGAGAAAGACTATATCGGACAAATGGGTGCTGCAGGTGGTTTCGGAGGGATTGCGTATTGGATTTATCCAGACTCCCCCAGACTGTTTCAGGGCCACTCCTTGTCCCAGAGACCCTGTGAGGAGATTGGTGCTTTTGGGAGGCATTGAATCCCTGGTGGTCAAGGGTGCGGTGATTCCTGTTCCCGTCGATCAATTGGGGTTGGGTGTGTATTCCATCCTATTCCTGGTGTCAAAGCGCACTGGGGATCTTCGGCCTGTGATGGACCTGAAGTGGTTGAATACTTACATCCCTCACCAGAAGTTCAAGATGGTTTCCCTTCAGTTGATCCTTCCTCTGATATCTCGGGGCGACTTCCTTGCTTCAATAGACTTGCGGGATGCTTATCTACATATACCTGTTCATCCAGACTCTCAGAAATTTCTCCGGTTTTGCGTGATGGCTCGGCATTACCAGTTCCAGGTAATGCCCTTTGAGCTCTGCTCTGCTCCCAGGGTCTTTACTAAGGTTCTGGCTCCTCTTATTGGACATTTGCATGGGGTGGGCATTAGTGTTTTTCCTTATCTGGACGACATTTTGATTTCTGCTTCTTCTCTTCCTAAGGCGGAGTTGCATGTCCAGAGAGTGTGCCATGTCCTGAAGCATCATGGGTTCCTAGTAATTGTACCGAAGTCCTCCCTGGTTCCTGCGCAGGAATTGACTTTCATTGGGGCTCTGTTCAGGACTCGGTTGTGTATGGTGTTCCTGCCACCTCCCAGGATTCTGTCCCTGGTGTCTGCAGTTCGTGCCCTGTTGGTCGGGCATTCTCATCCTGTGAGCCTATGGTTGAGGGTTCAGGGTCTGATGTCGGCGTCATTGTTGACGGTGCCGTGGGCTCGACTCCACATGTACCCGGTGGTGTCCCACGTTTTGTCGCATTGGGACACCTGTTCCCTAGATATGACTGTTTTGGTTCCTATGTCGGAAGACGTTCGGGTGGTCCTGGGTTGGTGGTTGGACGAGGGTCATCTGTCCAGGGGCCGCCCCTTTCTGATTGTTCCCACCCGCGTGGTCACTACCGATGCCAGCCTGCTGGGGTGGGGTGCTACTCTGGAGGATTTGACGACTCGGGGGGGGTTTGGCCTCAGTCGGTGTTGTCATGTTCCTCCAACTACAAGGAGCTGAAGGCCGTACTTCTGGGTTGGTTGGCTTTCTCGGATCTTGTTCAGGGTCACCATGTACAGGTCCGAACGGACAATCAGGTTGTGATGTCGTATGTGAACCATCAAGGGGGGTGCAAGGTTCGCTCCCTCAGTTGCCTCAGCCGTCGGATTTGTTGTTAGGGACTCCAGATGCATCTCCGCCCATCTGCCATTTATCTACCTGGCGCGGAGAACACTGTGGCGGATTGTCTGAGCTGGGTGTTTCCTTCCATGGGTTCTTTGCCCCTGACACATGTGATGTTCAGGAGGTTGCGGCGGATGTTTGGTTACCCTATTGTCGACCTCTTTGCTTCCCAGGACAATTTCAAGATCCGTTGCTTTTGCACGATTATGCCTTGCCGGGATGCATGGAGGGTGGATGCCCTGTCGTTCCCTTGGCCGACGGGTCTCTTGTATGCCTTTCCCCCTGTTCCCCTGATTCCGGCGGTCTTGCAGAAGATCAAGAGGGAGGGGTCGTTTGTGCTACTGATTGCTCCTGGTTGGATGCGTCAACCTTGGTATCCCCTGCTATTGGAATTGGCTGTGTCTCCGGGGTGGGCCTTGCCATTCCTTCCTTATCCTCTGATGGGTCCTCTTCTTCCTCTGCCTGTGTTCCGTTCCTTGGGTCTGCGGGCCTGGCTCTTGAGAAGGGATTCATTGATGCGTACTGGCTGTTCATTGGCTGTGGCTGGGGTCATTCAGCAGTCCAGGAGACCTTCTACTCTTAAATCCTATGCGAAGCACTGGGATAATTTTGTTTCTTGGTGTCTGTGTCGCGATCTGTCGGTGGCTTCTTTGGACCCGGCTCGCATTTTGGATTTTTTGAATGATGGATTTGTGCTGGGCTTGGCCATTTCGACTCTTCGGGCTCAGTGGGCTGCGATTCAGGCGTTCCATGTCCTCCCTTTAATTTCTGTTTCGCCATTGGTTGCTAGACTTTTTAAATCTCTCTCTTTCCAACGCCCCCGTCCTATCATGTGTCCTCCACCTTGGGACCTGCCTTTGGTATTGCGCTCCTTGCAGTTGGCTCCTTTCGAGCCTTTGGAGACGGTGGGGTTGAAGTTTTTAACACTCAAGGTGGTGTTTCTTGTGGCGATTGCTTCTGCCAGACGTATGGGTGAGTTGGGTGCCTTCCTTCGTTCTGCTCCTTTTTTGTTGGTTTTGTCGGACCGGGTGGTGTTGCGCCCTCATCCTACGTTCATTCCGAAAGTGGATTCTTATTTTCACAGGTCTTCTGAGGTGGTGCTTCCATGTCTTTGTCCTGATCCTTCCTCGGATGAGGAATCCCTGTTGCACCTCTTGGATGTTCGTCGTGCTTTATTGATCTATTTATCGCGCACGTCTTCATTTTGCAAAGTGGATAACTTGTTTGTCAATTATGGTTTGTCGCGTCAGGGACTGAAACCCTCCCTCTCGACGATCAGTCGCTGGATTAAGGAGGCCATTTTGTTGGCGTATGCTTCGGTTTCTGAGGTTCCCTCCCTTCCTGTTCAGGGGCGTTCCACCCGCTCTGTTGCTGTGTCTTAGGCCTTCTTCAAAGGGGTGTCCATGGAGGATGTTTGCCGGGCTGCTACTTGGTCTTCGCCTCATACATTCATGTCCCATTACTGCCTCCAGGTTGGGGGTGGGGGTTCTGTTTCATTTGCATCTTCTGTTCTGACTGCGGGATGCCTTAAGAGGTTGTCTTTGATAGCTGTACCTCTGTATATTAAATTTTGTTTTTCACTGCACTTTTGGTGTGGTCTTTTCCTTACATGAAGCTGATTGCTTTGGTATCGGCTCATATGTGAATACTGTGGCGAGGAAGACGGGACGAGGAGGTAATGCCCCGGTTACTTACCGGTAATCTTCATTACTCCGAGTCCTAGTCTTCCTCGCCACAGTATAGTTTCCCTTCCCTCCCGGCCCTGGTGGTGGCTTCATGTCTGCGGCTTTTTTATCAGGTCGAGATGGTTGGTATGTATCCCTTTATGGTATTGGCTGAAGCCACTGGGGGCCATATTGGAGGAGGGAGGGGAGACTAGAGCGCTGCTCTTTTAATTTTACTTGGAGTTCTGTGTGGAGCCGGAGGCTCATATGTGAATACAGTGGCAAGGAAGACTAGGACTCGGAGTAATGAAGATTACCGGTAAGTTACCGGGGCAATATGCCCTACTTGATGCCCCTTCAGGGTGGGCGATGGCTACTGTCTTCATTACCTCAAGAGCACAGTTATCTAGGCCCCATTAAACCTGCCTAGCCAAACTCCTGGTTGTATTGCGTATACTAAACAAATGCACTCGTTTCAAGGGAAGATTTCAGATTTCTAGCACTCCTATAAACAATGGGGAATAAAAACACGTCAATCTCCTGTGGGAAAACCTATCTTTCCCATGCTCATCTCTGTTCTCTGGGAGAATGGAAGATGACAACAGTCAATTTAATAATGCAGGGCTGCTGGTGCACTTTCTTTTTGCGTGATTGTACATTTACATCACTTGCCCCATAATCCATCATCTGCTACAATGCACAGCTTTCAACAAAAATGTTTCTAGCTTAAATGGAGTTGAAAATTAATTTTAAAAAATCCAGCCAATCTTCATTTGTGACAAAATATCGAAATAATACTGCTACAAAACGTGCCGTTACGCCACCCAATTTGCATGATTTCTCATTACTGCCAGATAATTTGGCCACCCAGTTTTCATCATCTCAGTAGCCCTGGTTATGCTCCTATCATATCCTGCTTGTGGGACAATAGGCTGGCCCGGTGTCCTGTTTGCAAACACCTCGGAATGGCAGCGTTATGCTTCCGCTGGTAGAAAGATTTGCTGAATAGTACTGTACTACCTTTGTCAGAAGCTGGTTTGGTGGCACCACACTTGCACCTCCTGAAGTTGAGTGCTGTCCTGCAACCAGTCCCACTGTGGGTGGACTGGTTGCCAGGACAGCACTCAACTTCTTGTGGTTAAGATATCCGTACTCGAATTTTTGAATAAACTGGTAAGGTCGCATATAATTTAAAAATATAGTGTTTCACTTAATTTTCTCCAGCGAGTGGTGGTTTGATTTGAACATTTCTTGCAAGAACTGTTAAATTGATGCACCCTATTGGTGCATGACAATTTCTTCACCCCGTCTCCTGTTGGCATCTCATAATTTTTGACACATGTAGCTAAGAAAGTTTAAGCTTCCTGTCTAGGTTTTTTTTTTTTTCTTCTTGGCAGGGTGCTCGTAATAGAATTGAATTGATTGCTTTTGTATCTTTTCAGGAGAGAGATTTTATTCTCCTCATTGTCTATTTTTGAAGAGGGAATAAATGTGGAGGCTTCAACTCCTGGAACTCAGAAACATTTCTTGGCTGCGTTATCTCTTTAAGGAGAGATAACTGTAGTTGTCAGATTCTCGTATCGGCAGCCACACATCTTCTGGCACAAGGTATTGACTTTACTGCCCACTTTTGAAAGGACACATTTGATCTCTGACGTTTTCTTATATCTTCAGAACAAGAACTGCCTAGGCTGGCCTATCTCTTGTTGAACTGTGCATAATTTCCCCTCGCAGCTTCTGCTGAGGAACCCCTCATTTGTGATTTCCAAAACCCCTTCCCTTATCCGTGTTGTTTGGGGATGCCCCATGTTTAGTGCGACATCACAGTATTCCAATCTGTAAATTGATCCCTTCAAGGGGAGAGGACTGGTGTCAGCTGCAGGGTTTCCATTCATCAGTACTGTACGGCATTTGCAAATTTTGTCCTGGACGGTTGTTGATCAGCTGTACAGCAGCGCTCATTCATTGAGGTATGGGTGAAAGCTGTGTGTAAAATCAATAGTGCTAAAACGGAGTGTTTACCTGTTGCCTAAGCATGTCTTCTCTCCTCACTCAAATATGCTGTTATACCTACCTTTGTTGACCATGCAAAATATTTGGTATTCTTCTTTTAATTCAGATTCATGACGCATACAGCTAGGCAAGTCTTAAGCCTCCCTGTATCCACTACCACATTGAATCATTCCTCTTTTTCGTGCTTCTAGAGTTTTTAATCTGTAGTTTGCGCTCTTGCACTGTCCCTTCTGGATGCTGTGCCTTGGTGGCTAGCCTTCTTAAAAGTACATTGTTGCCTTTGTGGGGTGCCTTTAATTGCGAGTGCTAGAACATTTGATATGTTTAACTGTAATCCCTATCGCTTTGAAACAGTTACCACTTCGTTTCAGTGTTACTTTAAATTACGTTGTGTGGTTTTACTGAACTTAGTCTTTCTAAAAACATTGCATCTGGCAGCCAAATTGGAGAAAAAATATTTACAGTTTGTAATTTTTTTCCCACGAGTTCTCCTTTGTCTCCTCTGTGCTGCTTTTTAGACGGCAGCTGTAATTTGCAAATACTTTGTCTATTATGTACGTGTGTGATATTCCAAAGCATGACTCGGCTGTAGGTCACTGTACAGGGTTGTTACATTTTACGTAAGTTAGGTATTTCTTAAGAGCGCACGTCGAAGTGTCTTAAGTGCTAAACAATGCCTTGGCCGATCAGGGAAATAAAAAGACTTGGCCCTTGGGACAAAGAACCAGGTCTTCAGTGATTTTCTAAAACAGAACCTGTTCGATTGAGACCTGAGGGAGAAAGGCAAGGAATTCCATAGTTTACCCGCCAAGTAGGAGATACTTTTGCCACCCTACTTGGACATCCTCACCGTAGGGATTACCACCAACCGAGCATTATAAGATCTTAGAATACGTTGAGGAACATACCAAGCAAAGATTTTCTGGAAGCCCTGGGTCCGGTCCATGCGGTGTTTTCTGCACAATGCCTTGAATTTAACCCCGTCTTGACCGGGCAACCGATGGAGGTCCCTGATGCTGCTTGATCTGGAGTCAAATTTTGGGAATTTGAATAGACCAGTTGCTGCGTTCTGCAGAGCAGAGACTGAAGCTTTGGTTGAAGTCATTTGTCTATTCCTAAATGGAGAGCATTGCAATAGTCTATCTTGGATAAAATCAAAGCAACTATTACCGTTTTCTGCATATCAAATAGAATGAATGGACAAATCTTTTTTAGTATCATCAAAAGATAAAAGCATGAGGATATAATGTAGTTGATTTGTTCAGAGAAACAGCTGGTTGTCAAACACGACCAGGAGATTTTTCACTTTACAGACTGGGGCTGGGCATGGACCAGAATCAGCAGTTTCAAAAAAGTATCACTTCCATTTTCTCAGTGTCTAACTTTAAATAGTTCTCGTGCATTCAGCTAGCGATGTGCGCTAGACAGTTTTTACATTGTCTGGCCACATTATTTACATCACATGTAATTGACACAACTATGCATATCATCAGCGTAGGATATGGCAGTGAAACAATGAGATTGAATAAGTCTTGCCAAGGGGGTGACATAGATGTTAAAATATGTTGGGGATAATGACTATCCTTGAGGCACCCCATAAGGAAGAGAAAGCGGATTGCAGGTGTGCCCTCCGAACATCAGTTTACTTTCTGTGTGGTAGAAAAGAAGAGAGTAGGGTTAGGTCTGCACCATTTATTCCCACTGTCTTCCGCCAGTTGACTAACACATGACGATTAACCATATCAAAGGCGCCTGAGCGGTCCAGTAGGATTAGAGCAGCCCTCCTTCCCTTGTCCACCTGCATGCAGATCTCCGCAATAACCAAAGCATAATTCTATGCAGTACTGTGGCCTGAAACAGTGTTGAGATTGATCCAGAAGATCATTGGTCTCCGAAAACGCCATCAGGTCTTAATTTATTGCCTTTTCCAAGATCTTTGTGGGTAGCAGCAGACAAGATATGGGCCGATAATTCTTGACCTCAGCAGGGTCTTGGAAAGGCAGTTTTAAAATAGGTTGCACCAATGCTTTTTTCCATGCTGCTGGAAATTGCCCTGAGCGAAGCACATTATTTAAGAGTAAAACAAGATGGGCAGCAAGTGTATCAGGAACCATTTGCAATACAAAAGTCAGGCATGGATCTGTGGGGAACCCGATTTGATGGTTTCCAACAGTCTCATAACTCTTTCCTCCGTTAATGGAGGAAAACTATCCAAAGCAAAAGACACACAATTGATGGACGGAATGCAGAACAAATCAAAACAATCACCCCCAGTCAAGAGATCTGGGTTAAATCCATCATTCTTTTGCACACCATGCCACCCCAGTTTAGACCTGGCCATATGCAAATCAAGTCTTGACCCTGTGCCTCATGGGAACAGTCCAGCCCGAACTGCAAAGCCAGGTCCTCCCTGGACCGGAAACAAGCATCCTAGGACCGGTTTCGGGGTTTCAAATGATCAAACTATCCAATCCATTCAATGTGGTGTTAGGATTATCATCTGGTTTAGCAAAAGGATGAGAGGCCGTGTCAAACGTGTGATTAGCCTTCTGGTTGGCCGAGAATTCCTCATAAACAGTATTTACTTTTGATTGAAAAAACATCGCTATTTTATTGCAAAATACTTGGTCAGGAGTCAGGTGTTTACTACAGTCAAATTTGGAAAGAGCTGTGACCGTTTTGTAAAGTTCCCTAGTGGAGATTTTAACCAGACCAATTTTCACAGAAAAAAAATGTTTTTTTTGAAGCAATAATCGCAGCTTCGTATTCTGCAATCACTAGTTTGTATTTGTTATTCTCTTCTATTCTATAGTTTTTCCTCCATCTTTGTTCTTGCGCCCTGCATTTTATTTTCAGTTCTCTTAGTTTCGTTGAGTACCGTGGGGCTGTCAGACTTTTCCTGTAACATACTCTTGTTTTTACGGGGGCAATCGGAGTAACCGCGGGGTCAACACTCAGCTTGTGATCACATTAGCTAATGACGATGATGAGAGGAATGCAGCAAATTTTAAATCATGTCTCATGGACCTACCAACATGGATGCAGGCTGGCTGCTTGAAGCTAAATGCGGATTAAACAGAGGTTCTGGTGGTGGGGAAACAGCCCTCTCGGCATGGAGGCTTGCGGATCTGGGCCCTACCCCTAAACCTAAAGTGAAAAACCTAGGCATCCTCTTTGACACTCCGCTATCCTTTAAAAGTCAGATCAGGGCCACAGTGGGCACCTATTTCGGAGTGCTGAGACTGTTAAGAGAGTTTTTGAGGCTAATACCGGCCTCAGCTCAAAAACAGTAACACAGGCCCTGCTGGTGTCACAACTGGACTACTGTAATGTGCTTTATTTTGGGGACCTCTAGAGGCAGCCTGGCTTTGCTTCAAAGAGTACAAAACGCAGCAGCCCGGATGCTATTAAGATTTCCAAAATGGACCCCCCATTAGCTCCGGTTTGGATGAACTTCTCTGGCTCCCAGTTAAACACAGAATCTCTTTCAAAGCTCTGTCTTTCATGCATAGGATAATGTATCGGAGGGGTCCCAGGTATCTCTTCCCCCTGATCAAGGCCTACATCCCTTGCAGAGTACTTAGATCGGGAGAAGCAGCGCTGGCAGTGATTCCCAGAGTACGCCGTGCACAACTGGGGGTTGCTCCTTTGACCTTCGTGCAGCCAATCTCTGGAACTCTTTGGCACTCCATGTAAGACTCAACAGTCGAAGGCACGCTTCTGCAGAAATCTGAAGACCTGGCTCTTTAGACAGAGTTAAAAGCCCACCTGCTCTTGGCTTTCCTGACTCTGCTAGGATGCTATTGCTTGGCGCGGAGACCTTCTGTCTGAGTAACCAGGCGCTTTAAAAATCCCAAATTCATTCATTCATGCATTCAAATGCATTCCCTGGTAAGTTTTTAGAATGCCCACTAGAAGATATTAGCACACCAGACAGCTGTGCTGTAGGATAGGCTTCAACCTAAAAAGCAGGTTAGGCACTCCTCTAAATGTGGGTTGGGTATGGATTTTCATGCATCCTATTAAAGAGGTTCGGCTGCTTGATGCCGAGTAGGAATGCCTAACAGGCTAAACACTTTCCTACCCCTGATGATGCTTTGAAAAATGTTGTAAGAGAAACCCATGTTCAAACTGGATCCATTCGAAATTCTTTTAGTGTATTATTCAAAGTCCGGGTCCAACTATTACATTTGTTCTTGTGTGTATTTATTTATTACTATAAAGTAGATTTTATACAGCCCGACTAGCAATTTTATCTCTATATCAATATCAAATTATTTGTGTTTTTCGACCCATTGCTGGTTTAACAAACTAAAATCTAAAGTGGCCTGGGCTGTTGAGTGGGGGAGGCTGAAAAATCGTCTGAAGAGATTGCGTTGTTTGAGATCAAGCCACAGAAACAGCCTACCCAGAATATCCTAATTTCCATGACTGCTGCTGGAAGGAATTTTTTTGCCAATTATTTCCCTACTGGATACCACCGAGGGACCAGTGCGGTCACTAGCCAAAGCCGACAGTATGACTGAAAGCAAAACTGATTTTGATTTAAAGTTTGATCGATAGTGCCAAAGGCCACCTCTTTCATAGAGCCAAATGCTTAAATATTTGCATCCAGTCGTTCTGGTGATAGGTTCCCCATTGAATGTTCACCTACCTTGATGATTCATTTTTTTACCATAAAATGTTCACTTTTAAATCATCGACAGGTAATTCATATCGCATTTTACGGCAGTCTGTCCTGTGAAACCATACAGGAGCCTCTTCATCTTAGAGGATCCGCAAGGTCTGTTCGTCTAATCTTGGAAGGGGCATGATGTCCTTCATGAGGGCAGGACACAGGTCAGCAACATAGGTTAAAAGTAGGGGGCTAGCACGCAGCCCTGCTTTATTTTATCTGAGATGTAACTACTTTCCCCTAGTTTAACAGAAACTCATGATGTAATCCCTGAATAGCACAACGTAGTGCAGCTGGAATTTCCCAATTACCTTACTTGCTACAAAGCCTATTTGTGTTAATTCTAGAAATTCAGTTTGACAATCATCTACGACAGAAGCATGCAATGGAGTGCTGCTAGAAAAATGTAGGTTTCTGTCAGTATTGCTAAGGCTGAGACATTATCAGCCTGACACCCCACTCTCCCGTCATCCTGAAAGTCTGCCTGGTATCGTGGAAGTAGTTGTTTTTCATCATCATTTAACAACATAGAAATACACATTTTGCATATGTTTATTAGGGGTATCCTTCTATAAATTCAGTGGTCTGGCAAGGTCCATTGTTCTATAAGAGACCAATCCTCCGACTGGTCAAGGCCCTCACATACCCAGCGCCTTGAGGCTCCCCTGCATGTTCTCGCAAGTGCCTCCTCTAGGTCACTCTCTTTGTACTCGTGCCATTCTTTGCCTTTTGCCTTTCTTGCTTACCCTTCTTATCACCTTTTTCTTTTTTCTCTCACACTTTATCCTTCTTTGCATTTCTGCTTGTGTACTTTCTCACCCTTCTGTTGCCGTTTTGCTCTTTCCTTTACTCACCCATCTGTTGCCTGTATGCTCTTTTCGCACTCTTTCTCACCTTCTTCTGCATTTTGTGCCTCTGCTCTTTTCCTGCAATTTCTCACCCTTTTGTTGCCTTTGTGTTCCATTTTTCATCCTCTTGGGCCTTTTCTCCAGTCTCTGAATGCGGGGTGGTCATACACACATCTGCCACGCTGCTCCTCGCCACACCAAAGGAGCATTCACCTGCGTCCACTGCCACTTCACCTGCAACAAAACCCCCACACCACCCACTAACAGTTCACCTTCCACGCCTACCTAAAATGTGTCTTAAGACAAACTGTTATGCTTACGTCTCAGCAAACACTCCATGGAAATTTAGGACATCCTACAAAACAAAGCCCCTAAACTTCTTTTCCTTAGGGAAACATGTCGGACATGCAAGTCTGTACCCAACATCACCACAGCGATCCCAGCAGGATACAGACTCGCACATCGAGGCCGCGGCACAGACTATGAGGAAGAATCTGAATTACATTATAGGACTGCTTCAACTGCACTACAACCACAAAAGCCTCAACCCTCTACATGGAGCACCTGCACTTTGGCAACATACGCTCTATGCGGCACCCTGTTATATAGACCATTTGGACCTAAAACCACTTTCGCTGACATTGATGACCTCATAACCTTCTACATCATCGACTCCAGCGACTACATCCCACTAGGAGACTTCAACTTCCACCTAGAAGACAAGAGCATCTCCACCGCTATCAGAGTCCTCTTTAGATAAGTGGCACAAGAACAGAATAACGAAACAGCTGCTGAACGACTATGGAAATCTACACCCTCAGACGCCCACCTACATCACCTTAGAACATTAAGAAACTCATACAACAGAAAGATTCTTAAGACCAAGGCAGACTTTTTCAGATCCCAGCTGAACCAAGCAATCAACCGTCCAAAAAAACTATTCGAAATCGTCAAGCAACAAGCTCGCAACACGGCTAACTCTACAGATCTTAACGAACTAGCTACACCTTCCTGCGATGAACTTGCGATCTTCTTCCGTGAAAAGATACAGGCCATCGAGTTCGACATAAAATCTAAGAAGGTCCTCCCACAACCTGTGGCACAGGACGCTAAAGCATACTCAAAATTCAAGGCCCTTTCCAATACTCCAGGGGAAGTCACTAAAAACAATGCCACTTGGCACACCTTCGAGCCAATACCTGATGTAAAAATCTATAACATTCTTCTAGCAATCAATCCCTCCAATCACTTCTCTGACCCCCTTCCTCCTGCCCTATTCAAAATGATAAAAACATCCATCCTTCCTCTATGGGCAAAAATCGTAAACGCTTCTCTGAGGCAAGGCTCCATACCAGACTGTCTTAAAATTGGGCAGGTTACGCCTATACAAAAGAAATCGGATGCCATCCCATCAGATCTCAACAATTACCGCCCTATATCTAACATCCCCACCCTGGCCAAATTGTTGGAGAAATGTGTACAAATACAATAATGTAACCATATCGAGTGCTACAACCTCCTAGACAATCACCAATCTGGTTTCCGTCAAGGTCACAGTACAGAATCTGCACTCACACACATATTTGATGACATACTACTTATGCTTGACTGCAACGAATCTTGCCTATTGATACTGCTTGACCTATCCTCCGCCTTCGACACGGTTAAACATGACAACCTATTGTCCCTATTGGAAGGAAGGATGGGCCTCTCGGGCACAGTACTTCAATGGGTCTCCTCCTTCCTTAATAACAGGACACAAAGAATAAAGATGAAGAATACACTCTCTCAACCATCAGTGGTCGACATAGGCGTTCCTCAGGGCTCAGCCCTATCCCCTATTCTCTTTAACCTTCTAATGGAACCCCTAGCGAACGCACTGAAATCAGCGAATATCCTTTACCACCTATATGCGGATGACACCCAACTATATTTGAAAATCTCCACACCTGAAGACTTCATCTCCCTCAACTCCATTCTACAGAACACACAAAGCTGGCTCAGGAACAACCACCTCATGCTCAATACTAAAAAAACAGAATTCATTCTCATCTTCCCCACCTAATCACACCCCAAAGATAGAGCAGTGGATGAAACACCTATCCGTCTTTGAATGTGCTCCCCTCATCATCGATTCCGTGAAATCCCTGGGAGTCACCATAGACAAACACCTGGATATGAAGTCGCACATCAGCAAGGCCACCAAGGGAGCCAATCACCAGATGAGTTTGCTAAGGAAACTTAAACCCTTCCTCCCGCAGAGCGACTTAAAAATGGCAGTTCAAGCCTTAGTGTTATCAAGACTAGACTATGGAAACACCACTCTCTGTGGCCTCCCCAGATACAAGCTGGCCCCGTTGAGGGCTTCACTTAACGCTGCTGCAAGATTGGTATCAGGAGCTAAAAGAAATAGCCACATTTCCCCGACCCTGAAAACGCTGAACTGGCTGCCATATGAGGCAAGAATTCATCTAAAAGTTGCCTGCATGACCCATAAAGCACTACACAACAACACACCCAGCTACCTAGCTCAAAAACTAGAACGATCCGGAGGATGCAGACAATTACGAAGCGCGAGTTCTCTACTTCTGAAACCACAAACCTTTCATAAAAAGAGAATTGGTTGCAGAGCCTTCTCAGGGATCGCGCCAAAGATATGGAATTCCCTACCTCCATTGGTTCGGGGAATCTCTTCCCTTACAGCCTTCAAAAAAGAGGTAAAAATCCTCCTAATGAACAAACTTACGTCCTAAGTCCTGACCCTATACTGGCTTCGAGCCACCGATACGATCCGCATATTACTGGATACCCTGTGTGGATGGAAAGAGAACACTATTGGTCTGTTTATATCCCAATGCAGGCCTAAGGCCAAATAACCTTATTGTCTGCAATATGACGTTGCCCTCTGGGATCATGTTCTCGTCCACTGGTCTACTATGTCATCTTATACCTATGTTATCTTATACCTTTTGCCTCTACTGTAAGTAATGACGAATATCTAATGCGTGTATATTACTTTATCTTTTATGTCTCTTTAACTATATACATACTGTAAAGCGCTCTGATACCCTCGTGGGTCACGTTCGCGCTATATAAAACCTTATAAATAAATACTCTGAGCTATATAAAGGATTCAGTATCTCCTGTCGTACATTATAAGGATACTGCAAGGCACCAAGGATTTACATAACCATATTTGTAGAGGAACAAGGCTGAAGGTAGAGTTCCTTTATAATATTATGGAACTCTGAGTTGACTTGCAATATCCATATGTATGCCTTGGGGTACTTTATCCCATATAATACATGGACATACCCTCACCGTTCCCACCATTTAAAGCCTTGGTGTGTAGCTCTTCCAGATACGATAGAGAGCATGCTTGCAAACATGAAGAATAAAACCTCTAGTGCAAAATTTAACACATCAGAAACCTGTCCGATATCTTTTTCAAAAAGATATAAGAACCGGTTCAGTACAACGTCGGGTTTAAAATAAAACGCTACAGTAGCTCCAAATATTAGATATAATTAAGGAGTGTAAAAAATAAACACACTCTTTCTGCTTGCCGCTGTAAGCTCGAATAAAATGGTGCAGAAGAAAGAAAAGCAATGGTCCCCTTTTTGTTGCTTTAAACAGCTGCTCTTTGACCTGACCTGCCTTTAACCTTTGCTGCTGGCCCTGGCAGCAGGCATTGTGACATCAGAACTTGACTATAATAACTTATTACGGTTGAGTTCTGACGTCTTTTCATTATAATTTGCAATTGGTTGCATCATGAGTCGCCGATTATAAAGAAACTAGTGTCTGGCGTCTTTACAGAGGTTGCATTATCCCATGTATTATCGCTGAATTAGTTACTAAATAGGAAGGTTTTTAAATCTTTCGTAAAGGCTGACCAGGTGCTCTTTCACTTGACGTTTGAAGGCTGTGATTTCCGGATCCTCGTGCCTCTGATAGTTTTCATTCCTGTCCCATTACCAAGGTTTCTGACACTTAGCTGGAAGGTTGGTCGGGTCTTCCAGTTTCTTTGACCTCAGTAACCAAGCATTGGCAATGCCAACTAGTCTTGTTTACCATTACACCCAAGTGAGGCCGATTGGAATTGCCAAGATTGGTTTACAGTAATCTACAGTGCCTGGCAAGATTGATGTTGTATCGTCCACATTTTTGTTGCAGTCTTTCCCTGAAGTGCAGTAAATTTGGCTCTGTTTTCTTAGATGCTATACTGCATTGAGCCGGACGAATGATGAATCTACGGATGGTGACTCTAAAGACCCTTGTGGACGGGTCAAACACCCAAATGCAGGAAAGCCACAAATAAGAGCAAGACCACTGATATTGACTCGAAAACCACCCAATTTTGAGCAAGGGTTAGCTACGTGTGGTATACAATACTATCTGTGGACAGACAGTTGAAGCTGTTTGAAGCAAGACCGCAAAAACAGGGCTGCAACAATGTAATGGGAGCGTCTGGAAGCGCCTGTTCACAGCTCCTTGGCACTCCCTCTTGGCCAGGGACCTTGTTGCTCATGTCTTGCAGGGGAAAGTGTTTCGTTTTGAGCAGCCTCTTGTAGAATGAATAATAGTTTAAGTGCTCATCTACTTTAAAAAGGTACATGGAAGTGCTTTCTTCCCTTGTTGGATAATGTTTATCTTGACTGCTCCATTTCCTGTGGGACAACTGGATGAGTTGAAAGCCTCCCATTTCCTGTACAATGCACATTTGTTTTGGATGCCTTCTATCATGAAGGATAAAGATTTGCTGTGGGACCTTGAGCATTCTTCTGGGTTTTCCAGGACAATGTATTCTTCCTGCCCTCCATCTCTTAGAAGAGAGAGGATTTACTTGGTGGCATGTTTTCTTTTCAGTAAAGGTTATCTTGCCCATTTAGTCTCTGATAGAAGAAATGGTTGACTTCAAACGAAGGATCAACTTGAAGTCAGATGCTCTGATAGGCTAAGGACAGAATGCACTGTGTCTTTTAGCTGCAGCATATTTACCCTTCACTCATTTCGATCTATTGTTTCCTTTTCCTGCAGTTTCCAATGAGATCCCAGATCACCCCTGTGTCTCTCCTGTTTCCAATCATGTCTTTGAGCGGCGACTGATTGAGAAATACATTGCAGAGAATGGGACCGACCCGGTGAATAACCAGCCGCTTTCCGAAGAGCAACTCATCGATTTGAAGGGTGAGAATTGGTGGTTGGTTCACAGTTGAAGGAGGGGTGCTGATTGGAGGAGAGGCGAGCAATCGGATCATGCTATCATTAAAATTAAATGATATTTTCCATACCTCTCCTAACTTGTTCTCTCATTTCCTTCATGTTTTTCCATCTTTTTTCTCCCTTCCCTGGCGTCCAGTTGCTCATCCAATCCGCCCGAAGCCTCCATCCTCCACTAGCATTCCGGCAATCTTGAAGGCTTTGCAGGACGAATGGGTAGGTGTGTGCTATGGGTGTGTGTTGTGTGCAGATGTAGACTACTGTTAGTACATTTGACCAATATTCCTTTCTCTAGGATGCTGTGATGCTGCACAGCTTCACCCTTCGGCAGCAGCTGCAGACCACCCGTCAGGAGCTATCTCACGCCTTGTACCAGCATGATGCCGCTTGCAGAGTTATTGCTCGTCTTACAAAGGAAGTGACAGCTGCTAGAGAAGGTATGAGGGTAGAGGTATAGCTGATGGAGACGGTATGAGGTGCAGCTGATGTAGAAGGACAGTGGCTGAAGAGGGTATGAGGGACAGCTGCTGGAGACGGTATGAGGGTAGAGTGTCAGCTGCTAGAGACGGTATGAGGGGGTAGGGTCAGCAATCCAGACCCCTGTGTTTGCTCATGGCCATAGTCTACCTGCGCAGGTCAGGGTTGCCAACTTCAGTGTACTCTGAAGCCCAGTGAAATCTGATGGTTCCAGCATGTGTGTTAGGCACTGAACAAGGACTACCTGTATGACAGATGCTTGGCTTCAGAGAGAGCTGCAGTAGAGGGTACACAAGTTGTTAGAAATACGAGCTGTTTAAGGTCCTCCTAAAATTTTTCATTCTTTCACAAAAAAATTGGCACATCCTTGTGATCATTCAGTTTAAGTGCTAAAGTAAAGTATAAGAATAGTATTTCCATACTATTCTCCTACGCTTGTGGATGTGATGCTCTGCATACAAAGTGAATATTCATCTTGCGGCCATGCCCGGTTTTATTTTAATTACTTGGCATGAATAAAATCAAAACCTATAACAGAACTGAGATGACCCCTTCCCCTCAAAACCATAATGAAGGTTTTTTTTCTCACTAAGGAGTTTCCGGTAGATGTTTGAGTATTACCTTTGAAGGGGATAATACAGGCAGACACGATTAACCCGCCCTGTCATCTACTTGTATGTAGAATTTCATGAGAGGTTTTTATTTCAGCTTGTTGCAGAAAGGGAGATAAGACAATGGGTTATTTTTAGAAAGGAGATGTGGTTCTAAACATATCCTGAATGGTTCTTGTGGTTCCCACTAGTGTTGTTTCCTGGAAGAACCACCGAATTCTAGTTGTTAACTTCAGTACCTAGTGTAAGGTGATAGCCATCTTACCATGTTGTTTCTGGGGTTTATAGACTCTTATCAGACCACCTCATGTCGTCCTTAGTGCATCCCTTTTTATGACATTTAAAGTCCATGTCTGAGTTTCTGCCACACGAATTTAAAGGACCTTCCCTGGTACCTGACGAGCCGAGAGCACACTTAAGAGCCCCCTTTTTTTGTACCCGTGGATGCTTCGTACCAATCCCAGTTTGTATCCTGGGTGCGCAGCACTCCAGCTGGGATGGGACTAGTTGTATTCTCTGTTTCTTGAATAGAAACAGCCCAGTTTGTACGTGGTACCCATCTCTCCAGCATATTTTGCCCTATCTATGCAGTTTGAGCCCCATTACTGAGTTGGAGGCGGTCAGTCTTGCATCTTGGAGTTAAAACATTTCTGTGGGTGCAGTGGAGGGCCTCTAGGGGAGGGCGTGCTCCAGTGAAGACACCAGAATGGAGACTTGTAAAGTGAAGACCTCACAGGACAGCTTCTCCACTACAGTCAAACCTCTGTAGCTTGTGGGCGTTCTCTGATGTGTGTTGTCTGTGCTGCTCATGCCCTTAACCTGTGTATCTTACCTTTCTCATTGCAGCTTTGGCTACTCTGAAGCCCCAGGCCGGCCTCATCATCCCGCAGGCGGCACCCGCTGCACAGCCTGCTGCTGCTGTGAGTATGGAGAGACAAGTACCTTTCGGTGGCTCCTCTCCCTCCGTCTCATATTCCTTATGCTTCACCCCATTACTCCTCACTCTATTGTGGATGTGTCTCCGGCTGTTAGACTGGATGTCAGTCTCTGAGTTATTCTTTTATCTCTCTCTGCAGGGAGCTGGTGAACCCATGGACCTGGGAGAGTTGGTGGGAATGACTCCAGAAATCGTCCAAAAGGTAAAACGCATCTTCAGGTTCATGTAGGGCATTTAGTGCCGGACGGGAGGGCAAGCTACAGTTCACTGCTTTACCCAATACTAGCCGTGGGTTTGGATCCTCCATGAAGTTTTCCAAACTAAGCATTGATGCGCTCTGCAGGCCACTGGTGCTCTCAAGCACTGATCCGGCAGGCAAAATGGCATATGATGGTATTGTTTACTAGAAGTTACTGCCTCTAGATATACGTTTGTAAGTTCTGAGTAATGTGATGAGTTCCTCCCCTAAAATATTTGTGATATTGGACAGATCACATTGACTCCCTGCCTCTTGCAGTTTATTCATCTATCTGCTTATCCCTGTGCTGCTCGTTTTTTCATAGCAGTGTTAGCTCCATTCGACATGTCAGCTGTGCACGTTTAGCATCAGGCTCCCAGTGTCATCAGACTAGAGTGACTGCTGACTCATTCTAAGGCTGCAAACCTGGCAAGAGCAGCACAGTAGTGTGGTGGTTGCAGCTGCGCCGGGCGGGGGTGTTTAGGTAAGAGTCGTCACCGGTCTCTTCGTGCTGCAGATAGATTGAGGCCAGCATTGTGCCATAGCAAGAGGGAGAGCTTGTGGACTGCATCTCGGGGATGCAGGCTATAGGAGTACAACATTAGAGCTTGTGGCAGGTCGCGAGAGTCCTTGGAGACCAGCATTGTGCCATAGCAGGAGGGAGAGCTTGTGGACTGCATCTCTGGGATGCAGGCTATAGGAGTACAACATTAGAGCTTGTGGCAGGTCGCGAGAGTCCTTGGAGGCCAGCATTGTGCCATAGCAGGAGGGAGAGCTTATGGAGTGCATCTCGGGGATGCAGGCTATAGGAGTACAACATTAGAGCTTGTGGCAGGTCGCGAGAGTCCTTGGAGGCCAGCATTGTGCCATAGCAGGAGGGAGCGCTTGTGGACTGCATCTCGGGGATGCAGGCTATAGGAGTACAACATTAGAGCTTGTGGCAGGTCGCGAGAGTCCTTGGAGGCCAGCATTGTGCCATAGCAGGAGGGAGCGCTTGTGGACTGCATTTCGGGGATGCAGGCTATAGGAGTACAACATTAGAGCTTGTGGCAGGTCGCGAGAGTCCTTGGAGGCCAGCATTGTGCCATAGCAGGAGGGAGAGCTTGTGGAGTGCATCTCGGGGATGCAGGCTATAGGAGTACAACATTAGAGCTTGCGGCAGGTCGCAAGAGTCCTTGGAGGCCAGCATTATGCCATAGCAGGAGGGAGAGCTTGTGGACTGCATCTCGGGGATGCAGGCTATAGGAGTACAACATTAGAGCTTGTGGCAGGTCGTGAGAGTCCTTGGAGGCCAGCATTGTGCCATAGCAGGAGGGAGAGCTTGTGGAGTGCATCTCAGGGATGCAGGCTATAGGAGTACAACATTAGAGCTTGTGGCAGGTCGCGAGAGTCCTTGGAGGCCAGCATTGTGCCTAGCAGGAGGGAGAGCTTGTGGAGTGCATCTCAGGGATGCAGGCTATAGGAGTACAACATTAGAGCTTGTGGCAGGTCGCGAGAGTCCTTGGAGGCCAGCATTGTGCCATAGCAGGAGGGAGAGCTTGTGGACTGCATCTCGGGAATGCAGGCTATAGGAGTACAACATTAGAGCTTGTGGCAGGTCGCGAGAGTCTTTGGAGGCCAGCATTGTGTGCCACAGTTAAAGTAAGTATAGTAAAACCGAACGCAGGAGAATGGCAGCAAAAACTGAAGAAGTGATGGGAACTAGTGTTGTGAAACCTAGTTAATATGCAGCTCCTGCGCGCACTCATTGAGTCAATAGCTTGCTGCTGAGATTGCTTTGGAACTTGTAGTAACGGCATTGAACCCAAACAGCCTTTTTGATAGTTGTGCTTACGAGGGCAGTAAGTCCATTCAGACTGCTGTAATCCATTTCCTAATGTGCTGTGAAATGAGAGCTCTGTAATGCCGTGCGTATAGTATAAGTAAATAATTCGCCATACCAGTGAGCACAGTTATAAACTGATTCCTGCTACAACGGAGCAGTGTGCAGGATACAAACATACTTAAACCCCTGCTAACTGTGTGTAACATGGCTGAAAGCGATGTATCAACTGCTGGTCGTTTCTGTGCTTCTGACTGTTGTTTATTGTCACATTTCAGCTTCAAGACAAAGCAACGGTGCTCACTACAGAGAGAAAGAAGGTAGGTGGTTTAAATGGAGCATACTAGGGGTGAGAGTCAAGGTGCAACATCAAATGGGTCATGTGGCAAGAGGAGTGCGCTTACACCTGCTGTTTATTTTGTCTCCACTAGAGGGGAAAGACCGTTCCAGAGGACCTGGTGAAGCCGGAGGAGCTCAGCAAGTATCACCAGGTGTCGTCCCACGTGGTGAGTACTTGCTAGGGGTGTCCGTGTGATTGTGCCCCTTGATCCGGGCGGGTCACAGCTTTGTTTAGTACAGTCACAGAAGGTGGCGCAGTCATCTAATTTCACGGCCAAACTAAGGTTTCTGATGCTTGGATGGTTCTGGTTTCATCTTCTGACATTAACTCGTTTTGTGGTCGTAGTATTCCGAATGGTAGCCACGTCTGCTCACATGCCACGTGATCTCTTACTGAGATTCGTACGGTTGAGTGAGATAGATTATATGAGGCAATCCAGGAGGATGGTGACGCCATCTCCTTTGCGTCTAGATGGAGTGGAGACGTGATGTGGATGAGCTATAGTACAGTCCTCTAATCTATGGCCCTACCGTTGCTGCACACCAGTATCAAGTGTGTGTATATATATATATGTGTGTGTGTGTGTGTGTGCTTTGAGTGCCGAAATGCTGTACTTTATGAATGGATTGCGTCCCCCCACGTTTCTTCCAGTTGTTTATCAAAAGGGGCCATCAAAGTAGTGCCGGGGAGTCCACAGAAACGAGGGGTGTCCTCAAGGTACTTAAAGGACAAGAGACGAAGTGCATATTGGATTTGTAAGCAATGAACTGCTATATCAAATCTTTTCAAGACGGTTATAATACAAGACGTCACCCCACTTCCAGCGGGGGGATTACGTGGCGATAGTTAAACCAAAAGATGCATATTATTACATCCCAAGATATCCGATGCATCAACAGTACCTGCGTTTGTTGTTAATGGAACATTTCAGTTCTAAGTCCTAATGTTTAGAGCAACTGCTACTTGCAACAAAATGTCTAGCAGTAATGGCTGGCAGCGCACTTAAGGGACAAATTCGTGTTTTCCCGTATTGACTGGTAAAAAGGCCTAGTCATGCTCAGCAAGTTCTGCTCCTTCTCCACCTGTTGGGCTTCACAGTCCTTGCAGAAAAATATATCGCCATGTCCAAGCCCGACCGTGTTTACTTACAGGAAAGTCTATCCCAGCAGTGTATAGTGATGGGATTTCAAAGGCCGCTTTCCATTCACCAGATGGTAATGAAACTATTAAGAATGACGACGTCATGTATGGTACTAGTCCTGAACACAGGATCACACACGCGTCTGCTTCAGCAGTGCTTAGCCCGACAGTGGCCAAAAGCAGCTGGGAAGTGGAGGGGGTGAAGGGGGGGGAGTTAGTGTTTGTGGAGCCCAGTGTTCAGCACAAATTGCAATGGTGGAACAAGAAAAACTTGTTAATAGTTTCTTGGATCTCCACCCCAGGAGGAAGTCCTCTTCAATACGAACACATTTGTGACATATTGGGGTATACACATGGGCCCCCTTATTATACAGAGCCAATGTCTGCACAAAATCAACTCCTCATCAGTGTGCTGCAGCATAAGGCGCTGCATGTATTTGGGCTTTTCAAATAACAATTTGGTTTCAAGTTAAAGAGGAAATGTAAGTCAAATCTACTATGTAGAATAAGAAGGGGGCCTGCACTAGCTGCAACTCTCCAAGACATTACAAACAATTTGGCTTTGGGCTTTACACTGGCTAAGTAACTGCCGGCAGAACAGCTACCGGGCTAGACAAGGCTTTTGCCGATCTGTTTAGGAGAAAACATGAGCACACATGCTTGAGAGATCAACTCTCGGGCATTCAAACGGTACTTCCAATGTCTGGGGATGCCAACGGTAGACCTGTTTGCCACACGTAAAAAAAACTTTGCATGCATCAACTAGTGAGGCATATCTGTTTACATTGTTTCCTCTCAGTTATCACATATTCAATTTGTAGTTCGGAAACTGCACCTCAAACCTGTTTTGCTAATTCTCATTGCCCCAACTTGGCCATACCGAATCTTACTCCATACCCGCAGAGATCTGTTCACCCGCTCATCAAACTACACCTCTACCAAAACCACCTCAGTCAAAATCCAGAGATGCTACTCCATCCCAAGCTCAGATTGCGCAACCTTGAGTTTTGACTCCTGAAATATTGAACTTGGAATGTGGGTATTTGCAACTACCACAAACATGCATGCAAGTTTAAGAGAAACCAGAAGCCACTATGTTGGCATGTTATGTTGTAAAATAGAAACATTTAGTGATGTTTTCTTCAACTGTTTGTAGCAAGAGTCCCAAAAATGTCCTGTTGCATGTTCTAATTTCGAAAGTTGGGCTAGCCTGTACTTTCGTACAAGTGCACTTGACCGCAATCCATGGCTGCCTACCGTACAGGGAACATGGGTCGGTATCCAAAATCCATGCAATTAACGCTTGTACGAAGGGTCTCGAATTAATATTCTCAAATGGACACCTGCTCCTGCATTGCGTCTTCACATTATTCCCACCAGACTTCCGGCCGCGCCCTTTGAGCCTCCCCATTCATGCTCGCTGCAGTTCCTATCTTTGAATTTACTCCACGCTGGGTCGGTTGAGGGACCATTTATATAGGTTCATAAAGACCAAGCTGTGTTGAGTTCTCGTGCTCTGTTTTGGCGTAGCGTTGTATTGCCTTTTCATGTCAATCAGGATCTAGTATTACCTTCCTGTCCCCCTTGGCTTCAATCACTGATCGTAAAACAATTGCACACGTCAATGGTCCGACGTCCATCGTGTGCTGCGATGGCTGTAAGAGTTCCATTAGGAAAATAAAGCACCTTCTTGTTGCGTTTCCACAGCCACCTCTCTGCAACCCTCTCTCAAAGGTAGAGGTTGGCAGGTAGGAGGGAAAACGGTTACATATTATATCAATTAATTAAATGTGCTTAAAGCTGGCTTAGATCTATCCCCAACAACTTTTATTCATGGTTTCCTGGTCAGGATTATAAATACTACACCGGACTGTGATAATGTGTGACTATAGGGAGATGCTCCGGCTCGCACACCAATTTCAGAGGCTCATTAGATGAAACTGTACTTCTGCAGTGTGATTTTTATGGTAACAGACCAGATTGGGTCAGACCTCAGTCTACTGAAAAATACAGGTAGGAGAATAGGGGCTCTATGGGATCTGTAGTCGTGACGAAAGGCTGATCGACCCTTATGTGCAACAGAAGACGTCTGAAACATGTTGACAGTTTTGCTGATGGGAGAGATGCACGGATATTAACTTTCCATATCTTGACCGTCCTGTGTAGAATTTAACCCGGACCAGGAAATCTATGAATAAACGGTGTTGTGGATATTCCTGAACCAGTTTTAAACGCCTTTAGTTTAGTTTCTCCATATTAGGATCCCTCAGACTTTTATGTTTGTATTGTCGTTCTCTCCCTTATGCTTCATCCCAGGCATTGGTCTACGTAGGTATGTTGTTAGCAAGCACAATGATGAAGCATGCCACTATCGGTGGGTGAGGGCACTTATGACGCAATTTGCAGTTTAGTTTGCGCCGCACTCATTCATAGATGCTTTTCTTTCCTCCAATTCATTTTTGTGTGTGTAAGGCAACACTAGTTCTCATCAGACTGGGATTAGAGATATGTATCTGGTTTTCCTACCCATATTTATCACCCTCTTGTCTGAAGTGAAAGTCTGTTCTGTTGTGGAATGTATTTTTTAATTTGCAAAATGGTGATTCACCCCCTCCCCCAACTATCTGAAAGATCTAGAGCCTCCTTTAAATCTTCATTGCTTTGCACAGTTTGGGGATCTGCCCACTTTCTGTTCAGTCTGCGTGAATGGAGTGGCGCAGATCCGAGTGAGTCGCTGCAGGCAGACTCTGACAAACTGTCCTCTTTGTGGCCGGCTTGGCACTCTGGCAACACTTGTTAGAGCTGCAGTGAACACCGAAGACCATGAAAGAACCATAGCTCTGTTGCACAAGGAGCTGCCGCTTTACCCCTAAGAGTCGGCTGTGCAATCTTGACAGGCCGCCTGGTGACCCAAGGGCGGGGCACTGCAAAGGGCACTCATTACAGACCCAGTGCAGGTATTCATGGAATCACATTGGTGTGTCTCCTGGAAAGACATTTAAGGGGGGAAACTCCTGCTGCAGTGATGATCTGGGACAGTTTTAATCGCCATCATTGGAGTTGAAATTGATCTGTGTGACCTGAAGCTGAAGACCAGACTGTAGAAACACTGGTTGGAATTAGTCCAACCTTTTAAATTCATTGAAATCTGATCTTGTTTGTATGCTCTCTGCCTCCTGAAGCTTTGTACTTGTGCTCTTTTCATTATGTTTCTTGTGTTTGAGCGCTTTTTTTTTCTTCCACCGTCAGGGGCTACACAGTGCCAGTGTGCCAGGAATCCTGGCCCTCGACCTCTGCCCTTCCGACACCAACAAGACACTCACAGGTGAGTTTTCAAACCCCCAGAAGAAATGCCATAGGATGCTTGCAGTCTGAGGGCTCTATTTATTCTGCTGTGTTGCGTCCTCAGTCTGTTTGCTGAGTAACCTGGAATGAAATTCTACAGATTGCATCTCGAGCATGTAATATGTGTCATTTGTACAGCCAAACAGTTAGCGATTCTGTATTCTTATCACTGGAGTCTTTAACGTTATTGTAATTGGAGGAATTTCTGTGCTAACTTGAGATTTTAGGATTGATGAGACCAGAAAGTAAGTTATACTTTCTGGTTTCTTCTACATAGGCCATCCTGCCCACACTCTGCATGCCTTTCTGTGTGTCCATAAACGCCTTCCCATACCCCCTACCTTTACACCCACTTATCTAAGTAAGTAAAGTATTTATAGAGCGCACAAATGCCAAGGCATCTTGGCGCTGAGTGTAGCATGTGGCGTGTGCTGTTTCAAGGGACAATGGCAGTTCACCTGAGCGGAATAGCCATGTCTTGATCATTTTCCTGAACAGTAGTCTATTACGTTGTAACCTAATAGTGGCCAGCTACTTGTTCCAGAGTTTGACCACCCGATAGGATGAGCTTCTCACCCCCACCTGGCCCTTCGAATTAAGGAGACCTGAACTAGTCCTATGTTAGCTGATCTAAGGTCCCGTCGCGGAGAGTACCATAGAAAGAGTTTCTGCATGTCGAATGCTCCCCCCACTATACAGTGCTTTGTGTACCAGGCAGAGAGCTTTGAATTCTACACGTCGCTGGACCGGAAGCCAATGAAGCAGTCTGATGCTGTTAGAGAGAGAGTGGTATTTGGGAATATTAAGCAACACTGGAGCTGTGGCGTTCTTTAGAGACTAAAGTTTTACTCATTTGTCCCCACGCCAAACGCACCTTTTGCGCCAGTTCTTTTTGTAACGCTGCTCCCTGTACTCAGTCACCCCAACCCTGCACCTCTGCTGCCTCCTATTCTTTCATCTCCAGTTATTCTCTCCCCGCCTTTCTCCATCGGTTCGCCTCCTTTACATTTTCTCTCCGTGCCAGTGCACTTACCTCTAGTTCAACACTCCCTCTGCTGTACCCCTCCACCCCTCACTTTCTTGTCTTTTGTTGCCTGTTCACCTCCTCCTTCATTGTCATATCTGCTTTCTCCAACATTTACGTGTTCTTTTCCCTCCAGGTGGGATTGAACGCACCTCTTATCACCTTTCTCTCCTCTCCCCTTTCTCTCATCCTGTCCTTTCTTGCCCCTGCCTGACCTCCTCACATCATCTCTTCACTCCCACCCCATTTCTCATTTCCCATTCTCCCTCCACACTTAGTAAAGGCCTCTCCCCACTTTCTCGTTTCTCCTCTCCACGCACTTCCTCACCTTTTCATCTTCTTCACCTACTTTCCCCCTCACTCTTTCTTGTTATCCTCCACTCGCCAGGGCCAGCTCCATTCTCGTTTTGCTTCACAACCCCTGTACCATACAACTCAGACCACTTCCAAACCACCTACTTCAAGCTCTTACAACAGGACATACCAACACTTTTCACTGCCCTTTGACCGATCAAACAACAACGGTTAAACCTTCCATGCCACCCTTCCTTGTAGTGTTTACACCTTCAATAAAAGGTCCTTCCAGGGGCATGAGCTAGGGAAAGCTGACTTTCAAGGACACAAGCACAGAAATTCCCAGATCAAAAGCCCTTGAACAAAGGAAGGACGCCCATTTAAATATTATAAAATGTTTGGTTGCGGAGAAATCTGCATGTATGCAAGGAAACAAAGGGAAGAGACTAAACATCAGTGACCCTTATGGGTTCAGCCTACCTGCTCTGAGGTCCTGCCTAAACCATGCCCGGCAAGTAACTGGTTAGCAAAAATACTGGGTATGCCTGCTCTTTCTACCTAGTAGGACAGTATAAAACATGAGTATTTGGTCGTAATGACCGAAGTAAAGTTACATTTGTCTTGAGTATAAAACATGAGCATTCCTTCCGGTCACACAGAGCTTGCCTAGACCCCATAGATTTAAACAGAAGGCACAACCTTTGGAGACTGGTTACATTGAGGACTGAAAGCTGTGAACCTCACAGTGCAAATCCCCTCCAAGACATCAGATTACAATTACATCTAAAGGATAAACACAAATGAGGGTGGAAGGTTACAGCACTACAGTTGGAACTAACCTCACATTAAACCAGGTTAGCCTAATTCACTCGGGTCAGGAGACAGTCGCCCCAGACTAACTCTTCTCATGGAGATCCCATATGCAAACTAAATAACATGGTGTGAAGGAGACTTAGATTGTCTAAGGAATATACCTGTGAGACATATGTGCCCATGTTCTCTTCTGGAGCCCCATGAATGGCTTGTTTTGTGAGTCTTCCATGTTGTCTCACTCGGTGCATCTTTCTCCCTCTCAGGTGGGGCGGATAAGAATGTGGTCGTCTTTGACAAGAGCTCTGAACAGATCCTTGCAACTCTCAAAGGTCACACAAAGAAGGTCACCAGCGTGGTCTTCCATCCTTCACAGGTAATGCCGTGGTGTCCCATCGATTCTGGTCTATCAGTGTGTTTCCTTTCAGGTCAAGTCTGTGGCTCTCCTTGTCTTATTTCCAACTGGGTTTTGTGCTACTATCAGTTGTTTGTTACGCTTCATGAAAACAGTCTTACTTGCTGTTTGCACAAGATCGTGCCTTCTTCCTTTCTTGCTTGTTCGTTTGACATGCATAGTAGTGCAGGCAGTAAGGGGGTTGCTTTTCTTTTGGGATGACCTTCACACTACTGTCGCCCCTGGCATTGACTGACCACCTTGTGATGAAGATAATGGTTGTTTCCCCTTCTAACATCTTCTTTCTGAAACTGACTTTATTCTCTTATATTAAGAATAATCCGGACCCAGAACCACCCCTCTGTTCCAAGATTGATCACTTTCCATGCCGTTGTCTGATTTATCCCACAGGAGCTGGTATTCTCAGCCTCACCCGATGCAACCATTCGGATCTGGTCTGTTCCAAACACGTCTTGCGTACAGGTCCTGCGGGCCCATGAGAGTGCGGTTACTGGCCTGAGTCTTCACGCCACTGGAGACTATCTGCTCAGCTCGTCCGATGACCAGGTACCTGGAGCTGGTTAAAAGACTTAACTGCTACGCCCGTGCTTGTTCAACAAGGAGATTCATCTGGGCATGGGAGAGGCAGGCATAAGCTTTCTGTCCAGCAGGGAAACGTGCTGTCTGTGAATGATTGTGAACTGAGGTATTAAAATGTGCTTGGGAGGTTGAGAGTTGTGGATAATTTTATGTTTGCAGTGGTACAGGAGTAGGTAACTGAAGAGCAGTGTGTGCTAAACCTTACTTTACTAAAGCATAAAACGTTCCAGTATATATCACTGTTGTCATAAGATAGTACTGAGCAGCAGTAAACAGAACTGTGGTCTCCAAGCATGTGCACATAAGTCAAGGCCTCTGTGCACATGCTGTGACCTTCAATCATGCACATGCAAGCTTCAAGGAACCCAATTTCCAGATGTAGTCTGTTGTATCTGATCAACTTCCTAAATTATAGTATTGCATCCGCTCCTTGGTGTAAACACAAAATTATTTTGGGTAATGCAGCAGCAAAAGCAGTATTTCTAACATGCAGGATGTTTGTCATTGGTTTGCTGCTTCTCTTCTTTAAATGGACCGTAAGTGAGCACTTTGCACTGTTGTCAATTTTTCTGTTTTTCAGTACTGGGCGTTCTCAGATATCCACATGGGACGTGTTCTCACCAAGGTGACAGATGAGGCGTCTGGATGTGGTAAGGTTCATTCAACCCAGAGAATCCTCCTCCATAGAATCGCAAAGAATCTAGACCCTTCTTAAGAACGTACACATCCTGCACATTGGTTTTTAAAACCTGCAGATTTTTACATCGACGTAGAATCCTTCCACCATCCTTTTCACTTTCCTCCCAGCGCTTTTTCTGCTACTCCTCTTCGGTTCCATGCACGGCTTCTGTAATTGTAAGCGCTGAATGTCTCTTAGGCTCTGTATAGCTCTTGTACCTGATTCGACACCCTCACCAGCATTTTAATTGAAGAACAACCAGGATCTGCAGTTGAGTAAAATAGTTGATGATGGACTCAATGATAACGAGTCATCACTTTTCCTGATAGAGTAGCTGTGCTAGGGCACAGGATTTATGGTGAGTGTTGAATGTGCTGGCTAAACTAGGTGTTCTACCCCCACACCATCCTCAAGAGTGAGCCTCGACCGCTCAACCCCACTTTGGCCTAAAAGTCTGTCTTAAAGGTCAAACCCGGAAACTGTTGCCCTTGCAATTTCATTGAGCTTTCTGTAGTGTCGGATTTTTTGCATTTTCATTGAGCTATGCGAGAGTCCTATAGGCCCAGGAGAACAGCCCGAGAGCCGTCCACAGATTTCGAAAGGTCTCCACTCGTGGCCACCAGAGGTAGAATGCATCTGCCTGATGTAGGACCAAGATCCACCCTCCAGTTGATAGAATTTTCATTCTAAGAAATTGTAATATTTGCTTTCGAGTTTCTTTGAACAAAATCTGTTTGTTTTCTTCCCTGGTTTATTTTCACCCCCAGGGATGGTTGAATTTCCCTTCAAAACCTTATCATACTGTCCAGCTCCCCACCATCTTTGCTTCGCCTTCACGTGGCTGGCCCCTCCTGGCCATTGACACCGTTCAGTTCCCATGACACTAAGCCACCCTACTCCTTGACGCCATTAATTCGGTCTCCCACCATTTTGGCACTCTTCTTTCTCTTCCTTTGTCCACTCCTTTCTGCCTGATGCTTCCCATCGAACACTGCTCCAGCTCATTTAGTTTCTAGTCCACTTTGCCGGCATTGATCCGATCTTCTCTTGTCTCCCCCCAGCCCTGACTTGTGCGCAGTTTCATCCTGATGGTCTCATTTTCGGAACAGGCACCATGGACTCTCAAATCAAGATTTGGGATTTGAAGGTACGTGAAGACTGCTACCCCAAGATGGACATTTACTAATCACTCAATGCATAACTTTATCAGTGGGTCTGCAGACTTGTGTGGTGGGCACTTCCAATCCAGAGGTAACTGTGCGCAGGTTTTTCATTATGCAGTGTGTTAAGTGGTCACTTCTAATGAGATCTTCGCATGCATGCAGCAGTGGCTGGTACCACTGGCCCTCTAGCAGATTTACTCAGACCTGGCTGCACAAAGCAATCTCTGGGGGCAGGGCTTCCTCAACACATGCACAGCTCACATTGCCGTTTCCTCCACACATGCACAGCTCACATTACCGCTTCCTCTACACATGCACAGCTCACATTGCCGCTTCCTCTACACATGCACAGCTCACATTACCGCTTCCTCTACACATGCACAGCTCACATTGCCGCTTCCTCTACACATGCACAGCTCACATTGCCGCTTCCTCTGTATCAGCTGGTCTCGGCCTACCGTTAGTCAATGAGTTTGTGCCGATGAATAGCGCCTGTAAGCAGCATGGTTTTACGCATGCTCTTCTGCAGCTTCAGGAGTGATGATATCAGTGCTTCAAGTATAGAGATACCGGGGTTCAGAGGTAAGAGGGCTCGACTGTACCCAGATCATGCTCTCTACTTGCATTAGGGTCCATGGCACCCTTGCTATGCTGCTGTGCTGTCTCCTCTGTCTGCATGTGCACTGTGAGCACTTTACATGCTAGTGCTAAGAAGGTAAAAGGATGTATTTGTGGATACTGGCCTGGAGGGAGTAAGGTACATAATGGGGTATTGGGGCTTTACAGGTACAGACCTGGAGATAGGAAATTACATACTGGGCTATCCCAGATACTGCCAGAGATAGTGCTGTACATCCTCGGGCATTGCAGATACTGGCGTAGAGATGGTGCTTTATGTCCACACTAGTACGTTGCTGATACTGGCGTAGAAATGGTGCTTTACATCCACACTAGTACGTTGCTGATACTGGCCCAGAGAGGCTGCTTTACCTCCTGGGGCATTGCAGATACTGGCATAGAGATGGTGCTTTACATCCTGGGCATTGCAGATACTGGCGTAGAAATGGTGCTTTACATCCACACTAGTACGTTGCTGATACTGGCGAGAGATGGTGCTTCACATCCTGGGGCATTGCAGATACTGGCCCAGAGATGCTGCTTCACATCCTGGGGCATTGCAGATACTGGCGTAGAGATGGTGCTTTACATCCACACTAGTATGTTGCTTATACTGGCGTAGAAATGGGACTTTACATCCATACTAATACGTTGCTGATACTGGCCCAGAGATGCTGCTTTACATCCAGGGGCATTGAAGATGGGAGGAAGGGCCTTTGGCACAGCAGCATCACGTCTCTGGAATGAGCTACCCCAAAACATCAGACAAGCGAACTCCCTGCTAGGCTTCAGAAATACCTAAAGACCTGGCTATTTGCCAGGAATGAGAAGTAATGCTTCCTTGTTAATAGTCAGGCCCGTTTCTGCTGATCCTATCTACCTTGGTCTCAAAGCGCCAGGATACCTGTGGGGTGATCGTTGCGCTATATAAGAATGCCATACAATACAATACAATACAATACAATACTAATACATCAGAAAAACAAGTTACTTACATTCCATAATGACTCTGTCTGGTAGTTCCTCTAACAGCGTATTCCTCACCACCCTCTGTTGTGTAGACTGGTCTTCCAGGTTTTAATAAAGTTCCGTGTCCACCTACCCGAGTGGAAATGGTTTGCACTGTAGAAAAGCGCAAATGGGCTGCAAGAAGTGGCTGAATACAGACGTGAAAATCTTTGCATACTGTGTTTAATTCTTTCTGGGTCTTTTCTGGGTTGTAATATGTATCACTCCTCCCTCCGTAGGAGCGTACAAACGTGGCTAACTTCCCGGGTCACTCTGGCCCAATCACTAGCATCGCTTTCTCTGAGAACGGATACTATCTTGCCACTGCTGCAGATGATTCATCGGTCAAACTATGGGATTTGCGCAAACTGAAGAATTTCAAGACCCTTCAACTGGATGACAACTTTGAGGTGCGTGGCTCTCTGATTTCCAGGCACACTTCTGGTCTCTTCGGTGGCTTTGTTGTCAGATATTGGACCCAATTTTAACTTTTTTTTTTTTTTTGTCCCCAGGTGAAGTCCCTGATGTTTGACCAGAGTGGAACATACCTTGCACTGGGTGGAACCGATGTTCAGATTTATATTTGTAAGCAGTGGACGGAAGTGCTGCATTTCACAGGTATACCTCGGACTGCTCATTTATTTGTGCATTCTATTGGGTCTGCAGCCTCAATCCGGGTGCTCACCTTGTCTTTTTCTCTTCCACTTCCCATTCACAAGCCTCCCATATTGCCTTCCTTCTCTCTCACTTTATATGGAGTTTTAATGTGTGTTCTTAAAACCTCTTTTTCTCTCGTCTTTGCCTGGTTAGTTTTTCTTCTACCTTTTCCTTGTTGGCGCTTCTCCTAGTCCTTTTTTCTCCATTTTTTGCTTCCAGTTATATCGTCTCCACTTTTTCTTTTTTTCTTTTTTTTGGTTGAGCTTTCTAGACTTGTATATATTTTGTATATACTTCTTCGTGGGCGGGCTTACAGCGCACCCACTGCCTTTTATTTGTTTGTTTCAGTGTCCTTGTTCTTCTCTTTTTATACTTCTACTTTCTTGGGTCAGTTTGCTATTTGCCTCTTCCTCCTTTGCTTTTTGCATACTTCAACCCCCCTTCTTGATCATTTTTGTTACAAGTTCCTGATCAGTTTTGTGATGAGTCACTAAAATAATTCACATACCCATTCTTTCTTTACAGAGCACAGCAACCTCACCACCGGGGTGGCCTTTGGACAGCACGCCAAGTTCATTGCGTCCACAGGAATGGACCGAACCTTGCGCTTCTACAGCCTGTAGAGTTCGCCACCCTGCCCGGGGCAGCCCCGTTCTTCCTCTCTGGCGTGACTATAGTGCCCCCTCCTACTGTTCCTCCAGCAGGGCAGGGTGTTTGCTGGGGTGATCGCGGTTTTGTCTAGTGATTGATTTTGCCGTGATTCATGGATGCTCCTTTTCCCCCGAGACACAGGAACGTGAACGACAGACTTTAATGTTTTTCCTTTCTGTCCCCCTAAAAAAACGTGACGGGACAGTGTCATCGAGCCATCCATTGGAGCAGGTATGCTGCAACTTCTACCATGGTCTCTCTAATGTTGCTGCAGACATTCTTGATCTGTTCCTTTTCTCACCGCTGTGATTCTCTCACTTGACAAAGGTGGGAAATAGGGACAGATGGAGAAGTCCTACTCTTTCCCCTAAAGTGCCTCTTCCCCACTGGGTTCCTCCTTGAACCTATTCAGCTATCACAAGTTGACATTTGGCACTTGAAGCATAGCGCACTCCCAACAATGATCAGACCTCCTGGAGACGAGTATGCACAACCCAGATGCAGCTGCTGTAGAAGTCCTGACATAAGCTGATCCTGGGACAGAATTCAGATGTTCTCTGGACCTTACACAAGACTTACCCTCATCCATTCACATTTCCAGTATCTGCTGTGGGCATTGTTATAGAGTGATATCAGTCTTTGTGGTACTAGGCGAAAGGAGTCCGACCATGAAAAGATCTGCTGTCCCAGGCGTACATAGTCCCCACTTAGTAGAAATGATAGCCCAGATTTTTAGACCACCATCATGAAAATGCAAGTTTGTGGCCCCTTGTATATAAACCTACTCAGAGCCCAGTCCTGGTGGTTCCTGTTCTACAAACCCCATTATCAGATTCTCCTCTGCTTCCTGTACATAATCATACGTGTTGGATATCCCGTTGACTCTATGGCCCCACTATAGAAACTCCATCCGGGAGTTGTAGCCTTCACACCATGTCTTCTATTAAAATGCCCCTTCGGATCCAGTCTACCTGTCACCTGCCCGAGAAGCCTCAGTCTGGGATTGTGGCTACTGCTCAGCCTGCTACTGACCCTCTGCTGCATCCATATATGTGCACACGTCACTCTCTTGTGTGACCTCCTTTGTATGACCAACTGAAATCATTTTCGTTTTTGTTGCAGTTCCTGCAACATTGCCTCTTCTGAGTTTAATCCAGGCTCTGTTACGGCTTCAGCTATGCAAATCCTGCCTAAGCCCTTACCCCAGGTGCACATGTACTTCTTTCCAGCCTTCTGTGACTTGTCACAAAAGCTACATGACTTTTCTGCAAGATCACCTAATCCCTGCTTCTTCCCCATAAAATTATTGAGAGCTTAGAGTAACTTCTGCTGCTCCTGCTATATAAATCTCACAATCTTGTCTGTGACCTTGTTAAACACACACCAGCCTGCAAACAAGATAGTGTTTTCGTTTTGTACGCATACTCCACGTGCCCTCACCAGACTCCAGTTTCTGCTGACGCTACTGCATATGTGTGTGTGTGTGTGTATAGGGAGCCCAGCTTCTTCTGTGACTTCTATCCAAGCCTCCCCTGGCAAGGGTTGTTTTCTCTCCAGCTTCCACTCTACATATCCAATTCCTCTCTCATCATGAGGTTCAGGTCCTTTCTGCTGATATTCAGTACATACAAACCCTCCTGCGGTCCTGCAGTGGTTTCATCATCTAGTTTCCTCACAATACAAACCTCCAGTGTTCAAGTAAAATACCAGTTGTTGCTGCTGCCACCTCTGCATTCTTCGAGCTTGTGCTAATGCTTTTCAGTAATTGCAGTCTCTGTTCTGACCCCAGCTGTACAAACTTCACTTTGAGCACATTCTTCTACATGGATAATTAAGAGGGCTACCTTTTTATTTTTTGATGGATTTTATTCTGAAATCGAAGTTTGAAAGAGTTGCATTTTGTAAGGCAGTACGTACATAGTTGAATAATAAAAAAATGATAACTTGAATGTTGTCTCTGTGGTTAAGTATTGTCTTGCTCTTTATATTTTTGGACCTTGTTCATACTGAGGACAAGTCGAGGCCATTTAGAAGCAGTGCAGGTTTTGTTTAGAATTGGCATGGCAGATACCTTTTGGGGAAGGCGTAAACATTCTGATTGGAATTGGAAAATGCTTCAAGTGTTTCTGGAGAGAGGTTCATAAGGTAAGTCCATCTACTAAGATTACAGGAGAGTTCCATATAAAAATGCTGGGTATGGTTTGAAGGATTCAAAGGGGGAAAGATGGAAAACAGTCAACAGCACAGCATAAAGAACTAGGAGAAATTAAAACACTAGTGTACAATTAAAAGTAATAATAAATATTATTTTCTTCTTGGCAACCTATACCAAGGGAAGCAAAACTCTGCAAAACAAGACTACAATATTACCTCATAGTAGGGATTCCGTTGCCGTTTGGCTAGGCTCACGCTATAGAAATTCTATATCCATACCTGCTTACATATAAGAATGAAATTGTGCCTCACTCGGAAACTAAGAGGGAGGCAGACCAGCGATTTATCATTGCAAAAGGGCCCCCCCCTTTTTATTTTGCAATGTACACAAGATATATAAAATCCTGCTGATTCTTGGGGCCCCAGTAGGAATCCATTTTCTAATCACCTGGGACTACTGGGGTCAGAAATGGAAAAATGGTCGACAGACTGTAGCCTGAGTGTGACACTCAACATTTTCTAGTGCTTGTGCTCCTTATTCGGTACCGCTACATAAAAGCTATTCCTTGCAACTATCAAAATATCCCATATACAGCACTTGCCGGAGTGTCTGTAGATTTACCATTTTTACTGCACTGCTTAAAAGGATATGCTGCTGCCAATCGGAGGCTCAGAACCTCTTGACATGTCTATGTCAACCATCTCAGTACAACACCTCTTTGGAATACAAAACAAGAGCGTATGTTCTAATAAGATACATTTTCGAAATATTGCATGGGGTTTTCTTGAGGGTGATCTTTAAGAGGTGTTTGCAATATGGAGCTCATAAGCTATAATGAAATTTTTCTTAGAACTCACTGAAAAATACAGATGTTGAAAATCGGGTCCTCGCATTCGTATTTCAAGTATAAACTGACTATCCGTAACAATTGTGGTTCCTAGTTGTGCTTACTTTGCTGCAGTGATGCTGAAATATCAAGAATGAATGGCTTTCTAATGCAGATCGAGACGGCTACAGTCCTTTTGGAGTACAAAACCTGGAGGATGAATCTAGTTCCTAGCATATTTGACGGTAGATCCACATGATCTGCCTACTTCTGGCATCGAGTGTTGGACTTGGATGTTTGTAACTTGTTTTTCTGCGGAGAAGTCTTTCAAGTCATGAGGTATGTTGTGATGCCTCCCTTTTTTTTGCTTCTTGAATCTTTTAGGATTCACACACTTTACATTCCACCATCTAGCGGTTGGGGCTGAAACTGTCCCTATTTTCTCTTCCCTTTTTAGGTCTCGCCTAGCGTTGCTGCGCACATGCGCAGCTCGCTCGGCGAGATTTATTGCAGATGAGTTTTAGAAAAGGGCTTGAAGCCCCGCCCCCTATTTACATTGGCTTGCGTCACCGTTTATGTTAAACGGTGGCCTGCCATTGGAAATAAGGTTTCTAGGGTGCCTCCTTTTGGCTTTTTGTCCGGCCCATCCGGACTGGAGCGCCTGCTTCACGGCTGTCGTGAAGCAGTTTCTTATCGAAGAGGCGTGTTATGTAAACAAGCCCTGCGATCCAGTCCGGATGGGCTGGACAAAAAAGGAGGCATGGCGCCACGTGTTTATTTTTGCATCACGCTTTCACTTTAAAGTGAAAGTGCGATGCAAAAATAAACGTTGGGAATGGCAAGCGCTTGGTTTTATTGTTTTTCTCGGCGTGTGCTCGAGTGTCTTATGGGGCCCTAGACTTTGGATTGTCAGAGTGCATTTCTGTGGGCTTCTCAGTGTGTGTGAGCTTGTGCGTGCAGGAGTTGCACCATCTGTTTCCTCCATCTTCAGGTGCGTGCAGCACTGCTGCTGTTATTCCATAAAATAATAAACCATAACCGGACTTGATGGTTCTCTGAATGACGCCTCCCAACACACACAACGGACCCGGACGCCTTGATCTTTTGTGCGCGTGTACTTTGTCAAATCTAATTTGACCCGACCGCAGTAATGTGCTAAGAAGAATGTATGTTGGTCACCCACAAAGTTCTTAATTTAGTCATGAAAATGAAAACGATGCTTCCAAAACAGTGCTGGTGAACCAGTTTGTTGCGACTCTACAATGTTCAGTAAAGATTTCTGAAACCGGATGTGCCTTCAGTTAAAAAAGTAACAGATTGCCCCCACTCCATCTCCGTTTTGGGGTAAAAGACCAGCTTCCATACGTTGATTAAGTTTGCTTAACCCTGTGGAGGGGAGGGTGAGGAGGGCTGATCCTTCACCTCAGTACAAAGGGGCCTGGAAGTCCATTTTCCGCTTAACTGCGCTATAATAGCGCCATGTGGGCCACCACTGACCCCTCCCTGCTCTTGCTGCTGGTAGCGGAGAGCGAGCTTGCTTTGGAAGTCACTGCACCCCTACCACCACACTCCGCGTCCCTAGAAAGCACGCATCCCAATCCCATCACAGGCGGTAATTTCTTGTGTAAAAACATACGATGGTTCCGAAAGCCTCTCCTATTGACAGCTGGATGAGGAAGGGAGTTGGGTGCGGGGCGCCACTACCGAGTAATTTCGTGATTACATAGGCTATATTGGCAATAGTGCATTTTCACACTGACACTTCAGGACCACATCTGTTTCACCAGTGCAATAGTGAACCAATGTTTGCAGAGTAGATAAAGTGCACAGGGGAAATTTAGTACAACTATTTATGGCTTGCAATGATTGCATAGGCGCAATTTTGCATGTATAGTTGTCCATCACACAGATTGATGTTTGGACAGATATTTCCAAATTGCCCTGACCGCACTCGTGTTAATACAGTTTTGTACTGACCTTTGCACTAGCAACAACAGCGACCAGCCAGGAAAAATGTAATGTTGCCGCTGCCCAGTTCTTAAGCTTGGCGGGCCCTGAATATGTTCGCTCGGACTGCACCAGCCAAGAGCAGCCGCCTCTAAGGATGCTATTTTGCGCAGCAGATCACACTGCGAATCTAATTAACGACTGGGGAACCCAACCACCCACTCCCGTTTACTGGGCACTCCAGGGGTGAATTTACCCCTTTGGTGAAACTGAATTCGCAGAATTTGAAAAACACCTGTTCATGGTCAGATTGCACTGCAAACCTGGTTAACACGCGGTAAATATACCGCCGGCCCCTGCTTCCCGGGCTTTCGCTGGTTAATTCAGATCTTAGCAGACTCTGTTATAGGAATCCCTGGCAGTATCCCGCGTCCTGCAGTGGTCATTAGCGCCAGGTAAATGCACACTTGTTCCCCCTCAGCAAGCAGGGACTTCAGGTGGAGCAAGGTTTAACTTCGTGACAAATTGAAGAAAAAAAATGCTCACGTTTTTCCTTGCCTCGCCCTGTGTGTATACTTTTAGTTCTCTCGTGGGGCGGGTATTATGGGTTTCAAAATTTGTATATTGCAGTAATAGCACAGGGAACACATGTAAAAAAATAACCGAACATTCAAGGCTCCGCCTCAGACAACTGAGTGTGCACGTGACATTATTAGGATATAAAATATTAAATCGACGTTGGCTCCAATTTCAGAGCAGCACATTTCCTAATACACGGTTATTACTAAACAACGTTCGCATTACAGCCCAGTTTATCCGAAAGCACCTGGATTCCATGTCACCCTTTAATTCAAAGCCCGAAAGATGCTCTGATGTGAGCTCTTTTGGGAACTGGGGCCTTGCATAGCTCTAGCATACCTACCATATGTCGTTTCAATTTTTCGTATCTATTTATCTCTTAAATTTCGTTTTTTATTAAATATTTGAATGTCTGATTTTTTTTTTTTTTTTGGGTACATGGACAACACACAGTCTGATGGTGCCTTCCAGGCGTTTTTTAAAAATAGTTATCACCCTACCTCTATCGAAATGGCAAATTTCAGGGCACGCACTTGGTCCCCACATATGACTTGTACTATATTTAATTTTTTTTTAAAATAGAAAATGTTAATGTCTTGAAGAAAAACAAACGACCATGTAATGCAGTGAAAAAACGAAGTGCAGAAACATAAGGAACAAATATATACGTTTCCTACCTTTTTAATTCTTTTTGCTGCACGAGCCGTCTGGTAAAGTAATATAATAAATTACGGTAAATTGTAATGTACACTAATAAGACAAAACATACAAAAATACAATATATAATCATACAAAATGTTTCCGATCGCAGCCCATAGATCGTGTACTCCTAATTCAACCGAATAAAAATTATAGATTTCATATTTGTGTTAACAGCATCTTTCACATATTAATTGTCTTGAGGAGCGGCCTGGTGGCAAGTTTTTAGTTAAACTCTGTTTTAACAAGCATTTGCAATGCAATAGGTCTCACATTTAAGCGAGTTTAAGCTATAGTAAATGGCAATGCCTTTTATTTATGTTTTAAAAACGAAAACCAAAAAAAGGCATTATTTGCAAAGTCAATAGCTCAAACTTGCGTAAAAGCGAGACCTATTGCATTGAAAATGCTTGTTTATTTAGGAGTGTGCATTTTCGACCTTTTGAAGGTCTATCCCTCATCTATGACGCCAGACATATTCACCGGAAGATCCATTGTATGGTTGCCATCTTCAAATTCTTTTTCCTGCCGTTGAGTCTAAATGCAGTAGAGCGATCTCCGAGACAGATTGGAGAAATGTCTTTGTACTAAAAAGCAGGAAAACACCTTTCCAACACGGGAAAATGGAGGAATATCGATGGGAATCCCCAAGGACATCTGGGTTGGATAAGGCTTCAAAAACGCACGGTCTCAACAGCAGCGTGCGGAGAATGCATGGGGGATGTGAAGCATATGCTGTTCAGGTTCTGCCCTAAATGTTACCACAAGCTGGCACAGAAGGCTACTCCTCTAGTCTTCAACTTGTGGCTGTGTCGGTGATCATGCGTCCAGGGGCTGCGACACCTTCAACAAGTTTCAGCCAAAGACATTTAAAGTAAGACAGTAGAGGTGGGCACACTATGCCAAGGCGCAGACGCAGAAAACCCGAAGACGGAGGTGACCTACTGCAACGAAAATGCTGAAATGGTGCAATGGCAGGACTCTGGACATTCAGGCGATTGACGCCGAGAAGTGCAAGACGCGAGGAAACCATTGCCTGCAGAAAGCACAAGGGACAGGGGAGATGGAGAAAGAGTCAGACTCCAGACAAAGAAGTCTTCCTCGACTTCGAAAGCCCCAGGGGCCAAATAATTGCCCAAGAAAACCAAAGATCTCTTTGGGTCTCACACCGAAGCTACGATAAGAGGCAAGTCCTCAGAACTGGCCTCCACTTCGAAAAGCGACCACGAGCATGGGAGGCAGAAGCTGACCTGAGATGGGGAAAGTTTTGTGTCGTAAAAGAGGGCCCCAGTGGCTGACCGTGAAAAGAAAGCGCATGAAGTTGAGAGATAGACTCTTCGAGGCAGAAATGAAGGAACTTAGAAGAAAGAAGGAAAGATTACAGGAGTATTCAGCATTTGAATGAAACAGTGGGGATCGGCGCAGAAGCAGAGCAACCAGAACAATCACAGATGGCTTTGCCGGCATAACCCAAACCAGTGGAAGAGGATGATCGAGCCAAGAGGATGATCGAGCCTTTGAATTCGATGACTAATTAGACGTTGGCCAGTACCAGCATAGTATCTTTGTGGCAGAACCACCGGAGGACTGACAGAAAATCGAAGTCGAGTCCCAAAGGAGGTTGTGGACACACATCCCTTGGTTCCCTCACTGCCAGATGACATCTTGGTGTAAAATGCGGAGGTGAAATGCGCAGCAGACCCGTGTCAAGTGGAGAGGAACAAGGGGAATCCTGTTTTTTTGCTTGAGACCCTGCCTACCTTCTCAATGAAAAAGCCATTTCCTCACAATATTGGCAAGTGTGCTGGACCAGAGAAGGAAGGCTTTTAGAGAACCATCCATGTCAAAGGCTGTTACTCCACAGGTAGAGAAAAAAATACGGGCACTTAAGAATGAACTCAGCGTACATCAGGGGTCATAGACTGCAGACTCCATTGTATCCTCAGCTTGGAAGAGAGCCTGGAATTTACCAGCATCTATGGGTCCGTGAACCAACAGAGAAAGCAAATGGGTGGACATTGTGGGCAGGTAATGGAGCACTCGGCTGCTGTCCATGGGAGACCCTGAAATTCCAACTCATTCCTAAACCGGTAGGTCCACCAACAATGGGAATAGATGGAGACTTCTCCAGCACCTCCTTGAACAATATCAGAGGAAGGGTAAGGCGTTAGTACAGCAGGGGAAAACAAGCAGCACCTTGAATGCTGCAGACACCGAAAGCAGACTGGTGCAAAGGAGGCATGCCTGGCTTAGTGAACGGTTTCAAGCACGGGGTGCATGCAACTGTGGTTAATGTGCCCTACTCAGGAGAGTCTCTGTTTGGAACCGCAGTAGTGGACGCCCTCCAGAGAAGGAAAAATGGTAGTGTCAGTGTCACAGTGAGATCGATGGGCACCCTACAGTTGAGGGTAATTCAGGGAGAAGCCGCCCCTCAACCAACAATGCTGCATGCAGCCTCCGCTGTACATAAACCAAGCCACAGCACTAGAGCATCATGGCATGGCACAGATCAAAGGCAGCTATTTCATGGCAGTGCACGCTGAAGAGGAGCAGCACAGAAAGGGGCTACGCACACCACCCTTGATATTCAACACCAGTTGGGGGCAGAATTGGAGGATTCCTCAGAGAATGGATTATCAACATCATCCGAAACGCCAAAGCAATATGGACCCCTTGCACTTCGAAGAAGTGGCGCATCTGACACAAAAGAAGACTATAGAAAGAGTACCAATTTCAGGAAGAGAACAAGGAGTTTACGGAATACTTCCTGGCACCCAAGGCAGATTTCTCATTGACCCATCCTATATCTGGGGGCCCTCAACAGGTACATCAAACTCAGGGATACATCCCCACACGTGCCAATTAACCAAAGGTAAGAAGTTCCTAAGATTTGTAATATACATGCCCCACAGTACCTCCTTCTGGGAATCTGCATAGTCGGTCTTCATGCAATGCCCATCGTACCAGCCCACCTGCAACGAAGGAGGATCCCCTTGTGCACCTATCTGGATGACTGGCTTATAAGAGTCATAGCAGTGCAAGGAAAACAGACACAGCAATACAAACATTGCACGAACCTGGATTCTCGATCAACGTAGAAAAGTCATCCACAAAACTAGACACACAAAGTCTTGGGAGCCATCGTGCACTCGTGATGGTAAAAAGCCTTCCCAGTACAGAAGAGTGCAGGCAATGACGAATCAAGTTCGCCTCTACCAGACGGGACGAGCTCAGACGGTGGGGACAGTGGGGAGAATCAGGAGGATGATGGCATCATGCATACCATTGGTACCGATGCCAGGCTCCACATGAGACCTCCACGAGCGGCTGCAGATGTACTGGTCACAAGCAACAGGCAGGTAGGAAGATCTAGTGGTTGTAACAGGGAAACTACACGAGGAAATCCAATGGTGGAACACCAACATCCTCACCGTGCGCAGACCTTTCAGGCAACCAACTCCCTCTGACCGTTGCAATATATTGATACCACACATGGTGGAAGTGCACATGAACAAAATTGATCACCAAGTGCCTGTGGAGCAATCCAACACATAAATATCCTGGAACTTCTAACAGCGTTTCTAGCCCTCCAAGCCTTCCCCTTAAATCAGAGGGAAGGTGGTACAGATACAAACGGACTACACTACAACCATGTTCTAGCTCAACAAACGCAAGATCACACAAACTATTCATCCCAGCACAGTAGATATGGATATGGGCATTGCAGGGAAACGTAACACGAGTGGAAATCCACCTGCCGTGAGCAAAGAACACAGAGGCAGACAGGCTAAGCAGAAAAAATAACACTTCAATGAGGGGACCCTGAATCAGCAAGTGCTACTGCAGAGCTTCCAATAAAGAGGAACCGCATAGGTGGCTTTGTTCGTAACACAAGAGAATGCTAGATGCAAAGATGTCTCGTCCCCAAGTCGCTAATCACCGGAGATGCCCTATCAATAGAGTGGTAAGGAAAACGTGCGCATACTTTTGCACTAATTCCCCTTATCCTGCTTGTAATAGAGACGTTCAAACCCTCATCCACATGGCATTGCAACGGGCCAGACAAACGTGGTTCTCCTACCTAGTTGAACCCACACTGGGAAACATGGTGCTGCTACTTACACGGCAGGACATTGTATCCACATGTGGGGGTGGGCAGGGTTAAGCGTAGTGTTCCACCCCGAATCAGTCACTCACCTTGGCAGCAGGACACCGCCAGCTGCCAAAAAAAACCTTGAAGGTGCTCGCAGACGCAAAAAAGACCGACAAGTCAGAAGTGTATTGAAAATACTGCACCAAAGACCACATTGGAGGACACCACAGTCTTCAAATAAATCTCACACCTATTGTATGAAGGTTTCTAACACCACACCAAAGGTACACCTGAAGGCCATTGTTGAACACACAATGGGCTTGATGGGAGTTTCCTTCAGACACCAGTGAGCAAAAGGTTTCTGGAAGGAGCAGAGAGATTAGCACTGCCCAGAGCAGCACCAACCACCCTTTGCCCCCACACACCGTACTTGTCTACAATCCCTTTCTTTAAAGATCGCCTTCTGAGTGGCCATACCAATACTACGCAGAGGGAGCGAACTTCAGGCATTAACCGTGTAGGAACCATACATTCAAATTCACAGGGACGGGATATTAAAGAGAACTAACACTAAATTCCTGTCCAGAGCGGTCTCACACTTCCATGTCAACTAAACAATACAACTACCTGCTTTCTTTCATGACCCCAAGTCACAAGCAGAAATGAAAGCAAGCAGGAAGAGCAACGCGTTACCAGTGGCAAAGCAAACTATAGCAAGCGGGATAGTCCAGACAATACAAAAGGGTCGCACTGCAGCAAGAGCGATGCAAGAGAAAAGGACATGGGGGCACTCCACGAAGAAAAGAGGTGCAGGGCTGGCCGCCGTGGGGAATGTCTCAATCAACGACATCTGCATGGCGGCCGCATGGCGCTCCATGCATAACTCATTGAAAAACGAGTGTATCGAAATCCAAGTAAGCAGAAAAGCATAGGTTAGACTGAAAATTCTCCCCCAATATACACCTATTGGCAAACACACACACATTCTCTATTCAACCCCCCACAGGACAGCACGTGAATCCAGAAAGATTAACTTTGCAACAGAAAATAGTTATTTTCTGGTGGTAGTTTTGCAGCTTGAAGACTTTGGGGATTCGCGTGTAATGCAAGTGATATTTATAAAACGCAAGAGCTGCTGGTTTCCAGGATCCTCATGAAAGAAAGAAGCAAGAGATACCTAAAATACGCACGGGGTGACTACATGTAGGGTTGCTTGAAAAGCCAAGTTTTAAGGTCCTTCAAGAAACGGGTGCAACTGATGTCACCCGTGGTTGAAGGGGTAATTTGCTCCATGGTTTGGGTCCTAGAACTGCAGCTGCGCTTCCTCCCATCTTTACCGTATGACATTTAGGAGGGCGGATGGAAAAGGAATTTGCTGGTCTTCGATATCTTGAAGGTACGTAACGCCTAAACAAGTTCTGAAGGCTCGGCGGGCCAGACCAATAGAAGGGGGGTGTGAGCATGCATCCGGGTTTCAAATGGCATCTTTTTGGCGATGGGCAGCCAGCATCGATCTATTCGCTTAGCTGAGATTGAGCTGTGCCTGGGGAGGTTCAGTAGTGGCCTGGAATCCGACTTTTGATTCATCTGGAGTATTCGGCTTGATTTGTCCAGGAGCCCAGTGAATTGGGGTAATCCAGCTGGAATTAATTGGCGCATGAATCCTACATTTCTTTGCTGAAATGTGCAAGAGGAACGTTTTTCAAAGTTGAGAATCAAACTTTACACCCAAATTTGGGACCAGTTTCACATATGGCTCTCCTGCTGGAAAATGAATGTGGACTTTTGCTAAGGGCGAGACAGGACAGCTTATAACAACACAAAGGAAACTATGCACACAAGGAATTCGGACAAAAAGATTCAGAAGAAAGCAAACATGCAGTGGTTCTCCCGGGGCATACATCTGCCGTCATACAGGAGAGACAGACCACCAAATTGTCCACACCAAATGGTAGACAACAACACCCACTTACAAAAAACAAGCATTGGAAATGCAATAGGTCTCGCATTTGTTTGTTAGAGCTATTGATGTTGTAGATGACAATGTTATGTTTTGGTTTTTCAAACATAAATAAAAGGCACTGTCATTTACAATGCCAATAGCGTAAACTCTCGCAAATGCGAGACCTATTGCATTGCAAATGCTTGATTTTTGTTTTCTTTCTATCATACTGCACAGCAGCCGTGCTGCTGCACAAGATGACTGAAAACATTGACAAACTCAAGAGCTGCGTCGTAGGTGAGACCTATTGCTCATAGGAATGTACGGTGAGTATCCAAACAGCCAACGAGACTCGGACAGTTTTTCAGAGATATGCACCACCCTGTGCCTTAAATCAGCCCCTCCACCTTTGTGTGCACATGCTTACAAGGGGCATGATCATGCATGCAGCATGTTCCCCCAGCTGTGTGTAGTAAGACTCGGATGACACCATAACATAGAACACTATCACACACACCCCACCCCACAACAAGGCAGGAGCCAAAACAGGATACAATTGGGTGATTCTTGGTCTGACCTCCCAGTCTTCCAACCATTCCTTCCATCCCACTCAAGACTTCACCGACCCAAAATACAGACACTAGGGACGGGAAGCTGCCACCTCAAAAGCCAAAGGCAGGCACGGACAGCTTGAAAACTATCCAAGGGTATTTTGACCTCCCTGGAGAACTTGATTTTCCTCTCAGTCACATCCAGTGAAGTTTTGTTTGTGAAGCTGACCTCTAAAAAGCAAAGTCTACACGCTGCAGAGGCCTCAGGTCTCCTTTAGTTGGGCAGGGAACAGAGGCAAGGGCACTGCATTACTGGCACATACTAACTCGCTGGTATAGTGCCCTTTGTTGTATGGCGTCTCCTTACTGCAGTAAAGTGCAGGAGCGTGTTTACTTCTTGAGTGCTCGGACGGTGAGGCAATCTGTTCCACCTTTACTTTTAGGGGTACAGCTCATCATCCGCTAAAAGGTTTAGGGGGCTTCTCCACGCACAGGGCTGAAGCCAGTCCCGTTCCTGGCCTTGGGCCACAACACTATGCATAGAGTTAACATAGGGGTAAAAAACGTGTTCACCCACAAGTCAGTGCTAATGCTGGTAGAAAATGTTCAAGCAGGATAACTACCACATGGAAAGAGAATGGCAAAAATAAAAGGGGCATAGAACTAAATTAAATTAGGCAGGAAAGGAGAAAGGCAGGCTTAATCCAAGAAATGAAATAAATTGAGATTGGGAAAAGAAATTAGAAGGGCCAGTGATGTTTGAGAGGAGAAAAATCTATAAGGCGTCCGCACAGAAAACGAATCGCGAGCAGAAAAGAGGAAATAAGGGTAAAAAAGCGGAAACATGGGAAAAGTGCTGTCAAAAGAATTGCAAAGAAAGACAGTAGGTGCAGGAGAGAGTAAGCCGCGTGAGGGGGATTGAGCAAGTAAGAGCGATTGGGGGGGGGGGGGGGGTGTCTAGGCACTGATTAAATATACCGATAACAGCAGCCGTACAGCCAGCCCCTCCAATCATTGGCAGAAATATATTCCACTCAGGCCGAGGCTCCCGGGATGTGGCGAATGGACTCTGGATGTTGATTCCGTCCTGGAGTGGTGATACCATGTGGTTTCTAATCCCGGCATCTATACACCACCTAGCTTATATGATCTTGGACAAATAACTTCGTTTCCCTCTGCCTTTGTGCCCTCATCTGCCCAAGACAGGAACTTTTAGAAGCAGGTTGGACTTCGATATCCTCTCTCACTAATTTTCCACGGCACAGGCATGTTTTACTCCTCAGATGAGTACCACACCTCAAAGTAATAGAGGACCATGGTGAGGAAGACCAGGATCGCACAATGTATTTGTTTGTAAAAGAAAAAACACAGAGCGGGAGACAGGGTGCCAGGTTGCATGGATTCATGGGAGGACCCATCGTTCGTTCCCTGCCCTGGGCTTTTAACGAAAGTATAAAGGCAGGAGCTTAGTTTAGTAGCCGAATTGCAGGCTTGGATACAAACAAGCCCCAGTTTTGAATCCCAAACACTGGACTTTTCCACATTGTGTGACTCCAGGCACATCACATTTTCTCCCTATTCATTGGTTCCAATATTTTACAAAAAGTCGTAATGCCTAAAACCAAATAACAAATTGTGCTATTTAAGAAATGTAATTATTTCTATAAACTTGTTTACCAAGTCGTCCAGTAGCCCGAGCTGCACAGAGCGTTGTACAATAAATTACATTATTGTCCTGTATCTTTTAGACATGGTTACGGCATCGGGGCAGGACTCCATATGCGTATCTATGGTATATATGGCAATCACGAGATTGAATGAATAAAATAATTAATACATGCCATAGTTTGCAGAGCGCAGTGTGTGGCCGATGGAAGTGAGGGGTGTGGAAAGCCAGAGGAGACGAGCTCCCACAGCGCTTGTCACTATCGTCTGACTTTTCAGATTCACGGGTTCGTGCATTTTCCCGCGCGTCAGTGCACTGCCAGTGTGTGGGCTTGTTCTGCTTCCGTGTTCACCCAGCACCGTGAGGTTGAGAGCTTCTGGGTCAGATCTCTTTGTGGAGCTATCGTGCTGTTTACTTTCTGGTTCCATCTACCGAAGGGACTGGCGCCATGCTTAATTTGGAATCCTGCTCACTATCGAGTTCTTAAAATACCATGTTTGATGGAAGTGTAGCTAATCCGTAAGGAAGGCACACTGGTGTAAATGCCTGCTTTTGCCCCGGGAGGGGGGGGGGAGGGGACCATAGACTACGTGCTAGTACAGGAGCGCACTAGTCGGTCCCTCCTTGTGCCCCGGGGCACTGTAAACTCGCCATTGTCCCACCTCAATAAAGAACAAGTGGTGAGGGCACACACTCTGCCGGGGACACTGTAGTCTCCTGTCCTGAACGTGCTGAAGTTGTTGTTCCTTCAGGACTGGAACACGGAGAAGTCAGAAGAAGGAGGAAGGAGAGCTACTCTGACTGTGCCGAGCGCCCAGACACAGTGGTAAAAAAAAAATTTGCTTACCCAGTAAATAAGACACTGTGTAACACTGCAGGTAAAAGATCCAGTCCGGGTGGGTGTGGCCAAAAGACAGGGCAATAACAAGGAGGGACTAAGAAGCCTCCTTTACAATGAAAAGCCACCATGTACCATGAACTATGACGCAAGCCAATAGGAATGAGGGGCGGGACTTCAAGTCCCATTCTCAAAGTGTATCGATGACAATAAGCCTTGCAGAGCGAGAAGCGCATGCGCGCTCCAGCGCTAGGTCTGCAAGACCTAAAAAAAAGAGAAGAAGAAAATAGACAATTTTGGACCCAGCCACTAGATAGCAGAATAATGCACCGTATGTGAATCCAGAAAGTCTTCAAGCTGTAAAACTACTTCTACAGGTAAGTAACCATTTGTTTAGCAATGCTCATGGGAACCAGCTTTATTGATGTATTCCGCCTTAGATGACTCCCAGGCTTGACGGATTTGGCATTGAATGTTGTCGGTCCAGGACTCGTTCCTCTCCACCTCGGTCACAGAGAAGGTTTCTCCATTGACAGTCATCCCTTTCCTCTTTTCCCTCAGAATACTTCAAAGACAGTCACTGAATATCAGGTTGCTCAATCCTCAGTTGGCCTGACCTCCGGGACCCGCTACTTTCTGTACCGACTCCAGAGGTCCACTGGATGCTCTTGAGGAAATGCCCTCTGTGCCATGCAAAATACACCTGGTCCTCCCTCCATAGTGTCTGCAACCTCTGCCTCTTCCTAGACCACAACACCTCTTGCACCTTCTGTTTGGCTTTTAGGTGCAAGAACATCCATCCTTCATTGGAGAAGCAGACAGTGGGTCCACACCAAGAAGCATTGATTGACAGAGTAGTGTTTTCAGGCCCTCCAGCACCTCAGCCCACCCGTGATTGGCTCTGATTCTTCTGAGCTGGAGAAGGAGGAAAAAGAGGTGATGTACGAAGGTGCTCCGTTCACCTGAGTTGACACAGGTCCATGTACCATCCATGTCCTAGCAGAGAGTAGCAAGTACAATTGACACTCAAGCACACAAAACACTCAAGAGGCTGAGCACTGCCTCCAAGCACCAAGTCCATCGCATAAACCACCACATCAAGACTCTCAAGCATACTTGCGGTGCCTCCCCTGTCCACTATGGGGGTTACGAACACTTCTAGAGGCCTATTCTCGAGAAGCTTCAGTGGGAGCTCTTTGATCGTCATCCACCTCAGCACCGGCAAGATGCCTGCTACCCCCAGACAGACTTTACTCAGGAAGAGTCGACTTGCCTTCAAACACACGTCACAATCTGATGGCCCTACTCATCCTTAGCCTCGTTCTTGAGCCCTTTAATGGGCAATCAGCCTCCCAACTCCTCCTACACCCACTCCACCACCTACACAGCCTCCAATCCCTAGTGGCTCCCCACAGGAGTCACCGCATTCTTATTCAGACCAGGCAGCTCTAGCTTCTATTTCCCAATAGAGGACGTTAAAGCCCCTCTGTACTCCATGGGAGGACTGACGTGGAACCCCAGAGGGGCTCAGAACGTGCTCATTTCTCTAGTTGGGCCCCCCTAGCTGACATCTCTGCATACCGTGGGGTCATTCAGCGTCAGCTGCCTAACCTAAGGTTCTGCTTGAGGATGTCTACTTCCTGGTGGAGACGCTATCCAGGACAGAGCCTTGCCTCCAGCTTCTCCCACTGCTAAAGCACATGATCAATACCGACCTGGACTCCTTTTGGAGCAAGTAAAATACAGAATTGTAACTCCCAGGATGTCGAACAAACTAAAATGTTCTCCCTCTGACATCTTGTACATGAGAGGACACGTACCCTCGGACTCCTTGGTGGTCTCTACTGTTTGTAAGTGAACTGGGGCCCAAGCTAGAGGCGATGCCCCCATTCCTGACATTCTGAGAGACTCCTGCCTGGCTATGACAGGGCCTAGTGGGAGGAGATGGATGCCTCACTGCAGCATCTCCCGGAACAGCCCTGAAACATCATAGTGGAAAGAAGAGTTTGCCTTCCAACAGTCTCCATAAGGAGACACATGCCACAAGCTGTCTTCTCTGAGGAGGAGGAAATAGACCCTGTTAGCTGCTCACACCCACCTGGTCCCCGGACGAAGACTTTGCGCATGAGTATGGTTGGCAGAGACACACTTATGGCTTTCAAAAAGGCCTTGAGTCAAGACAGAGCACCATTCCGAGGGACTGGACATCAACTCCACCGGATAAGACTCAGCCCTCCGGGCCACCCCCACCTTCAGGCTCTAGTCATCCCTGACCAAAAATGTCATTGCCACGCATGCTTTGACAACTGAGTCCTCAGCTGGAATTCCGGTGAAAGAGCCTGACTTCTACTCGGTTGGTTCGGGGAGTTTACTCACAGTCGCATGTAGTCGGTCTTACTAACTCGTTCTCACTCAGTTTCGTTCACTTATTCTCATTCACACTTGCACTCACTTTTACTTACTCTGACTTGCTCAGTCTCACTGACTCACACAGTCTCACTCATTCTGACCCACATAGTCTCACTTACTATCACTTGGTTTTTCCATTCCCTATGATTCACTCTCTCACTTTGACTCACTCCATTTCACTGTGACTCAGTCATTCTCACTCCGTTTCGATAAGTCTCACTGATCAATCTGTTTCCTTCTAAGTCATTCTTGCCTCCTGATTCACCTGCTCCTACCCATTCTGATTCATTCAATCTCTCTCACTCATTTTGACTCACTCCTTCTCACCCTGACTCACTCAGTGTCACTCATTCACAGTCCGTATCAGTCATTTTCTCTCAGCCTCGCTCTTACTTTCATTCCCACTGATTTACTCCGTCTCACTCATTATTATTCACTCAATGCCACTCTTACTCATTCACACTTGTTCTGACTCAATCTGACTCTGCATCCTCACAGTCTCACTCAATCTCACTCTGACTCACCTAGTCTCACTCACTCCTTCACTGACGTTCTCTTTTTCAGATATACACACACACACACACACACACAAACACACACCCTCTCCCAGACACACACTCACGCATTTGCACACAACATTTAAAAGCTTTTTTACTTACCCTGCTGCCTGCACTGGTTCCATTTGGGCCCCTGATCCTTTCTGCTTCCAGAAAAGAGTTTAATGAAAATGAAACCTCAAACCTATACAGTCAAAGACTCGCAGAACACTCACTCAGGCGCCCCCACGGACCCCTGCTCACCGCACATCTACCACAGAGCCGCCACCGCCCCGAACTAGGACGGACCATCAACACCTCCTTCGAATCTGGCATTTTCCCAGATGACTAGAAACGGGCGGAGGTCAAACCCCTCCTCAAGAAACCCACGGCCGACCCGTCGGACCTGAAAAACTACCGGCCCATCTCTCTCCTCCCCATCGCTGCCAAAGTCACCGAGAGACTAGTAAACGCTCAGCTGACCGCCTTCATCGAAGAGAACTCCATCCTAGACCCCTTTCCAGTCCAGATTTCGCAGCAACCACAGCACCGAGACCGCTCTCCTCACCGCCACTGATGACATTCGCTGGCTACTCGACCAGGGCCACACTGCAGCCCTCATCCTACTAGACCTCTCCGCAGCCTTCAACATAGTCTCACATCGCATTCTCGCAGCCAGACTCCACGACGCTGGGATTTGAGGAACCGCCCTCCACTGGATCCAATCCTTTCTCTCCGGCAGAACCCAGAGGATCAGACTCCCTCCCTTCCTCTCCCAACCCACACAGATCAACTGCGGAGTACCCCAAGAATCATCGCTCAGCCCCACGCTCCTCAACATCTACATGGCCCCCCTCACCTCATTTGTCCGTCAACATGGGCTCAGCATCGTATCCTATGCAGACGACACCCAGCTCATCCACTCGCTCACGAAGAACCCCAAAGGCACCAGACTCTGCTTCCAAGATGGAATGAAGGACGTTGCAGACTGGATGAAGAAAAGCTGCCTGAAGCTCAGCTCGGAGAAGACTAAGGTCCTCACCCTCGGACCCTCCACCTCTGCCTGGCACAACACCTGGTGGCCCGCCGCCATTGTGAGTCCACCCACCCCTACAGACCACGCACGGAACCTTGGCATCATCCTTGACTCCTCCCTCACCATGACCCGCCAGATCAACTCCGTTGCCTCCACCAGCTTCAACTGCCTTTGGATCCTCCGCAAGACCTTCAAATAGTTCCCCACCGACTGCAGAAAGACCGTCACCCACACACTCATAACCAGCAGACTGGACTACGGCAATGCCCTCTACACCGGAATCTAAAGAACTCTTCTACACAAGCTCCAGACCTTCAAGAAGACCGCAGCCAAACTAGTCCTCGGGACTCCGCAACACAAACACAAGACCCAACACCTAAGAGACCTGCACTGGCTCCCTGTCGAGAAAAGCATAACCTTCAAACTCCTCACCCACTCCTACAAATCCCTCCACAACATCGGACCCAAATACCTCAACGGGAGAGCCTACTTCCATGCACCCAAAAGGAACCTCCACTCCGCCGACCTCGCCCCAGCAGAGACCCCCTCGCATCCGCAGAAACCGAGCTGGCGGAAGAGCCTTCTCCTATGTCACAGCCAAAGCCTGGAACGAGCTCCCTGTTAACATCAGACGCTCCCCCACCCGCCACACCTTGAGGAAGAACCTCAAGACCTGGCTCTTCGAATGAACCGGAGCTGCACTCCACTCCCCCTCCCCACACCCCAGCTCCTTGAGACCCTGATGGGTGAGTAGTACGCTTTACAAAACCTTGATTGATTGATTGATTGATTGATTGATTGAAGGTTTCAGTCTGTGCTGTTTGCTCTTTCACCCCACCCTTTCCCTACTCTGTGACAAGTTGGGGGAGGGTGTGGCGACCGGCTGAATGGCATGTAGCCACAGACCATAGCTCCCAGAACATTGGAACCATGCACACACATTCCACGAGGAGTGCAGGTGCAGGCTGGAACCCATCAGACAACCTAGAAGGATGCTATGTGTTACATGGATGTCAACCCTGGGGCGGGCAGGGGGCCAGATGCAAAACCTGCACCATTTGAGAAAGGAGAGCTGGTGGGAAGCTCTAATAGCACCCCCGCATACATAGCCATTTTAACGGGTCCAGAGCAGGTGCGGCTGGCACCAATTGGAGGTAGGGGGACAGGGGGCAAATGAGAGGATGTGTGAGGTATGGGGGAAGATGAGGAAGGGGGAGGATGCGGGGAAAGTGGCTAAGAAAAAATGTAATTAAAAACTTACCTTTTCGCCACTTCCTTGTCTGTCTCTCCTCTGTAGTCCTCCCTCGGTCACAGGAACCACACCCAGGCTCTCAGTCAGCCAATCACAACACCACCTTAGCAGCATTGTGATTGGTCTGAGCGCTGTATTTCGGCGCTCAAACGCTGACTGAAGGCCTGGGCATGTCCCCCACATAGGCTGCGATGCAGCTTGCATTGGACGACATGCGAAGTTCGCAAGACTGTTTTGGGCGGCCCGAGAGTGCCGTCATTGCACACTTTAGGAAGCATCAAGAAGCAAGAGCACCAGCCGCTTCTGGGAGTGAGTCAGATGGGCTTGGAAGGGAGGGCAAGAGCTCTGGGAACTGGCATTTCTACCAGTAGAGTTACTGCTCATCATTGTGCAGCGCTGGCAGACTCGAAATGCCCATTGTTTCAAGTGTACTGGCGAACCCTGGCCTGGCAGAAAAGGAATCCTGTCTGGTGGTGACATGAAGACTCCAGGACAGGTCAATAGAGGAGGCTGCGTTGCGCAATGAATGTACTGAAGGTGAAGTTGGAGCAGCGATTCTTGGCCAGAAGCAAAATACGGCCTGGCCCTGATGGCGTCCCATCTGATGTGTATTGATCCGATCTCACAGCTTGAGCACTTGTATTAGTGTCTGCCTATAATGCACTTTGTCTGCAGGAGATGGTTCTGGCCTCGTGGAAAGCAGCCATTTGTGTTCCGTTCCACTCCACAAGAAAGGACCGGGGATGCTGCCTCCAATTATCGACCAATCTCCCTACTGGATTCAACCGATGATCCATGCGAGCAGGGTTCAGAAAACGCCAAGACACAATAGACCAAGCCCTGCGGCTTTACAACATCGGCCGGAAGTACGCCTGCTTCAAAAGTCAAGGCTCTACATGACTTTATCGACCTCAAAATGGCCTTTGACGCTGCCACCCATGAGTCGCTATTGCAGGTGATGCTTTCATTGGGCTGCCCTGAAATACTGGTATCGGCGATCAAACTCTATATTGACAATACGCTCTCAGTTAGATATGGCCCACGAGGGGAAGTAGCTAACAGTGTTGGACTCAAAATCCGGGTCAGGCAGGGTGGCGTCGTGGCCCCAGCCTCCTTTAACATCTTCATCAATGATGTTGAGGGCTGTTTGAAGGCCCTAACCCTTGAGGTACCAGTTTGTGGGGGACTAAAAATGTAGCTCCTGCTGTTCGCTGATGACGCGGTGCTTCCGTCACGCACTGAGATCTCAATGCAGAAACTCCCTACGGCGCTCGAGGATTATTGTAACTTCAAGAAGCTCTGGATCAAAGGGTCCAACAAAGTATATGACCGCAAAGAGCTGCACCAAACTGAGGAACACTTTCAAAAAGCATGGAAGTGCAAGCGCCTGGATACCCGTAGGGTGGCAGCCTGCGCTATATAAGAACCTAATACAATACAATACAATACGAGCGTGGGGCCTGCTACCATTACCTGGGGTAAAGCGACGCAAAGCTGGTCTGGGGCGCCCATCAACTGGAAAGCGAGGCCACTCTGAGCCAGTGTGCTAGTGGAGAGCTTGGCTTTGCTAAATGTTAGGGCCGAAGATTGATAGGCCCTCCCTAGAGGACAAGGCTTGGCAGCAGGGGGCAGAGGTGTGGGGCTATAGAAGGGCCAAGGCCCTGGCAAGAGCAGGGAACCTTCATCGCGGCCCAGGGTGGGGTCCCTGGGCCGTGATGGATGCATTGAGGCTTGGGTGGGACCTCAAATCTGGGGAAGCGTACAGGGCTGCGACCGCTCCTATATTGGACAGGGATTTGAACAAAACCTGAGAAGGGGAACTATTTGGATATCATGCAGGAACTTTAGTCCCATGCAAAGTCAGCCACACTCCCTCGGCACAATCCTTCGGCAGTGACACTGAGCACCGTCGGCTGCCCAGAGGTCTGCAGCCGTCCTGAGAGCCGGACTATGGCTAGTGAAGAGAGGTGCGGGGTTACCATCCCAGCCACCTGAGGGGGAGAGGGTTCGCCATCTTCAAGTTTTCAAACCTTTCCCCACATTTGAACCGTACTGGGATGCGCTGTCTCCAGAACCGGGAAGGGCTCTTTACATATGATTTGCAGAAGCATGCTACCAGTGAAACCTTTTACCAGCACCTGGAAAACCGCAACAGTCGCCCGCCCACCTGGGGGTGTGAGTTTAGGGGGGGCGGAATCTGTCACGCATTCTATGCTGCTGTGCTCTTTTACTCTGAAGGCTGGAAGATGTTACCCCCCCTCCCTTTCATCACTCACTTCAGACATTGTACGGACGCTTGGGTCTATGCGTGAGCACAGAATCCGAACAAATCTTCCGACCGGTTTCTTCTTTACATGGAGCAGCATGGGGGGTCACTAGACCGCTAGCCACCGACTGTGGTGGGCTTTTGGGCACAGGATTGAGTTCCTGCATTGTTCAAGTTCCTACAGGCAGGTGTCATTATTCTCATGTTTACATTTTGATGCACTGACTGCCCGCGGAGGGATATTCTTAATGAGTGCGCGTCCAGTGCTTTTACAACTTGTCTTGACTATTGCACCTCACCAGCATCGCAGTCCCTATGTCCTTGCCAGACGTAGCACTTTAAATGTCTTTTTACTTGTGGCTAGTAAGCAGGGCCGGACTGGGAACTGAAACCAGCCCTGGCAAATTTTGCCAGACCAGCCCCCGTCTGGCGCGCAGCGAGCATACGCAGCGAGCAAGCCCGACTGCTACTAGGAGGGTTTGGGGGGTTCTCCCACCCCCAACAAAAGTTTTTCAAAGTCAGACCAAAATGGTGAATTTTACAGCACATTTTTCATTATATATTCAATTGTATCAACGTTCAAAGCACAGTAAATAGTAGATGATGACCTTAAAGAGCACCATGTTACCCACCCAGTCATATGTACCCATAGACATTCTTACAGAGAGCACCAAAAATAGACACGAGTAGTGAATCAGAGAGAACAAAGTAAAAGTGAGACCAGCCCCACATGGTGTGTAGAGAACAAGTGCAACAGTTAGCAACCACTACTAGGGCTTGCACTAGTGGTGACATCCTGGTGACATATGTAGTAAAAGGGAATATTTTTAGGCCTGGCAAAAGGTTCTAATTGGCAGGTCAAAATGGCAGTTTTAGAACTGCACATGCAGACTCTACAATGACAGGCCCTGACCTTGACACATGTTTAAATAGGCTACTTACGTGGGTGGCACAATAAGTGTTGCATGCCCACTAGCAGCATTTAATTTACAGTCCCTGGGTACATGTAGAACCACATTTTTAGGTACTTACAAGTAAATTAAATGTGCCAATTTTACCATGTTTAAAGGAAAGAGCGCAAGCACTTTAGCACTGGTTAGCGGTAGTAAAGTGCACTGAGCCCTAAGGGCCAACACAAATGGCTTTTGATGTAATAAAGCAGATCAAACCTGCATTTAATTTGGAGAAATCTTAGGCCGACAAGGACTTATCTAACCATGTCTCAGCAGTCAGTATGAACAATATGTATCTAAAAAACACTTCACAAGGGAGGCCTGTGGAAGACTAGTGCTACAGCTCACCATCCTTGAAGAGAATCTCCCCATGACGTCCCAGTATAATTTTGAACATTTAACACAGGAGAGAGTTTACGGATGCATATTCTTTAAAGTTCTTTTCAAGTATTCTGAGTGTTATGTGAAGCAGATTAGCAGATCCGTAGGTCCATTTACTTTGAAGATTTAATGATTGGCATATCCCACTGCCATAGTATCATCAGCAAATAGTTACAGACCCCACCAACCATTTAGCCAAACCGTGAACATGAAGCATAGGTTGTCCTCAAGGGCACGCCACTTATGTGACAGTTCACTTGTGTGACAACTTGTTGGACACTTTATGACAGGGATTGTGCATCGCATGTGTGCAGCCTTTTGAATCTCAAAAGAACCTGGAGGGGACTACAGAGCGTAATCCCATTTAAATGGATGGATATATGGATGGATGGATAGATGGATGAGCTTTGATGAGAGGACAAAGATGCATGCGAAGAACATTGTAAGAGTTTGGCCCAACAGCTTTATCACAGTATATCCAAGATAAAGCCCTCGCAGGTTCAAAATACAAACAGTGCACCATCATATATTATAATCGCACGGCCTATGCACACATTTGTTCCAAGCAAGGAAAATCCTCCATGTTCATCACACCATCAGTGAGCTCATTATCAGACGTGGAAAGGGCGCGCATTGAGTTCGCACTGTGAGGGTTTCGAACTGGGGCCATGCAAAACCCCAACTAACCAGAGACCATTAAACCAACCAATGGTAGAACAGGTCTGGTTGGCAAGAGGGGATTGCTTTGTTTACAGTCTAGGAAAAAACATGTCCTCCATTGTGCTCCTTGTGAAGATGATGACTGGTTTCCAAGGATATCAGAAAAAGCTATGGGCTCGGTAGAAACGTGGACAGGCTTCCAACACCACAGGCACATCTGTGTTTCTTATTTAAGTCTGGCCTAGAGACAGCTTTAATTGACTCTGTGTTAAGCTATGGAAAGAGGCGCATCAAGGACAGGCAAGAATGCATTTGCACAGGCAGTAGGCTGAGATGGCCTTGGGTAACCACACAGGTCATGTACAACTGTACAGTCAGCAAGCTACGATGAATGCTAGTAAGTAGTGGGGTAAACCAAACAGCAGGCATGCTGCAGGTCGGAAGGAACTCATGCTATATTACAGGTATGATACAGTAGAGACTGCTTCTATTTGGTAGAGAATATGCACAGGCAGTACCAAGTGAGGTAAATCTGGTGCATGCATTGTGAAGAAAGAGGTATTGTAGTAAATGCTGGGCAAGAAAAACACTTAACGAATAAATAAAACAGAATAAACCGTCCTAACAAGATACATTGATATTTTTAATTTGGAACACAATATGTGATAAATAGATGGAAATAAGAACTTTTCCAAAATGAGAGAAAGAGCCCTGAGAAAGCGGTTTTACACTTTTGCGAAACATGTGTTGGCTGTTGTCTTAAATGTCATATGCTTGTACAATGAGATGTTAAAAAAAAAACTATGGTCGCAACTTCAGTGTGGATAACACTTGTCGAACTGAACTAAAATTAAAAAGAAAAATGAGGAGGAGCCTAGCGCTTGACCAAGATGGCCGCGTGAGCTTCGAGCTCCCGAGACCCTCGTGCCCTCCGTCGTCTATCCTGTATCTAATCCTGTTTGTATGCATGGCATCGTGTAGATGACTTGTCAGGGAGGCGATTGATGCCACCCGAGGTCGAATCGCCCACCGGGAACCGGAGTTATGCATGGCGGAAGATTGAGGCCTATCTCCGAGGGATGCCAGAGGCTCGAGTTGGCAGGATGCCCGACCTCTAATTGAACAACAGCGGCCAGGCGAGGTGTGAACTGCCGGACGGAGGTCCCTATCCTTTCACTTTCACTTTCTCGCCCTTTGTCTGCCCAGCCCAGGGAGTGCTCACGGCTGCTTTATTATCATTTGGACGCTCTGCATGCCACACTGGCGACCCATCGCAAGACGGAGCACTCCTGATCCCTCTCGATGAGAGAGGGCAGTCCTGTTTGAACCGACTTGCTTGAGCCAACCATGTCGGGCAAAGCAGAGGTGGACCGGCCGAAGCCTAAGGCCACCAGGCGGGGAGCCTATACTCAAGCCAATAACATGGACCGCTATGCCCAGCAGAAGGGGTCACCGGGTGCACCGAGCCAGTCCCCGGACACACAGAAGACGGCCTCACCCTTGGCCCCGGAGCTCTCACTGCAGGATGTCATGGGCGCGCTCGACGGGCTGCAGACTTCGATTGGGAGACAGTTTGATGCCCTGGCGCACAAAGTGGATACCATCTTGGTGGATGTTAATCTGATCCGCGCGGATTTGGGCAAAACAAATGAACGGGTCAAATCCCTGGACATCAAGACCACGGGCCTCGCTGATGATGTCTTGGACCTGCAGACCGAGGTCCGTAAGTTGCGGACCGAGAGTGATCTCGCCGCCCGTCGGCTGGAGGACTTCGAGAGCCGGGCCAGGCGCAACAACGTGCGCGTTATCGGGGTCCCGGAGTCCTCGGACGAGACTTCCGTGGACCTGCTCGTGGAGGCCTTGGTGCTCAACCATCTGCAGCCTAAGGGTCTTGGGAAGTACTTCGCAGTTGAGAGGGCCCATAGAGTGCCGGGTGGGAGGCCCAAGGTGGGAGCCCCACCGAGGCCGATTGTCGCCCGGCTCTTTCATTTTCGAGACCGGGACGCTATCCTGCAGGCCTCGAGGGTAACGGGCCCGGTCCCCTTCCAGAACGCGTCGGTGAATTTCTATCCTGACTTCACCCAGCAGGTGCAGAGGCAGCGGCAGGGCTTCCTGGGGGTGAAGAGGAGGCTTCGGGAGAGGGAACTGAAATACGCCATGCTCTTCCCTGCCAGACTACGTGTGGTGTATGAAGACCGAACATTCTTCTTTGAGTCGCCTGCCATGGCGGATGAATGGCTGGAGGCTCTGCCTCGACGACGCACGGAAGAGGACACTGCCGCAGACGGGGACAGTGGCCGGGATGAACAAGGTTGATCTCTTCGGAACCGGACTGACTCGGACTGACTCTAGATAATGACTTGCAGTAAATACGGAGGTTGTGGGAGCTCTTTCCTCCCTTAGGGTACTTTTTGTAGATTTTGGATTTGGTAGGGCGACAGGCACACTGCAAGTTGGGGGGGCTTTGTAAGCTGCAGCAGGGGTGCAGGGTGGGGGGGATATCCGGGATTTTGGGTTTGTTGTTGGGGGGTTTGTTTCCGCAAGGCATAGTGATTATTTCCAGGACTGTTCCATGGTGGCTCTTCGGGTGTGGGGTGGGCCTCTTCACGTTTGGGGATGGGGGGTAGGGGTTTAAGTGTTATAAGCTGGAATGTTAATGGTTTGGGGGATCGCATTAAGCGTGGGATTGTTTTGCAATTCTTGAAACGGTCATTGCCGGCTGTCGCCCTGCTGCAGGAGACGCATCTTATAGGTAATACGTGCTATGCTTTGAATAGGAAGGGTTATAAATTCATAGCTCATTCGGGATTCTCCTCTGGGTCCAGGGGTGTGGGCATCCTAGTCAGAGCCTCGCTACCATTTGAGGTGGACTCCACCATTGTTGATGATAGGGGGAGGTTTGTGGCGGTGGCGGGGCGGTGGGAAGGAAGAACTTTGGTTTTAGTTTCGGTTTATGTCCCGCCGGCCCTGCAGGCCTCCACGTTCACAGATCTGGGTAGGGCCTTGCTGGATCTCCCGGGGGGTATGCTTGTGGTGGGAGGTGATTTCAACGCTGTTGGCTCCGGTCTGCTGGATAGATACCTGCCCAGAGACACAGGGGGGGCTCAGAAGTGGCTCCCAGACTTTCTAGACACGCTTGGCCTGATAGACTGCTGGAGGCTCCGGCACCCCACACAGAGCCAATACACTTTCCACTCTGGGGCGCATGGTAGCCTTTCTAGGATTGATTACCTACTCACTCTGGCTGCGCATGCCTCCTTGGTGTCCGAGGCCAGGCACATGGCGCGTGGTATATCTGACCATTCGCCAGTGTGGGTCAGGCTGGATCTGGGTCGGGAGGGAGGGGGAAGGGTGGCCCCTATCAACCCTTGGTACTTCCGAGACCCCAAGATGCGCAGCGCGCTGGTAAAGACAGTAGATAATTTTTTCAAGGACAATCAGGGATCAGTGGACTCGGCAGTGTCGCTGTGGGAAGCATTTAAGACCGTGCTGCGAGGGGAAGCCCTCTCCCTTGTAGTGGCTGCCAAGCGGCGGAGAGATGGCGAGGTTTTGCAGGTTGAGGAGGAGATCGCGGCTTTGGAGGGAGCGCTGGAGGAGGAGGTCACACAGGCCTCACTGCATGAGCTGTGCTTGAAGCAATCTGAGTATAAGGACCTGGTGACGAATGCCGCTAAGACCCTCAGTAGGGAACAGCAGGGCCGTCTGTATGATATTGGGGACAAGGCCGGGAAACTCCTGGCTTGGCTGGACAAAAAAGAACGGGTTAATAGAGTAGTGCCGGAGTTGACGGGCGAGGGGGGAGAGGTGATTGTGGAACCTGAGAGGATTGTACAGTGTTTCTCGGACTATTTCCGTATGGTTTATGCCTCAGTGTCGGACAGGCCGCCCGAGGACTCGCGTGACCTCCTGCGTGATATTGCATTGCCCTGTCTCTCCGATGTAGATAGGGACGATCTGGATGGTGACATAACGGTCGATGAGGTGGCGGGGGCTATCCGCGCGTTGAACTCGGGCAAGGCCTCGGGTCCGAACGGCTTGCCGATCGACCTGTACAAGCTGTTTCCGGATAGGGTCGCCCCTCACCTGCGTGCCATGTTCGTGGAGGCGCGGGGGAGTGGGGCCCTCCCGTTGGATCAACGACTTGCGACGATTGTGGTTATACACAAGGAGGGCAAACCCCAAGATAAGTGCGCCTCATATAGGCCTATCTCACTCCTTAACGCAGAGCCGAAGATTCTGGCTAAAATCCTGGCGGCCCGATTGATCAGGGTACTCGGTGACTTGGTCCACCCGGATCAATCCGGATTCATCCCGCACCGTAACACTGCGTTAAATCTTCGGCGCCTTCATGGTGTAATCGCCAGGGCGGGCATGCTGCGTGAACCAGCTATTGTGGCGTCTCTTGATGCCTCGATGGCCTTTGACACGGTGGAATGGGCATATTTGTGGGCTGTGTTGACCAAGTTCGGCTTTGGCCACGGTTTTGTGAGCTGGGTGAGGTTGCTGTATGAGGGACCTCTTGCGAGTGTGGTGGTAAATGGCCGGGCGTCGTCTCCGTTTCAGCTTGGGAGGGGTACTCGGCAAGGTTGTCCCCTGTCGCCATTGTTGTTCGCCCTCGCCCTTGAGCCGCTGGCTGCGTGGATACGCTGGCACCCGGATATACGGGGACTTAGATGGTCGCCTGAACACGAGGACCGTATTTCGCTCTATGCTGATGACATCCTGTTGTATCTTGCCTCACCCAAGAAATCACTTATAGTGGTCTGTGACGTACTCACATCTTTCGGTAGGAACTCGGGTCTCGTTATCAACTGGAGTAAATCGTATTTATATGTTCTTAGTGGCGAGGTTCCACCGATCCCTCGAACTTGTTCGATCCAGGTCGCTCAGCAGGGCTTCGTGTATCTGGGGATCTTTATCTCCATGGACTCTGCTGTGCAATATGAGAGGAACCTGCTCCCCCCCCTAGCGCGCCTGAGGCGGGATGTGGAGGGCTGGCGGAGGCTGCCGCTCTCCCTCGTTGGGCGCGCGGCCCTGTTCAAAATGATGTCTCTTCCCCGGTTCCTCTACGCACTGCAGAATACTTTGGATTGGGTACCGGCCAACTACTTTCGGGAGGTCGAAAGCCTCCAACGAACGTTGCTGTGGGATGGGCGGCCGCGAATAGCTATTGCAAAGTTGACGCTTCCATGGTACGACGGGGGTATTGCGCTTCCAGACATCCGACGTTACTATTGGGCCACCCAGCTGAGTGCGATTAATCATGGGTTTTATGGCCCTGCCCTCAGCCCTGGGTATGCCATGGACAGGTGGTTGCTGCGTGGTGGTAACTATTACAGGGCGTTGTACTCGCGGTCCCTGGACTCGTCCCTCACGGGGCCCACTGGTGTGGCGGTGCGTGTGTGGAAGATGGCAACTGACTCGCTGGGCTGGAAGGATAGGCTCACCCTCGCTACCCCGCTGTTTGAATCTGAGAGACTGGGTAGGCTTTGGCACACAAAAGGCTTTGACAAATGGGACTTGATCGGCATCTCCAGGGTCGGAGATGTGCTGATTAAGGGGAGGGTGAAGTCCTTTGAAGAGTTGCAGAAGGAGTATGAGCTGGGGCCATCCGAGTTTTTCCGCTATATTCAGGTGCGTCACGCCCTCCGATCAGTCATCATAGAGGGTGAGAAGGTGCCTGAGTCCTCTCCTTTGGAGGACAGGGTCCTTGATGGCCATATGCCCGAGAGCACGATCTCGCTCATCTATAAGAAACTGATCAACGTCCGGGCGGATATGCTTCTGGGGCTGAGGGACCAGTGGACTAGAGATGGCCTCGAGTTGGATGACGAGGATTGGCAGTCTGCTGTTTCCTCTCCCAAGGAGGTTGCGATCCCGTCGCGTCTGAGGCTGGTGCAGCTTAAAATACTGCATCGAGTGTATGTGACGGGGCCAAGGCTGGTTCACATGGGATTCTCGGAGGACGGCCTATGCAGGAGGGGATGTGGTATGGTGGGTACTTTACTGCATATCATTTGGGAATGTGGTGTCATTACGGAATTCTGGAGGAGAGTCCATGCAGTGATGGGGGAGGTGACGGGCATTGCTATGCAGCCGGAAGCGCGGTGTTGCCTCCTAAATGTCTGGGGGCCCACTGACCACGATGAGGCACAGACCCAATGGGTGACTCTGGGCAACATGGTCGCTAAGAGAGATATCGCGCGATTGTGGGGCTCCGCGGGGCCCCCCACATTGACCGCGTGGAAAGAAAATATGGACTGGAGTATGCTCAGGGAGAAGACGGTATATTGCGCTAGAGGCCGCCCTCGGAAGTGGCACGCCATCTGGGGGCGGTGGAATCAATACAGGGGGGGAATATGTCTTGCCCCTGATTTGGCTCCCCCCGAGGAACAGCTTTCCTCCTAACCTTCTTTCCAGCTCAGTATGGTTAATGGACTTCTTTGGCCTCTGCTGTCCCCCTTCTTCCTCTTTTCACAGTACTGTAATTGGTAGATGATTGGGGTCCTGCCTCCCCCTGGGGGGCTATCACCATGGGCATTCAGTGTTCTTGCCTTGCTTGGGGTTGTTGTGTGTTTTGTGTTTATTTAAAAATGGAATCTTTGCACTCCTCCTTCACTGTATTGTGGACGCGTCTCTGTTCCTCTTTATCGAAGCTGCCGAACCTCCGGGTTGTCGGCTGAATAGCTGTGTCCAGACTTTTGAAAATAAAGGTTCTTATAAAAAAAAATACAAAAATAAAAAAATAAAAATGAATTTCATAGTATGAATTTGACATTTTATGAACAATTTCATTACCATTATTCTGATTACCATTATTCTGATTGCATGCGTTAGAAAGTATACATCTTATTTCCTGTTTGCATTTGAATAAATACACTGGGGGTGGCATCTAGTGTCTCACTGAGTAGCACCAGTTACAACAAGACCACTATCTCCCTAAACTGCAACTGCAAGTTTAGCTCAGATATAATAGGATGTTCTGACTCCACTACTTTTGCTATTAAACACATTTCCTATCTATGAGCTGTCCCTGGCTTCTTCACATTCACTCCTGTTCAAGTACTTTCAGCCAGATTCAATAATCTTCATCTAGCTGTTTATCATGCTTTTTTAAAAACTTGTTCTTTCCCAGAAACGGCATTCTTCCAGTTACCTTTCTTTCCCTTGCTACTCTTTTTCCTAATCCTGCCTTCTACGCTTTTTACTCAGATGTCAAATTCTCCATTCTTAAACCTTTTTTGCCATTTGATTTTCCTCTCTTATTCCTCTGCTCTCTTATCCTTTCAGTTCTTATCCTCCTTGTCTCTCCTTTTTTCTAACCCATGTTCTAAATATAATCTCCCCTCTCATTCCATTGTGTTCCTTTCTTTTCCCTTTCACTCTTCCCTGCCAAGTCTCCATGATCACCTACGATTCTTTACTCAATTCCTATCCTGGTTAATGCTCTCTCATTCCTTTCTCCCTCCCTTATCCTTGTTCCTCCTTCCTTTCACCCCATTACTTGATTCCATTCCTTCTCTCACTTCTCTCACTTATTTCTCTTGTTTCCTCTTCCTTCGACTCTCTTTCCCATCTTCAATGACCCACTGTTGTAGGGTAGACTGCGGCACAACTGAATTCAGGCAGAACATGAAAATGTTCGCGGCCGTCAGCGTAAACTTAGCCATCACCCCCTCTGAGGTCCAGGACCGGACCGGACCGGGCTGATTCCCGGGCCGGGCCTAGGCCCTTGCCCCTTAGGCCCCTTTTGCTTTTCCAGGTTCAGTAATTCAGGAGGACAGGTCATAAAACGAGGAGTGCCACATCTGTGTGCAACTTGTTTCTAGTAAAAGGGATGGAGGCAAAATGGAGGCGTTGATTAAAAACTTTGCTTAGATCGAGATTGTGGGCTGGGCCTGACAAACGTGTCCACTCTCCCACAGTGGAAGTGCTCAGTGGAAGAACTGAAGGCAGAATGCTGAACCAAACGAATCATGTTTTGGCATTTAATCAGTCAGCTTTAATTCATCTATTTTGGAGATTTTTTAAAATAGTAATTTAGGTTTTCCAGAACTGTCTAACACAAAGTCCACACTCCACAGACGTTTAACCACAGTGCACTGTAATTTCAGAGGCTGGTCTCTCCGTCCCCCCCCCCCCCCTCAACACCCCCAGCCACCAACACAATTTTTCTGCTGTTGCAGGCGGAATCAAGAAGGAACACCCCCAGGCACATTGAAATACACCCCCAGGCACATTGAAATACACCCCCAGGCACATTGAAATACACCCCCAGGCACATTGAAATACCTCCCCAGGCACATTGAAATACCTATCACCTGTACGCCGATTAGTATGTAAGTCATGTGCAAAAGAGCGTCATTACACTACAGCAAGGTCAAGAGGAACAGCAATTTTCAATGTTAGCGTGCCTATGTCAAGTGCAAGTGCTGCTGGAAGACAGGGATAATTCTATGTGATGGCGAGGTGGTCCTGCCAACATAATCCGCTCCTTCTGCCGAAGCTCCAATCCTTACCTCTAAACAAAGGCAATACCAGCTGGACAAAAAGGTGACCTCCCCCTCATCAATAAAGAATCAGTAGTATGATGCAGTTTTATCTGAGAATAGAGAAAAGCTCCTTTTGTTGAGGTCACAGACGAGCTCCCAGCCTGCTGTATATAAGGACTGTAGTCCCAGATCACACCGGCATCCGTTTCTATAGAGCAGCCAACATCGGGAAGTTAAGAGCACATTTTCATTATCAATATTTGACGCCAAAACCAGCCCGCCTTTAATGTATATGTTGTCAACGCGGTGGGTGGAAGTATCCATAAAAGTTGTTTTCAGTATTTGCAGAATGCTACTGATGGTACATTAGGTTCTGAAACCGAGTTACTAGCGCAGAGGAGCCTAGTATTTCAATGAGCATTTATCACGAGTAGCAAACGAGTTATGAAGCTATCACCTGATGTGGCTTCTGCTAATCCACGCATCATTTATATGTTTAGATTTTAAATGTTGAATATGGAGGAGTTAAAATTGTTGGGCGTAGGAGACGACAAATGTACAGCCCTGCTTATTGTATGCATTCAATACTGAGGAGTTAATTAACAGTTAATAGAGCTCGACAACTGGTACACAATTCACTCTCTTTAAACCCCTCCAATCTCGCACGTCACAATGCCCTGGGCCTGCTCAAAACCGAGCCAGCGCGCGGTGTTTCAATAATATGAGCACGCAGCCATGATAATTCAACTTCTGGCCGGCCCGCCCTGGTCCCGACAGACAGCGCCACCGTGGCATTAGCAACCACTGTCGCCTGGTTGCGACTCTCAAGTTCAACAGACAGTGCCACGTGACGGAACATGCGACCAGGCCAGAAAGAATTAAAAACAAAAGGGGCCTAAGGGGCAAGGGCCTAGGCTCCGGCCACCACCGCGGATGAATCAGATCAGGCCAGGAGCAGGAGGATTTAAGGATTGCATGCAATTTACACGACTGAACGGAAACAAGGATCCTGGGACCGGTTTCGGGTTCATAACCATCGTCAGCCAGGCTATCTTGAATCCAGTGGTAAAGTGAGCAAGGGACCCATGTCTGGGCAAGTGAGCAAGGGACCCACTAGCATTACAGCAGCGTCGTGATTGGTCTGAGTGCCCTAGTTTGGCACTTAGACCGGGACTGGGAGCGTGGGTATGTGCTCCACCCAGGCTGAACAATACAATGGAGAGCATGCAAAGTGTGCATGACTGTTTGGCCAGCCCAAGACATCCGGCCAAACCGCCAATTCGCACTTAGAGAGTGCCACCACTCCTCCCCCCTGCTGTGGCCAGCCCAGCTCCGCCACGCATGAACAAAACCAACTCAGCTGCTGCAGTACGGAAAGATAAAAGGATAATTACTTTGATAATAACATTCTTATTATAATTTTATGTTTCCTCTTTGAACTGCTCGGCGAGCAGTGGAGCGACGCTCGGCGGAGGAGCCCCCGCTGCTTCCAGACTGAAACAATAAAGAGGATGATAACAATACTGATGAGCCCGGCTGTCAATCATCCTCATTCTATAGCATGACCCTGGTCCAGAAGGCTCAGAAGATGCAAACACATGACAGTTGCTGTGGATGGACGGACGGACATGTAGATGGAAAGACAGATAGACACACAGATGGACGAACCACTGCCCACTCTTAAAAAATGAAAAGAAAACTTTTCATATTTTTATTTTAAACACCTCCAGGGGTGTAACACAGGGCCCCCCCCCGCGGCGCCAGGGGGCCCCCTCAACACAGTACTCAGGCCAGAGACCTCCGGAATAAATGCGGAGAGGGGGCTCTTCCTTGTACCTTGCAGGGGGGCCCCCCCAACTTTTATTACGCCACTGAACACATCCCATTTTTCTTCAAGGAAAACCGGCTGCATTTCAAAGAAGATTACTTCATTGAAAAAGCGATCACAGACATGGTGCTCTGCTGACCTCAGCACTCCACCAGCCCTGTTATGTATGCGGTTCCCAATGAGTGGCAAAGCGAGACCTACCTCATTAATATTCATGAGCAAGATCTATTTGCCGCCCCCTGAGAATTGCAAAATGTGTAAAACTCATATTTGTACATGGGTGTTTGCGATTACCAAATAGTGAATTGCAAAAATTTGCCACTTGGCAATCGCAAACGATGATCTACGTACATCGGGCCCCAAGATCCTTTAAGAAGTAGTGTTCAGTCGCTCTTATGCGAAGGGTGAGGCCTCTGTACACATTCTTCTTTGCAGCGTTTGGCTGATTCCATATATTAATAGGATCGTCCAGTGCAGGTCCCAGCACACCACGTTAAGATGAACTACAATTCATGTGCCATTATGTCAGCAGAGAAGTGGTTCGGTAAATTTCAACTTCACATCTTTATATCCATGGCATTCTGCTGCCTCCCAGTGTTCACTTTGTGTGTTACAGGCTGCGTGCCTGACGTGTTGGTTGGTGCGCAATCTATTCTAAAATTTACGAATTCAGTTATTCTCCTCTGATGAAAGACTAGGACCTCAACTGCATAACCAACACTTTAATGTGATTACCTCGACAAACTGCTGTTCTGTTTTTCCGAACAATTCTGATGTGGAAAAACAAAATAACTTTGTGTTTTCTACAATTCTTAAAGCCTCGTTTGTAGTTGAAGAAAATCCGGTTTTTATGGGGTAAACATGAAGAAAAACAGCTTCGCACTTTTTCCTCATATTTTAAACCATGACAGCTTTGGAAGGTAAAGAACTGTAAAAATAGCTTGAAAACGGGGACTTCCTACGTGTAAGTTGTGGAAAATATGTGTAGAAACAGCCTTTTTATTCAGCTGTATTTAGAAACAGTTTCCACCTCCCACCAATATATATAGTTCCAGGACAGTGCATAATTAGTAAAAAAAATCAAGCATTTGCAATGCAATAGGTGAGTTTTGTAAATGAGACACCTATTACATTACAAATGCTAGTTTGTAAAAGCGCACATGTGGTGCTTTAACTTTAATATCGGCCGCACCCCTTTATTTAAGATGAGCCGAGTCTAAGGAAAGGGACATGGCAGCCATTAAAGTGAAAGCGCAGTATGGGGCGTTTTTATTTAAAAAGAAAGCATTTGTTTGTCAAGTTGACAAACAAAGGCTATTTTTGGAATAACGGCCCATGCCGCACTTTCACTTTCATGGCGGCCACGCCCCTTTCCTTAGACTCATTTCATTTAAGGTAAGTGCGGTATGGGGCAATTAAAATAAATAAATACATTGTTTAAAAAAAAAAAACACGCTGCCACGTGTGGCACAGCAAGTAAAGCAAAGGCACGGCTGCCACTATCAGGAGGGGTAAAAAGAAAATAAAGCGGTTGCGAAAAAGTGTGTCCTGCCTGCAACAGCAGACATGTGAAAACCATTAAACAAAACAGTGCTCGGAGTCTGTAGTAAAAAACCTACCGAGAAACAACACATGTAAAAGGGGGTGTCCACATGGGAGGTTATAGATGAAGACTAGGCGGTACTATGGAGGAACTAACAAGCCTATTTACAAATCAGAAGCCAGCATTTACGAAGGACAATAACACAAGCCACTGACAAATATGGGTGGAGAGTGGGCGGGACTTCAAGTGCCAAGTCCAATACAGCATGCCTCGCAGACCGCGCATGCGCTGCCCAGGCTCGACTTAATAAGTGCCAGGGCTCTCGTCAGGAGGCCCCTTCAGCTCACACCACCCATTGCCCCTGCCAGCCCTACCAGTGATAGTAACAACACAACTACTAACCATCACACTCCTACAAATGTGACAATTCGGACTATGTCGGGCCCCCAAACTATAAGAATGGCTTGGGTGGCAGGTAATAGTCATTTTTTATGTATATTAAATTAATAATTACCTGTTGTGGTCATCTCTAAATTAGCCAGACAGCGCCACCATGTGGCAGAGTGTCACAAGCGCCAAAGTTGACAAATAAGAGCCTCTGCCTGTGCCAAAATGGTGATCACACACTTCGCCATCAACAGGAGTTGAACCCGTGAACAGCCTTCATGCATTGTCTATTTTTAATAATCAATCAATCAGAGATTAGTGAAGCGCACCACTCACCCATGAGGATCTCAAGGCGCTGGCGGAATGGGGGATTCGAGCGTCTCGGTCTCATCCGAAGAGCCAGGTCTTGAGGCTATTCCTGAATGCTTGCAGTGTGGTGGTTCGTCTGATTGCTGAGGAGAAGTTTATTCCAGATCTTGGCCGCGAGGCAGGAGAAGGCCCTTCCTCCCGTTCTGGCTCTGCAGAAGTGAAGGATTTCGGTCAGGGCATGGTTGGCAGAGCAGAGGTTCCTTTTGGGTGCGTAGAAGGAGATTCTTCCATTGAGGTATTGGGGTCCGGTGTTGTGGAGGGATTTGTAGGCTTGAGTGAGCAGCTTGAAGGTCACTCTCTTTTTGACAGGGAGCCAGTGGAGGTCTCGTAGGTAATGGGTGATGTGGAGTTGTCACGGGATGCCGAGGACGAGTCTGGCTGTGGCGCTCTGTATGATCTGGAGTTTGAGGAGTAAAGATTTGTTGATTCCTGTGTAGAGGGCGTTCCTGTAGTCCAGTCTGCTGGTTATGAGTGCATTGGTGATGTCTTTCTGGATTCGAGGAGGGTCCACTTGAAGGTCTGGCAGAGAATGCAGAGGTTATTGAAGCACATGGAAGATACAGCGTTGACCTGTTGGTTCATGCTAAGGGAGGAGTCGAGTATGATGCCGGGCTTTCAGGCGTGGTCCATGGGTGTTGGAGGGTTGCTGAGGGCAGTGGGCCACCAGGTGTTTTCCTATGCGAAGGGGTGGATCCGAGGACAAGGACTTCCGTTTTCTCTGAGTTGAGCTTCAGGCAGCTGCTGCTCATCCAGGATGCAACATCCTTCATTCCTTCCTGGAAACTGTGTCTGGTGATGTCGGGTTCCTTGGTGAGGGAGACGATGAGCTGGGTGTCGTGAGCGTAGGATACTATGCTGAGTCCATGTTTTCTGATGATGGTAGCGAGGGGGGCCATGTAGATGTTGAAGAGCGAGGGGCTGAGTGAGGATACTTGGGGTACTCTGCATCTGATCTCTGTGGGTTCGGAGCGGAATGGCGGGAGTCTGATTCTTTGAGTTCGGCTGGTGAGGAAGGAACAGATCCAGTCTAGGGCAGTTCCCTGTATGCCGGCGTTGTGGAGTCTGGCGGTTAGTGTGAGGTGGGAGACGGTGTTGAAGGGTGTTGAGAGGTCTAGTAGAATGAGGGCAGCTGTGTGGCCTTGATCGAGGAGAGTGCAGATGTCATCTGTGGTGGCTAGGAGGGCGGTCTTGGTGCTGTGGTTGCAGTGGAATCCGGATTGGGAAGTGTCGAGGATCAAGTTGGATTCTCTGATGTTCATGAGCTGGTTGTTGACGATCTTCTTGGTGACTTTGGCTGCGAAGGGGGGGGATAGAGATGGGTCTGTAGTTCTTGAGGTGTGTCGGGTATGCGGAGGGCTTCTTGAGGAGGGGCTTGACTTCTGCCTATTTCCAGTTGTCAGGGAACGTGCCTGTTGCGAGGGTGCAGTTGATAGTACGTCGTAGTTCGGGTGCTATGGTGGAGGCGGCTCAGTTGAAGATATGTGGCGGGCAGGGGTTGGTGTGGGCTGCTGAGTGTATGCTCCTCATGGTCTTAGCTGTGTCTTCTGTGTTGACAGGGGTCCAGGCGGTGATGGTAGGCTGGGTGGAGTTGCCGGTGGTGTGTGTACTCTCGGTGCTTTGGTTCCATTCGTCGAAGTTGTCATAGAGAGTCCTGATCTTGTGATGGAAGTAGGAGCCATGTGCGGGTTTGGGCAGTCGGTTATCCATCTGTGAAGTTCGTTAGGTGCAGAGTTGGCGTCGGTCGTGGTGGATGGAGGAGCATGGTTGAGGGTGGAGTTGAGGTGCTCTTTGGTGATCTTGCGCCAGTTCCTGCACGGGGGCGTGGAGTAGGCTTGTGTGCGGTTGGTTTCAAAAAGGAGAAGTGAACACAGTGGTGGTATGTCCAGAGGGGTTGCTTGGTGTGGCTGAAGCGGATGAAGTTTCCTGCTGCGAAAATGGAGTCAAGGGTGTGTCCTGCCTTGTGGGTGTGGGTGGTGACAAGCTGTTTCAGTCCGATGTTGGCGAGGTTGTACAGGAGGGCAGTGGAGTTGGGGTCGCTGAGGTTGTTGAGGTGAAAATTCAGGTCTCCGAGCAGTGCGTAGTCCGTGGAGGCAAGGGCGTGGGGCACGATGAGGTCTCTGATGGTTGTGGTGAACGTGGCACGCGGTCTTTGAGGTCTGTAGGCGATGTTTCCTCGTAGAGTCTCTCTGGGGTTGATCTGGAAATAGAGGTGTTCGAGGGAGGACGAGGAGTCGTTTGTGCTGGCTATAGTGAGTCGGAGGGCGTTTTTGTGTATGATGGTGAGTCCACCTCCGGGGTGGTCCTTTGTCTGGATCTTTTACCCGTTGGGGGTGGCGGTTGCGATATCGGGTGTTGGGCTGGCATTAGGTCTCTTTGAGGAAGGTGACATCGGGTGATAGGGTGTTGAGGAGGTCCCAGATTTCTCCGGCATGTCTGTGAAGGGAGCGTACGTTGAGGAGCATGCAGTTCAGGGATTTGGGGTCGCTGGCATCCGGTGGGTTGGAGGTAGCAGTGGGGCTCCGGTGGTGGGTGAAGGTGCAGTGGCAGTGTCGGCAGGAGAACTGGCCTTGGGTGGTGCTCGGCATCGACAGCTGGCAGTTGGTGTTTCTTCCGGGGTTGAGTGCATGGAGGGTTGCTGAGTTGTAGTGTGGGTGGTCGGAGGACCAGAGTCCCTGGCGCTGGTCGTGGTCTCTTTGGGTACTAGAGACGATAAAATGTCTCTGATAGGTTGCCTGCCCTTGTTGTTATTATGAATGATTATGTATTTATGGCATAACCCCAAGCTGGGTTGTAGTGGCCCCACATCATGAACAAAGGTAGTGGAGCTGCACCTTTCACCGTGACAGTGCACGTTATTATCAATTCCGCATGGGTGAATAATGAAAAAGCGCAGTATTTATGGAAACCCCCCACAGGTGGCCGAACCTGAATGCGTCCAGTATGCCCGACCGGTTCAGCCACCTGTCCTAAAAGCAGGACGCAGCGCGCATGCTCCTATGCTTTTTCGAGCACTGTCAAGGTAGACATTTTCATTTTTAAGGTTGTGTTCACCACTCTTTAGCCTCCAGTGCGGGCAGAGTTTAAATATGAGGGAAATGTGCTCCTTTTGCTCAAGTTTACCCCGAAAAAGCAGATTTTCTTCAACTACAAATGAGGCTGGTAGGATCCTATATTGCAGGACATATAGATTTTTTTAGATACCTGCAGCGAGATGAATACGACAGCAACTGTGGCTTATTAGCAGTATGCAACTTTGCACTTGATATCCTGAGAGCCTGAACTGGAGAAAACAGTTTACAAACAGGTTCACCGTATCAGAGGAGGAGCAGGAACTGGGAACTGTGTCCCTGAGATCTGTAAGACAGCGACATGGAAGTCTGGCTCTTCTGAAGCCAGTGCTGTGTAAAGCCTGCCAAGGTGGACCCGCAACTCATGTTGGCTGCACACATGGGCAGAATGGAGCATTCGGGCAGGGTGTCCTTTTACCAAAAGTTTAAAGGGTTTCATTTCCAGGCTAGGAGCCAGGAAGTGTTCAAGGATTGCATCTGCAGCCATCATCCTTACTGTTATATGTGTATGTTGGACTTGGCCCTTTTTGCAGGGTCATCCCTTAACTTTTTGCCTTCCTCCTGTATTTATTCTGACCTGTTGTTGGCTGTTTTATGACTCTGGGCACTTTACCACTGCTGATCAGTGCTAAAGTGCATATGCTCTCCCTATGGTAAATTGATGTATGGATTAGTGACTCCATGATTGGCTGGTTTGATTTACTTGTCAGACCCTAGTACAGTGCACTGAGTGTGCCCAGGGCTTGTAAACCAAATGCTGCTGGTGGGCTTGTAGCACTGGTTGTGCCACCCACAGAAGCAGCCTGTAAAAATGTGTCTCAGGTCTGCCATTGCAGAGTCTGTGTGCAGTCTGGTACTGCCATGTTGACGGGGCAAGTGCACCCACTTGCAAGTCCCTAAACCTTCGTTTTTCTTCATATCAGACACCCCTATGGTAGGCCCAAGGGCAGGGTGCATTGTAAGTATAAGGTAGGACATGCCCTGGTGTGTGTGGCATGTCCTAATTGTGAATTACAGCTATTTCATTTTTCACTATTGCAAGGCTACCTGTTCCCCATAGGCCAGAATGGGCAGTTTGATTATTACATCCTATAATCCTCACTGACTCGGGGAACTCGGAAGAAATTCGAGTTTAGTATGCCTGAACTCAGAATGATAAAATGCATCTTTAGTGAAGTTGGTTTTAACATTCTGTGTTTGAAAATACCACTTTTAGAAATGTTCTTGTCTAACCATCCAAGCCTGCCTCTGCTAGGTTGTGTATTCCTTGTCTGGAGTTTGAGTGACAGGGGCTGGGGGATTCGATGAGACAGGGTGAGTGAGCACAGGGCTGAATAGAGAGATCTGCATGTAGATGGGTGGGAGGAGTTGCACCTGGGACCTGAATAGGGCTGTGCCTTCCCTCTACAATGCTGGCTATCCTCCTGTGATACGTCTGATGTCTCTGCCCTGCACTGTGAAAGGAAAGAAGGAGTCATGTAAACAGAGTGCTCCAAGACTGACCAGAACTGGTTTGGACTAGGCAAAGGCCTCTCTGCCTTCAGAGAACAAAGAGAAACTGAGTATAAATATTGGGACCCAAACCCAAGAACGTTAGATCACTTTGGGAAACAAGAAGAAACCGTTGCTGAGGAGCGGAACCAGAGAGACTGAGGAGAGACTATCCCTAAGCTTGAGGGATTGGCCTGCAGTGGTTGCCTGACTACCAAAGAGAGGACAAGGAACTTTGTGTATACTTTATTCAACTTGTGAAGGATCTCCAAGGGCTTGAGAAAAGAGCTTGCCTCCTGCTGAAGTCTCAGGGACAACAGACTTCACCCACCACCTCCCCAAGAGTTCTTTGGAAGTGCCTGCTGTTTTGCGAGGCTTTCTGAGGAACTGCGTGTCGCAAGGAGCTGGAAGCGCGACTCACGAGCAAGAAGCGTGTCGCCGAACTGCCGCTGTCGCTTCACAACGAGAAAGCACCTCGCATTGCCGGAGAAGAGGATCGACTTCGCAGCAGGTGCAGCCGCATCACCAGGACGCATGTCGCTGGGCCTATCGCGGCCCAGAAGAACCGTTGAGTCATCGCAGGGTCCCCGAAGCGCCTCGCATCGCCGGAGAAGAGGATCGACGTCGCAGCAGATGCTGCCACATCACCGGGAAGCGTGTCGCAGGGCCTATTGCGGCTCGCATCGTTGTCGAAGCAACTCGCATCGCCGGAGAGAAGGAACGATGTCGCATCTGACGCCGGCGCATCACCGGGAAGTGTGTCGCAGGTCCAGTCGCAACTCGCATCGTTGCCAAAGCATCTCGCACCATCGGAGAAGCGGATCGATGCCGCAGCAGACGCCGCCGCATCACCGAGAAGCATGTCGCAGGACCTGTCGCTGTCCGCATCGTGTCGCTTCATGAAAAGACGCCATCTTTGTTTCTTTGCACTGGATCTGCATCGCATCACGGCGTTGCGGGCCGCATCGCCACGGAAGCGCAGTAAGAAACCGACGCATCACCTCCCCTTGCAGAGAAGAGCTGACGCATCCCCTACGCAGCAGTAGGGACCCGACGCATCACCGTTCTTGCGTGTAAGGAACCGACTCATCACCTTCCCTGCAACACTTTCGTTGTATTGCATTATGCATCTTAAGGTACATTGAACTCAAAGTGTCGCATTTTAAACATCTAAAGAGAACTAAGCCAATTCTACCATTTTAAGTACAGTATTGTGGATTTTTGTCGTTTGTGGTCTTGTGATAAGTCTATATAAAGAATACTTATTTTTTATATAAATCTTGTGTGGTGTCCATCTGTAGTATTGTCACTTGATTACTGTATGTGTTCACAAATGCTTTACACACTGCCTCTGAGATAAGCCTGTCTGCACGTGCCAAGCTACGAAGGGGGTGAGCAGGGGTTATTTTAGGAGTGTACCCCCTTAACCTGACTAGACACAAGGGTCCCTATTTGTCAAAGGTACCTACCTCTGCCAACTAGAGACCCCCAAATCTAAAAGTGCACTTGTAAAGCACACATCTCACCCAGGAGGGTATCCTGGCACTGAGTAGAAGGGGAAAGGGGGTGCTGCTCTGACTGAGGCCAATTCCAAGAGCCACATATTCAGTTTCATCCAGAATTCCAGGACTAAACTGGCAGTCCTGTTGTGAAGGGAAAGTTTTATCCCTGCTTCATGAGCCATAGAAAGTGTAGCCGCCGGCTCTAGCCATTCCGATGTGGGGGGTGTCTGCGAGCAGGAGGTTGGTAAATATTTCATTACCGGTACTATTTTTTATGCGGTAAAGTCTAGTAAGAATAACTCAGTAAATATAAGAGGCAGAATCCGTGGTATTAGAGGTTCTGTGGTAAATAATTTAATTACCGGAACTTAATTTGATGCGGAAAATCTATAACAATAGCTCAGTAAAATAAGAGGCAGAATCCGTGGTATTAGAGGTTCGGAACGGGCTTTATTCCAAAATCAATTTAAATTGAGGACTTCATGTTCCATCACCACGAAGGTTCAGGAAGTGAAGGGGCGTACTTTATTGACAAGTAATCATTTTTATACAATAGGCATTACAGTGAAACAGATGGAGGAGGCGTAACAATTGATAGCAAAGATAAAACATACATGCGTAGCTAGAGTGGGTGTAACTGGGCGTAACTAAAAAACGTCATCAGGTATGATGTCATAATAGGGTGGTTCCATGAAAGAATTTCGCAATGTCAGCAGAAATACTTGGCAGAAATGCGCGTGCAGCAGCATGACGTGTGATTGACGTGCAACTAGGGGGTGAAGGGGACTTGACATTTAGCTCTACATGTGGCGACAGAAGTCTGGAGGGTCAAGTCAACCTAATCCCAAATCATATCTAACATCCTATGTTTAAAGAACTGTGTTATCCAAAAAGAGAAGTCTCTTAGAGTAGAATCTTATTCTATACTGACTATACTGACTATTAGTGCGTGTACAAGCGTCTAAGTGTCTACACTAGATGCGGGGGCAGAAATCTTCCATAGTAACAGGGCTATGAATTACTTGCATAAAGACAGAGAAGCCGGGCCTTTTGCTCGGTAGCTGGAAGAATGTTTACTTAAACTACTAGACAGGAATGCATTGGATAGGGAGCGGAGCAGATAATTTCGAAGGTGAAATACAGTTTCTTGGCAGGCAACAGGCTGGAGCCAGGCACCGTTAGCCGAGCAGGGAGTAGGACAAAGTTCATGGATACAGATGCGAGCTCAGACTGGAGCTTTCAGAGGCAGAAGGCAAGAAAAAGGCTTGATGGCAGAATCAGGGCCTACTCGCCTGGACTGTAAAATAGGATAAATGAACCATATAAAGCCGGTGGCCTTTCATACTTAGGAATGGAATATCCGGCCCATTCATGGCGGATCTGAAAGAGGACATGTTGACGGTGGACGCACATGTGTTTGCGTCTTCATAACTGGAACTGGAGGGAACATACATGTATTTGTGATTTATACATGAAACCGTTGGGGTCCAAGATAGGGGACATAACTGATCAGAAAAATCCATATTTCCACATTCCCTCCTTGTCCCCTACTTGCCCGTTAAGAGATATCAATCTTCATCAATCCATCGATCTGTTCATATAGCATCATTTGTTCTTCTTTTTTCTTCTGGGATGAATGAAATCTTGGTGGTGGAATACACGATGTGGCACACAGACCACAGATCGCTGGTCCACATTGTAGGCATAGACAGCAACTGAATAGTATGAGAAAGCCAATACCTAGGAAGGATAGGACCTTCCATCCAAAGGTAGATAATACACTCCAAAACCAACCGGACCAAGTCCAGGTGCCTGGATTCTGGTGTATCTGGCTTACAATCTTATGAAGGCGAGTTATGGCTTTATATACAGATGGCGAATTTTCTGGTATGAAAATGCAACAGCTTGATCCGATGACCCTACAAGCTCCGCCCCTATCGGCCAGGATAACGTCAAGGACAAGACGATTTTGAAGCACAACAATCCGCATAGCAGACTGCTCTTCTGTTAAATTGCCTAAGGCGGAAATAGTTTCGTTCACTACTGCTTCAAGGGTTCTAGTTAATCTACGTATCAGCTTACTATTAGTAACTGTACCTATATAGGGAAAGAGACCTTTATTGAAATCTGTGTATTTTTCCCATGCTGTCTCAGTGTAATCGACTATTGGGAGATCTCTCCTTTCTCTATTGTGTACTAAATGAGTATTTCTATGATAATCAGGAGGAGCTAGAAAAACAGGTGGCAAAAGGAATCCGATGTAGCAGGTACCATCCCAATCTAGAGGCAAACGTATATATGCCGTCTGACCACATATGAAGTAGGAATGGCGGGAAGCTCTAAATGTAGACTTGCCTTGATCACTAAATTCTATTACAGTGGTGCATCTACTATGGCCCATATGTATGGAACCATTCTTTCTTACACATAATTCACCTTTAACTGGAAACACTGACATGGCGGGCAAAATTGGAGTAGCTTCGGATTCGACATTCAGGATCATGAGATTAAGCGTAAAATTACCTAATCCATATACTTCATTTTCTAGATCAGTTCCTGTTCTTTTGGGAAGTCCCTCCTTGTTAGGGTGACAGACTTTGAGTAAAACTAAGTTCAGATTTCCCCATACCCAGTTATTCTGGTAAACTGCAGAATTCGAATCTAGGGAATTAATTAAGCTAAACCATGCTCCACAGGAGCCATTGTGTGTGAATGGGTATGGAAAGAGAGGTAGAATTCCTTTATAGTTCTGATAGGGAGGGAGTCGGCCACATATCCAACAATTTGTAGCATTGCTAACCTGATGGGAATGATGTAACATACTAATAAACGTGTTATTGCGCAGCGCAAATCTATAGGACAACTCATGCGGGGGTAATTCACTAAAAGAATGTTCAGCAGTAACATTGTAAACATGTTTAGAAATAGGATAATATATGTGCAACAATATACTTGCAGCGATTATTAAAAGACTTAAGAAAAACAAAATTAATAACGTCACTGTGCAATGACTACGCAGTGATTTACAGTACGCATGTCGTTTCAACTTCATCCTTCTGTTTCTTTCTCTATACAGGTCTAAGGGATACATGTCAGAGACAAATTCGACCGATTCACCTTGGAGAGGACTTAAACAATCAAATTGCCTGACTTGTTAGACCGAAGTTTTAGTTTATATTGTTCATTGTTATTCAGTTCAACCAAAGGAAGTTTTGAGTCAATCAGTGAAGACACGCAAGGTGTGTCGTTTACGTCTGACGGTAGTCCATGAAATTTCTTGATATGACTTGAATGTATCCAGCCTTTTCGACCTTCGATCTTCACGGCTGTCCTCGTCGTTAGCAATACGAGTTGAGGCGATTTCCACCTAGGATCCAGCTGAGACTTCCGGTCAAAGTTCCTCACTAATACCAAGTCCCCTGGAATTACGTCATGGGGTTTCACCTCAGTGTTGTCGGGAAAGGCTGCAGCTACCTGTGAACGACAAGATTGTAGTGCAGACATCAAGGAAGCCAAGTAATCTGTCAGCATATTACAGTCAATATCAGTTATTTTGCGTGGTATAGGCGTCCCCCACATATTTGGTGGTCTACCGAAGATCACTTCATAAGGGGATAGCCCTGTTCGAGAATGTGCTACCATTCTCATGTAAAAGAGTGCAACTGGTAAGGCTGCTACCCAGTCGACACCTTTCTCTCTACAAATTTTGGACAATCTAATTTTCAGGGTCTGATTATGTCTTTCCACGAGACCTGCTGCCTCGGGGTGTCGGACACAGTGAAATTTCCACTGATAGCCTAACAAAAGTGAAACGTGTTTCATTAATTCGGATGAGAACGGCTGGCCGTTATCTGAGTAGACAGCACGTGGTAAACCGTACCGTGGGAAGAATTCTCGAACCAACTGTTTGGCAGTAGTCGGGGCAGTGTAATCTGAAACCGGGTATGCCTCTGTCCAACGGGAAAGAGCACAGACAACTACGAGAACATATTTGAATCCTCGACATCGTTCCATCTGGATATAATCCATCTGGAGGACTTCAAAAGGGTGATCAGGAGGCTGAAATCCACCCTGCTCTACGGGAATGCTTTTACCTGGGTTAAACTGACAACAGATCATACAGGTACGAACTTTTTGTTTAGCTGCTGCTCGTAAATGTTTGTTGAACCAAATGTGTTGAATGCTGTCTAGCATAGCTTTTTCTCCTAGATGTGCTGGACTATGTACAGTGTTAATTATAACCTGGACCATTGAATCAGGAAGGAACCACACAGATTTTTCCTTCGTCATCCATCCTTGATCCGTTTGGATCCCTCCTAATTCAGTCCATTTCTTTATTTCGTCTGGTGTAGCATGTGTCTGTATGTCAATTACGTCAAGAGCGGGATCCTTTACCGTCATACAATGTGTTGGCGTCGGGACTATTGTCTTTGTCATGTCGGATGTTTGAATTTGTGCAGTCCGTTTAGCTGTTCTGTCAGCTAGATCATTGCCTTGAGAAATGATATCAGTAACTTTCGTATGAGCTTTACATTTCATAATTGATATTGCAGTGGGTAGATGTATTGCATCTAATAAGGCATGAATGAGGGGTCCGTGTTGAATGTGGGCACCGTGAGAAGTTAAATAACCTCTCTCTCGCCACAGCACGCCGAAGTCATGTACAACTCCGAATGCATAACGTGAATCAGTGTATATGTTGACTTTTTTATTTGTGGCTTGAATACAGGCTTGTGTCAGAGCGATGAGCTCTGCGGCTTGAGCTGACAAGGTATTTATGCAATTTGTTTCAACGATTTCAGTGTCTGTTGTGACTGCGTAAGCGGCCACTAGCTCTCCTGTACCTGTTCTCATACATGAACCATCTACATACAACGTCAGGTCTGGGTCTGACAATGGGACGTCTGTCAAATCTTGTCTGGGTTTCGTCGTGATAGTGATAACTTCAATACAATCATGTGCAAGTGGGTCTGTTCCATTTACAGGTAACAGTGTGGCAGGATTCAATGTACTACAACGTCTGATTTCTATATGTGGCTGAAACAATGTTAATTCGTAACCAGTGAGTCGCGCTATAGTCAAGTGTTGTGTTTGTGTGCGGTTCAAGAGAACCTCTACTGCATGTGGTACTTGTACTGTCAATGGATGTCCTAGTACTATGGCATCGCTTTGTCTGATTGCTAAAGCTGTTGCTGCCACTGATTTCAGGCACGCAGGCAAAGCCTGAGCTACGGGATCTAGTGTACTAGAAAAATAAGCACATGGTTTGTGTGATCCTGCTTGTTCCTGTGTGAGTACTGACAAGGCAGTACCTTCGCGTTCTGTAACGAAGAGTGTAAACTGTTTATTGTAACATGGTGTTGCTAAAACAGGTGCTTGGCATAAAGCTTTCTTTAGGCTTTCAAAAGCTTGTGTATGTTCCTGAGTCCAAGGGAGAACAGTCGATGTGGCTGCCTCCTGTGTTGTCAATTGAATGAGTGGTTTTGCTAGAAATGCATACTGAGGGATCCACTGCCTACAATATGAAGTGAGGCCTATGAAAGCCCGCACCTCCTTTTGTGTCTTGGGTATTGGAATATTAGCAATTAGCTGGATGCGATCTGGTGTAAGCTGCCTTCCCTCCTTGGACAGCGAGTGACCAAGGTAAACAACTCGCTGGACACAGAATTGCAGCTTAGAAGGGGACACCTTGTGCCCCTTTTCGGCCAAAAATTGTAAAACCGTCAGTGAGGCTTTTTCACATTCAGGTTCGCTTCTAGCGGTGATCAGCAGATCATCGACATATTGAAGCAGGGCAGTGTTGACTGGCATGTGGATACTGTCGAGTTCTCGTTTCAGTGCTTGGCTATAGATGCTGGGGCTTTCTGTAAATCCTTGAGGTGCGCGTGTGAATTTAAAGCTACGTCCATTTAAACTAAATCCGAACAAGTATTGGCTTTCCGGATCTATTGGGACGCTGAAAAAGGCATTCTTGAGATCAATTACAGTAAAGAATGTTGCTTCGGAATCAATGGCTGTCAGTAATGAAGAAATGTCTGGGACTACGGGGTATTGTGGTACTATGCATTTATTTAATTCGCGCAGGTCAATAACCAATCGATATACTGGTGGGGCTGTTGGATCGGTTCGTTTAAGAATCGGAATTATCGGTGAATTACATACATTGGAGTCAGTTTCCACGACCACTCCTTGGGTAATAAGCTCGTCAATGATTTGTAGTAAAGCCACTACAGCATCCGGGGGTAACTTGTATTGTCGCATTCGTGGAAGTACCACTCCTGCCTTTAGTGTGACTCGATATGGTGTAATGTTCATGCAACCAACATCTGTAGGGCCTTGTGCCCATAAATGTGTCGGTAAAGTCTGCAGTCGGTGATCCATGTCTCGGGACACGTAGTGCCCTTTGAAATCACGTAAAAACAATCTTACTCCTTCCGGAGAACAACATATTATAGCTCCTAGAGCTTTCAAAGTTTTTATGCCTAACAGGTTTTCTGGACATGATTTAGTAAGTAATAAATCTGTAGTTCGTGTCAAGGGACCAATCGTAAGTGGAAGAGGCTGTGATACTTCGTTAATGATGGGTTTTCCTGAAAAGCCAAGGGAAATATTCTGTGTGCCTGAGAGGGGTGCCCCTGGTACTTCACTACGTTTTATTGTTGTTCGGCTTGCCCCTGTATCAAGTAAGAATTTTCTATCTTGACCTAATAGTTCACTGTGTACATAAGGTCCTTCTTGATCTACAGGGACCTCAATAAGGGGTAAGCCAACTTCCCTCTCTAGGCTGTTTCATGAGTATCGTTGATAATCAGGATAGTCATACTGTGCGGTCTGATACATCTGTCGGGTCGTTGTTTGTGTGGCAGCAATAGGCTGCGGTGGTGGAGCTGGCATAGACTGTTGCGGAGCTGGCATGGACTGTGCATGCTGCGGGGCTCCTTGTTGGTTCTGATCCTGTCTAAGTGGTCGTGGTCTTTCTTTTGTGTTACCTATGGCGATATTATGTTTTAAGACTGGACAATCGTGTACATAATGACCTGGCTGTTTACAATAGTTGCATGTCCCTTTTACAGGACCTGTTGAAACACTGGACTGTGTTATACCCTTCTTATGACCGTCAGCTGGCACTGTCTGGGAAACTAGCATTTTCATTTTCGTGTCTTTCATGCGTCTATGTTCATGTTCTTGTTCTTCTCTAATTCTATTGTGATGGTACTGTAGCATTTGTAACATTTGTGACGGAGTGTTACCTTGCCAGGTACTCTCGAACTTCAATATTCTATTCTTAACTTGGGGCAAGGCATTTTCAACCAATTTTGTCACAAACAGATGTGGATACGACTCGCTACTTGCTTTTATTCCACTATTTATACCAAAACATTTCTCAAATCGGGAATAGAAATCATTAGTGTCTTCATCTGATTTTTGTTTACAGGCTGAGATTGCACCCCAGTCTTCCTTTTCGTAGTTAATAAACGTGGCAGTACCTGTACTAGTAGACCTGGTAGTGCTTTGGTCTTGTCCCCGAGCCCTGAACCTGGACCTCGAGCTTTTTCTTCGTTTTCTAATGCTGTCCAATCTATCTTCTGGTCTCCCACCTCCCAATCCTTTTCCTTGAGTTTTTCGTAGATGCCCGCAGGCATTAATACCTTCAATATTGTCATAATGTCGGGGTAGGTATATTCTCCCATGAGTAACATATCTTTAATTTCACGATGGAAACCCGCTGGGTCTTTGTCATGACTGGGTACCACTTTCTTCATTTCTAATAGTTCTATTTTGGATATGGGTGTGTATACAAACACACGTTTAAACTCATTGTCATCACCCTTTATCGGGTGCACTTCGCGTAAGGGATTCTGTCTATCCATGTAATACGTCGTTCTTTCCTTGATGGGCAGTGAGACATGTTCAGGACATACAAAAAGAATGTACTGCCTTCTAGATTCTAGTATTTCTCTAATTAACTTAGTACCAGAACCTCTCCATTTATTCGTGAGTAATTCAGTCAATATATCAGGTAAGGGGCCAGGATCGGAGTGTTGGCTTTTATATAATATAAGGAGTTGTTGAATCATATAGATACCAGCTAAACGCTGTTCATCTGGGGCGAGGTTCAAAAACGTATGTGCTAGTGTATCATCACCATATTTTCCAGGACTATCAACCCAGTGAACGGCTGACCTGGCTAATTCTTGTTCGTCCATAGAATCGAGTATATGATAACCCCTTCGTTCTCGGAGTAATTTGTCAGCGGCTTGGAATGAATGTTCGGGGGACCTTATATTTATTATAGGAGTTTGGAATTTTCTGTTATTATCTGGACGTATCGGACATATCGGATCAGTAAAGCATCTAGTATTATTGCAAGATCTTCCTCTACCTACATAGGCCATGGTTTCTAACTGTCCTGTGGGCAGTTCTAATTCTTCCTCGTCCTCGGTTTGTTCAGGCTCGTCTACTGCTAATCTTTCTTCGTGTATTCGTTCTATTTCTTTGCGGATCTTTCGGCTCATAGCTACTACACATGATCGTTTATCATGTCTCCCCTCTGATATATTCTTACCCCATGTGGTAAGAATTTGCATTTCTTCCGGATTTACCCCTGGTTGATCTTGATTTCTGATCACACAGTTTATGAGGAAACGTAACAGTTCCCCCTGTATTTCCACCTTTTGGTACTCCAGGGCTCTGTTAATACTCTCAGGGTCTCGCCCTGACTGAACAAAGTGATATATATTTTCTAAATGGGCAGTCATTCCTGGTAGCTTTCCTAAATATATTGCAGCTCGTCGGATACGTAATGATGCCAGCATCATTTCGTCCCCTTTTCCGGGCACAGGGTCATATCTACAATCTATTAGAAGTTCCTTGAGCGTGTTGGGAGTTACTAGTTTGGGCGTACGTTGGTGGGCTAATTCTTGAAAGGAGAGTTTATTTGTTCTGGGTGGCGTAGAAAAAATGCTTGATGTACCTCCGGTAGCACCACCTGGGGTGCTGGATGTGAAAGGATTCGTTGAACGGGATATAGCAACCATAGGTGTGGATGCAGATGTAGAAACAGATGTGCTTGCCGGAACTTGTGTCGGGGTTTGCTGTTGCAGAGGTACAGACGGAGGGGGGTCTTGGCGTTGAACCCCCTCGGCAGGCGGTCTATGTGGCGCAGTATTAGCATACTCGGGAGCTGCGTCGTCTAAATAAGAGGAAAGAAAAATATCTTCTGCGGATCTGGGATGCCCTTTGGGATGTACTTTTATCGGAAACAATGGGGGTGGCAAGTCTTTTGGTATTTCCGGAGTAGCCTTAGGTAATCCTTCAGCCAGAAGAGGATACATACCATTCACAAGGGCATTTCTTTGTCTGTCTGTTTGTTCTGACTTTACTCGAGTACCTTCTTCAATTAATACATTTTCTCGAACTTTATTTAAATTCTCCTTACTTTTCTCTTCCTGTCTGAGCGCTTTTTCTGTACGTCTATATGATTCTTTACGCCATAATTCAATGGCATCTTTCTGTGACTGTCTAGCTTTCTTTTTCCATAATTCTTCTTCTACTTTCATGATGCAATCTGCATCCCAGGTCCCAGCTGCGGGCCACCTCTGACTTTCTGGTAATTCCTTGGTGTAGTCTACCCATAGATCAAGAAATAATATGGCGTCTAGGCCATGTTTGTGATACATGAAGTACCCTGGAGTGTCCCTAGGAGGAATGGGAACAGCTTCTTCGAGTACCCCTTTTCTGGTTTTGATCTGTCTTAATTTCGAAAAGAGCGGCATATTGAGAACTGATCTGATACCTAATTCTGAACACGTTTAATACCATAAAACACAATAATGAACAGTCATTCACACCACAATATACAGAACGTATTTAAAACATTTTAATATTTAACATTTAATGAAAAAAAACAATGATGGCCATTTTAGGGAACTAGTCACTAGACATAATACTTGGTACTAACCAGATAATTCTGAATTTTATACTAGACATACTTGATATACTGCTAAACAGTACAGATACACTGCTGAAACAGTGCAGACCGGATTTGTGTACCCAAACCCGTCTTGACCGGCACAACCTATGTGCACGTCAGAACGCCTCCCCGATAATGGTACTCACCGGGTAGCTCGGAACGGAAGGCCTCGGAACTGAACTGAACTTGAACCGGACTGGACTCGACTCGGAACTTCGGAAACTTCGGAAACTGGTGGGCCTCTGTATACCTCGGATCTTGCTCTCTCAGCTAGGCTCTGGTCGGGATACTTCGCACTTCTCACCGCCTCGTCTGGGTGTTGATCGCAGCCTCAGTTACCCCCGCTCGGCAGGAGGGAGATACAGGAAATCCTGTGGGTACGCGTTGTTGTCCGTCCAGCTGTGACAGGAGACCGGGCCTGCAACGCACCGCCGGCGCGTGAGATGAGAAAGTGTCCCTGTTCGGGCGCCATATATGTGGTAAATAATTTAATTACCGGAACTTAATTTGATGCGGAAAATCTATAACAATAGCTCAGTAAAATAAGAGGCAGAATCCGTGGTATTAGAGGTTCGGAACGGGCTTTATTCCAAAATCAATTTAAATTGAGGACTTCATGTTCCATCACCACGAAGGTTCAGGAAGTGAAGGGGCGTACTTTATTGACAAGTAATCATTTTTATACAATAGGCATTACAGTGAAACAGATGGAGGAGGCGTAACAATTGATAGCAAAGATAAAACATACATGCGTAGCTAGAGTGGGTGTAACTGGGCGTAACTAAAAAACGTCATCAGGTATGATGTCATAATAGGGTGGTTCCATGAAAGAATTTCGCAATGTCAGCAGAAATACTTGGCAGAAATGCGCGTGCAGCAGCATGACGTGTGATTGACGTGCAACTAGGGGGTGAAGGGGACTTGACATTTAGCTCTACATGTGGCGACAGAAGTCTGGAGGGTCAAGTCCACCTAATCCCAAATCATATCTAACATCCTATGTTTAAAGAACTGTGTTATCCAAAAAGAGAAGTCTCTTAGAGTAGAATCTTATTCTATACTGACTATACTGACTATTAGTGCGTGTACAAGCGTCTAAGTGTCTACACTAGATGCGGGGGCAGAAATCTTCCATAGTAACAGGGCTATGAATTACTTGCATAAAGACAGAGAAGCCGGGCCTTTTGCTCGGTAGCTGGAAGAATGTTTACTTAAACTACTAGACAGGAATGCATTGGATAGGGAGCGGAGCAGATAATTTCGAAGGTGAAATACAGTTTCTTGGCAGGCAACAGGCTGGAGCCAGGCACCGTTAGCCGAGCAGGGAGTAGGACAAAGTTCATGGATACAGATGCGAGCTCAGACTGGAGCTTTCAGAGGCAGAAGGCAAGAAAAAGGCTAGATGGCAGAATCAGGGCCTACTCGCCTGGACTGTAAAATAGGATAAATGAACCATATAAAGCCGGTGGCCTTTCATACTTAGGAATGGAATATCCGGCCCATTCATGGCGGATCTGAAAGAGGACATGTTGACGGTGGACGCACATGTGTTTGCGTCTTCATAACTGGAACTGGAGGGAACATACATGTACTTGTGATTTATACATGAAACCGTTGGGGTCCAAGATAGGGGACATAACTGATCAGAAAAATCCATATTTCCACAGTTCTAAAAAGCTTTATTCCTCTACAAAGGAATTACAGTTCGAACTGCAGGCTTCAAATTCCATCACCACGAAAGTTCAGGAAGGGAAGGCAATACATTATTGACAAGTAATGGTATTTATATGGAAAGCATTACATTAAGACAGATGCAAGAGGCGTAACAGCTGATAATACAGATATGATACACATACGTAATGAAAATAGGCGTAAACATAGGCGTAACTAAATACGTCATTAAACATGATGTCACAAGTGGGTGGATCCATAAGAGAATCCTGCAATGTCAGCAGAAATATTTGGCAGAGATGCGCGCGCAGCCGCATGACGTGTGATTGACGTGCAACTAGAGGGTGAAGGGGACTTGACATTTAGCTCTACATGTGGGGACAGAAGTCTGGGGGTCATGTCAACCTAATCCCAAATCATATCTAATATCTTATGTTTGAAGAACTGTATTATCCAAAAGGAAAGGTTTCTAGGATGGAATCTATTCTATACTGACTGTTAGTGCGTGTACAAGCGTCTAAGTGTCTACATGAGATGCGAGGGGGAAAAGGAATTTTCCATGGTAACAGGGGCTATGAATTACTTGCATGAGGACAGTGAGGCCTGGCCCTTTGCACTGTAGCTGGAAGAATGTTTACCTAAACTACTAGACAGGAATGCATCGGATGAGGAGCGGAGCAGATAATCTTGAAGGTGAAATACAGTTTTTGGCAGGCAACAGGCTGGATCAGGCACCGTTAGCCGCGCAGGGAGTAGGACAAAGTTCATGGATACAGATGCAGGCTCGAACTGGAGCTTTCAGAGGCAGAAGGCAGGAAAAGGCTTGATGGCAGAATTCAGGGCCTACTCGCCTGAATCTGTAAAATGTGGAAAGTGAACCACATAAAGTCGGTGGCCTTTCATACTTAGGAATGGAATATCTGACCCATTCATGGCGGATCTGAAAGAGGACATGTTGACGGTGGACGCACATGTATTTGCGTCTTCATAACTGGAACTGGAGGGAACATACATGTACTTATAGCATGCACATGGAGCCGTTGGGGTCTACGATAGGGGACATATCTGATCACAAAATTCATATTTCCTCAGGCTGACCATAGTTCTCTGTCTGGTGGGTGTGTGGAAGCTGATGCAGCTGTTCAGGTACGCCACACCTAGGTTGTGCAGTGCTTTGTATGTGGGTGTCTGTAGTTTGTAGGACTTGCAGGAGGTTGAGAGTGAGTCTAGCGCCTGCATTCTGAATAGTCAAGAGCTGCTTGGTGAGCTGGGCAGAGAGTCCGATGTATTCTAGCTTGTTGGTGATAATTCTCTGAGTTATTGGTTGGTGGGTGTTGAGAGGAGGATGCCTGAAGATTGTCCTGAGAATCTCGAGAGTGTTGAAACATAAAGAGTTAATCAAGTTGACTTGGCTGGACCCCCGGTTTGGATGGACTGGGTGGGAGAAGGTCCCAGTCCTTGATGGCCACTAAGCCAAAGACCAGAGTGTTGGGTCCTTCCCGTAGAGTAACACCTCCATTTGTCCGAGTTGGTCTTCAGGCAGTTGGATTTCATCCAGAGGGTGACTTTTGACATTCACTTTGCTTGTGTGCTGGCTGGGTCTTTGTAGAGGGAGAGGAAGAGTTGTGTGTTGGTTTAGGAGATAATGTTGAGGCCACAGGTTCCGATGATGTTGACGAGTGGGGTCATATAGACGATAAAGAGTGTAGAGCTGTGTAATGCGCCCTTGGATACTCTGCAGATCAGCTCAGTGGGTTCAGAGGTCTAAGGGCCTAGGCTGACTTTCTGCACTAGTTCTATGAGAAAGGAGCTGTTCCACTGAAGTGTTGTTTTTCAAATTCCTGACAAGTGGAAGTGTTGCATGAGGATTGGATGGGAAACTGCACCGAAAGCCTCAGAGAGGTCAAGGGGGACGAAGGCCGCGGTGTTGCCTTGGGTCCATGATGGTCCAGATATCATCAATGGCGGTGATGAGGGTGGTGTCGGTGCTCTGATTCAGTCTGAAGCCTGATTGGGATTGGTCCAGGAGTTGGTTGTAATTGTGGTGGTCTGCTAGTCTCTTGTTGATGTTTTTGTCTGCAGCATTTTCACTTTGTAGGGTAGCAAGGAGATTGGTCTGTAGTTAGCTGGAGTGGTCAGTCTACTGTAGGTTTCTTTAATAGTGGGGTGGCATGTTTTTCAGACTCTGGGAAGGTAGCCATCTTTGAAGATTGGTGGGCGTGTGGTGCAGATGGACTTGAGTCCTCTGGAAAAGGCAAGGTGTGGGCAGGGTCTGATGGAACACTTGAAAGTGGCAGTTTCTGGATAGGTGATGAATGGCCAGACGGTCAGGCTGGTTCCTGGAGAGATGTTACGGTCTTGAAGAAGGTCTGCCAGAGTGGGGGGGTTTGGTTGGGGTGCAAAGTTGTTGTGGATGGTGCTTATCTTGTTGCAGAGATGGGAGGGGAGTTCCTGAGTGGAGCCTGCTGTAGGTGAGGTAAACCTCATTAACTATGGAGAAGATTTCCTTAGAGTTGTCTGTGCTGTTCTGTGTCCACTCAGTCTCTGCTAGGAACTTGGTGACATAGTTGGTGGTGGCACTGTAGGAGGGCTGATTTGTAGGTTTGCTTGTCAGTGTTATTGTGGGTGAGTCTCCAGCGGTGCTAGAGGTGTTTTCAGTGGCGCTTGGGCAGTCACAGGTTGTCGTGTACTAGCACTCTTGAAGTGTAGTCTTGTGGTGGTTACGGTTTTGAGATGAGCCAGGGCCTCTGCACAGGAGAGGATCTAATAGTTGAAATTGTTGATTGAATGGATGAGGTTATCTTGGTGCTACGGGCTGTGGTTTCGCACTTCTGTGTACCAGATCTCTTCGGTGTTTGAGTTTCGGTTACGGCAGGTGGTTTTAGATGGGGTGTTTCTTTGTTGGTGGTTGAGGCATATGTTGAAGTGGATGAGGGAATGGTAGGTCTAAGTGAGGGTGGTGAGCCTCTCCACAGTAATGCCAGTGGAGTTTGTGAAAATAGGGTCTAGCATACGGCTGGTGGTGTGAGTGGGGCCTTTCACTGATTGGGAAAGTCTGAGTTGTCCAGGAGGTTGGTTGTGTTTGGGTCAGTGAGGTCCATCAGGTGGAATTGAGGTCACCAGGTAAGATGAAGGAGCTTGAGTACAATGAGGATGATAATATCTGTGATGGAGTTTCCAAAATCATCTCTTTGTCCAGGTGGCTGACAGAGCTGGCCTGCTCCCCTGGTGGTGTTGTTGGAGATACTAAAGTTTGAATGACAGTTGTTCCAGGTTGTCGCAGGAGTCACACTCAATGGGGGAGCAATGGCTGTATTCCTTGTAGATGATTGCAATTTCTCCTTCAGGTTTTCTTGTCCTGTCTTGAGATCTTGTAACCTGGGTGGAATGGCTGCTGTGATGTCATGGCTGAAGTTGGGTTGAAATTTGTAAAGTGCTACAGCGCACACCTATTGATTTCCTCATTAATCTATTCTTCAAACTGACAACTGTTGAGCGTGCAGCACGGGCTGCGTGATCCACCCTTGTTCACGCTTAGATTAAACACCTTCAGAAATAGGAGCGTAGTTTCGTTCCTTAAGTCGGCGCCCAGCATTTCTTTCGCTAGATACTTTTTTAAAAATTCAACCAAATTGATCCACGTACTTCAGGACATTGAAATAACTTCATTTATTGCATGTGTAGTTATTGTGATGACAGTCTAACGGCCGTCCGTACATGATTGGTTAAATCAGAGAGGAGGAGTCTTGTTACACCATTCATAAGAAAGGTAACAACAGGAAGGCAGGTGCCTCAACAGGAAATGCGCAGGTTGGAGCATTTAGATGGAAAGTAATACGAAGGTATGTGAGCACGAGCAATAGAGTTTAGGCATCGGGTAGTAGGAGCGGAATGTGGGTGGATACTGATGCAAGTGTAAGTCACTGCATGGTAGGCTACAAGAGGCAGGGTTAAGAACTTGGTTAATGGGGTACCCAGGCTATTTTACTGTGAACATTCAGCTATGGTTTTAGAGGGAAAACGCTGCATGAGAGCTAGGTGTAAGATATGGTATGGACTTCGAATTTTTAAAGAGAACTAATGCATAATGTATGTCTTAGTGGTCTGGGGTGACAATTTACCGATACCTGTTTTTTCATTTATAGTGAAACCCCTGAAGAAGAACGTATCAGAGTTCGAAATGCATTGGGTATAACATGCTTCACTTCTGAGGATGTTTTATGTGTTCTAGCGCGCCCAGAAAAAGGCTTGGATGAGTATATCTGAGGCATGAGAAGCAGTTGAACATATTTCATCTTACGTGTGATTTACCAACGCAAATAAATGACTTTATTTCAATGTCCTGGAGTACGTGGATCAATTTGGTTAAATTTTGAAAAAAGTATCAAGCTGCGCCGGCTTAAGGAACGAAACTACGCTCCTATTTCTGATGAAGTTGGGTTGAGCCATGTCTCTGTGAGAACGAGTAGGTCCAGAGAGAGGTCATGTAGGAGGTCCCAGAATTTGAGTGTTTGGTAAGCGAGTGGGTGTTCAGTAGGACACAGGCCGGTGAGGGGTGGATGTGGTGCATGTCTGTTGCTGGGCGTGGGGGTGCCAGTGTGGAGTGGAGGGATCTGAGGGGGGAAGTGGGGACTGGAGCGAGAGTGAGACAGCACTGCAAGGAGAGGTGTTGGGGCTCAGAGAGTGGAGGGCTGTGGTGAGGTACTGCCTTGGGCTATGCTGGGGTGACATTGGACAAGGGGTGCTGGTACTGGATGTGGGCAAGGTGGTGTCTGGCGGGCTTGGCTTTGGTACATCCATGTCTTGTGAGTGGCTGCTATTAGGAAGGTGCGGTGAGAGGGAGAAGACCCTGGGGATGGTGGGCAGGGATGGGTGGCCCCAGGGTGCATGGTGGTAGAGAAGCAGGAGGTGGTGGCAGGAAGGAGTAGTTGAGAGCGTGGCACAGGGGGCATCAAGCTGGGAATAAACAGGCAGATGTTGAAAAAAAAGTCTGAAGTGGTAAAGAAACAAAAAAATGGGCAAAGCGGGGCAAGAAAAGGTGGGAAAAAAGCAGCAAAAGTGGTCAATGAAGGGCAAAAGTGGCAAAAGTGAGGCCAAAAGTGTGAGAAAAAGAGAGTGAAAGTGCAGACAGAGTGAGAAGGGGGGGGGGGAGAAGACACAAAAAACTAGAAAAAGTGGTAATGAAAATAAAAGTAAAAAGTGGCAAAAGAGATGCCAAAAGTGGGAGAGAAGGCGAGCTAAAGAGTGGACAGATAGGCTAGACCTCAGGACGAACAGCAGCGATACAAAGTCAAAAAGGGCTGGGCCTGGCTGGAATGCCAGAGCAAACAGGTAACGAAGCCAGGCAGGGCCAGGCAGAGCCAGGAACGCCTTCTCAATTAGAACTTCCTTTTTTGGATACCTCTGCTCCTGGTAGTCCATGGGCCACACTGCACAGGCTCCCTGACTCCCCACCCAATCCATATGCTGCTCTCATCCAGGATTGGTCTGGGCGGGCTAGTTTGACGCTCTCTGAGGGACAGGGAAATTGTGCCTCTTCTCCACCCGGCTGTGCAGCGCAGTTCGGGTTGAAGAAATCTTAAGTGCGCACGTGTGTTTGGCCTGGCCAAGACAGCCAATCAACCCGACATGCGCACTTGCACCACTCGTCCACTATGCTGCTGTAGAGGATGGCCCTGCCCCGCCATGGACTCGGGCCAGACTCAGCTCAGTCAGTGAAAAATAAAATTGGAATAAAATTGTATTATTATGTTTTATTTTTCACCTGCTGGCTCTCAGCAGTGGGGCGAAGCTCCTCCGCCATTACGGAGAAGCCGCCGCTGAATAACTGCTGACATTGCATCCCTTAGGGTAGAGATTAGGACAGAAGTAAAGAGAACGGTCAGCTGATTCGATACGTGAGCAGGTGAAGTGATATACATTCATTTTAGAACGGTATAAATCAGTCAAAAAAAGTGACCCTCCATTGGCGCTTGTAAATACAGCCCCAAGTCTTTAAAGATTTTTTAGTTATTTGGGGAGGTTCTGTGCTCTTGCCAGCGGGAGGGGGAGTTTGCTCCACTTGATGGCATTGACTGTTCAGTAATAGTTTCTGCCCATTTTGACCTTTTAAACTTGGGGACTAGTAATAGCCTCTGAAGTGCTAACCATGGTGTAGAATGTGTCTGTGATTTACAACAATTCACAGCAAGGGGCAGAGTTAATAAATGTAAATGATTCAATGCACTAGAGCTTTCAAAACAAGCATTGGCAAAGCCAATAGGTCATGACTTTGGGACTTATTGGCTGTGCTAATGGTGTACAGCGACGCGCTACAACATCCCCGATGCTGTGCAGCATGTCTAAAGAAGAATAAAGAAAGCCTGTGACACGGCCGCCCGCGTCCTTTAGTAGGCATGCCTACAAAATGACGCTGGTGCTTTTTTTCTTTTTATTTACCAATCCAAGTTGGTAGTGGTTGATGTGCTGTGATGCACTTCTTAACAGGTGGCCCTATTGGGAAAAACACAGGCAATGCCACACGCTTTGATTTTCCTGTAGTAAGAGACTTTTGCCAAGTTTCCCTAACACAACCCAGCTACAGCATGGGCAGGCGCAGTGCAGGTACCCATTACAGGAAGAACAGGCCGGGGACTCTCCTCTGGTGCCACTAGCAGTATGTGTTGGCTCTGCTCTGCCCATGGGAGCCCTGGCAGCATGTGTTGGCTCTGCTCTGCCCACGGGAGCCCTGGCAGCATGTGTTGGCTCTGCCCTGCCCACGGGAGCCCTAGCAGCATGTGTTGGCTCTGCCCCGCCCACGGAAGCCCTAGCAGCATGTGTTGGCTCTGCCCTGCCCTAGGGAGCCCTAGCAGCATGTGTTGGCTCTGCCCTGCCCGTGGGAGCCCTGGCAGCATGTGTTGCCTCTGCCCTGCACACGGGAGCCCTGGCAGCATGTGTTGGCTCTGCCCTGCCAACAGGAGTCCCGGCAGCATGTATTGGCTCTGCACTGCCCACGGGAGCCCTAGAAGCATGTGTTGGCTCTGCCCTGCCCACGGGAGCCCTAGCAGCATGTGTTGGCTCTGCCCCGCCCACGGAAGCCCTAGCAGCATGTGTTGGCTCTGCCCAAGGGAGCCCTAGCAGCATGTGTTGGCTCTGCCCCGCCCACGGAAGCCCTAGCAGCATGTGTTGGCTCTGCCCTGCCCGTGGGAGCCCTGGCAGCATGTGTTGCCTCTGCCCTGCCCACGGGAGCCCTGGCAGCATGTGTTGGCTCTGCCCTGCCAACAGGAGTCCCGGCAGCATGTATTGGCTCTGCACTGCCCACGGGAGCCCTAGAAGCATGTGTTGGCTCTGCCCTGCCCATGGCAGCCCTAGCAGCATGTGTTGCCTCTGCCCTGCCCACAGGAGCCCTAGCAGCATGTGTTGCCTCTGCCCTGCCCACGGGAGCCCTGGCAGGATGTGTTGGCTCTGCCCTGCCCACGGGAGCCCCGGCAGCATGTGTTGCCTCTGTCCTGCCCACGGGAGCCCTGGCAGCGCGTGTTGCCCACGGAAGCCCCGGCAGCATGTGTTGGCTCTGCCTTGCCCACGGGAGCCCCAGCAGAATGTGTTGGCTCTGCCCTGCCCATGGGAGCCCTGGCAGCATGTGTTGGCTCTGCTCTGCCCACGGGAGCCCTGGCAGCATGTGTTGGCTCTGCCCTGCCCACGGGAGCCCTAGCAGCATGTGTTGGCTCTGCCCCGCCCACGGAAGCCCTGGCAGCATGTGTTGCCTCTGCCCTGCACACGGGAGCCCTGGCAGCATGTGTTGGCTCTGCCCTGCCAACAGGAGTCCCGGCAGCATGTATTGGCTCTGCACTGCCCACGGGAGCCCTAGAAGCATGTGTTGGCTCTGCCCTGCCCACGGGAGCCCTAGCAGCATGTGGTGGCTCTGCTCTGCCCACGGGAGCCCTGGCAGCATGTGTTGGCTCTGCCCTGCCCACGGGAGCCCTAGCAGCATGTGTTGGCTCTGCCCCGCCCACGGAAGCCCTAGCAGCATGTGTTGGCTCTGCCCTGCCCGTGGGAGCCCTGGCAGCATGTGTTGCCTCTGCCCTGCACACGGGAGCCCTGGCAGCATGTGTTGGCTCTGCCCTGCCAACAGGAGTCCCGGCAGCATGTATTGGCTCTGCACTGCCCACGGGAGCCCTAGAAGCATGTGTTGGCTCTGCCCTGCCCACGGCAGCCCTAGCAGCATGTGTTGCCTCTGCCCTGCCCACAGGAGCACTAGCAGCATGTGTTGCCTCTGCCCTGCCCACGGGAGCCCTGGCAGGATGTGTTGGCTCTGCCCTGCCCACGGGAGCCCCGGCAGCATGTGTTGCCTCTGTCCTGCCCACGGGAGCCCTGGCAGCGTGTGTTGCCCACGGAAGCCCCGGCAGCATGTGTTGGCTCTGCCCTGCCCACGGGAGCCCCAGCAGAATGTGTTGGCTCTGCCCTGCCCGCAGGAGCACTGGCAGCATGTGTTGGCTCTGCCCTGCCCGTGGGAGGCCCGGCAACATGTGTTGGCTCTGCCCTGCCCACGGGAGCCCTGGCAGCATGGGTTGCCTCTGCCCTGCCCACGGGAGCACTGGCAGCATGTGTTTGCTCTGCTCTGCCCTGCCCATGGGAGCACTGGCAGCATGTGTTGGCTCTGCCCTACCCACAGGAACTCAGGCAGCATGTGTTGCCTCTGCCCTGCCCACGGGAGCCCTGGCAGCATGTGTTGCCTCTGCCCTGCCCACGGGAGCCCTGGGCGCATGTGTTGGCTCTGCCCTGCCCACAGGAGCCCTAGCAGCATGTGTTGGCTCTGCCCTGCCCACGGAAGCCCTAGCAGCATGTGTTGGCTCTGCCCTGCCCACGGGAGCCCTGGCAGCATGGGTTGGCTCTGCCCTGCCCACGGGAGCACTGGCAGCATGTGTTCGCTCTGCCCTGCCCATGGGAGCACTGGCAGCATGTGTTGCCTCTGCCCTGCCCACGGGAGCCCTGGCAGCATGTGTTGCCTCTGCCCTGCCCACGGGAGCCCTGGGCGCATGTGTTGGCTCTGCCCTGCCCACAGGAGCCCTAGCAGCATGTGTTGGCTCTGCCCTGCCCACGGAAGCCCTAGCAGCATGTGTTGGCTCTGCCCTGCCCACGGGAGCCCTGGCAGCATGGGTTGCCTCTGCCCTGCCCACGGGAGCACTGGCAGCATGTGTTCGCTCTGCCCTGCCCATGGGAGCACTGGCAGCATGTGTTGGCTCTGCCCTGCCCATGGGAACTCTGGCAGCATGTGTTGCTTACTCAAGAAACCCAAGGCAGACCCCAAGGTCCTCAAGAACTTCCGACCCATCTCCCTGCTCCCGTTCCCGGCGAAGATCATCGAAAAGGCCGTCAACAAACAACTGACCAGCTTCCTCGAGGAGAACAGCATCCTGGACCCGTCCCAGTCCGGGTTCCGCAGCAACCACAGCACCGAAACTGCCCTCATCGCCGCCACCGATGACATCAGACCCTGCCAGACAACGGACAAACCGTGGCCCTCATCCTCCTGGACCTGTCAGCCACCTTCGATACGGTCTGCCACCGCACACTACGAACACGCATCTATGACGCCAGAATCCAAGAGAAGGCCCTGGACTGGACCTCCTCCTTCCTCTCCAGCAGAACACAGAGCCTCCACCTCCCCCCTTCTGCTCCGAAGCCACCGAGATCATCTGCGGTGTATCCCAAGGCTCATCCCTCAACCCAACGTTGTTCAACGTCTACATGGCACCACTCGCCCACATCGCACGACGGCACGACCTCAACATCATCTCCTACGCCGATGACACCCAGCTGATCCTCTCCCTCACCAAGGACCCCCACACCGCCAAAACCAACCTCCACGAAGGAATGAAAGCCGTCGCCGAGTGGATGAAGAACAGCCGACTGAAACTGAACTCGGACAAGATGGAGGTCCTCATCCTCGGATCCACCCCCTCGGCACCAGGAATACCCCCAACACCCACCGACCATGCACACAACCTAGGGGTCATCCTCAACTCCACCCTCTCCATGACGAAGCAGGTCAACGCCGTCTCCTCCTCCTGCTTCAACACCCTCCGCATGCTTCGCAGGATCTTCAAGTGGATCCCCACCGAAACAAGAAGGACGGTCACCCAGGCCCTCGTCAGTAGTAGACTGGACTACGGAAACGCACTCTACGCAGGAGCCCCGGCCAAACTCCTGAAACAGCTTCAACGCATCCAGAACGCCTCCACACGTCTGATCCTCGGCATCCCTCGCCTCAGCCACATCACACCCCACCTGAGAAATCTGCACTGGCTCCCTGTCAACAAGAGGATCACCTTCAAGCTCCTCACCCACGTACACAAGGCACTCCACAACACCGGACCAGTGTACCTCAACAGCCGACTCAGCCTCTACACCCCCACCCGCCAGCTCCGCTCCGCAGACCACGACCTCGCCACCGTCCCCCGCTGTAATAATCTTACCCGGTCGAAGTTCTGCAGGGACGTCACGCAACACCAATTTCCAATGTAGAGAAAGTCCCAACCTTCCACCCCAACCTACTGCCTCTATCAAGCCCTAGAGCGCAGAGGTGGTGGCGGAAAGAGGGGAAACAAAACAAGGATAGAGGGGGAAACACAGGAGCTGAGGTCTTCTTCCTTCTGCTGTGTCTATGGAACTGTGTCTATGTCCGTGAAACAGTGTTCTGTAAATGGTAAAAAGAACAACATAAGTGACTCTAACACACCTATGAGGACCCTGGGAACCCCACCCCTTGTGTAGCTTTTCCTATCTGAGTACCTTACTGCTAGAAGCCTTCCGCTATCTATAGGGTTGCACAGGAGAACGGAAGAGGTCAGGCAAAGGCAAAGGCTAATCGTAATTCCCTCTTCAATACTGGATTGGATGCAGTTCGACCCTATAACATAAAAGGGAAATCCATAGACTAGTTCACCAACGGAAATTCTAATGAATCCCAAAGTCCCCTTCCCACTTATCTTACTCGGAGAATCCGGAGGTCATCAAAGGTTAGGGAGTCTCACAAGGCACCTGGAGAGACGTCTTCTGGTTGATTCCGGACAAGACAGCAGGAGAAGAGCTCGTGAAGAAGGAGGGGTGAATATGGCATAAGCTGGATATAAGCCTACCTCAGGGGTCACTGGTAGGACCACAGCTCGCATCTGGGTTGGAGGGAGACAGGGCAGAGACACCCGGCCGGCCCGCGGGACAAAATCCGGCAAGGTGGGCGGAGCGCTCTGATCCCTGTGCACCCAGGACCCAAACCGGAAGAGATGAGGCCAGCTAATCCGTAAGGAGGGACGGGACAAAAAAGAGGACTGCGGTACCAAAAAGTATAAAACAGAGCTCTGCTAAATGAGAGAAGCCTCTCATTCATACGTCCGATAAAGGAACGTACTTCCGACCACCCGCAAGGAGGACGGGGAAACAAGGAAGTCCAGTTCTCGCAAAACGGACGCCGAAGCGCCCACTCCCAGAGGAGCAAACAGGAAACAGGAAACAGGAAGTCCACGGAACGGCCTGCGGGGCAAACACTAGAACGCGAAGCCCCGAGCCTTCCGGATGACAGGCTTTTCTACTGGCCTGCCGCCATCGCGCATGCGCGATAGCCAGACGCTTCAGGTGATTTGTATACAGCGGCAGATCGTCGTTCTCGGCAATCATGACACCCGCATCCGAAGAGTGACCGCCAGCGGCAGATCATTCTCCCACCTCGCCGCCAAGACATGGAACACCCTCCCCATTCACCTGCGGCAGACCGAAGACCTCCTTACCTTCAGGAGACTCCTCAAGACCTGGCTCTTCGAACAGTAGGAGTGCCCCCCTCCCCTAGCGCCTTGGGACCCTCACGGATATGTAGTGCGCTTTACAAATGCCATGATTGATTGATTGATTGATTGATTGATTGCCTCTGCCCTGCCCACGGGAGCCCTGGCAGCATGTGTTGCCTCTGCCCTGCCCACGGGAGCCCTGGCAGCATGTGTTGCCTCTGCCCTGCCCACGGGAGCCCTGGCAGCATGTGTTGCCTCTGCCCTGCCCACGGGAGCCCTGGCAGCATGTGTTGCCTCTGCCCTGCTCACTGCCGACCTCCTGAGGAGCTCACAGAAGGCGCAGCCTGCGGAGACAAGTAGAAGGAACCCGAAGAACAGACTCTATCTTGGGACACAAGTGACAGCATTTATTCTCTCTACAAATTCTCTCTTTATGTCACATGAACAGATAAAACCTCTTGGTCCTAAATTGATACTATAGTGGGCTAATGCACGTGCCTCTGAGATGCTCCTACAAGCGGTTGTTACAAGCTCGAATCTTGCTTCCCAGCCTTTCATTTCTTAGACAAGACTGGTGGCACCAAGCACTGGGAAAACCATGTATGTCCTACTACCCACCCTCAATAAAAAGAATCCTGAGCTGCTCGTAATGGAACGGTCTCCCCCTCCCTGCAGGAATTCACAAAGGATCGGAAAACCTGTCTGTTGAACTGACTCCACCCAGCAGCAGTAACCCCCAGCGCCTGGATCCCCTCACTGATGACAAGCAGCGCTACACAAATCCCTTTGATCGATTGATTGATCGGTGAGGGAAATGGGGTAATGTACAGGTTACTTACCAGTAATATTTACTACCCTTAGTCCAATGCGCCCTCGTCCCAGGCGTTGCATTTGGGACGTAGGAGTGACCATGTGCAAAGCCGATGATGGGCGGTGAGTGGACGGCAAGCATTATGGAAGGGTGGAGGTCGAGGAGGAGGCTGTTGAGAAAGGAGGGTGATGATCCAGTGATGAGTGACAAGGCAGAGGTGTGGCGCAGCGGGCAGAGCGGCTGACTCCAGAGCGCGGGGGTCAGGGTTCGATCGCACAGCTCAGCTCAGCATCATGTGACTCACGTAATCTCACCAACGGCCCCCAGCCCCTGCATACCCTTAGGGGTGATAAATTGCACTTTACAGATCAGGAATTAATTAATTTAATGAATTAATGAGTAGTTGGAGAGGGACCAGAGAAGGAGTGTGAAGAGAGTTGAGGAGAATAGAAGTGAGGGAGAATGATGAGCGGGGGTGACGAGGAAAGACGGGTGCTGGCGATGGAGGAGACACGTGGGAGAGGAAGAGAACGAACGAGGGAACGCGCCGGGCATTGCTTAGGGGAGACCAGTGCTTTAAGTGGGAAAAAAAAACTGGGGGTGCTCTAAAAGGGGCGTGGTAAATGTCTTGAAGGGGCGTGGCCTATCTGAGTAGGGGCATGGTCTAAATCAAAATAACTAGCACTGTGTGCTTAAGAAAATCATGAGTACCGGCACTTCTCCGTGTTCTCCCATTGAGTACCGGGACTTCTCCTTGTGTTAAGAGAGTACCGGTACTCCTAGTGGCATGCTGTGGTCAGTCTCTAGGTTATGGGTGCTTGACAGTTAATGTCGAGTGGATTCCGGCGCTAGGTTGCGGCTGCAGCCCTACACTCCGAGCCGGCATTTGATAAGATAGCGCCTTAGGCGGAGAGAAATTTGGCGCCCTTGCTAATAGAGACTGAAATGCGGCAGCAGGGGGTCCTTTTTGAGTTGAGCTAAGCAGTGACTGCCCCCTGAACCCAAACGCCTCGGGACCTCCCCAGCTCACCTAAATCACCGATAGTTTAGCTGCCTCACGGTGATGGGTCTGTTGGTGTGTGTATCAGCAGGGGTGAGACGGTGAAAGGAGCGCGAAGAAAGGGACAATGAGGTGTTAAAACAGGCCGGCCCTGCTCACACCCTGACAGCGCAACAGGACAGGAAGACACCTGTGTTTTTCTAAGCTAGAGGTCTCGACATTGGAACTGTCGCGCTGTGAGTTATAGGGAAAGTTTGCAGATCCGTTGTCTGTCAGAGTGCCTTGAAAAAAAAAAAAAGTCTGCTTTCGCGTAAAACTTCTGCTTCTCATGTTAATGCCCTCGGGCTAAGTTCACGCTATATATAGTTACAACAAACGCTAATTACACCCTGCAGCTATGGGCAGAACTTGGCCAAAGGCACTTTGAACATTGAAGAAGAAAATGCTGACAGTGTACAAGGCTGCCTTGAAGCCCACGCCCCCAGACACGCACCTCCCAGGCTCACCCCTATCAATTTGGTGAGTACCGGCACTTCTCTTTTTCCATTTAAAGCACTGCCTAACAGTGCAGCAACAGTGGGCAGAGTCTGAGCACCGGCAGTTTTTTTTTGGGCCCTCAAAACAGGTCCGAAAAAAAATAAAATAAAGAACGGACAACCTTTAGTAGCCACGAAAATAGAGCTCGATAGAGACCCGTTTCGAGGACCCCAAAAAAAAACTGCCGGTGCTCAGACCCGGACAGACCCGGCCCACTTAAAGCCCTGGGGGAGACGGTTCCATCATAAGCCACTCACAGCAGCCCTGCATGTCCCCGTGTCCTCCTTAAGATACATTGTGCTTCAATGACTGACATCCAATATTGGTTGAGACAATAACTTCCAAATTACAAGTCCAGTCGTCAATCTCGGAAACTCCGCTCTTGCCGCAGTGGTCAGCTGAGGGTGGGAACTGGTCCCCGCTCGATGATTGGTCAGTTTAGTTCAGGCTGCCAACTCCGAGTCCTCTTCCAAGTGTTATCCCCCTTCTCTGGAGCTCTGCCTTGCTGGTGTGTGGGGGGATACACACCATGAGGAACGTGTATCCAGGGGTCTGGAGTGGCGTGAAGACACAAAGCACAAACCGACCCATAAAAGATGTCAAACAAGTGACAAACGCCATGAAGAAATATGACAAAAGGACTTTTAAATACAAGAAACATATTTTCAGCATTTGTCAGTGTTTCAATGAAGTGCATGCAATTATATCGCTGAATTGAGTGACATTGATGGAAAGGAACAATTTTTTTTATATGAAACCCTCTCGAATAGCACATTCCATGCAGTGGTGTAGAAAGAGCGTCATGGGCCCTAGCGCCAGCAAGGATCTCAGTCCAGGATTGAATATTATGCACTTCAAAGACTGAGGGTCACACGCTCTCTTCCAGTTAACACCAAGGTTGGGGCTTACTTTTTAGTTATTCAATTTTGATTTTTCAAGTACTGTTAGTATGCGGGTTTATTAAATAAACTTATCACACCTTAAATGGAACTGACACTATGCACACATACATGCAGTCGTATGATTTAAAGGTGTGCTTTTCTGTTTGGAGTGTTTTCACAGAGACTGAAGTTCAAACACAGTGAGCGTCGAGGCGCATCGGAAGCATTTGTAGCTGGTAAGGACAGTGTATTAGGGATTCTTACACACAGTCTGCACTGCTGCCGGGTAGTCAGTGAGTCGAGGGTGTCACTTGCCTCGCTACACTCCGATGTGGAATTTGAATCCACTTTGTCTTACATGCCTTTGTTTTGTGGAATTGCTTCCAGAATATAGAGGGTGCCTCCTAAATCTTGTCCTGATGAAGATCCATTCTAATAACATTTTTTGGGGGGTTGAAACGTCGACAAATTAGATTTTTTGTGCTGCTCGAATATAATTTGCTTCTATTTAATGAATGATGAGAAATACAACTATACCCCAGTGTGAGTTGCGCCTACGGCAGCCCTTACACTGTTAACACATCTGAGTTGTCATGGTTCATTGTGTGTCTCCTGTTCGCAACTCATGCATTGCGTCTCCACACTTTTTCTTTGGAGCACCTTTTGAATCCTTTGAAAATGTGACAAAATCTTTATGAATTGATTATTTGTTGGGCTTTGTGCTTATTGGTCCTTGGATCATTACTGGGAGTGGCTTGACTCAGACCCTCTGTTCTCTGCCATACATTTTTCTTAGTAGTTCCATGTCAACCATTGTCTACATGTCGATGCTATACCCAGGCGCAGAGGAACACATGGTTTCCCATCGGTCTTTGCTAGGATTTGGAAATTATTACGCACGTTTGTAGTGTTCTTGCGCAAAACGTTTTTCATGTAAGTGCATGTGAGGAGAGGATGTATCATCACGTCCATGTGAGCAGCACTCCTGAACTGCTTAGATCCACAGGCTGAGCAGCTTTTGCACACCCTGGAGGCTCAGCAGCCGTCGGTATGGGCACGAGAAGCACATTAACAGTGCATTTAACCGGAGAGCGTCATTTGGCACGTTTGCACTTGAAGTCACCATAAAGGAAGTAATGTATACACTAGATTAGCCGACTTGGTAGCGGTGAGAGATGGCATGAAAGGAGGAGCGCTCCTCCTTTCAGCACAGCTCTACCCCATCATTGCCCAAATGAACACAATGGCTGTCCAGCTCCTGAGCTCTGGTGGAGTCTGTGCACTGATCATCAAGAGAAGAAGGAGGACAAGCACTGAGCTGCGCTGAGCAGAGTGAGGTACCAGCCGCCTCTAGGGGGAGGGCAGTGCCAGTCAGTGCCAGGGTGTTTATGGATATCCCCCTGTGGGTCTCCACACCCCTGGAATGCAACGCCTGGGTGTCAGATCCGCGAAGCCTTTGCCAATCCTTGTGAAGTAATCTACCCTCCTTTAGCTCCCTTGCCTTTTCTTTATTGTTTCTGTGTTAATTTTCGTTCTACTCTTGGCCATATCTGTTAGTCTATTTTGTTTATTTAAGAAGTGTTTTTGTTAAATGCGCAGTCTGTATACTTTCTTCGATCCTGCTGAATCTACTGTACCGACTGGAATCTTAATGCTCATGTAAAGCGCTCTGCTACCCCCGGGTCTTGAAGCGCTATATAAAACTTTTCAAATAAATAAATAAATCAAGCATTGGCAAAGGCAACACGAAGTCAAGGGAGCAGTGGGGGCATGCTGGGACAAAGTTACAAGGGGAAGAAGGTGAGGGGCAGTGGTGGCAAAGAGGAATATTTACATAGGGGGCTCACTAAAGTGCTGGCTAACCTCTAAGTCAGTGCCCTTTTAGATAAACCTTGGTGTTGAGAGAAGGGGAACAGCAGCCTTGGTACTCCAGATGTCACCACTGATTCTTGAGATGTGGCTCATATTTTTATACTTCCCGTAGATCCCCTTATGAGACAATAGATTCAACCCCTTCAGAAAATGATTTGACTTGAGAAGAGTGTGTTAGTACTATCGCTTCATGTATGAAAGGGAAATCCCCCAACTTGGTGCTTGTTTCTACAGACTGGTTTCTTCTTTGTCTAGTTTGCTATCTCCTAACTTTCTGCAGCTCTACAACCCATTTCCTAAAGCTGGTTCTGCTAGAAGTACCTTTTAGCAGGTTTAAAAATGTGTTTAATTGTACGACCCGGTAAAGACAACCATTTACTTTAGAATTACCGACGTGTCTCCGAATGAACTCGGACCGTACCATTATTGCAAAAGTCCTGGACTTGTGGCTGGAATTCTCCTGTCGGATCAAGAGTGAGCCTGTGGTCTTGTTATGGAGAGATGCTTCTATGATGATTGACCCTTTTTAAGTGCAGCCAGTAAATCCCCTCTTCTTAAATCTCCCTTTGCAGCTTTTACTTTAGATGCTGAAAAAGCTTTCAATCTTTCAAACTGTGATATATGTTTAATGCTCCAACATGTCATGGGTTTGCCCTCATTTTACTAGCTTTGTCTCCCTATTATATGACATTCCAGAGCGGCTGCTTTTGTCAACGGTCTTCAATCCCCAGTTTTTGTCCTCAGAAGAGGGACTAGACAGGGGTGTTCTCTCACTCCTACCCGGGGTACTCTTATTCGCTACATTGAATCAGAATTCTAATTTTAACACTGGTATTTTGTGAAGGGCCTGTTCACCCCGGGGCCATCTTGGTGCTGAATGAGGGATGTTTATTCTTACGCGCTTCTATAGTATGCAATATCCTAAACATCAAAGGTTTTCAGTCTGGGAAGGAGGAAATTAAATATGAGGCTTACGCAGAAGACATTCTTTTATATGTTAGCGACCCAGATAGAATATTTCCCACTTTTTGCTCAGAATTCCACATATATTCTAAGATGTCAGTCAGGCTATGAGATAAAAGAGACATGTAAGTTAGATAATATAAAGCAGAAAACTGACTCTGATTAAAAACTGTTTCTTTTAACATTTATCCTGAAAGGATCGTCTGGAATTTATTAGATTTATTGTTCGGCCTGTCGGCCTTAGGGTGGTCTCCCCCAGATTTTTTGCCTTCTTACCTCCAATTCTGGCAGAAATGAGTTTTTGTTGGCCTTAGGGCTCTGTTTACTTTACCACTGCTAACCAGTGCTAAAGTGCGTGGGCTCACTCCCCTCAACATTGTTTGATTGGCATCTTTGTCATTGACATATGTAAGTTATTTATAAGTCCCTTGTAGAATGGCATGCTGTGAGGATCGAGGTGTATTATGTGCCATGGCTAGGTAGCCTTATCGTGGAATACACTCGCAAAACCTTCATTGGGTCCAGTCAGGCTCGTTTGTAAAACCTTAAGCTCAACCCAGGGTCGCTGTGGCTTCGAGCAGCAAGGCTTAGACCTATGAGCTATGGGGGTTATTTACAAGCCCTTTGCGTCGCCGGTGCATCACTTTTAATATGGAAAAAAGTGACGCAGTGGCGGCGCAAGGGGCTTGTAAATAGGCCCCTAAGTGTAAAGCACATATAAACTACATGTCCTACTTAGTAAGAAACAGCTCTCTGCCTTAGGGCCCTTTAGGCCGTCCTTAGGGGAGTCTTACATGTATCATCAAGGGAAGTGGCGGCTTTAATGGTAATGGCAAAGATGAACAGCCCTTCCAAGCTGCAGTGGCAGGCTCGGAGCCAGTTGTAATAGTTTTATTTTTTTTGTCCTCATTCACCTCAGGCTTTGATGACTTTTATCCTTGCCAAACCTCTACAACGGGGAAGACCACGGACCCCCTCCTGGGGTGTGGAGGGGGGGAGGAAAAGGCGCAGGTCCAAAAAACCCCATCCTCCTACTGGTACATCTCTCTCAGAGAGCGTCCGATTTTCCGGCGGCTGCATAAGATGTACTGCGGGTGCCCATTGCAGCTGAATCGGCGAGTTCTATTCGCGTAATCATTGGACAGGGGATTCTTCTTATTACCTTCTTACTATCCGTTAAGCCACTCACTGGCCTCGGTTATCCCCTACCCAATTTCGTAAGATCTCCCAGAATTTTTTCCTCTTTTTGGACCCGTTACCCAACAAGTCCATTCTTGACATATAAAACATGGACTCTAGCCATTTTGCATGCTGCGACGGTGTTTTGCTTATCCAGTTGCGACAGATCTCCCTTCTAGCAAGCAATAGTGCGTAAAAAAAAAAATCCTAGATTCTCCTGTCACACCCTCCTTCACCCCAAAGATAATTTGTTTGAGGCTTACCTTTATGTGTATTCCCAAAATACCTGTAAGTGTTGATGAAACTTCATGCCAAAAACCTTGTATTTGCATGCATTGGAAAAACATGTGTACTTGTCTGGGGCAAGATTACACAGGATGAACTGTTAATCTCATGGAGTGAGATAAAGGATCTTATAAAGGACAACATTTCCCTCTTCAAATATATGCAACTCAAGAGCTGGACGCAGGCTCGAAAAACACCAGGTGTCTAAGAAGTCTACCTATGGTACTGGGATTTACAGGATAACATCGACAGAGAATTCACCTCGGTAGAAGATCTAAGGGGCAGATGCATGCCGAGCTGCAACTTACAACATATTTATCATTGCAGAAATCATAGTTCCGACATCCGTGTTGTCAGGGGTTCTAAAAAGCGTTCTAGAGTTGGTGATTCGAAAAGCCCAAGCATATAGCTGGATATCCGGTAATGACAGCCCCCCTTTCTCTCTCTGTCCCTGCAGCTTTTTCCAGGATATCCGAACCCCTTTGTATGCCAAGATAAAAGAATTTATAGCCTGTTGGATTTTTTCTATGGTTGATTTATCAAAATGGAGAGGTATGGTGTTAAATGGATAAGTGATTTTTGGCAGAATCACCATCTTGACCAGGTTAAGACATCCAAAGTTTGTAAGGGGAAGATATACCCAGCTCTTCAATAATTGCACTATTTCCTTATAGATTTTCAATAGGTTACTTTCCGGAATTTTGCTTATGTCCTCCATTATTTTGATCCCCAAGTATTTCATATCCTTTTTAATCAACGGGTTGTGTGCCCTCTGATTCCAAACCATGATCTCAGTTTTGGCCTCATTTACCTGGTAATCGGAAATTTTTCCAAACCATGTAGCTATCTGCAGGGCGGGAGATAGCGTGGCCTCTAGGTCGGAAGCCCAGATAACCAGAACTTTCTTCTCCTAAGACCCCAAAAAAGGCGGGGATGATTGTTGTCATCCTCAATTTCTGAGCGAAAGGCTCTATATACAAATTAAATAACGGGGGACAGAGGGCATCCCTGGCTTGTGACTCTTGTAATTTTGAAAGGGGTAGTTAGGTTCCCATTTACTAGAACCCTCGCCGTGGGGTTTTGATATATTAATTGTACTGCCCTACAGAATTTATCCCCTAGCTCTAGTCTCTTCAAAACCACTAGCAGGTAAGACCACCTGACCCTTTTGAAGGGCTTGGCGGCGTCTTACATAATAGCCACAAGGGGGACAGAATAAGCTGTTGACACATCGATTGCTCCAATTAGCCCATATGTTAATTCATGGATGTACCTCCCTTTTATGAATCCCTTCTGATCATTATGGATTATCCCTCCAGCAACCTTGCTTAGTCTCCCCGTCAATATAGAGGTGAAGATTTATAGTTCGCCTTCAAAAGGGACATAGGCCTACATGATTTGCGGTTAGTGGGGTCCTTGCCAGGTTTTAGGATAAGGGAGATTGTTGCTTCATTCCATGATCTTGGAGGTTGCATTCCATATTCCAGGATCTCTCTAATAACCTCTGTCTAAAGGGGAATTAGAACTTCCCCCAGGGCCTTGTTCAATTAAGCTGGTATCCCATCCGGCGGCTTTTCCACCCTTAGAAGTTTGTATAGCCTTCCTCACTTCTTCCTCTGTTACATCTTGGTTAAGACACTCTTTTTGCTCCTGTGTCGTAAATTGGCTGCGATTAAATTAGCGTTAGCAGAATCCATCTGGTATTTACAGGCTATCCTGTACATTTTGTGGAATCCATTTTGTATTTCTGGCAGCCATTTTGTCTTCCCTTGTGCTCTGTTTAAAGGACTGGCTATACTTAGACTCTGCTACCCTGCACATGCGCAGGAATATCTAACTGTCCATGCATCTGTTTTTAGTCTGTAACTATCAGGTTGTTTCTACCAGAGTCAGCAACTGCTAGCTCCTCCTATACTATTTACGGTGCATTTCTGTATGACCATCTATGTATGTAACTCTTCTCATGTATGCTTGCATCGTCCTTTTCCTGAGCCCCTGTGTGGGTATAAAAGACCCATGGTTCTTCTACTCTGGGTGCTACCTTCATTCAGCACCACAGGGTGCTGGGTGAATGTGGTTCCACCTCCTGAGGTTTAATAAACTATGTATTTTCTATTTCAGTTTCTGTGCCAACTTCTTTCTAATAGTCTGAGGACTTTGTGCAGAGAAGGGCGAACCCCTTGCACTGGTAGGCCTAGCTGAGGCCTATTTTCTACAATTGGCGCCCAACGTGGGGCTCATCGGTGACTCGGATGCCCAAAGGATTGGTCGCGATGAAGGATTAGAATCTCGCTCTGGACGTGATCACTGCCCGATAAGACCAGAGTCTTGGCATCCAAGGCGACTTTTCCTTTCTTTCTGATCTGACCATCCAGGTGGCACCGGTCCTCGACTGAGATCTCTTCTGTTGATTCACCGTGCAGTGACCATTTGGTCGATTTTAGAACTTGGCAGGATGAATCTGGACACCAAGTGATTGGTAAGTGTCTGCGGCGCTTGCTGTTGGTTTTGATGCCTGTGATTGGTAAGGTAGTTTAGTAACGCTTACTGTGGCTTTGAGTATGGTATATTTTGTGTTGGCCAACTTGGTTTGTTTTGACATATGTGACTTGCAATTCACATAGGCAGGTAATGAGGAGAATTTTCTCTAACTGAATTGATTTGAACGGCACATCGTACTAAAGGTACCTTAAGTGCTACTTTGATTATAATATTGCATATTCTGCACTATTTTTGGCATATCTGTCTTTAGCACACTTCAAAAGATGTGTTGCCTTTGGAATGGTACCGAAATGAGACTTGATGAAGCACAACTGGCCCCCCCCCCGGAGGGGACGCCTAATAGGGATATGTATATTAAGTATGGTCTTTCTTCTATAATGTACAGCGCATTATGGAATAAAAATACTTGTAAGTGGTGACTAGTACCCCGAGGAACTAAATATGTACATAAAAGGATCCTGGTCTGTGCACTTAGTAACATTCATAAGTGATGAGATGCAGAGCGTTTTTTTTTGGTGTTCTGCCAGCCAAATCTGGTGAATATGACTTGCAACTAGTATTTACAAATGGTTTGGTTTAAGTACAGTCTGTGGGCTGTCTTTTGTTTCTGTCTTAAGTGTTGATCTGTGGGTTAAATGTGTGTTTACATGTTATGGTGTGGTAAATTGTGTTTTGGATGTTGCTAGCACTGGAAAAAGCGTGTGATTGAATGACTGTGAATATGTGAAAGAATTCTGAGAAGTGAAATTGTTAAGGAGTAAATTTAATTTGGTCTCATCACCATCAATAAGTCGCAAAAGGAAATTGAGAGGGGTGTAGCTAGAGAAAGAGCAACCCCTGTGATTTGATGACACCCTTAATGTACAAAAGTATTAATGAAGAGTAATTAGGGACCAGTTAAAAGTTTAGCTTGAGAAAATTGTGGGTATTTCGAATTTGCAAATTGTTCCTATGCAGTTTGTGTTCTTGGTGGTTCAGTGAGCCAATGTGCTGGGTCCACAGGGTTGTAGGTTCTAATTTAAGCTGAACCTGCTAATCTGAGAATTGAACCTAAATTTATGACCCTTGAAAAGAAATTGTATATTAAAATAAATGTTTCCATAGGGCAAATTATTGCAGTTTAGATAAAATTAGGAAGGCTTTTTGTCTTTGCCAGCTTCAGGGCTGTGCAAGGCAGATTTTGACCTTGCAGCTTGTAAGGTGGGGGCTAAAAATAGGGGAGTGAACCAGGAGGTGAAATCACTGCTTAGAAAGCTTCACTGACATGAAAATGTGTAATGCTTGCAGCAGGGCAGCCTTGGAGAAAGGTGGGGGCTAGGAGCACTCGCTGTGGCCCGGTTCTGCGCTGAGGTTTAGCTTCTCTGATGAGACAGGGCAGCTGAGGAACGAAACCCAAGGAGCCTTCCTCGGCCCTATTTTGTGCAAAGACCAGTTAGACTTTCCATAGAAAACTGTTTTTATTTGTTTTAAAAACTGTTGCATTTATCCTACACAAAAAGTAAAATGATGCTCTTGCTTGAAATTTTAAGGGCTATATGCCTATATAAAAACGATTTTCCAATTGAGAATTAATTTTCTCAGTGGAAATTGTGGCGCAAAAATAACATGGATTATCGGATAAGAGTTTTACCTTTAGAAAGTTAAAATTAAGATGACCTGTGTAAAGAGAAAAACGAAATTGTGTGTTTTACAATAGACTAAATTCAGATACAAAATGTCACAGCATTTATCTTTTGTATAGGGTATTCAAAGGCATTCACATTATACTGCACAACAGATTTGTGTTGGCTTGAAGGGTTGACTTGCAAGGCGTGTGAATTTCGACACCTTTACGTGTTAAACAGCTGTGTCAACAAGACCATTTCTATCTCGGACTCCGGTTACAGAGAATAGTTGAAGTCAAAAACACAGAGTAAAATTCTGCATTCCAGACTGCTGTTTCCAAAGTTAGAAATGAAGTTTCATTATTTTTGCAGATTGACAGTAGGGATTTCTTTTCTTAATGCCTTTTTTTTAAAATAAGGATAAGAGGGGTTTTTGATGTTAAATAATAATGACTGTCCTTCATTTAAAAGTGGCGCAGACTTAAGATGTTTCAAGATAAGCTTCTGTGCTTAGGGCTAAGAATTAATGTGTTTCAATATAATAGGCAAGGGATGCAGCTCGCTTTTCATATGTAGACTCATCAAAATGATTAGATTTATTAACAAAAAAAATATATTTTGATTATATAAAAAAAATGTTATTTCAAATAGGTGCAAAAACAAATTCGTTTTTTACTATTTATAATGCCTAATAATGATACTGTGACCTCCTAGCATCCAAATTGCATTTAAGCCGTGCTATACAGCAATAGGGGGTCAATTACATGTGAAAATGTCACTTTACCCAGGCGTACAAAACTCATTTTTATAAGGGTATACATTATACATTTTTGATGCCACATCTCTGGGATATGTAGAGGACATTCTGGGGATGACTATTATGCAAAAACATTGTAGGATGTTAATTTTTAAGTGCCCTGAAAATCAAAGTCGAAATTGGGTAAAAATTCACTATTTAAATGAGTTTTCTCCAGTCAGATCAGTTTTTAAACTGCCTTACACCCCAGTAAATGCACATATGTAAGCATAGACCATCTATACTGCTAGACAAACGCTTGGCACACTGCTTATACATATCAATGTACAAAAATTGGCAGAAGTTATTAAGCTTACCTCTGAAATTGCTGGTAGGCACACAGAGTGGGTTTTGCTGCTCTGTCTTCGGTCTTTAGGGTCACTTTGACTTGGAAGCACCGCATGAAAACCTTGCATGCATGCTGGGACAACTGCATAGGTTATAGGTCAAAGTCCTACATTTAGAAGCCTGTAGGGCTCAGCACAACGTTGCTTTGACATTTCGACATTTGAAAGACGAAATGGCAGGGGAAGAAAGAGGTTTTTGCTTACCATTTTTTTTGGTAAAAGCAAGTTTTTGTGTGCACTCCATGAACATAGTATATGTGACCTCTCTTTAAAAGACAATGGCTCTGCCATATATATATAGTATAAATGTTTTTAGGGTTGAATTCAGGAAGCAATGGGATTCAGTTTGAATTCATGCGGCCTCATGTTGCACTAGTACATTTGCTAAAGGAATATGTTCTTTGGCTAGCTGAACTGTGCTATTTCGCTCCTCAGAGTTTGTTTATGCCCAGTTGCTACAAATTGGGGTTGATAGTGTTGACAGAATGAAACCTGGTACAGGTTTCTTACTGTCAAAACTGGGGAGTGGAGGCTAGCTCCTCTACAAATTAAGGGTAGGCAAATTTATGTGTTCTCTCTCTTTTTCTTAATTTTTTTCGAGCCTGTCTAAACAGTCTGTGAAATAACCATGAGACATTTAATTGGCTATTCAGTAATACTGTTTTCAACATTATTAGCATTAATAAAACGAATAAATATATTATGCTATGTTACTACCCATCCTCTCTGATGGAATTATGAGAGGATGAGTAGTCTAGATTGCTGCTTCCTTATTTGATCTTTAAGGGGAACTAGCTGTGGGTAGTTTTTGTTTGAAAATTCTCAGGTGACAACACCACTATTGTTTGTTATTCTCATGCTACATACAGTTTTTGCAAGGGCATTGCTAGTTTTTATTAGCTAGTCTGTGTAAATAAACTGACAGTCCTTGCTAGAGCTGATGTTGCATAGTTTGGATTGTGAAAAATAGAATGCAGAGAAGATGCCCATGTGAACCTTAGCAAACATTTTTGAGGAAAATATTGTTTTACAGGAGTCTGTTAGTCACAAGATGTTCCGCTGGAGAACATGTACCCATTATGTTGAAGTTTTTAGTTCTGTATGTAATAGGAATCCTTGTTAAATTAGCAGTTTTAGATTTTCCTGTTGCTCCTATAACATAAGAGCATGGTCCTGAGTATACAATGTAGGTGCTTTAATTAAGAAAAATCATTTTAGAAGTGTCTGCAGTCCTGTACAAATAATGCAATGTTTAGGAGTAAACGTGTGTAACATTTCCTTTTTCTTGAGGGTCTTTAGAAATGAACACAGACTTCCTTGACTGCTTGGCATTGGGTGACGTATTACTCTTGTCAGTTCACTAAAGAGTTCTTTTTATACTTGCCAATAGGTCCAGACTGTTGTTTTATTTACTCTCCCATATATGAAAGTGGTTCCAGGGTGCCTTGTTAATATATGGGGCGTCCCTGGACTAGGAAGTATTCTGAGACTATCCTCTCTGTTGATAGATTATTTCTGTGCCTTGTCTAAAGACCTTTTGTTCTGTCCACCAATAGATATTTGCTGCTTTACAACCATTGCCAGAGGGGCGCGGACATCAGATCCAGCTTGAGGAGTCAGCACCAGTCCAGCTTGAAGTCAAAGTGAAGGGAACCAGCACAGGCACTGCTGGCAACCAGGACCTCAGTGAAGGTAGAAGGCCGGAAGCATTGTGATGAGCGTACCCCTGCTACTATCTTGGGCGAAAGACGGGGTCACAAATCAGAAAGGAGAAATCGTGGATCAAGCTTTTGATGCCCAGCTGAGAGTCACAGACCGACCAGGAAGGGAAGAAGGTTTTTGCTTGAGGTAACCCCCTTTGAAACAAGGGTTGCTTCAGAGATCCTAGCATCAGGCCTCTGAATCCTGGTCCCAAAGTGGCTGTAAAGGAGATACCTGGGCACACTGAATGCAATCCATGGCCCCAACGAAAGAGCAGTATGCCAGCAGAGCAATACAGGAGTTAGGGAAGGACTTGAGTTCAGGGTACAGGTGCTGTGTCTCTGGTGCCTGTTAGATTGAAATGAAGAAAACTGGTGCACTGCCTGAGACACTGGACAGGATCGCTGAGCGCATTTGCCCTGGTGGGTGATTGCCCTATCCTGAAAGAAGAAACTTTTCCCTTGAAACTGGGCCATGATTCCTGAGTTGCAAGTTGTGCAGCTCCACCGTGGGAACAACAAGAGCCTGCCTGTGAGGCTCAAACGGACACAGGGAGAAGACTCCCCTCTGGTTGGTTGTACAGCGGCTTTAATTTCCCAAGGACTTCTTTTTATTTTTGTTGAAAATGTACCCCATTGATCGTCCCATTTTTGAGGAGGAGCAACCCTTTGCAGCTCTTCGTCCTAATTCTCATGGTTCTGTGTAGTTCTCCTGGTCCTCTGGATCCAGGATCATTTTTGTAAATAATATGTCTGACTGCTTTAATGTGTGTATTGGGTATAATGATAGATACTCTAGCCCTCATAAAAGAAACACTGGAAAAGTCTAGCGAAAATGTTTTTGAAGTTGAAATTGATGGTAACTGAAATGCATAGGAGCCGTGAAAATGTTTTTACTGGATGATTCTAGGATTTGCTTAGGACTAGAAAGCTAATAATTCTGTTTCTGATAATAGTAATTACTCTCTCCTGCTATCTGTATGACCCAATTCTCTGTTCCCTTTGTACTTCTGTTTATACCTCATACATACCCGCTTAACAATACTTAGAATGAGAAATGCCCACCTAGCAATGAATTAGGAAATTTATGAAAAGAAAAAAAAAAAATTATTAAAAATTAATATGCATATTTTTCATTTTTCCTACTGGATTATGGGAGATGTCTTCAGCTAACGCTAAAAGGGTTGGCTGTCGTAAATTGGCTGCGATTAAATTAGCGTTAGCAGAATCCATCTGGTATTTACAGGCTATCCTGTACATTTTGTGGAATCCATTTTGTATTTCTGGCAGCCATTTTGTCTTCCCTTGTGCTCTGTTTAAAGGACTGGCTATACTTAGACTCTGCTACCCTGCACATGCGCAGGAATATCTAACTGTCCATGCATCTGTTTTTAGTCTGTAACTATCAGGTTGTTTCTACCAGAGTCAGCAACTGCTAGCTCCTCCTATACTATTTACGGTGCATTTCTGTATGACCATCTATGTATGTAACTCTTCTCATGTATGCTTGCATCGTCCTTTTCCTGAGCCCCTGTGTGGGTATAAAAGATCCATGGTTCTTCTACTCTGGGTGCTACCTTCATTCAGCACCACAGGGTGCTGGGTGAATGTGGTTCCACCTCCTGAGGTTTAATAAACTATGTATTTTCTATTTCAGTTTCTGTGCCAACTTCTTTCTAATAGTCTGAGGACTTTGTGCAGAGAAGGGCGAACCCCTTGCACTGGTAGGCCTAGCTGAGGCCTATTTTCTACACCTGGTCCACAGGCTTCACAGACTCTGCTAACCAGGCTACCACCCCCTCTTCCGAGACCTCTTCCTCTTCGGAGTAAAGATCCCGGAAGTATTCAAATAAGGCCTCTTCCACTTCTGAGCCCTTGGTTAACATTACACTAGACTGCCCCAACTTAATTCCATTGATATTGTTTCTATTTTGGGCAGACTTAGTTTTTCAGGCTAGGAGCTTTCCTGCTCCCTCCCTGTATTCAAAGTGGGCTAGCTTGCTTGCATCCCATCTTTTCCTAATCCTATTTTTTAGGCTTTCTTCCACTTGATTTTTAAATGATATCAGTCTCTCTTGTCTCTGGGTGTTACTGCCAGTGGTCGTACATCTGTCTGACTGTATCTTTCTTATTTCAGCTTCTAAATTGCTCAGCTCTTGTCTGTATAGTCTATTCCTATGCGTAAGTACGTTTGTAATCCTCCCTCTGATGAAGGCTTTCATCGCATCCCACACTGTCCCGATTGAGGCAGAACCACAATTAATCTGAAGGAACTCCCCAACATCTGTCTTTAGATTATCCATGGTTTCTGTCTCTGTAAAAATGGTCCACCTTCTATCTTTGTATCGACTATTCTTTCTAAATGTTAATAATACTGCTGAGTGGTCAGATAGATGTGCGGGAAGATATTTGATGTCTAACATCTCTTGTTTAAAATTCAATTCTACCAAAAAATAGTCAAGCCTTGATCTATGCCCATATTTTTTATTATGGAATGATGCACCTTGTCGAGCTCCTACCCCCTCTCTCCATAAATCGCTAAGAGCTTACTGCCTCCTCATGGATCTCAAGAGAGCCCTGGATTTCAGGGTAGGTATAGCCTTATCCACCTTTGGATCCAAGACGATATTAAACTCTCCCGACATTATCTCCGGGCCTGGGAAATCTAATAAATTCATGTAAACAGACTTTAAGGGTTCACAGTCATCTTCATTTGGGCCATAATATCCTACTAAGGTTGTGGATGGCCCTCCATTTTTAAATCAGCTAAAATCCATCTGCCGGATTTATCCACTCGTGTACTTAGTAGCATCACGCAGCCACCTTGTTTTTTAATGATAATTGCTATCCCTCTTATGTTAGCTGTCTGCTCTGTACACCCATCTTTGTTTTTTAAACAGCTGCATACATTCTTCTTTGACCAAGTGAGTTTCCTGTAAAATTAAGATTTGTGCTGGGGAATCTTTGAGGTATTGTAGGATCCTGTCCCTTCTACCCCTTGTGTGGAGCCAGTTAACATTCCACGATAGGATCTGCGTCATCTTCTACAGTTTCTTTCCAATGTGGTGCAGGCCGTCATATTGTAACTCAGCTAGATTCTGTCTGTTTGAGATGTCTGAGGACATTTTTTGTAGTTATTTTCCTCATGCTCCCCACCCTGTGCCCCATACCTCCCCCACCCCTGGAGAACCCCTCCTTAATTCCTGCTTGACCTAACACAGGTCCTATTTTCTTCCCAGCCCCTTGTTGCACACCGCCACCTATATTAACATCGATTAAAACACCACCCCCTACACCCTTTAACTATATTTCCTATACCTTAGTTTCTTGTGTTATATGTTATTCTCCGTGTACAGCCGCCCCTTCTTAATTACTTCAAGGAGCCTATCAGCCTCTCTGACAGTTTTCAAAAAGTGCATTTTGTTATTATACATGACTCTGAGGGCGGCAGGAAATTTTAGTTGTGCCGAGGCACCTGTTTTCCAAAAATCCTTGAGATGCTTTCCGAGTTCCCATTGTCTGTCCAGGGTGACCCGGGCCAGGTCAGACATAATTTCAAAGGAGAAATCCTTCCCCCTTAAAGTTGTCATTTTCACTGCACCCAGGAGAATTTTTTCTTTCAGGGTGTACATTTGGAAATTGAGAAGGATTTTCCGTGGCTTTGTTCTATTCGGGTTTCTCCTAAATGGATCCCTGTGTATTTGCTGAATGACCTGTTCAATTTCTGCCTTACTTTTTTCTATCTGGAGGGAGTCCTTTATTAATGAAGCCACAAATAATTTCAAGTGGTCCCCCTCCTCTCCCTCGGGAACATTCAATGTACGCAAATTGTTTTTCCTTGAGTTATTTTCCAACAGCTCCACCTTTTCCAGCAGTGCCTGCTCGACCCTCTGTAGAGCTACTATCTCCTTCTTACTGTTATTTAGGTCTATCCTTAATTCACTAACATTAGTTTTGAGTGACTGTGTTCTTGCTGTAAGGGAGTCAATTTTTTTTCTAGTACTTCGCTCTGGTTTGCCTCCGATACCGCAAACCTTTTCTGATATCTCAAGAGAGTGAGGCAAACATGTCTTCTAGCGATCCGCTCCCAGGCCCAAGTACTGGTGATACCAGCGTCTACTTCCTGGTCTGCTTCCTGGTTGGTGTGAGTTAGGGGGGGCCTTCTAAAGAAGGGGTCCCCCTGTCACTATCAGGCGCATTGTCCTCCTTGCGGGTTACCCCCTTCTCACCCTTATCACCTGCCACTCCTCCTGATGTACCTTCTGTTGCTGACTTCATTAAGTGAGCAGTCACCCCCTGGCCGAGCATCTCAGGATTCCTAGGTTGCTTCTCCATGTCCCTTTCCTTACCATTGAGGATAACTACCGGTGGGAGAACCTTAAAGAAGGTCCGCTGGGAGGGGGCACTTTAATTTTGCGGTTTAAAATATCACCCCTGTTTTTTCCACCCCTTTGTACTCTCCGGGGGTCTTGATCCACTTCTCCCTTAGTTCTGAGACCCTCCGTGCTAGCTTTGGTAGAGATAGGGGTAATGCAGCCTTTGTCTTGAGGGGGGACCCCTGTTTCCGGTTTCAAAGCTGACTTTGTTGAAATACTAGTAGGTCCTTCTACTGACCTACACCCTTGCTCCTGCTGCCTCTCCACTTGTACCCTAGGCCCTACAAGCCCCAGACAGTCTTCCCCAATGGCAGCCTTACCAGCTTTCACCACAGTTTTCCTCCTGCCACCATGGGGGCTGTTGGAGAGTAGGATCTGCTTCACATGGGTACCCCCACTTTTTGCTGGTGTTTCACTGTTTTTCGACCTTAGTCTGGCTGTGGCCCTGCTAATCAGTACCACAGCCTAGCTGCTTCCTCTCTAAAATGGTTTCCATGTACATTAGGTACATATCTAATTGGATTCTGGAGTGCCTTATAAGCCCCTAGCATATGGTATACTATGTACCTAGGGCATAGGTACCTCAGAAGCCTCAGGGGCTGAAGCATGTATTATGCCTCCCCTGGGAAGCACTCCAAAATGGCACCACAGGTCTGCTACTGCAGCCTGGGTAAGGGTGTGCTTGCACCCCTTACAGCGGTATAGGCTACCTATATCACTACCATTGCACACACATAGAAAACCTATAAGTCACTCCTATGGCAGGCCTTAACAATCCTGAAGACAGAGTGCTTGGTTTTTATGTGAGGGTGCCCCTGCATGAGCAGAGCCCCTCTGCAGCGTTCAGAGTACCTCCTCTGATGCTGTTTGTGGTGCAGCCTGACCATATACTCTTAAGTGCATTGTAACCTCGCGGTAAATGCTAACTTTGGACTGGCTGCACGGAAACATGTTGTGTTTGGTGTCAAACGCTTTGAAATACTACCCCCCCCCCGCCAGTTCTGGCGGCAGGGGTAGCATTCCACCCTTCTAGAGGGAGAGACATGTTCACACTGGTCTAACCCGGTAGGACTTTCTACAGCTCTAGCATCACAAAATGGACGCCTCTGCCACAGACACGGGTCTGGCCTCCTGCTGCTGACCGAAACTCCATCAGGGGAGGCCTGGACAATAGGTTTCCTGTCCCAGGGAGGTGTAACCACCTCCCCAGACAGGCAGATGTGTATTGGGGCTGGGCGGGAGCACTCTCTGGTGTTTTGAATTCCTGCACTGGGGCACACTTGGTGTCCCTGTGCATAGTCCAGTTCAAACCGGCTGCAGGGGCTACCTGCCCCTGCTCTGGTGCAAAACTGGACAAAGGAAATGGGTGTAACCACCCCTCTTTCCAAACCCTCCCATAGGTGGGTCCCTAGAGTATGTCCAACCCCCAAACTTAGTATAAGTATGGGAACCCAGTCCTTGTGACTTTAGATTACCCTGGACGAAGCTCTGCAATATGTATCCTGGACCTTCGACTTTCTATCCTGACTAGAAGACTGAAGAAATCTCCCTTGGGGTCAAGGAGTGACTCCCCTGCTTGGCAGGCACCAAAGAAGCAACTGTCTGGTCTGCAATTCTGAAGCTTCCGTTGGACGCCAAAGTCTCTACATCACCAGAGGTGGATTTCCTGACTTCCCCAAGGCTACCCTGAGTCCACAGCAAAGCTGAGGTCCGTGGCTATTGTGGATGACGAGGAACCATGACCCCTGGACAGCGCGTACTATTGCTGGTACATCAACTTCTTGTATTTTTCTGAAGTTCTTCTTTGGGCTCTACGTAGCCCCAGCCTTAAGCACTGGCTGCACCGAAGATCTCTGGCCTCCACTCCACTAGTGACCCGTGGGCCAGTTTCCAGTGCGACTGCTTGAGGCCCCTTTGCGATCGCTAGCCAGTTGGCTAGTGGGTCCCCACGAAGGCAACTCCACTTCTGCTTGGGCTTTCCTAGTTGCTCCAGACGTGCCCTGACTTACCCTTGCTGGGTGAGTCCCTCAGACCTTGCTGGTCTGCACGACGTCCTTCTTCTCTTTCCACAAGATTTGCCGTTGCCATGGCTTGTTGGGTACATTCTGGTCGATGACACCGCAGCACTCGACAGACTTCGTGGGACAGCTCGACTCCGGCTCGTGGACTTCGTCGACACCTCCTGGACCTCGTGGCTGAACAGTCAAGGCACCTGTCAACTCACCTGAAGCACCCGACATCTGTGGGCATTGGTCCATCCTGCCCTCGGTCACTGGCAAGTGACCCAGACTCTGTCCCCTCTGCTTTCAGGTTCCTTACATCCTAGATCCAAGCTTGGATCTCTGCGGACACTTCTCCTCTTCACGGCAGCAGCACTTCTTCGCCAGCTTCCATTGAAATCAATGACGCTACCCGACACCAAAAGACACCTATGCACCCGGCTTCCCTGGGTGAGGTAACACGAGTGCTCCGGTGCTCCCGTGGGTGCTAGCCCTAGAACTGCTCAAGTCCAAAAGGGTTTGGTCCTGACTCGATTCTAAGTGCCTAATCTTTAAATTTCCAACCGCGACATTGCCCATTGAAGCTAACGGGAACCCGCGGTAGTGTTTACACACTGCACACGGCCTCCGTGGGTCCCCTGTATCACTACCTTGGGTGGTTCCTTGGGGTCCCAGTAATTCTACAGGCTCTAGGTCCTGTGTCTAGTTCAGTCGTGGTTCTTATACCACTTTTTAGGTATATGGTTTGGTACGCCCCTAGGGCCCAAACGTGTATTTGTGCTAATACGTTGATAACTAACTTGTAACCTAAGTACTTCGAACTCCAGTCTCATAAAGAGACTAGAGGGGTGTGTTTGATCTTAAATACATATATTTTAAATATATACCTGGTGTGGTTGTCCTTTCATTTGATCATTCAAGAGGTTATAGACTGGTAAAACAAGCTGTTTTACATTTCTTCAAGACTTAGCCTGAAGGCTGCTCTCCATGGCTACCACTAGGATAGCTTTCAATAAAGGTTGTCTTTAACCAATCACCATAAGGGGTTGTTTGGACTGATACAAGGTGCCCACTAGAACTAGTGGACATCATATATCAGGCCAACTTCTCACAGGGGCCCACTCCTTTTTTTTCCCCTTAATGCAATCTCGATGGGGGACTCTGCCACGCTTGCATTCAGGTCCCGAACTGCTGCCAGCTCTAGGGCGGCGCAAGACCAGTGGCTTCCCCGCACTGCCTCGGTGGCATAATGTTCCTTGATGACGGCTCCGGTGTCAAGCTCGGAGCTGCTAGCTCTGCGAGGCACATTCGATTCAGGTAGGTGGGGGGTCATTGTGGGTCTGCGGTGGCGGAGCGCATCAGCGGGACCCAACGACCAACAAAGCTAGCGGCCTCCATGTTCTCCATTAACTCCCAAGGCACTAATGCTATTTGTTAAGGATAAAAGACATCATACTGCTGGAAAATTGGGTGTTGGAAACGTTGGATGTATACTACAATTCACCATGTATCATTACCAATTTATCAGTGGATCACCCTTGACTTGTTTCAAGTAAAGAATCTGCTTGGAACTCAAGTGAATGGAACACTTCCTTGCCTGCTTCTGCACTGAAGGATTTATTCTAGCCTGTTTGAGTTGTGGAGCGGTGTGTCACCAGGTTTGTCTCATACTTCTTGGGTTGTTCTCGAGGGTTCATAGTGCCAGCCTTATGCCCACCCACAGTTCTAAGGAGTCTAGGTTCTGCAAGTGAAGCCTGCTCGTCCATGTGGAGCCTTCCTTCTTCTCCTAGCCAGTTTGAATTTTGTCGCATACATTGTGGCACATTCGGTGCTGCAGCCCTGGGTGGACACTCTGCCATACCTGCCCTTGGTACCCTGGGTACCACATATCAGGTACTTATAAGTAAATCAGTACTTGCCAATTGGAAATAGACAATTCAACATATTCTTTGCAAAGGGTAGGAGCACCGGCACTGAGGTCTGGCTAGCAGGCCTCAGCATACTCTCAGAGGCGAAAAAACAGCAGCTAGTAGTCAAAATGGGGGCAAAAAGTGTGGGGGGGATCCTGCAAAAAGCATGTTTCCACACTTATACCATATACCAAGGGCCTGTAAATTAAGTGCTACCAGTGGGCCTGCAGCACTTAAGTAGCACCCTAAAACATGTCCCAGGCCTGTCATTGCAGCCTGAATGCAGTGTGGCACTGCCTCGAAGACTTGGCATTGAAACTCCTTTGACAAGCATTAGCTTAAGCCCTAGCTCACCCATAGGGCAGGGTGCTGTGTAATTAAAAGGTTGGGCATGTACTTTTAAGTTTTACATGTCCTAGTAGTGAAAAACTCACAAATTGGTTTTTCACTACTGTGAGGCCTACTCATCCTATAGAATAACATTGGAGATTCATTATTACATTTAATAAGCTGTAATTTCCAAATAGGAGCTGGTGGCTATGGCATGTTTGGTACCTATGGATTTGTAATGACAAGCCCCCAAATTTGTTTTTATTGACATTTACAATATAAACAATACAACGACAGCTGAGGAGAAGGGGGAATCATTGGTGGAGGAAAGGGTAGGAGGGACTAAGGAGGGGGGGCAATCAGGAAACACACCATGGTTACATAACCCTGATTGAACCAGTCGGTACAATAGGCCGCCCATAATGTCCATAAAGAGTGCTTCGAGCAGCACATTTCCTTGATGTCGGTGCAAAGAGGATGAAGGAAAAACATAGAGTTTGCATAGACATAATATAAACGAAGCAAGTGAAAAGCATACACAGACTCCAAAGGCAAAATATGGGTGGTCAAGAGGTGGTGCATTACATGACAGCCAGTGATACAACAGGGCTATCAACATTTATACATCACCAACTGATTGCACATCTTTGTCCGTAGACCCTACCAGGGAACTGGAGTCTCTAGAACGGAGAAAAGCAGCAAAATACTTCCATACATCTCTGGGGTGGGAGCGCAAAGGCATACGTTTCCAATAGGTAGAATGTTGTTCTTGGCAGCATGTCACATCTTTCAACAAAGCATTGGAGAAGGGGACAGACTTTCTGTCCCAGTGTATGGCAACCCAGCACTTGGCCAGCAGGAGTAACATGGCAGTAAGGCGACGACAAGAGCTAGGAGCCCACTAGAGGGGTGAAGAGTGGTAAGTGGCCAGTGATTGTGTGGATGGTGGCAAACACCTCCGTCCAGAAGGATGTGACCCCCGGGCATTGCCAGGCAAGGTTGATAAAAGAGGCAGAGGGAAAACTGCACCACAGACAGCATGGCTCCAGAGCCAGCTTCACTTTAAAAAGCTGCAGCGGGGGAAAATAAAGTCGGTGTAAACATTTAAAGTGGATGAGTCGGAGTCTATAGTTAGGGGACAGCAGCGCTAGTTGACCACAGCAAAAGGACCACTGCCTGTCCGATATAGCTGGAAATATGTCCTCCTCCCAAGCCACCCAAGCCCTTACGGATGTGATTGGAGAGGAGCACTGCAAATGATTGTAGAGGCGGGTAATACGTTTGAGGGGAGACGGTGAAGAGGTGCTCGAGAGCTGAGAGGGGTGGTGACGGGGAAGGTGAAGTAACATGTAGGGCGCAACATGTGGCATGCAATTGATAATACAGAAGGGTGTCAAGGAAGGTAAGGGGTAGAGAGGATGCAGCACCGAATGATGAGATAAATTGGTCCTCAGGATAGAGATCTGAAAAAAGAGAGCGCGTTTATGAACGCGAGCAATAGCACCCTTGACCGAGAGCAGTTGTATCTTGGAATTGTGGGCCAGTGGGAGAGAGGAGGCATACAAAAGTGTCATCCCTTTTTTTCTTCCGCAATTCTTCCCAGGCCCAGCACACACAATTTTATTTTTGACTTCAGACCTGGGGGCTCTGTATGGTAAATAAAATGCAGTCGACAGGGGGCTGCCTGATCTAGTTCAACAGCTATATGGGGCATAATCAAGGTAGGATAGAGCTAATAGTGGATAAATTGGGCCTGTGCCCAGATAGAGTCATGTCTGGTGTCCCGAGACTGTATTGAGTGAGAGGTAGAGTGAAGAGTTCCCAGGAGACCTGCGGCTGTCCACCCGACCATGCCAAAGTCACCAATTTGGATCACAGGTGCTTAAAAGACTGGGACATGAGAAGGAGAGGGACATTCAGGAAAAGATAGAGGAACTTGGAAGAACAATCATCTTCATAATTCCGACACGGCTGGCTGGAAAAATAGGTAGTTTGGACCACGTAGATATCTTGTCCTCTAGCCAGGCTACAGCGCGACCATAGTTAACGCGTCAGAGTTCCCCTTGATCTTGGCATAGCCGTATACCCAGATATCGCACTGTCTCAACTGCCCAACTCAATGGGTACTCAGTGGTGAAGGGGCATGTGCTGTCTGTGATAGGGAAAAGTATGGATTTGGCCCAGTTCTCTTGGATCCCAGAAGAGCGTTAGCGAGAACTATCGGGGATTTCTTCTAATCTTCATCAGTATGGAAAGTGATTAAGACAGTGTGAAATTACGAACCCATCCACATTAGATGATTTTGAAACCCCAATGACAGCACCAAGAGGGTCATGATATTATACAGTAACTAAAAAAAACCCTCTGGCAAAACATTTGACTTTAAATACATGTCTCCAAATGCACCAGCACTTTTTAACACTCATTTGTTATATATGTTGAGCACTTTCAGTCATGTCAGGAATGAATGTACAACAATTATTGTACCGTGATTACTGCACCATTCTTATTAACAAGTGTAAGGATGCACTGTCGTTGTTTTCTTTGTCTTTGGTGCAGTACAATTGAATAATGTTAAAGACGAGTGTTTTAACTTTTTATGACATGTAAAAAACACAATAACTATGTTAAATGAACTGGGAAATGAATACAGAGGGGTAGTTTATTGATTAACTTGTCCATAAGTAAAGTGACGTGAATCAATGCAGCCACCTTTCTTTTTGTTTCTTGTACTTAGTTAGAGCCCCAAGGTGGCTTCTAATAAGCCCCCCCATTGCTCCAAACGTTTAGAAAGTTGTCATTTTCCTGCCCTTAGCCCTTTGTGCCTGAAGCCTGTCTTGGTTTACATGACTGTGTGTAGGAGTCAGTTAGATTTTGTGAATTCCTCACAAACAGTCCCAAAATTGAGGGATTAGGTGTGCCTGAATGGTCCATCAACTAGCAGAATGGGGGGCATACTGAACTGAGCACAGTCCCACTTGCACCTGAATAGGTTATCTCCTTTCTCCACACAAATGTCCTAACAACCCTACACTGCCACTTCAGCCAGCTTGAAGCCAGGGCAGGGGAGTCATAACATTCCATGCACTTTAAAGAACCATTCCAGAAGCTTCTCCTACCTTCCAGAATAAGGGGACTAGGTTATATGAATAGGACCTTCAGACCCACTCTTCATTTCACTACTGTGTCAGATCCACTGTGACTCCTTAGGATCCGGGCGAAGCACAAAGGGGTCCACCTCCCGACGTCCCTAACTCTGAATAATGCAACACAGAGTATTAAGGCAATCAGGCGAGGGAAAGGAATTAGGGTAGGAACAGCGGGGATGAGGAGACCTGTAACAATAGAACACACACGGTTAACACATAGTCTACACACCTCTGCTATACTCATATGGTCTCACTAACCCTGTCTATTACCTAGGGAGTCGTTCTTCCATACTACGACAGTTCCATGCATCAACACTGAGATATGTCTTTCTCGTACAAATGCTGTAAACCTACAACGATAAAGCAAGACAGGTCAAACCACCATCAATCATGCTAGCAGTCAAAACACTAACACTCAGCCTCATACATACCCGTACTCATTCCTTTCCTGCTCACACTTAATGCGTATCAGAAGAGGATAAGGTCACTGATGCATCCCCCATCAGTCCTTAGTACTCCCGGACTCAGAAGCCACAGTATGCCAAAGTAATCCAAAGTAAGTTAAAGTACGCCAAAGAAGCACTTCCCTGTGTAAGCGGAAAAGTCACCTGAGTGTCTGCTCCTGAGGCGGGATGTAGATCTGTCCAAAAGCCCCGCTTTGTGTTCTAAAGCTCAATCCATTATCCCACGACCTTGTTCCTGCAATGAAGGAAGCCAGGGGGGCCGGGCAGGACAGCGCTTACGTCAGCGCTCTCTCACTGCCCTTCCAAGCAGCAAAATGCCAAAGCCACAAAGGAGATGGGAGTCAGGAAGGCCGGGCAGGATAGCGCTTACGTCAGCGCTCTCTGCTGCTCTTCCTAGTACCAGCACCCCAGGAGTCACAGGAAGGTAGCGCGTGGCTCAGCGTGATGCCTGTTCCCGAGCTGCCATTCGGAGAAGCGCTTCCAATAGCGCTGACTTGATTCCCTAGCACGAAGTCCAGAGGCCAGTGGTGCTAACTGCAGAGATGGCAGCGCTTACCTCAGCGCGCGGTCTCTACCCAAGTGTTCCACTGTTGCGGAGCTTCCCTCAGCGCCGGTTATCTACAAGCGGCGTGCGGGGGGGAAGTCTCCTGAATCCAGCGCTTCAGGCACACGGAAGCCGTGGATCCTCACGGCAAGGAATTGTCAGGATTACACGCGCGGATGCCTCGCGCCGCCGGGTAATGACGAGGAGGCCCCGCCCATCAAGCGGCGGGATATCTGGGAGTTGTAATCTTACTCCCTACGCGGTGGTAGGCGCCTGGACTTGGCGCCTGACAGTATGTACCCCGCCCAAGCGCCTCCTAGAGCCGGGCTTGTCTGGATGGCACGCATGGAACAGGCGCACCGCAGCAGGTGCATGGACATTCGTAGCAGGCTCCCACGAGTCATCCTCCGCCGCATATCCCTTCCAAGCAATGAGATACCACAGCCGACCGCGACGGAGCTTCGAGTCCAATACCTTCCGCACCTCATACTCCAACTGACCAGCCCGAACCACCGGTGGAACCGCCACTCTCCTGGCACCGACTGCTGGTTTCAATAAGCTGCAATGGAAAACAGGGTGAACGCGCAGGTAAGCAGGCAGGCGCAGTTTGTATGCCACAGTGCCGACCCAACGTACCACCACAAATGGTCCAATATATCGGGGATGGAAGATGCTGTGCTATCGGAAGCAAATGTTTCTTGTGGACAACCACACCCGGTCGCCAGGTCGATAAATCGGCCCTTCCTGACGATGACAATCCACCCAGGTTTTGTATCATCGTTTAGCACCTTCCAGATTCCTTCGTATCTTCGTATGCATAGCCTGGAGGACCTCCATGAGCGACGCCATCGTTGGCTGATTTCACCACGTCGCTTGGGATGGACAGCGGAAGGACTTTGGCATGGAACACATGATTGGCTTTAAATGGTGTCTCTTTAATAGAGCTGTGCCAGCATTGTTGTAGGACAGCTCCGCCAACCATAGCAGAGAAACCCATGAGCCGCTTGCTTCTTTGGAAAAGCACCGTAGATAGGTCTTGAGGGTTTGATTCAACCTTTCCATCTGGCCATCCGTCTGTGGATGGAAGCTGGTCGATGTGGCTACCTCCACCTGAAGGGCCTTACACCACATTTTCCAGAAGTTTGCAATGAATTGAGGGCCCCTGTCTGACACTATCACTCTCGGGAGTCCATGCAGTTTCACGATATGGGACAGCAACAACTGAGCAGTCTGTCCTGCTGTGGGTAGATTCTTGCACCGGATGAAATTACCCATTTTAGTGAGACTATCCACCACCACCAGGATAGCATCACAACCTTGATCTAGCGGGAGACCCAAAACGAAATCTATGCTTAAGGTGTGCCACGGCTGAGAGGGAGTAGGCATGGGAACCAGCTTGCCTTTTGCTTTTGTATGCTCTCCTTTGGCACAAGCACATGTGTCACAATGGTTCACCCATTGTTTGATGTCCTGAACCATGTGTTCCCACCAAAATCGTCTTTGCAACAGCTGCAGGGTTTTGGTGCATCCTGGATGGCCTGCTATCACGGAGTCGTGGTACCAGTTAAAGGCCTTGCAGGGTAGGTAGATACAGTCTGGTGCGAAAAAAGGGTAATCCATGTTTGAGCGTGCGCAGCGGTTCTTACTCTGCCCACTGGTGCCACCACCTTGAACGTTTGTGCGTTCGGATGTTGTCCAGGAAGTCGTCCACCTTGACAGAACACACTACCTTCTCTGGGGACATGATGGCTTCCGTAAGGCTTTGTCGAGGCTCAAGACCCGCACCTAGCCTAGACAAGGAATCCGCCTTTCTGTTCTCTGAGCCTGGTCGGAAGGTCACCACGAAGTCCAACTCTGCGAAGAACAGCATCCACCGCATCTGTCTTTGGGTGAGTGAACGGGCCGTTTTCATGTACTGCAGGTTTCTGTGGTCTTTATACACTGTGACTGGATGTTTAGCCCCCCAAGAGGTGATGTCTCCACTCCTGAAAGGCCCTCTTGATCGACAATAGTTCCTTTTTTGCTACAGTGTAGTTGAGTTCGGCTGCGATCAGTTTCCTAGATAGAAAGGCTATGGGGTGTAACTGTCCAGTGTGACGGTCACGTTGAGACAAAACAGCCCCACAGCGATGTCTGAGGCATCAGCCTCCACAATGAATGGCACCTCTCGTTGTGGATGTTGCAGTATAGGAGCTGTGGTAAAGGCCTTCTTTAGGTAGACAAAGGCTGCCATGGCCTCGGTGGTCCAAGAAAAGGGAGCCCCTTTCCTTAACAGACGAGTGAAAGGGGAGACCAACTGAGAGAAGTGGGAAATGAACCTCCTGTAATAATTGGAGAAGCCCAAAAAGCACTGTACATCCCTCACAGTCGTAGGAACAGGCCACTCTTGCACTGCGGTTACCTTTCTTTCTGCCATGCATAAACCAGAGGGGCTCAACATCACCCCCAAGAACTCAACCCGTTTGACGTGGAATTCACATTTAGACAGCTTGCAAAATAAACCATGTTCTAACAATCTCTGCAATACCTGGGATACATGACCGACATGTGATTCGGGGTCTTTGGAATGAATCAGGATGTCGTCTATGTAGACAACCACAAAGCTATCCATGTAATCCTTCAACACATCGTTCAGAAAAAAACGGGAAAGCCGCTGGGGCGTTGCAAAGCCCGAACGGCATCACCATGTACTCAAACACCCCATAGTGTGTTTTAAAAGCCGTCTTCCACTCATCCCCC